>NW_027187369.1:9312925-9323514 GCF_028583685.1 Petaurus breviceps papuanus
CTCTCTCTCTCTCTCTCTCTCTCTCTCTCTCTCTCTCTCTCTCTCCTGCCATTCTGTCTTTCTGTGGCTTTCTTCTCTCTGTTTCTTTCACACATGCAAACACACACACATTCCAGAATAATCCGTTTACATGCTCCTCTCAGTGCAGTTTCTTTGGTGATGAAAGAGGACAATACAGAGTAACACTATGGAAAATTAATGAGTTTTCCCATATTGTAAAATGGGGATAATAATCTATTTACCTCCATCGCCAAGTTGGTGTGAGGAAAGCAATTTGTAAACCTCAAAATTTATGTAAATCTCTGGTTTTGTAACTTTCCAGCACTCTGGTGAGTTATTATTAAAAAGAAAAAAAAAGAAAGTTAAGAAGAAGAAGGAAAATCTTTACTGAAAGAATGGAAAAAGAAAGTATAGGAGACAAAATAAATGAATGTGATTTTATAAGCTAAAGAATTTTTGCATAATGCATATGAAATGAAGAGGAAGGAAACCAATCAGAGAAAAAATCACTTTGAGAAAAATCTACCATCTCTAACCTAGAAGATAAAAACACAAATTAATAAGATAAGGTCTATTCCTTAATGGATAAATTGTCAGAGGGGATGACCCCATGGCCCAGAGCCCCTGCTCCCACAAATGACTCTGCTCTGGAATCACAAAGACCCTGATTCATACTCAGTAGAGGGAGGAGTGCTAACCCCAAAGAGGGAGAGTTTTGCCTCCAGCTCTGTCCTGACCCTGGAATAAACTCCAGGAAAACCCATAAAAGAAAGCTTAGTTATGGCTCATGTCTAGGTCTTCCCAAAATATGGGTAATAGAATCCCTTTTAGAAAAGGTACTCAATATACAATATATATATATATATATATATATCAGAAATGGGCCAAATGTTTATTTTTTATCACAAATGGCTCAAAGCACATAATAGTGTATACAAAAAAAATAAAACGTTTCTAGTGGACTGTGATCTTCATTATATTCTCCCAAATGATCAAGCCATTTGTGGTATGGCCAGGCAGGAAACTGACATTCATTTCAGAACCTGCACTGGTGTAACATTTCATAAGGTCCAGAATTCCTGGCCAACCAAGCATGACTTTCTTTAGTCCTTCACTTATAGAATGATCCTGGCGGTGGCCATCTCCTCCAAGAAGTTCTACTCCCTCCAAAACTCTGGAGTCCTCAACCCACGAGGTTACCACCTAGGGCTAGAAATGTCCATTTCTCAGGATTACAAGTCTCTGAGTTGTGCTTAGGAAAAGAAAGAGAAAGAGATAAGAAAGCTCCAAGGAACTCACTGTTCTATCTCAAAATTTAGGAAAGCACAAACAGATTCACTCCTGCAATGTGCTTCTTAAGAAGGTTACCATTGCCACCATTGCTGCTGGGGTTAGGAAGTGGGTAAGAAATATCCCCTCCCCGCCTTGCTGGAAATCCAAGGGTGTGAAAACAATAGAAGAGAGTCACAAAAGAGAGTAGTAGATGGTATCATTTCTAGAGCTCTTAGAGATGACCCAGCAGGTTTGTCCACATGAGTCTGTCTCCCATGATGCTTTGCAGCCAGTCATACTTTACTTGGTTTGTGTCATCCAAGCAGAGTGCATGTTCCTCATCAAGGACCAGTTCCTTGGAAAGTGGGCCTTTGTGACTAAGACCCACTTTCTAGCCCAATAGGTCAGGAGCTTAGTTGTTTGCTCAAGAAGAAAGATATATTTTCCACAAATATCTAAAAAACCAAGCAGACATTAATCATCAGAGAAATGTAAATTAAGACATCTGTGAAGTAGCATCAAGTTGGAAAGATATTTTAAAATGATAACATTCAAAGTAGATAGAGCTGTGGTGAAACAGGCACACTTATCACACTGGTGATGTTAGAACCTTCTGGGAAAACAGTATGGAATTATGCAATCCAAGTTATTAAATGGATTCCACCCGTTGACCCAGTGATTGTACTACCAGGACTATACCCTAAGGGTGTCATTAAAAGGAGGAATTGCCAAATTATTCATAGCACATTTATTCATAATAATAAAAAACTGGGACCTAGAGGAAGGCTTCTAGCACACTGGGTCAATCTTCTATGGCAAGAGTTCCTAACCTTTTTTATGTCTTGGACCCCTTGGGCAGTCTGGTGAAGCTTATAAACTTCTTCTCAGAATCATGTTTTTCAGTATATAAAATAAGGATTACAAAAGGAACCAATCATATTGAAATGTAGTTATCAAAATATTTTTTTTAAACCAAGTTCATGGACCTCAGGTTAAGAAACTGCCTACGAAGTATTTCTAGAAGGTCGTGGACAAGAATAAGAGAAGAAGGTATGTTTTGTCTGTGACCTGCACCACTGCAATGTCTTATAAGTCTATCCCAGGTCCCTCCCCTCTCTGTTCTCTCTCCATCTCATCAGCTCCCGTGGGCTCAGCCATCATCTCTATGCAGATCACTCTCAAATCCAGCCCCGGTCTCTCTCCTGGGCTCCAGTTCTGTATCAGAAATTGCCTCTTAGATTTCTCCAACTGGATGTTCTATTAGCATCTCAAAGTCAAGGAAACCAAAAGAGAACTCCTTCCATCAACCACCTAGTGATCCTCTGACTCTTGCCTCTCCCTTATCGTCCATATTCAATCAGTTGCAAGTCATATGGACCCTACCTCCACGACATTAATTCATCTGCTCCCTTTTCTCTATTCATGAGGTTACCAGCCTAGTTCAGGTCTCCATAAAAGCCTCCTAATTGAATTCCTGGCTCTCCGTCTTTCTCCTCATCAATTTATCCTTTTCATAGCTGCCAAAAGAATCTTCCTAAGGGACACATCTGACCATGTCACTCCTCTGCTCAAGAAACGTCAGTGATTCCCTGGTGCCCCTAGGATAAAGTACAAATTTCCTGAGTAGCATTTAAAATCCTGTCCTGTGCACTAATTATATATGCCTAAGAGCCCTTTTAAGAGGGCTTAAATAGGCAGAGTGGTGTGGTGGAAAGAGAATTGGACTTAAAATCAGAAGACTTTTGATTCTAGCTCTTCTGGGTATTTATTATTTGGGTATACTGAGTTCAGCTGGGTAGCACTGCAATGGATAGAAAGCCAGACCTGGAATCAGTAAGACTCATCATAAGTTCAAATCTGGCTTCAGATACTTACTAAATGGGTGACCCCGGGCAAGTCACTTCATCCTGTTTGCCTCAGTTTCCTCATCTGGAAAATGAGATGGAGAAAGAAATGCCAAACCACTCCATAGATTTGCCAAGAAAATCCTAAACGAGGGTCATGAAGAGTTAGGCACGACTGAAAAATGACTGAACAACAGTAACAAGTATGACCTTGGGCAAGTCACTTCTTTCTACACTTCATTTGCCTCATCTTACAAATGTGGGGGTAGACTAGGTAATCTCTAAGGTCACTTGCAACTCTAGATTCAATGATCTTATGACCTCAGATGAATAGCCAAGATTTTGTCACAGTTTGGTTTTAGCACTCTAGTTTCTTTCTAAATTCTCACTTGTTATCTAGCATATTTGCTATTTCTCCCAAGTACATCAAGCTCAGACTGCTTCCCCCTGGACCTGTCTTAGCCACCTTTTCCCCGATTTTTTTTCTCATCTTTTGGCTACTCATGTCTTTCACTGGCACCTTTATGAAAGAAGAGAACACATGCCCTAAGCCAGCCACATCCCTTCCTTGCTCAAAATTTTTGCTGCCCCCTCACTGGCTACCAAATGAAGCCTGGCTTCTGTAGCTACACCCAGCATGTTCCCAGCCTGAAGGCTTCTTCCTGCAGTGGAAAGGAGGCTTAATTTCAAGTTATAATTTCTGAATTTGCACTAATGGGACCCTGGGCCAGTCACTCACCCCTCTCTAAGCCTGTTTCCTCATCTATAAAATGAGGATAAAAAATACTTGTACTCTCTACCTCAAAATACTTCTGGGAGGAAAGGGTTTTGTAAACCTTAATTTATTCTAGATATGGGAGCTGTTCTGACTGAGCCAGCCTTGTTTCACACTAATTGTCTTTCACATATTCTATTCATTCATTGGAATGTCAGCTCTTCAAGGGCAGGGCATAGTAGGTGCTTTATAAGTGTTTATTGACTGACCTTTCTTTCATTAATTCTTTTTCTTTTTTTCTCTTCCTTCTTTCTACCCTCCCTTCTCTCCCCATTCTCTCCTTCCTTCCTTCCTTCCTTCCTTCCTTCCTTCCTTCCTTCCTTCCTTCCTTCCTTCCTTCCTTCCTTCCTTCCTCCCTTCCTTCCTTCCTTCCTTCCTTCCTTCCTTCCTTCCTTCCTTCCTTCCTTCCTTCCTCCCTCTCTCTTTTTTCTTTCTTCCTCCTGTTTCTCTCTCTCTCTCTCTGTCTCTCTCTCTGTCTCTCTCTCTCTCCCTCTCTTCCTCCCCCCCCACTGGACAGTTTCCCATCTTTCTTTTCTCAGATTGCCTTTTCCAGTCTCTTTACCTTAACTTACATTGTTGCCTTATGCTTGCAATGGGTATTGTTCCTTCCTCCCACCTCCACCCCCATCCCCCAATCTTTGCCACTTTAAAATCTTTGCTTTCCTGCAAGGCCCAATTCAGCAACCCTGCCCACAGTAGTGCCTCTCCCTCTGGCTTGGAAGTGATCTCTCTCCTCCAGAGTACTTTGGGTCTCTTCTTCTCATTCTATCATATTCTAATTTGTTAAGAGAACTCAAAGCGATGAATGTCACTAGCTTCTTCATGGAGAGATTGTGGGAAAAAGTACTTTTGTAAACTTTGTGAAACAGTATCAGAATCAGAGTTGTGATTTCTCTTATTGGTGTCCATGTCTCAGCCCTCACCCGGGTATACCAAACTACAAGCTCCATAAGGGGAAGGATTGTGTTTTATTCACCTTTGCAGCCCCAGCGCCTGGCACAGGGCTTGGCACATGGCAGGCAATAAATGTTTGAACTAAATTGAGAAGAGGCAAATGCCTGGATTCCAGCTGCTTAGCTCTGTTTCTCATCAGTGACAGCGCCATGCAGAAATCCAGCGGCTCTGTCCTGGGAACATTTTAGAGCAATCAGCGGGGTCTGGTTGGTTTTTATTGGGCAGGAATCTTAGCGTTTCCTCTTCTTCTCTATTATAATAAAACCACTCACTTTTTGCCCATGCTTTAAGATCTACAAAGCACTTTCCTCACAACACCCCTATGATAAGAGGGAAGGCAAGGATTAGCTTCCCATTTTACAGATGAGGATATCAAGGTTCACAGGGCTGCCATAACTTGGCTAGTCAGCATCAGAGGTAGGGTTCAAGCCCAGGCCTCCTTGCATGCCATCCCACTTTCATCTGACTCCAGTTACAAACATTGAGCCTAACTATGTGACCAGAAGTTTTGCTGTGTTCTGGCTTAATGTCCAATTTGCAGATGGCTGTGGTTTGGCTCATCAGGCCATCACTTCCTCCCCATTGGCCCCAGATGAGCAGAGGTTCGTGCTCTCAGCCTCGGTCAGAGGAGAGCAGAGCGGGGGCCGAAATCTAAAACAAGGAGCCACTCCAAATCAATATGCAGTGGGTGGTAAGTACTCATCTCATAGACAACTGGCGGCTTGTAAAACTGCCCTAGAGAATTTGTTTGCAGCTTTTGGAAACTTCCACTATAAATCAGAGGCACAGCTTTGCTTCTACCTCAGCAGTGACAGCTGGAAAATGAGAAGAGGGGCCAGACAGGGAGTTCTAGAATCTTGGGGGGGAGGGACAGGAGAAGGCCATGAAACCATTAGTTGTGACTTTCTGCAATAATTCACCACTACCCCCCCCGCTCAACCACCACCACTAAGGGCATCAGAATCAATTGGAGATGCCACAGATGTTCCAATGATAGAATCCTAGAAACAGAGAGTGTCAGAACTGGGGTGGGCAGGTAAGGAATCTTAGAACAGAGAACCAAAAATATATGAGATGAGAAGGCTCTTGGAACAAAAAACTGTCAGAACTAGAAGGAACCTTTGAAAAGAACATATACATATAAGTGTGTGTGTGTGTGTGTGTGTGTGTGTGTGCCCCTTTCAACTGCATGTTATAGTCTGATGTTCTTAGGCCTTTGAGCCTAAGAGGCAGCTAAATGGCTCAGTGGATAGAGTGCTGGGCCTGGAGTCAGGAAGACCTGAGTTCAAATCCAGTCTCAGCCAGTGAGTCGCTGTGTGACCTTGGCCAAGTCACTTAGCTCTTGTTTGCCTCCATTTCCTCATCTGCAAAATGAGGTTAATAATAGCACCTGACTCCTAGGGTTGTCATAAGGTTCAAATAAGATAATAATTAGCACAGTGCCGGGCACATAGGAAGCACTATATAAATGTCAGCAATGATTATTATCTGGGTTTTTCCTGTGGGGATGGTTGGGGTGATCTCTTCTGAGTGTCTGTGAATCTCACTGAGAACCCCAACATTATCCTGGGGTTCAGCAAAATCATAGCATTACAAAAGTGTCAGTTCTGAGTGATAAAGAGAACCCTGAATTAGAAGGCAATCAGCAGATCTATCTGAAGCGTGGCTCTGATGCTTATTAGCTATGTGACCCTAAGCGAGTCATTTCTCCTCTGTGGATCTCAGTTTCCGCATCTAAAAAATGAAGAGATTGGATTTGCTGACCTTTAAGGTCCCTTCTAACTCTAAATCTATGGCACTAGAAGTACTAAACTTGGAGTCACTGGACCTCAGTTCAAATCCTGATTCTGCTGTGTGATCCTGGCCACGCCAATTCACCTCTCTGGACCCTACTTTCCTCTTGTGTCAAAATGAGAGATGGACTGGACTGGCTGACCTCCAAGGTTCTTCCAACTCTACATGTCTGGGCTTATGATCTGCAGACAGGCACACTGGGGGAACTGTACTTAAGGAAACCCTCTTCCACCTGTACTCTGTGCTGGACATACTCCATCACCCTAGGAAAGGAAGGGTCTCCCGGATTTATGCCTCACTTGATAATGCTAATCTGAGAAGCTCTGAGCACAGTTATCTATATCTGAGCCTCTTTCAAGGAATCTTACTTACCTTGTGCTCGGGGGACTCCTCATTGGAGGAGAGCCTTGAAGAAAGCATTTTGGCAGAACACACACCCAACCAAACATTCTTTGGTATTACCCATGCCACTTCTCTGTTCTGTTGTTGGGAAGAATCAAACATGGTCTGTATTAGAAATATGTTGCATATTTGGCTCCAGATTTCATCCCAGAAATGCATCTATAACTCATTTTGAACAATAATAGCCTAATAAAAATATCAGTCCATTCTTATAAGATCACAGTTTAAGACTACCTTTCCAGAACTTGCTCTTGCTTCCTTCTCTCTCCCTCCCCCTGCCTCCTTCTCTTCCCTCTTTATCTCTCTCATTCTCCCTTTCTCCTTCCTTATCTCTGTCTCTTTCTATCCCTTTCCCAATATACATAAGGGATCACTGGACAATCCAGGTTAACTGAAGCTACTCACCAGTATGCAATGGTAGTGGATAAGGAAGTAATGTGATGCCATGGAAGAGTCACAGGCATGGCAGTGAGGAGTCCTATATGAAAAGAGCTGGCTCTGAAGTCTCAGGACATGGGTTCAAGTCTTACCTCAGCCACTGCTATCTGTGAGATCCTGGGCATATCAGTTTACCTGTCAAATGAGGGGGTTGCACTCGACAGCCTCTGTGGTCCCTGCTAGTTCTAAAAGTATGACTTGATAACAATCCAAGTCAGTCACAAGCTAACAGCGCATCCTTGGGCAGACCAGTCCCACCCCCTTTCTTGACTTTCAGTATAATGCTAATGTTCTTTGTACTATTTCCTTTATAAGCCTGCTGTGGCTCTCAAAAGTGATGTTGTCCACAAGATCCTAGATGCAGAGCTGGAAGGGACTTTAGAGTCCATGTAGTTCAGTTTCTTCCTTTTACAGATAGGGAAACTGAGGCCCACAATGGTGAAATGATTTGTCCAAGACCCCAGCTAGTAAATAGCTGAGGTCCTCTGATTCCCAAGCCAGCACTATTCCTATGGTAGCAGCTCTGTGAAAACACTACACCTTTTGGTGAGGGACAGCCTTAATTTGCAAACCTTCTCCCCTCTTTATCTTGCCATCTCCATAGTTTTTAGCTAAGTTCTCTGCGCAAATTATGTGAACAGGAAAGATACATGGGAGGAATCAGTCACTAGAAGATGTCAGAGCACAAAGGTGTCCTCAGAACATCTAGCGGAAGCCCTTCATTTTACAGAGGGAGAAAATGAGGCCCAGAGAGGGGAGAGGATTTGGTCAAGGTCACACATGGCACCATCACACTCTCTTCCTACTACAGTTCTTTTGCAAACCTCCTAGCAAGGCCACTAGGGGGCACCATAGTGCACAAAGCACAAAGCACTATGAGGCTGGAAGATATCCAGCCTCAGACACTTAGTAGCTGTGTGACCCTGGAAAACTCATTCTAGGCTTGCCTCAGTTTGCTCTAAGGCTCAACAGAGATAATAATAGCACCTGCCTCCTGTGGTTGTTGTGAGGATCAAATGACAGTATGTGTAAAGCATTTACCACTGTGCCTGGCACATAGTAGGTGCTTGTTTCCTTCCTTTCCTGGATGGACAATCAGAATGCTTCATATCTGTACTTCCTCTGAAATCACCTATGAAGCTCACACAGCACATTGAACGGGAATTCTCACAACTAAGTGAAAATGTCACTCAATAGGGATCAAGGCCCTGCTTTGGGATTCCCAGCTTCAGAAGGGGCTCCTTCACTGTCCAACTCCACAATCTCCAATTAAGAGAAAATGCATGTTGATTTTCATTCCATTTCTATGAGATTTAGGTGGGGGGAAGAACAAGTATTATCATACCCCATCTTGCAGTTGGGAAAAGAGAGATCTTGAGAGAAGTGGCCACTTAACTAGTTGCTGTCTGAGTCTGACTTTAAACCAGGTCTTTTGATCCTAAGTATGGCATACATTCCCCCCATTCAGTACTGTCTCTACTAAGACCTTTGCCCCAACAAGCCTTAAGAATACAACTGTTTTGCTTGGCAACAGCTGAGGCACCCAGTGGAACTGACAAGTTGGCTTCTCTAGATGCAGACTATATTGAAAGCACAATTGAATTATGTTGCTGTGAACCACAGTCCTTTCTCACCTCACTAGGCTCTTGAGAGACAATGGAAAACGAAGGCTGACCCCCTGTCTTGTTCCATGGAGGGGTTCTGTATGGGAACAGTGTAAGGAATTACAGGCCCTGAGTTGAGTTCCCCTCTACAATCTCCTTGACAACTGGTCAGCCAGCCTCTGGTCTCACCCAGCCTTGAAATTCTCACTTGGGAGTCCCCTTCATTCCTGCCACCTCTCCTTCTGATTGGCTGGATCCTCCTGGATCCTTTTAAGGAGGGTGCCCCGGCTGTCCAAGTCTCATTCCTCTCCAAGCTGAACTCCCAACTTCACTTCTCCCCCACCCCTCAGATTTTTAGCCTCTTTTTATGTGATGTAGTCCTCCATTCGAATGGAAATTCCTTGAGGGCAGGAACTTTCTTTTTGTTGTTGTTTTTTTTTCCTACAGTTTACCACCCAGCCTGGCTTATAGTAAGGGCTTAATAAAAGTGACTGAGTGTAGGGGCCGCCAGGTGGCTCAGCGAGTAAGAGCACTGTAACCCTGAGCAAGTTACTTAACCCCAATTGCTTTAAAAAAAAAAGTGACTGAGTGCTTAAAGACCTCTGGCAAAGGGGAAGTCACTACTCTGCAGGTAGCCCATTCCAATCAACATTCCAGGTTAACAAGCTACCTACTATGTACCAGATACAAAGCAAGGACAAAGAACCAAACTCCCCACTAACTTTAAGGAGCCCTTTAGGCCTTCATGACAGAGGGGCCCTTGCCCCTCCCACTCCAGAGCTGACACAGATATTCTGACCACTTCCTGTCTTCAGTGAGAACACCTTCCATTTGCCATTGAGCCAGAACTACAAGCACATACTGAAGGGGCAATCTCTGCTTCTTAGGCTTCTGCTCCTGCTGGCTCTGAGTATAAGGAGGACTCTCTGTGCTCTAGCCCCCCCCTCCCCCAGCCCAGGTCTTATGATTATCATTATATATTATTATAATATTTATATATTACTTTAAGGTTTGCAAAGCACTTTAAAAAAATCATTTCATCTGATCCTCACAACAGCCCTGGAAGGTAGGTGCTATTATGATCCCTATTTTCCAGTTGAGGAAACTGAGGCAGACAGAGAAGTGAGTTGCTTAGGGTCACATAGATGGTAAATGTCTGAGGCAAGATTGGAACTTGGAACATGAGATCTCAGAAGGCAACTGTTGATTTCCCCATTCCTAGGAGAGGGAGAGATGGAAGAAAGGAAGGAAGGAAGGAAGGAAGGAAGGAAGGAAGGAAGGAAGGAATGAAGGAAGGAAGGAAGGAAGGAAGGAAGGAAGGAAGAGAGGGAGGAAGGAAGGAGTGGAGGGAGGAAGGAAGGAAGAGAGGGAGGAAGGAAGGAAGGGAGGGAGGAAGGAAGGAATAAAGGAAAAGAAGGAAGGAGAGAAGGAAGGATGGAGGGAAGGAAGGAAGGAGGGAAAGAGGGAGGGAGGGAGAGAGGGAGAGAGAGAGAGAGAGAGAGAGAG
>NW_027187369.1:9323614-9339853 GCF_028583685.1 Petaurus breviceps papuanus
GAGAGAGAGAGAGAGAGAGAGAGAGAGAGAGAGAGAGAGATGCCCACTTGGAGCTGATCAAGCTGTACTGAGTAGAAATAAGGTGTAAAATAGCTAAAGAGCCAACCTGTTGCAAAGATCCCAACAAGGCTTACATCTTAGCTTGCCAAGTGACTGTAATCATTCCAGAATTCTTTATGGCTTAGCATCCCACTTCCTACGTGGCAATAAAATGGCCTCTTCCATACCTGATTCATATTTTCGCTCCTCTGCTGGAGAGCCCTCCCTTTAATCTAGAGCCCCAAATCAGATTGTTCCTGAGAAATCTGAACTGGGAGTGGAATTGGATCCTAGACCTCCTGTTGAAGAGAAAGGCAAATCTAGAGCGATGAACCGAGAATAAACCCAGGGCAAAGAGAAGGTTGCCAACCCCGGTGGCATCCTCTGCCTGGCAGCTCTGGGCTGGCTATTATGCCAGAAATTCCTCTAGGACAGGAGTTCTTCAAATAATAGATTTGGGCACAGGGAGAATCTGTGACCTAACACAGGAACAAAATATATCTTTATTTCATTGTCATAGATTTCCTTACAATCCTTCATATTTATGTTATGCTTTTAAAGACATTGTTCTAAAAAGTCAGACATCCATAGGCTTTACTGGACTGACAAAACGGATCTGTAACACCCACAAAATGGTTAAGGAATTCTGTAGTACAGAGATATGACACACACAGATAAGTAAACACCAAGCACGTCTCCCTGTCTTCTCCAGGCTAAGCATTCCCAATGTCTTCAACTGAGACTCAGATGGAAAATTCTCTCCTAGGAAGTTTTCATGGTCATTTTCTTACCATGGTTCCTCATGGTACCTCCTAACTTTAATCTCCCCTTAATTCTACCCTCCATCTAAAAAGCTATTCTCATGATTCCTCTTTCGTACTTATCAACAAGAGGATGTTTCTGGCTGCCTTTGGTCCCAGGGGGAGAGCTTTCCTCTGCAATACTGAATGAATTAAAAATTACCCTGGGAGGCCTTCAGGCTGGCAGTTTACAAAATAGATTTAAGAGGAATAATCTTGGGTAAGTTTTCCAAATACATTAATGCCAAATTTAACTTTATTTTTAAACGAAGGCCCCTCTTGGACTCAATGAAAGGCCAGAGTGGATGCCTGGTCTATTTGGTTCCAGGCCTGGGAAGAGAGAGGACGAAGAGAAAGCCCCACCTCTCTGATACTTTACTTTTTTGTAACTACATTTATGGTGTCAAGTTGCAATTGCGGGAGGTTAACCACAAACAGGTGAGGCTCAGAGGGCCCCCCTACCCCCCACCCCCATTGTCTGCGTCTGGATGGGAGGACAGCTGGGTTGGACCACGTTCAAACAACACCTAAACCTCAAATAATGTAGGGTACCCATAAAGAGAGAAGCCAGAAAGGAAGGGTAACTCGGAGCTGCCAAAGGATTGACGAGGTACCTTCCAGGGGGCTGGGAAGGAGCCTAGGAAAGACAGTCTCAAATTCTTTCAAATGCACAATCCAACAAATGCCTCTTTTCCCTTAATGGTACTTCCCTATTCAGTACTCTGGATTGGGCAGAGTAAACCATGATATTCAGGGCTGAGAGGGGGCACTAGCAATGTGTCTTGAAAAAACAGTGGGGATCTCATTGATGTGGGTATGGTCCAGATACCATGGTGCATTGGGAAGAGTTTAGAGTCAAATGGCCTGGGTTCAGATTCAGATTCTGCTATTTCCTACCTGGGCAAATCTCTTCATCTCTCTGGGCCACATCTGTAAGATTCAGAAGCTTAACTAGATGGCCTCTGAGGCCCCTTGCAGCTTTGGGTCTATGATCCTCTGTGTGACTTTGGGCAAGTCCGTTCATTTCTCTGGTACTCAATTCCCACCTGTAGTAGCACTTTACTTCAGGCTCATTTCCCAACGCAGACTAGTACTGGTAAACTGGGTCCCCTGGGAGAGAATCTAAGGTTCCAGGAGTCATTCTTTTGGTGACAACAAGCCACCCCCCCCCCCTCAGCATGCCTCCCATTAGCAGCAGCCAGTAGATTCCATTAGCGTTTAAGAGACATTTCCTTAAATGGCATCTCAAGAATGGCAGTTACAAAGCATTGGTCCCCCCAAACCTGAGATACACTCTCCCACAAATACAGACAGGAACTGTAGCCTGAGCATGGGCATGAGCTTAGAGTACAATGGTGTTCAGGCAGGCTTCTAGGGAATACACACATCACCAAAGCAAAACTTACAATTCTCTAAGGGCTTCTTGTTGTGTTGTTGATTAGTCC
This sequence comes from Petaurus breviceps papuanus, assembly GCF_028583685.1. Taxonomy (NCBI): domain Eukaryota; kingdom Metazoa; phylum Chordata; class Mammalia; order Diprotodontia; family Petauridae; genus Petaurus; species Petaurus breviceps. Next base: position 9,325,899 of record NW_027187369.1, read on the forward strand.
TATCTGACTCTTCGTGACCCCGTTTTCTTGGCAAAAATAACTGGGGTGGTTTGCCACTTCCTTCTCCAGCTCTTTTTCCAGATGAGGAAACTGAGGTAGATGGTGTTAAGTGATTTGCCCAGGGTCACACAGCTAGGAATTGGAACTCAGGTTTTCCTGACTTTAGGCCCAGTCCGCTGTCCCAGGTAGCTACCTGCTCGTCACTGGAGGGCTGTCCAGCAGGGGATGAATGATATTTTCTAGCCACAACATATGATGACGAAGTACTGGGGCTCACTGGAATCTCAGAGGCATCTAATCCAACACCCTCTATTTTACATGTAAGAGCATGCCTCATTTAAGACTTCAGCAGAGTTGAAGGTCAGAAGGGGCAAAGACTTTACATAGAAATGTAAAGCAGAGACTCTTTCAAGTGTAAAGGAAGCATTCCACCACAGGGGAAGGACACCTGAGACTTGAATAGCTCAGCTGCATATGAAAAGGACAACAAAGGCCACAAACTTACCCCAGGGAAAATGTAGGCGCCATAGTCTACTTCTCTGAGGGCCAGATGGAGAGCGCTTCCCAATTGGTTCTCTGGAAGTGGGGTTCAGCGGCACTCTCTTTGAATCCTATTTCAGGACTAACCCGTTCCATCCCTAAGTCATCAGGGCATACAAGCTTTCCTGATGCCTTGATGGGACAGGCATTATGGTAAAGCACAAAGAGTCCTGGATATGAAGGACTTGGGTTGGTGTCCAAGCTATCAATTTGACCTTGAGCAAATCCCTTCCTCTCCCTGCCTCAGTTTCCTCTTCTGGGCAATAAAGGAGTTGGCTTAGATGAGCTCCAAGGTCCCTTCCCTTTCTAATATGCTCTGAAGAGGTGGGGTGTACATCCTGGGGTGGGGTAAGAGTGTTGCGGGGAGGGGCTGTACAGTTAAATCCCAGCCTTTTGCAGTCTCCATGGAGGAACGTATGGGCACAAGGGAATATGGACAGGGTGAGAACTCCGGCTCCTGGGAAACGTTGACAAAAACTCCTGCCCTAACAGAAACCCTGCTTCCTTTCCCCCTGGTCCATTTGTGAGTCAGGTAACATTCTTCTTTTATCTACAGGCTGATAAACCTAAGTCTGTGGTTTCCTTCTCCTGCAGCTCCCACCCCCACCTCTTTGGAATGTAAGCATTTGTCTTCTATTTCCTGGCTCCTGACCCTTCTCTGCAGCCAGCTCCTTCAAGGGAGGCCAAATGAGCTTTCCCTTCCCATCGTGCACGCGGCTCCCTCCGTGGATTAGCAGCAGATGGGAGCTGGAAAGGCCTCCAAGTGTGGGGCTAGGGCCCCAGCTTCCAGGGCTCTCCAGCAAGCTCACTGCTGGCTCTATCCAGCACTGGGGAGCATCTTCCGGGTGAGACTCCTTCTCATGAGTCTCCCCTGCCCCCCTTCTAGCACCTAACCCAGGGCAGGACACTCACCCAGGCCCCTGGTTGTTTCCTTGCTAGGAAAATTTGTTTTTAAACAGTTCAATTTCTAAGTGTTACTGATGTCTTTTTCAAAAATAAGTCATCTTCTAATATAAGATGCACAACCTCCCCAACATAGAACCTTCCTTTCTTACAAAGCAAAACAGTTAAGCCAAAGGAAAGGACATTTCGGTCCAGTCTAACAGTGTATGCAACATTGGGCATCCCTCAGGTCCCCTCCACCCCCATCCCAGACAACTAGCTAGTGCAATGGTTAGACACCTGGGCTTTCAGTCAGGAAGTCCAGAGTTCAAATCTAGATCAGATTCAAACTGTGTGAACCTGAGCAAGTCACCTAACTTCTGCCTGCCTCAGTTTCCCCAACTGTAAAATGGGAATAATAATAGCACTTCCCCCCCCATGATGTTTTGATGATCAAATGAAATAACAGTTATAAAGCACTTATCACAGTGTGTTGCCTATAGCCTACAATGTAGGTTTAAGGGGTAATCCTTTGGATGATTACTTCTAAACCTATAACTTATAAGCCCCCCCAGTACTATGTTTATTTCCTTCCTTCCCTTTTCTCCACTCTCTGTTTAGAGGAATGAAGCATGCTTTATTGTTGTTAAATTGTTTTTAGTCATGTTTGCCTCTTTGTGGCCCCATTTGAGGTTTTCTTGGCAAAGCTCCTGGAAAGGTTTGTGATTTCCTTCTCCTGCTCATTTTACAGGTGAGGAAACTGAGGCAAACAGGATGAAGTGACTTGCCCAGGGTGACATAGCTAAGAAGTGTCCAGGTGAGATGCAAACTCAGGAAGAGGAGCGTGCCTGATTCAGGCCTGGCACTAAATCCACTGCAGCGCCACCTAACTGCCCTGAAACACATTTTATCATTAGATAATTGTGAAATTTTCAGTGTGACTACTGACACTTTGGAAATAAGCAAACACTAAAAATCAGGACTTGATTTCCTGTTTTGTCAATTGTGTAGACTTACAACAATGATGGTAGAAAATGTGAATAATGCATATTAAGCCTAAAAGTATGATTTTTGGAGAGCCAGTTGTTAAACATTCACCACCACATGACTACCTGAAACCCCCATGGGTCATTGCTTTTAATGTAAGTTTAGTTGCCTTTTAGAAGGGGAGGGGGCTTCGTTTATTCATCTTTGTAGTAAACTACATTATTGACCTGCTTCTGCATCTTCATTTGCATCACCTCATACAGGTTTTCTTCACTTCTTGGAATTCTTCAGCTTCATTGTTTAAGTAGTTGCTTTAAGCGGATAGAGTGCTAGATGTGCATTCAGGAAGACCTGAATTCAAATCCTTCCTCAGGCACTTAGCTGTGTTGCCCTGAATAAGTCACTTAACCTCTGTTTGCCTCAGTTTCTTCATCTGTAAAATGGAGAAAATAATAGCACCTACTTCCCAGAGTTGTTGTAAGGATCAAATATGATAAAAAATGTAAAGCACTTTGCCAACCTCCCAACTATGGAAGTGTTAGCTAGCATTATTATTATTATTATTATTAATTAGTGCCCAGAAAGATTCCACTATAATTGGTAGCACAATTTGCTCAGTCATTCACCAAATCAAGGGATACCCACTTTGATTCCAATTTTTTGCTATAGTTTTTCTTTTAGTAGATAGGGAACCTTTCTGTCTTTGACCCCCTTCTAAAGCCCAGCAGTAGGACTGATAGGTATGGATATGAATGGTTTAGTGACTTTTCTCCTATGATTCTCAATTGTTTTTAATCAGTCAACAAAATTTTAGTAAGCACTTACTATGTGCCAAGCATTGCAGTAGGTAAGGGGGATGAGAAAACAAGCATGAAACAGTACTTGCCCTCAAGGAGCTTACATTCTATTGGTAGAGGTAATACATCCATAAATAAGTACATGCAAAACAAGTTTTGTTTTTCTTGTTTTCTGAAGTGGGTGAGGAAAGAGGATGGGAAGGAGAGAATTCAAAACTCAAAATAAAATTGAATTGAATTTTAAAAAATAAATAAATACAATACATAAATAAATAAATAAATACAGAGTGTTTACGGAAGAGAAGTCACCAGTAGTTGGGAGAGGATGGGAGTTAGGAAATCAGTCGGCTTCCAATAGGACATGGTACCTAAGAACAGTTTGGAAGGAAAAAAAAGACAAAAGGGAAATGAAAATGGGATTGATCTTATATTCCTTATGTGACCTTAGACAAGTCTCTTCCCATCCCTGGACCTCAGTTTCCCCCTCTGTAAAATGAAGGGGTTGGATTAGGTAGGATTCTGAAGTCCGGTTTTAGGTAGATACTCCTATGAGCCTGTGAATTTTGCTTTGTTCTGCTCAACCCCAGAGGTCAGAACTAGGGAGGAAGTTGCATAGAGACAAACTTAGGCTTGATATCAAGAAAAATTTGTTAACATTTAGTGCTAGCCAAATGTGAAAGCAGCTCAAGAGGTCATGGGTCTGCCTGCCCCCACCCAGATCTTTAAGCAAAGATTGACTGGCCACTTGTCAGATGTGCTACAGAGGGGTTTTCTGGGTATGGTTTGGACCAGATGGGAGCAAAGGTCCCTTCTGGATCTGAAATTCTATGATTCTGTGAGCTGAACTCCACAATCCTTCTCCATTGGGAACACACAATTATGGATTTCACAGTAAAGCCACACAGTTCTGTATATTCTTCCCATCCCCAGAAGGGGTTCTTGCCCAGCCCACAATTGAATGGCTCCCCAAAGGCTGGGTTTTCTTTGGGAAGCAAGACATTCCATGCCCATGTTGGTCTCTTGAAATTTCTGAGAACAACAAAGCTTTGCTGAGTGCCACCAATATCCAGCCTCATCTCAATCTCTCTCCCCTCCACAGATCTGACCATGTCACTGCCCTTCTCAAATGCCGGTGGCTGGCACCCTGTTCCCTCTAAGATAAAATATGGACTCCCCTGTATGGCATTTAAGGCCTAATACCTAGTATGGTTAAGGCCTTCATGATGTGGTTCGCACATACTTTTCCAGACTCATCATCTACAACTCTTCTTCACACACTCCACATTCCAGCCAAATGGATTGATTTGCTGTCCCTCGACCATGATATTCTGTCTCCTTTCTCTAGTCTCTTTCAAGGTCCAGCTCAAGTGCCCCCTCCTACACTAGACTTTTATGATTCCTTCCCCTCACTTCTTAGGTCTTCCCCAGCACAAAATTACATGTACTATGTAGGCCTTTTGTCTTCATTTACTGTGCTCCTTCTGTTCCTCTTGGTAGAATGTAAGCTTCTTGAGGGCAGGAAATATTTCATTTTTGTCATTGTAATTCCTAACACATAGTTAGGTGCCTGGCACCATAAATGTTTATTGTTCAGGCCTCCATTATATTGAATTGAATTCTCTTCTCCTGTGACTTCCTGGTTGTCATCCCTTAGCCATCCCTAGTTATTAGAGTCATTAGCAAGAAAGTCAAAGAAAAAAATCCAAATTCGACAAAATTCCTCCTACATGACCTTTCAGGAGATGTCTAGTCCTTCTTCCCAGTGGCATTTATGGTTTGAGGTGGTTGGTAGGGAGTTACTTACTCTTTTTCTTCTACTGGTAATCATTTAACTACCATGCCTTATGCCTAGGCAGTCACAGAATTAGAAATGTTGAGATCTGGAAAAGCCCTTGGTGATCATCAGGTACAGCCTTTTCATTTTCCTGATGGTCAGACTGAGGCCCAGAGAATATTAAGGACTTGATCAATTCCACAAAGCTAGTAAGGCAGCTAGGTCATGCAGTGCATAGTGTGCTGAGCCTGGAGAGGAGAAGATCCCAGTTCAAATCTAGCTGAGTGACCTTCGGTGAGTCACTTAATCTCTGTCTGCCTCTGTTTCCTCATCTGTAAAATGAGAATAATAATAGTACCCTGTTGTTGATCCATTGAGATAACACTTGTAAAGTGTTAGCACAATGCCTGGCACATAGTAGATCCAATGTTAATTATGATGAAGATATGGCAAAGCCTGAAGTTAAACCTAAGTCTTCTGATACTAAGACTTGGCATTTTCTAATTGCAGCCTGTGATGAGGGCTCAGGAGTCTTTCCTCTAAAGCTCCAAATATTTACCCAATGGATAACTGAAATTCCAACATTAGTCTTAACTAACTTAACCAAGTAACTAACCTTACTTAGGTTGAATATTGCCCTCTCACTACAGCTTCTTCTTTTTAAAAAAATTTTGAGGGGGTGGGTAGGTGGCACAGTGAATAGAGCACCGGCTCTGGAGTCAGGAGGACCTGAGTTCAAATCTGGCCTCAGACACTTAAAACAAAAAAGGAAATCATTACAAACTATTTTTGCCCAATTACATGCCAAGAGAAATGAGAACTTAAAAAGATATTTATAAAACATATGAGGGGCAGCTAGGTGGCACAGTGAATAGAGCACCAGCCCTGGAGTCAGGAGGACCTGAGTTCAAATGCCGCCTCAGACCCTTGACACAAAAACTAGCCATGTGACCTTGGGCAAGTCACTTAACCCCAATTGCCCTCCAAAAAGCAAAAAAAAATTTTTTGACATAACATCTCCCTATCCTGCCCAGGTTAGAAGTACAGAGATAAGGAAACAAGCATTTATTAACTACCTACTATGTGCCAGGCACTGTGCTAAGGACTTTACAAATATTATCTCATTTGGTACAACAAGCCAGGGAGGTAGGTGGCATTATGATCCCTATTTTACAGATGAGAAAACTGAGGCAGAGGTTAAGTGACTTTTCCAGGGTCTCACAGCTCTAAGTGTCTGAGGTCAGATTTTAACTCAAGTCTAGTGTTCTAGCCACTTTATTACTTAGCTACCCTAACAGATTGTCCACTCACAGCCCAATCCTGCTGTTAATCAGCCTGAGGGTTTTGATCTTCTCTGTTTCCAACCTGGGTCAGTTTGCTCCAACTTAGGCCACCTGCTAGCCTGCCCTCCCCAACTCCTGGGGGCTCACCATATTGGTGTGGGATTTAGTGTAGATACCTGATTGGCTTACCCCACTGCCATTCAGAACTCCCAAGGTCAGATGATCTACCAGCCTCAGCTTCCTTAGTAACAGGGATTACAAACATGGGTCACCATGCTTGGTTTACTCTGTCCTCTTAATGTTGCCAAAAAGCAACATTATAGGCACAGAGAATTACAAAGAGTAGGCATGGAAATCCATGAATCAGGGCTCACACAGAGCAGATCTAATCTTGGGACATTCAATCTTTAGTCCTTAACCCTTCAAAGTGAATCATGGTCAAGTACCTTTCTTTCCTGAGAGGAAGAACTAGGTTGCCTAAGAGCCCTGGATATCTGAGAGAAAAGAAATTAGGGGAGTTGGCAGGGTGGGAACAGGCTATGTACCAAGTACCTTAATGACTTCCCAATTTTGTCTGGGAATGATCCTGTCTGAAGGGCAGCTAGGTGGTGCTGCAGTGGACAGAGCACCAGATCTGGAGTCTGGAAGACTCATCTTCCTGACTTCAAATCCAACCTCATACACTTCCTAGCTGTGTGACCCTGGGCAAGTCACTTTACCCTGTTTGCCTCAGTTTCCTCATCTGTCAAATGAGCTGCTGAAGGAAATGGAAAACCACTCCAGGATCTTTACTAAGAAAATCCCAAATGGGGTCACCAAGAATTGGACACGACTGAAATGACTGAACAATAGCAATTCTGTCTGAAGGACAAAGACAAAATAAGAAGTCTCATATCTCCAGCATTTTAAGCTTCCATGTGATGTAGATAGGGCAGAAATTATTGCCCCCATTTTATAGGTGAGGAAACTGAGGTCCACAGAGGCAAACTGGCTTGCTCAGGATGACATAGTTGGTTAGTGTTAGAGCTGGATCTTGAAACCAGATCTCCTGACTTCAAATACAGTGCTCTTAGACTATACCAACCAGATGAGAGTCCTCACTAATGTTGTAATCTACATCCTGATATAGCAAAAAGAACAGGAGACCTGAGTTCTAATCTTAACCTGAGTACTGATTCACTACTAGCTTACTGTTGCGTAACCTTGAACAAATTGCCTCTCTGTCCTCTTTTTTTCTCATCTCTGAGAAGGGAATAATAATGCTTATACACCAAAGCACAAAGGTGTCTTAATGAAGAGTAAATGAGGAAGTTTTATGACAATCCTACAAGGCAGGTAGTGTAGACATAATTGTCCCCATTTTACAGAGGGAAAAACTGGAGGTGAGAGAGAAACCCCTGACCTAAAATCACACTTTTGGTAAGGGAAGAGCAAGGATATGAAGTGAAATTCATTCCAGTCCATTTGAGAAGCAAATATTAAACTAAACTTAAGCTATTCCAGGAACTGTTTCTAGCTCTGGGGACACAAAGACAAGAATCAAAATAATTTTTGCCCTCATGGAGCTTCCATCCTACTGATTTCCAGATTAATGTTCTTCCCATGATACCAGGAACCCTCCACAAAGGATTTTTGACTTTTAAATCCCATAAAAATTCTCCAAAGATCCCTGTTTCTCCCAGAAACATGAAAAGCAATGGGGTTTTTTTTTGCTTTTTTTTGGAGGGGGAAAGGCAGGGCAATTGGGGTTAAGTCACTTGCCCAAGGTCACATGGCTAGTAAGTGTTAAGTGTCTGAGGCCAGATTTGAACTCAGGTTCTCCTGACTCCAGGGCCAGTGCTCTATTCACTGTGCCACCTAGCTGCCCCAATAAGTTTTGGTATAAAGATAAAAAGTGCTGATCAAAATAAAATTAGTGCTAATGAAAACCAAAAATAGTTGGTTTATTGCTTTTTGAAAAAGTACCTACAGCCAAAAGCAACCTTACATATAGTAGGCATGAAATCCATGGCTCAGGCCTCACACAGACCAGATTCAATCTTGGGGGTCTCACTCACAAAGGCCAGTTGCTATCTCTGACTCATTGCTCCACTTGGAGTCGGTAACCTCATGATATAGGTCATGTATAAGTTTCCCCAAAAGCAGATTCCCAGTTCCCATATAAGTACACAGGGTACCAAATGCATAATGAGTACAGGATAGCCTTCATTTTACCCCACAGAGCATGTAAAGATGCACAAGAGTGCATGAACATATACTAAAACACATAAAGCATTCAAATAGCCCTAAGAATCAAACATGGGGTTGCCAATAAGGCAATACCTTAACATTCCCATAAAATCCATTTCTCCTATAGTGGCTTGTGAAGTTCTTCCCAGAGTCTTTGTGCCTCCTGAGAGGAAATTTGGAATCCTCTCAGAAAGGACACATGCTTTGAGGGCCCATTGGACCTGCACTATCTGACTGTCTTTTAGGTAGTACTCTGCTGAGGAACCATGTAGACTATCCTCTCCTTTCTCCAAGCAGCATGGTAGAAAAAGAATTCCTCTTCTCTCTCTAGAAATTCCAGTCCCCAGACTCTTGAGCTTGGGACATCTAAGGTCTGGGATTCTCCATCAAGATGGATTTGCCTATAATGAGGATAAGTCAGAGCCTGAAGGGGCCTCAAGGATCATCTGTTCTCATCTACTTATTTTACTGAGGAGGAATCTATAGTTCACAGAAGTAAAGAGACTGGGCCAAAGTCAAATAGTGAGTAAATAGAACTGAGGCTGGAGCTAGGTCCCCTGACTCCATCCCACTGCACTAAGCTGCTAACCTAACTAACAATAATAGCTAATATTTTTATAGTACTAGCTATATGCCAACCCTTTATTAAGCTAAGGACTTTATAATTATTATCTCATTTGATCCTCACAACAACCCATGGGTAGGTGCTATTATCATACCCATTTTACAGATGAGGAAATTGAGGCAAACAAGAAGACTTGCCTAGGGTCATACAACTAGTAAGTGTCTGAGGCTGGATTTGAACTCAGGTCTTCCTGATTCTAGGCGCAGTGCTCTCTCCACTGTGCCACTTAACTGCCACTCATTTTACCAAGGAAACTGAGGCCCAGAGAGGTCAAAGCCCTTTGAAAACTTCAAAGAACTACCTTTTGGTGGTTGTGGTGGTGGTGATGGTAATAGTAGTGGTAGTAGCTTGCCCAAGGTCATACAAGTCAGAAGTAAGAGAAAGGATATTTGAACGCAGGTACCCTAACTCCAGATTCACAGCTCTGTGCCTAAACTAAGCTACTAGGCCCAGTAGAAACAGACACTCTACAACTATATATATTCTGTTCCACACCTCCACAAGCAAAACAAAGGGAGCAAAGCTGGAAAATCAGGCCAGGAATCCTGCAAGTGACAAGAATAGAAACTCAAAACTCTTCATTGACCTCCCACCATATTTTTCCCATCATTCCTCACCAGTATCTGGGAGGAAATGGGTATACTTTGGAATCTCCAGCCAGCTAGATGAATCTTAAGAGCCATTTAAAGTAATATTAAGACAGGGTAAGACAATGCTAATATACTATTTTCCCCTGATCTTTCAAATGCCAACATCCTTGACCTCTGAAGCTCAAAGAATGGATAGAAAGTTTTCAATAGAGTCCAATGAATAAGCAGGAATCTTCCCCTCCTCTTAGCTCATTGTGATTTATGTACATATCTGAGACAAAAGATTCCTGGAAGGCAGGTACTACTTCTACTTCTTGGAAGCACCCCCAGTTCCTTGCCTATGGGAGGCACCACTGAATGAAAGTGCTGAGCAAAAAATAGATGGCCTTACTCTAATAGTAATAATAATTCCTATTTGTATAGCACTTTCTATCTCTCAATCTTTATGTAGTAATCAAGTCACATCCATGATTCTTCATGAAAGACCATGACAATGGACTGACCCATTGTCTCTATGAACACCTCCATCCTTTGTCCCTGAGAATTCCCAGATGAGATCACCCCTCTATGTGTTGTTTCCCCTGTTAGAACATAAGCTACTTGAGGGTAGGGCCTGCCACATAGTAAGTGCTTAATAAATGCTTTCCATTTATTCAATCATTCACTTTGAGGTTTGCAAAAATCTTTCCATCTGACTACCCACTGAGGTATTTAGGGAAGTATTATTCTCCCCGATTTACAGATGAAGAAACTGAGGCACTGGGAGGTGAAGTGGCACCCAAGGTCACACAGCTAGAAAGTATCTAAAAATGTTTCAAATCTAGGTGCCGTATCATAATTGCAAATCCAGCACTCTTACTGTTATAGGATACCACTTATCTTGACCTTGAGAAGGGCACATCAGCAAAATGTATTATGGGTGTATTTGCTTATTCAATCTCCCTTTTTAAGAGCTAACACAACATTAGCAGAGTTATACTTTGTGTAGTCATATCCCAATCCTACCACATTTTTTTTCATGTATGTTTTGTCCAGCAGTAGTAAACAAGACATATTAACTTCATCACATAGCTTAAAAGGCTTATTCTCAGAACCCAATTTGAGCCAATAAGACAGGCACTTTTCAAAGGAAATTATTATGGCTTAGTCATTTACTTTCAGATGAAAAAGGGAAAAGATCTGTAACAATGTTTATAGCAAAATCTTTTCACCATCAAGGACAATGGAGCTGCCACATTTGGACTCACAGTCCCTGATGTGCTGCCAAAGGAAGTGGAAATGGTGCTGAAAAAAAGCAAAGATGGGAAAAGCAGCTGGACTAGATCAAGTATAAACAGAAAAGATCTGAGCTAGAGGCAATAGAAATTTTAGGGCACTGAAGGATTAATATTTAAGGTATATGAAAGACAGAAGGATATCAATTTAATAAGCATTTAATGAGGAGTACCTACTATGTACATGGCGCTCTGCCAAAGGAATGGAGAAATAAATCTTGGTTCTTATTGAAATCACAGGAAAGAGATGTAAAGAATATTAATATATCCCTCCATGGATACATCCCTAACTCCCACTCAAATTGGTTGGCTACGTTCCCAGAGAACAGCTCTATATCTCTTTTCAGGGTTCTAGGGGTAGTCCTAAGGAGATGTAGTTTTGAGTACTGTCACCAAAAGCCCCTACCAGTGTGGTTCCACATTGTATCAGTCAGTAGCTTTGATTAGTTTTAATAGAAAATGTATTTACAGAGAAGTTATAATAAAAACAGTAGTCATAAAAAAAATTCCTCTCAAATCAGGAGCAATCTCTCTCTGCACACAGAAGGTCCCTGGGAAGAATAGGCCCACACTTAAAGTACAATGGTAGGGAGGGATAAAAGTAGAGAAAGCATGTGACAAAGGAGTAATTCATAGCTCCTCATTACTGGAAGTCCCTTTCTGCTTTCCTGGAGTCCTCATGAAATTTTCCTTAGGTGTAGCCCCTAGCTAGGTTCTTATTATTAGTGCCTTTCTAGAGTCCATAGTCAACATTTTCCTCCAACATGAGGAGCTGTATAATCCAATTTATACATCCTCAAGTGACTATCTTTCCACATCTGTCTGTGGCCACTCCCTTGCCATTAGCCACTACCACCCTGAGGTGGCTACTGCTACCACTTTAGGCAGACTCCACCATTGGTTCTGGTCACTTGGTGGAGCCTCTTACAGAACCTCAGGATCTCCTGAACTCAACAGGGTGGGGGAAGAGAATAAAGCAGAAACTCTCTCCTTCCCCCAAGCAATCCCCTGTCAGGGTATTAGCTGCAGTGACTCCACCCCTAGACTGTCCAGCTGCTGAATTGGGTTTCTCAATTGAGGAACTGCCAGAACTTCCCCAGCTGTTCTAAGCTCCCAGAGGCATGGTTAGCTTGTTTGGTTAAATCACATGGTTTCTTTTCCCCATCCAATCAAAGAGATTTGCCCCTTAGGGTAAAGACAATCTTGTTTACATATCAAATCTCTTAGTTGATTGATTCCTACTATAACTCAATCAAAGAGCCATTCTCACCAGATAAAATTATCAGAGAGTAGAGCATCTTGTTAATGGAAAGAGAGAGGGAGTGAAACTACTCCTTATATCAATAATTATTGACCCAGATATCTACTTTCCCATCTTGACAAAATTTTAATGAGGATGATCTTCCCTTAGATTAGTGACGTCCTACATCCTCAGAGAGGGCATTAGGAGGGAAAAGAACATTCCATAGTAGACCACATCCTTTGAGTCACTCAGTTGGCTGCAAGATTCAAGGAATCCAAGATCCCACTGTGCTTATTGGGTGTGGGATTCTAAAAAAGCATTTGACTGCCACCATGAAGGATCTCTTGCAACAAGGCTTCTCCCATGCATATGCCAAAAGCAAAAGAAGATATTCCCAAATAAAATCCCATCATTTTACAGAAAGATTTTCCCAACTCCTCTGTTAATTGTTTCTTATTTATCCTGTTTATAGTTTGCTTTGTATATATTTGTTTGCATGCTTTCTCCCCTATTAGATTTGTAAGCTCCTTGAGGGTAGGGAATGTCTGTCTTTCACCTCTTTTTGTATCCCCAGTGCTTAGCATAGTGCCAGGTAGAAGGTGTTTAGTAAATGTTTATTTATAGATTGAAGATACCTAGAAAGATATAAAGAGATAACTTGGTTCTATGACCCTCTGATTGTCAATATAAAGGACAATGTATGGGGAAAGTCAAGAAAGGCCTCTAACACTTTGTAGAGTCTGCCGTGGTGAATTTATGGAAAGACATAGACAAGAGTGACATAGGATGAGCAGGCATGACTAGTGGCTGTGTTTTAAGTACTTCAATGGATCGAGGATCTCCCACATCAATCAAATTGACTCAGATGGTTCTGTGATCTCATCAATATGAATATTCTGTCTAATGATACAGATCGCCACTCATCCATGCCTCCTTTCACAAGTTCACTACTGGAGATCCAATGTATTGGGACTCTTCTTTGATTGATTTTCCTGACACCTTCCAAGGATATCAATGGAACATGAAAGCTGTCATTGGTTTAGTTACTCCTTGTTCTCAACCCCAGCCCCCACCATCCTATCTTCTTTGATTATGTATCTCTTTGATAATATCCTTTACATCCTTTTTTACTTTGAAACTCTTCACTGGCAATGTGTTTCAGCTTGTTTGAGCCCAGCATGCACCTCTCCATTGCCCTTTGGGTGATCTCAACTTCAATACTTTGGAGACTAGCATTCCATGACTCACAGCCATATAACATTAGGCATTCACTTTTGCCAAATCTATGACCCTATATGGCCCAGCAAGAGTCTGACAGCGGTGTCATTTCCGTTGGCCGTCACCATAAGATCAAGGCCACTTGAATGCATACAAAGGAAACAACTCCCAACCTGTTTTAATTACCTGGAGAATGATTCTGAGTTGGCCACAGGAGAGACTGGACCACACAATATTTTCCATAATTTAAACGAAACCTGAAATTTTCCAGTGCTTGATTCCTTGGAACAATGAAATTTCTCATTAAAACCAGGAAGACTGGCTCCATATTTACCCAAAGGAAATGGCCTAAAAGGAAAAGGATTTGTCAGCATCTCACACCTAATGTCAGGCTAGAGGACACCTGTGAGAGGTTTCCAGTTGGTTTCTTTTTAATCTGCCTGGAAAAGCAAGACTGGCAAACACACACACACACACACACACACACACACACACACACACACACACACACAC
>NW_027187369.1:9339863-9341149 GCF_028583685.1 Petaurus breviceps papuanus
CACACACACACACACACACACACACACACACACACACACACACACACCCTCCAAAATCATTTCCTCTTTGGTTTGGAAAAGAATTTCTTTAATACTTCAAAGATTAGAGATTTCCTAGGGGTTGGGGCTCCCTGTGCTGACCCAGGTTCCACCTCTTCTCCCCACCCCATAGCTGCAAAAAATCAGCTGGTAGAGTCTTTTCTGCACTTAGCTAACCTGGTCCACATAAAATAGAGCGACCATCACCAGACCTATATCTAAGAAGTTTAGAGGCTGTCATCTACCACAATAAGGACCACCCCTCCCCTACAATATGGCTGACAAGTAAGCATGCAGCCTTTTTTTGAAAACATTAAATGGATCCACCCAGAGTTGGGGCTGGACGTGGTGCAGGGGAGAGTGGGAAGTCACTGGATTTGGAATCAATGGAGCTGAGTTTAAATCTCTTCTCTCTTTGTTGTATGATCTTGAACAAGCTACCTCCCTTCTCTGGGCCTCAGTCTCCTCATCTACAAAATGGCAAGGCGGTACTCATTTGAATTTTGTTAAACAATTATGAAGTACCTATTCTGTCACTGGTTGCAGGATCATAGAACAAGGTCATAAACAGCACCTGAGAGATCATCTTATCCCACACTTTTCCTTTTATACATGGGGGCCACATGCAGTTAGAGGCAAGCTGGGATTGGAACATAGGCATCTTAGCTTCAAAGCTATTCTTTCTGTTATACTATGTTACCTCAGGGTCAGAGACCCTGGAGGAAATGTGAACTGTGCCCAGTATCGAATAAGAAATGGAGTTTGCACTGGACCAAATTGGAAACATCACCCTGGCTCTCAAATCCCCAACTACTCATCTATCTGACCCAGATATTCCACTAGCCATGCTCCATGGTAATAAAGTACAATATATTATGATCACCAGCAAATCAAAACTCTCAGTGATCTGTCAGTGGAAGGACAATACAGGCATGGTGGGTATGAGCAGGCTGTGGTTTATTTCCAGCAATGAAGTGGGTGTGAAATAATTTGAGAAAAGAGAGACAGAGACAGAGAGAGAGAGACAAGAGAGAAAGAGCCAGAGAAACAGAGACAGAGACAGGGAGAGACAGAGAGAGAGAGGGAGGGAGAGGGAGGGAGGGAGACAGAAAGAGACAGAGAGAAAGAGGGGGAGAGTGGGGGAGAGAGAGAGGGAGAGAGAGGGAGGGAGGGAGACAGAAAGAGACAGAGAGAAAGAGGGGGAGAGTGGGAGGGAGAGAGAGAGAGAGAGAGAGAGAGAGAGAGAG
>NW_027187369.1:9341249-9350803 GCF_028583685.1 Petaurus breviceps papuanus
AGAGAGAGAGAGAGAGAGAGAGAGAGAGAGAACACACAAACTACCAAATGGGGGTGGGGTGCCAAGCAAGACACCTCCCAAGGTGAGCCTTGAAGGATTATGAAAAGGCTGAGAGGACCCTCATTCCAGGCATGGGCAGATATGGGAAGGCATGTCAAGTATGGGGTACAGCCTATACAAATGCCCAGAGCAGGCAGAGATCAGGAAGATACCAGGGAATAGCTATATGGTTTTGGTGGAAGAGAGCATATTGGAAAGGGGATAATAAGAAATGAATCTGGAAAGGGAGGCAAGAGTCAGACTCTGGATGACTTTAAAAGTCAGGCTGAGGAGTTTGCATGCCATTCTACAGACAAGAGAGAGCCACAGACAGAGGCTTTGGGGGCAAGGGCATGGCATGGACAGACTTTGACCTTAGGAGGATTATTTAGATGACTATGTGGAAGATGGAATGAAAAATCTAGAGAGACCAATTAAGGTGCTATTACACCTTATACCAGAGGAGATAATCTTGAAATCCTATAAGCTAAGAAATTGCATATAAATCATAGAGATATGCCTGTTTTCTCTATTTTTGTCTGACCTGAGGACATGTAGCACATGTAGCATAAGGGTCCTGAGTTCAAATTCAGCATCTATTGCTATCTCAGTGACTTTGAGAAGTTACTTCCCTTCCCTGGGTCTCAGTTTCCTCATCTGGAAAATAAGGAGATTGGACTAGAGCAGAGCTTCTTAATCTAGGATTCAGAGACTTGGTATTTTAAATAAATATATTTTGATCACTGTATTTCAATATAATTGGTTTCCTTTGTAATCCTCCATATTTTATTTCATGCATTTAAAAGCATTATTCTGAGAAAGAGTCCACAGGCTTCACCAGACTGCCTGCCAGAGGGCTCCACAAGACAGAAAAGGCTTAGAATCCCTGGACTGGATGACCTCTTAAGGTCATGTAGGACACAATGACCCAGGAAGGCAAGGGGTGGTACAGGGGAGAGTAACAGTGTAAAGGTTCTATCAGTATAGAATCCCCTTATTTTATAGAGGAGGAAACTAAGGCCCAAACAGGCAAGTGACTTGTCCAAGGTCACACAGGTATCTTTTACTTAAGAAGATACAGAATTCAAACTCTGGTCCTCTCTTTCCACATATCCAGTGCTCTTTTTGGTTTGTCCCCAGTGACCTAAAGTGAGTTAACCTTTGTTCAACAAACCAAACACGTACTGTGTGCATAATCCTGTGGGTGATGCTGTGAGAGGGCATAGAAATTGTGTAGTATATAGGCTATGGTCCTTATCTAGACTTTAAAGTTTGCAGAGCACATTTACATACAAAATATCTCATTTGAACGTTCCAGCAACCCTCAGAGATACTTGTTTTTCAATTGTGTTTGACTCTTTGGGACCCCATCTGGGCTTTTCATGGCAAAGATACTGGAGTAGTTTGTTGTTTCCTTCTCTGGCTCATTGAACAGATGAAGAAACCAAAGTAAATAGGATTAAAGGGTTAAGTGACTTGGAAAGAGTCACACAGTTAGTATCTGACGCCAGATTTGAACTCAGAAAGATGAGTACTCCTTTCGCTGAACCACATAGCTACCCCTATCAGATACTAAAAAATGGACATTTCCCACCCCCATCCTGCAGTGGAGTAGGCTGTCATCAGTGTGAAAATTCCTTCAACAATGCAGATAGCAACTCATCCCCATCTACTCATCCTGTACATATGTTGGAGATGGGTATGTTGGAGTCAGCCCAAGCCAATCTGTTCATTTTCCATGTGAGCATTGATACCTTGGAAATTGGGCTTGATTTATTATTTTGTTAATTGTCTAGACTTAAGAAAGTGATGGAGAAAATATTAAGAATGCAGATAAAATTTACAAGTCCCTTTTGGGGAGCCTGTTGTTAACCTTTCCCAGCACAGCCTTGAACCCCTGCATTGACCTCTCATCCACAGGGGGTCCAGCCAACAATGGCAGGGGGTGGGGTGTGGAAGGGCTTCCTCTCTTTCTCCTGACATTGCTAGGATAGCAGTGAAACACAAGGCTTTCTTGTGATTATCTCTCACTCTTACCATGTTTTTCACTCAGACAGTTCTTTGATGACACCCTTTGCTCTGGTTCTTCTTCAGGGTTCCTACCTGTAAGGACCACAAACATCACAATCTTCAGGTTAGAGCTAAGGAGATGAGGCTCTGAGAGGTTGTGTGGCTTGGTCAGGGTCACACAGCTAAGTGGCAGAGATGGGATTTAAACACAGGCCTTCCCGACCCCAGGTCCAGCACCATAAGACACTATACCATGCTACTTTCTACATCTACAGTTGAGAGTCGAGTATGAAAATACAGCAGAGAGGGTCACACTAAATGCTCTGTTGGCTCAAAGGTGAGTGTTCACTTCCTGCCTCAGGGGAGGGGGTGGAGGGAGACAAGGGACGCCTCCTGGAGGACACGGCATTTGAGCTGGCCTTTGAAGTCGAGTTGACTTTCAACAGGTGGACATCTGGGAGTGGGGAGGGCATTCCGGGCATAAGGGAGAGTGTACAAAGATCATAGGCTCATAGGATTATGGCATTCCTGCTTCTCCATCATGTGGGGATTAGCTTCGAGTTGTTTTATCAGCAGTAGAGATGGGGGTGAACCTCTTGCTGGCTCCCCTTTGAAACCAATGGCATGCATTGCCCAGACAAGTGGCTGGGGTCAGGGCTACAGGCGGAGACTAGGGAACTGATTGTTTCTCTAGGTCAAGATCTACATGAGAACCACTGACTTGGCTAGGTCTCCAACCTGGAGCCTAGCATCCTATATCACAAGCAAGGCCTCCAGGCTTTGGGGGCAGAGGATAGCAATAGGCTAAGTGGGCATCCAGCCATGGCCATCCATCAATGTGAAGAGTCAGCTGGGGCTGAGGCCCTCCAAAGGACACTTTGTCCTGGGCAAGTAGTGAGCTCGCGTGTGGCGGCAGTGTGCTTCTGGGCACCAAGGGCACTCAGAGGATCACTCAGGAAGTTTGGGGCCACCAACTATCCATCGGAATCCTAGACTGTGTGGCTTTTCTCTCATTTGTCTTTATTGCTATTGTTGCAAGCTGCTGGCAGTGACTGAATCTCTTCACTGTCAGAGATGCCAGAGAATGCTGAAACAACCTTTGATTAGAAGCTGTTTGGGTATGAATTGATTCCTCCTTAACCCACAGTGGCAGGGGAATGGACTGGCCTAGGGGTAGGAAACCTGCAGCATCAAGGCCACATGTAGAGCTCTAGGTCCTCAAGTCCGGTCTCTATTCTGCCAAAGGGCTGCACTTGAGGACCCAGAGCTCCACCGGTGACCTCGAGGCCACAGGTTTCTCACCCCTGGACTGGCTTACGTATTGCATTCTTGTCTCCCTTCTAGCAGCCTTAGAAGTCTGCTAATTGATTAGCCTGCTGCCATGGAAAAGAAAGCTGTAGTTGGAGTTAGAGGTCCTGAGTTCAAATTCAGCATCTGCTGCTATCTCACTGACTTTGAGAAGTTATTTCCCTTCCCTGGGTCTCAGTTTCCTCGTCTGGAATATAAAGAGATTAGGCTAGAGAAGAGCTTCTTAATCTAGGATTCATAGACTTGGTATTTTAAATAAATATATTTTGATCACTGTATTTCAATATAATTGGTTTCCTTTGTAATCCTCCATATTTTATTTTATGCATTTAAAAGCATCATTTTGAGAAAGGGTCCACAGGCTTCACCAGACTGCCTGCTAGAGGGCTCCACAAGACAGAAAAGGCTTAGAATCCCTGGGCTGAATGACCTCTTAAGTTCATTCTGGGGCAGCTAGGTAGTGCCACATTGGATAGAGCACTGGGCCTAGAATCAGGAAGACCTGAATTCAAATCTAGCCTCAGACACTAACTGTGTGACCCTAGACAAGTCATTTCATGCTGTTTGCCTCAGTTTCTTCATCTGTAAAAGGAGCTGGAGAAGGAAATGGTAAACCGCTCCAGGATCTCTGCCAAGGAAGCCCCACATGGGGTCAGGAAGAGTAGGACATGACTGAAAAACAACAAAAAGTCCTTTCTAGCTCTTAATCTAGAATTCTAGGATTAGGTAGTAAACTGATTGGGTGGTTGTTATCTTTGGAGGCAATGGGGTTAAGAGGGAAAACAAAACAGTGATTCCTGTAGTCCAAGTAACTAGGTTAACTCCTAGCTCTGCCATTCTTGGAGTGATTTGGACTAAATCATTTACCCCGAGTGGAATCTTAGATAAGTGGCATCATGTCCATGGGTTTCGGTTTCCTCCTCTAAAAAATCAGGGACTCGAATTGGATGGATTAATTGAGATAGATTATCAATTAGATAGACTCTGAGGTCCCTGCCAACTCTAGATCTTTGATCCCTTTTTGGGCCTTAGCTTCTTCCTCTGTAAAATGAGAAGCTCATGCTAGATGGTCTCTGAGGCCCCTTCTATCACTCAATCTGATGAAGCCCTTTGCTGTGCATCACCATTTTTACTATTAATACGGATGCAAGAATGGATGGTGTGCTTATCAACCTTGCAGATGATCCAGGCCTTGGTTTTGGACAGTCACTAGACTAGATCGGGAAAGGCCATGGCCATAGTCTACCTGGAGTCCAGTCCAACATTCTGCAGCCTATCATGCTATCCTTGTGGGAAAGATGGAGGAGAGGTGTGGGCGATATGCATATGTGAATCATAGAGATTAGGGGAACAGGAGTTTGGCATTGCCAGCCTTGCGGTGGAAGAAGAATCAGTTGGCATGTTACCCATACATTCTGACTAAGGCAGCTGGTACCAAGAGCCTTGAAATAGAATACCCAGGAAAAAAAGAGCACGAGCAGACATTGGGGACCCTCTGAAAACTTATCCCCAAGAGTGAGACTAAAAACAGTAAGACCTATGTCTCCTTTGTCTCTCCTGGGTATGGGTGGAACATATACAGAAATGATTGTGATTTGGACAACAAAAGGCATCAATACAGCTTTTAAAGTGAAATAATCACAGGATGCAGAGGTAAAAGGAACTCTCCAAGGTTACTTAGTTATTAATGACCTATGTGACCGTGGGCCAGTCATTCTAATTCACTGGGCTTCAGTTTTCTCATCTGGAAAATGGCGACATTTGACCAGGTGATCTCTAGGGTCCCTTTTTATCTCCAACCTCCTAATTTTACAAATGAAAAAGTCAAAGCCAAGAGATGGGAAGCGACTTGACCAAGGTCACACAGCCAGTTAATGGCAGAGCTAAGTGCTGGCCCAAGTCCTTTGTTCTCCCAATTGAGTCCTCTTTCCATGACATCATGTTGGCTCTTCCTTCCCCATTCACCTCTCAACATGGTCCTCTCTGATGAAGGAGATGCTCCCTTCTCTGAGCTGAGAGATGAGGAGAATCAGCCAACAGCTCCCTTAGTGAAATTTCCACTTCTAACCCTGGCTTCATTTGTCTGAAAGCAGCAGTGTGTTCCCTTGCTGGCTTCAAAGAGCTCAGCCCAACTGATTCAAGCATTAAGGCCTGATCCCCAATTTAAGATCCCCCCAACCTCAGTGCCTCCACCCGCCTCATGTAACCCTGTAATCTTTTACGCAACTATCCATATTGGTTTATAAAAGAGGAATGCAACACATTGGAAAGAAAACCAGCACCTGTCAAATATCAAACTCTCTGAAATGCCTGGACAATTTCACTTTTCACCTAGTAAATACCCAATCATTTTCCAGAATCGCTCTTTCCAGAATTCAAATCTGTTTTCATTAATATGAAAAGTTGAGAGGGCTGGGAGAGCAGGAAGGAGCTAATTAAAAGCAGCCGGGCTTCATTATTTGGCTAATCACAACCCCAGATTGCCCACCCCTTTTCCCCCTCGTCATCATCACTCTACCCCCTTCCCCCCCAATTTTTTTGTAGCCTCAGAAAAGGTCACAGAAAGATTGCAAAAATAAAACCTTGTACTGGACCATGGGCAGAGGTAGAGTTTCAGCTGAGAAGGACTGGGATTGAGGAGGGGGTAGGAGGAATCCTAAAAGCTGGGCACTTCCCATATTAGTTTGGTTGGGAAAATGGGACCAGTAGAGTTGGAAGAGATCTTGGAGATCATTTAGTTCCACTCCCCATAGTTTATAGTTGAGGGAACCGAGGCCCAGCAAGGGCCTTACTGAAGGACTTTGTGTAACCTGCCTATGGTCACCCAGCTGAGCAAAACCTTGATCTGGATTCTTTCACTCTTCTCATCACCATCATAATAGCTTGCATGTCTGTAGCACAACAACCGGGGAGGTGGATCTATCCACATTTTACATATAAAGAAACTGAGGCTCAGATAGCTTAGGTGACTCATCTTGGCTCACACAGTAAGTATCTGAGGCAGGATTCAAGCCAAGGTCTTTCTGACTTTCTCACTTTCCACACTCTATCTACTCTATCATGCTGCTTAATTTATTGTTGCTATCCCCACCTGTTATTTCCACTACCAGCCTTGGTTTCTCACACATGGGATGAGAATGTCTGGGTCCTGTGTTGGGTGCCATGTGGCTATTTTTGAAGCTAATCCATTTCCATGAACTCTACATGAATATTGGACTTACTATTATTGCCCCTGAGGGATGAGCCATGGGCAAAGTCAAAATTGGTAATTCATAGAGAAGTATAGGTCATGATAGTCAGTCAATAAGCATTTATTTAGGGGGTGGCCAGGTGGCGCAGTGAGTAAGAGTGCCAGCCCCGGCGTCGGGAGACCTGGGATCAGTTCTGGCCTCAGATACTTGGCACCCACACAAAATAACTGGCCGTGTAACCTTGAGCAAGTTACTTAACCCCAATTGCTTAAAAAACATTTATTTAGCATCTACTATGTGCCAGGCACTGGGCTAAGTGCTTGAGGATATAGCATGAGGAGATTTCCCTCCATCTTGGCATGATGTAGTAGAAAGAATGCTAGACCTGGAGTTCAAAAACCCAGGCTCTGCTACCTGTATGTCCCTGGGCAGGTCCCTTCCCCTCTCTGGGCCTCAGCTCCCGCCTCTGTCAAAGGAGAGGGCTGGATTAGATGCTCTGTAAAGGCCCTTCCAACTTGAAATCCTATGACATGAGTCTTCCTGGCTATACTTCACTGGGAATACTTGCCTTCAGGGCTTATGGGAATGCTCTCTCAGATGCTCTGAGAACAGTGCCAAGGTAGAACCAGGCAAGAGGCTGAGCATGAGAAAAGGGACCCCACCCTTTCCTGGACTCAGAAAAAACAATGCAAGTGGAGCATGGATTGCCCGCTCACGGGAGCTTCTTGACTTTGCGAGGTCCCTGGGCAAGGTTTCTCAAGAAGCACAAGCTTTCAGAGTGGCGTCATCTTGAAGAGGGAGTAGGAGAAAGGCCTCCAACCCCCAGGGGGAAGACTTGGAGAGAGATGGATCCAAGAAACAAGGAGAGCTGTCTTGTTGCTGAGGACCAATGTGGAAAGAAGTCATTGTGATCAATGAACAGACAAGCATTTATTGAGTCCCTACTATATGCCAGCTGCCATGATAAATAAAAAATTAATAAATAACAAAAGCAAAACCAGTCTCTATCTTCAAAGAGCTTGCACTCTAACAGGGGACACAGTCCAATCCAATCTAATCTAATCCACATCTATTAAGTGCTTACTACAGTGCCAGGAACTGTGCTAAGTGCTGGGGATACAATCAATAAAGTGAAAGACAGTCTCTGCCCTCAAAGAGCTTACAGTCTAATGGGGAGAGACAACAGGTACACATATCATTATATACAAAGCAGATACAAGGTAGGCTTGGACTGGAAGACACTAACTGGGGGACCAGGAAAGGCCAATGACTCAAGAGAAAGAACAACCAAGGGGTACAGAGGGGGTGAAATCACAGGACCTGGATTCAAATCTGCCTGTGCCACTTATAAGATTTCAGGCAAGTTGCTTCTTAATTCAACTCTGTGAATAAACAGAGTTTGTTCACCCTCAAAGAGTTTCCATTTTCTGGGCCTTCACCAAATGAGATCTGGAGCTGGAAGAATACTGTCTCCTTGTTTTATTTTTATTTTCAAGACTTAAGCCTCTCTATCTTGGCCAAGTTGAAAGCACAGCAGCCACTCATGTCACAGAAGTTCCTGTTTCATTTCCAACCTGGGTCCATTTGCCCCTCTTTTGGTGGCCTAGTATACTTCTACAGGGGTTCACAATTGGTTAAGACCAGTGGAGCTCAGAACTCCAGAGCTTGAGCGATCCGCCAGCCTCAGCTTTCTTTATAGTAAGGATTATAAAGCTGTGCCACCACACCTAGCCAGTCTTCTCATTTTCATAGGAGAAGAAACTGAGGCCCAAAGTTTGGAAGTGACTTACTCAAGATCACACCACAGCTGAACCAGGATTAAAAAGTGAAACTAATGGCATATTTAGGGTTCTTTCCATTATAGCAGGTTGCTAAATTGTACCTGATGACTTCCTAGCTATAAATCCTATAAAAACCATGAAGTGGCACATGTATAGAAAAGATAGGGTCAGTGATAGACATCCAAAGCAAATGATAAAGTATGTTCTGAACAGTGCTCACCAGTGGGCGCCTTTGGCAGGGTGCTGTCACCTCTAGGGGGTAATCAGAAGACTTTTCATGAGAAATGTCAAAAGGAGCAGCAGACACGCCAGGAGCGAGCTGATGTGATGAGTCCTGGGGCACAATTTTTCGCCCTGTTCCCGCTGACCTGCAAAGGCTTCTTAGTCCACCAGCCACTGCTCTAATGGGAATCTGGGACCTCGGCACATGCCAGTTCTTTCTCCCAGCTCACCAATAAGCTCACTGGGGCAAAGTCTGGATTTCTTCTCACTAGGAAGACTTCTGCACTGAACTTGCTGGGGGATGTTGGGGGTGGGGTGAGAATAAAGTAGGAGCAAGACTTGCATGGAAACCTGCTCAGTCGCTAATACTTCTCCCTCCAAAATATCTGCATATATGTATATATGTGTACATATATACACACATACATATGTCTCTCATCAGGATATAAGCCCCTTAAAGTCAGGGACTGTTTTACATTCATTTTTGTATTATAGGTTCATAGATTTAAAGCTGGAAGAGATCTCAGAGCCCAACCTCCTCATTTTACAGAAGAGGAAACTGAGGCACGGGGAGATGAAGTATTTTGCTTTAGGTCATACAAATAACATTAGGTAACCTAACATAGTTCCTGGCACATAGTAGTCTCATAATCAATTAATAAGTATTTGTTTAAGTCATTAATAAATGACTTAAGAGACCTAGGAAATGGACCACATTTACTGGTATTGACCCCCTCTGTGGGAAGGAAGGCAGAACTGAGAACTGCAGAGGGCCTGTGAGATAAGAAGAGAGCAAAGTCAGAGTCAACAGTGGGTAAGGAGGAGGGGGGACAAGTGGGTCTGCCTTGGAGTGGGGTGGGGAAAAGAAAGACAGAAGAAAAAGACAGAAGGAAAAGGAGAAGGGAGAAGGAGAGCCAGAAGTGAGAGCAGGAGGGAGAGGGAGAGGAGAGAGAGAAAAGAAGAAGAAGAAGAAGAAGAAGAAGAAGAAGAAGAAGAAGAAGAA
>NW_027187369.1:9350813-9489488 GCF_028583685.1 Petaurus breviceps papuanus
AAGAAGAAGAAGAAGAAGAAGAAGAAGAAGAAGAAGAAGAAGAAGAAGAAGAAGAAGAAGAAGAAGAAGAAGAAGAAGAAGAAGGAGAAGGAGAGGGAGAGAGAGGAGAAGAAGAGGGAGAGAGACAGAAAGAGAGAGAGAAGAAGAAGGAGAAGGAGGAAGAGGAGGAGGAGGAGAGGGAGAGGAGAGAGAGAAAAGAAGAAGGAGAAGAAGGAGAGGGAGAGAGAGAAGAAGAAGAGGGAGAAGAAGAAGAAGAAGGAGAAGGAGGAGGAGGAGGAGGAGGAGAAGGAGAAGAAGGAGAGGAAGGAGGAGGAGAGAGAAAGAGAGGGAGAGAAGAAGAGAGAAGAAGGAAGAGGCAGGAAGGAAGGAAGGCAGGAAGGAAGGAAGGCAGGGAGGAAGGAAGGAAGGAAGGAAGGAAGGAAGGAAGGAAGGAAGGAAGGAAGGAAGGAAGGAAGGGAGGGAGGGAGGGAGGAGAAGAGGAGGAGAGGGAGGAAACAAGAAGCACCCACCAAAGGAAGAAACCAATAACCACCCAGAGAGCGCAGGCAGTGGAGGCAGAGTGTGCTTGCAGAGCTCCTAATTACCCTGCTGAACTGGAGCTGCTGCAATGCTTTCCATAACGTCTGGTCTCTGTGGCTCTGCACCCCTGTTAACAAGGTCTATAAGGATGTGTTTGCCATTTAGGACTTAACTGCATAAACCAGCTTTCCTTAGTGAGTGTAATAGAGTTGGCAATAATCAGAGCTAACATTTGCTTTAGCTTTAGGGTTTGCAAAGAGCTTTCCAAAAATCTCATTTGATCCTCACAACAACCCTGAGAAGTACTATTATTATCCCTATTTTACAGAAGAGGAAACTGAGGCTAAGAAAAATTAAGTCCTTTGCCCATAGTCACAGAGCTAGCTAGTATGGATCTGAGGGAGGCTTCAAACCCAGGTATTTCTGGCTTTATCTATGGCGCCACCTAGCTGCCTGAATAGGTAGCTTAATTGGGAAATTAAAGCCTTTTCTCCTTAACTTTAGAATTCCTGTGAAGTCTCCTCCTTCCACCTACTCCTTTCCCTTCCAAGATCAGTATTCATGGAATCACGTGATCTGAGAGTTAGAAGGGACCTCATCTGGTCCAAGCCATAGAAAGGAACCTCCCCCCTCCCATAACATACCAACCCCTGCTCATAGACCTCCAAGGCAGAGGAGCCCACCATTTATCATGGCAGCCACTTGGGCACAGCGCTGACAGTTGGGAAGTATCCTCCGACTTCAAGTGACAATTTTCTTCTTTTCAACTTCTGTTTATATGTAGAATTTCAGAGAAAGCTTTAATTCCTCAAAGGGAAGAGTGTCTTTCTCAGACCCTCAGGACCATTCCCCTTGCTATAGAGTGTCCAGGAGTGGGGAACCTATGGCTTCAAGGCTCCTGCTTTAGAACAATTCAAAGCAACAACCAACTCCTGAGTATACTCTGTTTTCCTCTTTACCTATGCAATTTCTTAGAGTTTTGTGATAATATTCCTCTTAGCCCACGTAAAGTAAAATAGTGAGTCAGTCAATCAATCAACAAGTAATTTTTAATCATTTATTAATGTTTATTAACTTTTATGTGTCAACAAGTAGTGGGGGTGGGGTAGGGAACCAGTGCAAAGTTGGGAATACAAAAACAAAAATGAAATAGTCTGCCCTTGGGGAGCTTATATTCAAATGAAATTAAAGCCTAGTTTGAGAGACAACAAATTCCAGGATCCTAAACAGAAATAAAAGGGGATGAAGCCTCCTACCCCACCCATGGCATCCCCTTAAACTGATGGTCATTTGAGATGTAGCTGGGGAGGTGTCACTGAAACTGAGAAAAGGAAGGAATTCTAAGAGGGGGAAATGAGGATGGAGGGCATTCCAGGTAAGGAGGACAGCCAGTGAAAAGGTATGGAGACAAGAAAATGGAGAAAAGAGATGGAACGATGTGAATAAAAGACAGTAAGAAGGGTACTTCTTAAGAAGTAGGATTAAGAAGTATTGTAAGGGCCAGCCAGGTGGCTCAGCAAGTAAGAGCACCGGCCCCAGTGTCGGGATGACCTGGGGATTGAATCCGGGCTCAGACACTTAGCACCCATCCAGAAACACCTGGCCATGTAACCTTGAGCAAGTTACTTAACCCCAATTGCTTTAAAAAAAAAAGAAAAAAAAAGAAGGATTGTAGAGTATGTAGAGATGCACTGCCCAGATCACTGATAGAAAGCCATCTTTGGTCTTGTAACCATTCCGGATATCCTCAGGGGTTACCTTCATCTCCAGTAGAAATCTGAGTAGCTACCTTTCTTTTCCTACTCCTACCATGTTTACCCCAACAAAAGAGTGCAAGCTTTTGTGGTCTTTGGGTCTATACCAACTCAAGACACAAACCTAAAGGACACCTTTATCTCTACTCATCTGAATACCTCTACTGGATTCAAAGGATATCCTTCCATAAACTCATTAGGATTCATAAGTTTTATGTGGATGGCTTATTTTTCCCCTTGGGTTTGTTCTTCACAAATCACTCCTTTAGAGGGAAATTACTGCTAAATGTAGGAAGTAATATGAATAGGAGGATCTGATCCATTTTCTTGACTCACATTCTATGAACCCCAAGAATAACCCTGACTCATGTGGCAAAAGGAATAGAACACTGGGGTGGCTAGGTGGCACAGTGAATAGAGCACTAGCCCTGGAGTCAGGAGGACTTGAGTTCAAATCCAGCCTCAGACATTTAACACAAAAACTACCCATGTGACCTTGGGCAAGTCACTTAACACCAATTGCCCTCCAAAAAAACAGCAAAAAAAGGAATAGAACATGAAAACACCTGCATCCAGACTTCTGGAAAACAAACACATCAACGTACTGTGGGTGTAGCTGCGAAGTGGAAACCATTGTGGGAAGCACTTTGGAACTATTCCCCCAAGTTCTAGAGGTGCCCCTGAGAAGTCAGGGGTGGTTCTCTAAGACCATCTGCTCAAGAACCTACCAGTATGCTTCCTGCTGAGATTATCAGTTGAGAATTCAACTAGTCAATTAGTCTCAGGTGACTTCCAGAAAGAGAGATTTGCTGAAGTCACACAATCAAAATAGTTTGAACAAAACTTCCCCAAAATGTTTGTAACACACTTTCCCACAAGTCCAGGGGAAAGTGGGCTCAAGCCCAGAGAACATATAAGGAAAAGGGCTAATTCACAGCTCCTAGTTGCTAGAAGTCCCTTTCTCCCATTTATCGACTACTCAAGAAATTTGCCTTAAGCATGGTGACTCTGCATCCAGTCTATCCTTGGCTTCCAATACAGAAACATCAGCAATGAGTTGTGAACTGATCTAATATTCCAGAGAGCAATTTGGAATTATGTCCTAAAAGGTATAAAACTGGTGCATACATGCCCTTTGATATAGCAATACCACTAGGTCTGTAGCCTAAAGAGATTTAAAAGGTGTGTGTGTGGGGGGGGGGGGGGGATTATTTGTAAAAAAATATTTCTAGCAGTTCTTTTTTTCTAGTAGCAAAGAATTAGAAATTGAGAAGATGCCCATCAATTGGGGAATGGCTGAACAAGTTGTGGTATATGATTGTGATGGAATACTATATTGTGCTTTAAGAAATGACAAGCAGGGGCGGCTAGGTGGCATAGTGAATGGAGCACTGGCCCTGGAGTCAGGAGGACCTGAGTTCAAATCCGGGCTCAGACACTTAGCACAAAAAACTAGCCATGTGACCTTGGGCAAGTAACTTAATCCCAATTGTCCTCCAAAAAACAAACAAACAAAAAAGAAATGACAAGCAGCCTGATTTCAGAAAAACTTGGAATGACTTACACTAACTAATGCAAAATGAAGTGAGCAGAACCAGGAAAACACTGTACATAGTAACAGCAATATTGTACAATGATCACCTGTGAATGATTTAGCTCTTTTCAGCAATACAATGATCCATGACAATTCCAAAGGACTCATGATGAAAAATGCTATCTACCTCCAGAGAAAGAATTGATGGAGTTTGAATGCAGATTGAAGCAGATTTTTTTTCACTTTCTTTATGTTCTTGTGTCTTTGTCTTCTTTTACAACGTGACTAATATGGAAATACGTTTTGCATGATTACACATATATAACCTATATCCAATTGCTTGCCATCTTAGGATGGGGGGAGGTGAGAGAGGGAGGAAGAAAATTTGGAACTGAAAATTTGTTTTAAATGAATATAAAAATTGTCTTTACATGTAATTGGGGAAAGAATTAAAATATTCCCCAAAAAAGGAAACACCACCAGCTACTTCTGTCCTGAGGGGGAAGGTGTCATTGTCATTGTTCATCCTTCATTTTAGAAGAGGACCAGTGACATCACAGAGTGATGCCTTGACTTGAGCACGAATTTGATTTTAAGTGAAACAGAGTTGTACAGAGTGGTCAGCCTCACCTTATCTTTCAGAGTCATCCGACTCCAGTGGCAAGACAAAAATCAGGATGACTGGTGATGGCCCAGAAGGCAGTAGATGATTTCAGGCATCTTTAATGTCTGACCAAGTTCAAAGTGCTCCACAACACCTCCTTCAGCCACCTTCATGGCCACTGGAACACAGAGTTCTCATCTGTCCAGAGGAAGTCTTCACATGACTGGGGTAGGACCCCCACCCCTTTAACTCTTACTAAAGACTTTGAGGCCCATCAGTCATCCTCAAGCTGATTTAGCCCATTTGCCAAGATGGTTTTACAGAGCTCGGGTGGGGTTTCAGCAAACTCCCACACCAGAGGTAATGGTCCTCCCTGAACAGTCCATGAGAAGTACAAAATCCTCCAGGCCTCATGAAGCTCGCAAGATTCTCCTGCAGCCAAAGGTGAGGAAGGGAGTCTATATGGATAAAGACTTGCCTTTCTTTTGCCCCCTAGCTTGTTTCTCCTGAGGGGCTTTCCTGGAAAGCCACTCTTATTTGAATTTCTGGAAATCCCCAGTTCCAGCTAAGTCAGTGCTTTTATACAGGACCCAGAGCATGTGTCAAAATCCCTCAGTCACTTAGAACATACTTCCTCTTTGGCGCCATTCCACTTCTTCCAATGGCTTTCAAAGACTTTTCACACTTAGTCTAAAGTCTATGATTGATTAATTGTCATACATTTTCACCTAGTTAAAGTATCAAGGTTAAAAGGGGCTGGAGGGGTTTGCACCCCACCCTTACATATGCAATAAAAAACAACATTGTAAAGACAAACCATTTTGAATTATTTAAGAATACTGATCAGTCCAACAACCATCAATGATTCAAGACCTGTGATGAAGCATGCCCCCCATTTCCTGACTGAAAGTTGATAAACTCAAAGTCCAGAATGGGACATACATTTGAGGGCATAACCAATGTAGGAAGTGGTTTTGCTTGACTATACATGCTTGTTACAAGAGATTTCTTTTTTATTTCTAAGTTGGAGGGAGAGAGAGGGGAAAAAGATAAAATAAATGCTTATTAATATGAAATAAAAGTTAAAAAAACCTTTATCCTACAAATCTACCACCTCTAACCCCTTTAATAACCACCCCTCACCTTGTAGCTATGATGTGTGCCCCCTTCTAATGTAGATCCCCTGTTGTGCTTACCTCAACTAACCTGTTCCCTCTTGTGCCCTGCTAAGTAGGTCTGGCCAACTCTATCAGAGAGCCTTGGCTTTGCCTCAGGTCCAAATGGGCCCAGCTGCATTTTAAACTTAGTTTAGGCCCCAGCAGGCCTAAGTGCAGCCTGGGTCCAGCTCTGCAGCAAGTGGGCAGTGTAGCACTTGGGGTGGCAGTAGGACTCAGGAGAGAAGAAATCACTCACTGTTCCACTTGGGAGAGAAAACCACAAAACTGCTATAATTTCCAGGAAGGCCTGGAGGGAGGGAGGTTAAAGGGAAGTGGGCAAAGAAGGCCTTCATTGCCTCTATGTCTCCAAACTCATGGCACTGGGAAGCCAGCTGGACAGGATGACAAACTCAATTCATTTTAAGATCCAGGGATTAAGAAACTGTCCAATCCAGAAGAGGCCTGGAGATCACATAGTACAAATCCTTGATTTTGTAGAGAAGGAAACTGAGGCCCAGGACAATGAAGTAACTTTCCCAAAGTCACATAGTTGGCCACTGGAAGAACTAGAAGCTAGGTCTCCTGATTCCAAGGGCAGGTTTCTTTCTACTAGAGCCCAACTGCCTTTGTAGGAGAGGAGTCAATATAGATGTGATGCCCCTTCCCCCCAAGCTCCTTAGCTTATCATAGGATCATAGATCTAGCCACAGGACAGACTTCCAAGGCTATCTGGTACAACCCTTTCATTTTATAGAGAAGGATTTGAAATCAAGTCCTGGGACTTCAGAACCAGTTCCCCTTCCATTGTACCATAGTCATCATTAGCTCTTTGAGTTTCCGATTCAATCCTCCCTCCAACCCTGGGCCAGGATAGAAACCCACATGGTCTAGGATGAGGAGAAAAGGGGGCCAACAAGGATGGGTAGGGGTTAATGTGAGTGAGGAACAACGGTGAGTGACTCTTTGGAAGTGCTTCAGCTTACACAATACTGGAATAATTAGAAGCAAAGACCCTGCCCAGCTCCAAAGGAACTTGCCCTGTGTTGTCTGGGGAGGCAGCCAGGGCTGAGCTCACACTCATTCAGCCACCACACCCACTCATGGCTTGGAAGACCCCAAGAGAAATAACCCCATGTACAAAGAAACATAATGTTATTTGATGCCTCTTATGGTCTTTTCTCCACCCCCACTTGGAAAAGGTACCTTAGTTCATTCAAGCGAGCCAACATTATTAATTCAGCACCTACTGGGTATAGAGCACTGTGCTTGGTTAGCCTCCATCCTTGCCTTCAGAGAGCTCACAGGCTGGTAGGAAGTCAAGACATCTATTTAAGTAACTTTAATGCAGAACCTGACATGATCAGTGAATTCCTGAATTACATAAGGAAGTGTTGTGTGGAGTCTGGAGTGGGGGAAAAGTCATCTAGGGACAGGGTGAGCAATATTGGGAGCTATTTATATGGCACTTTAAGGTTTGCAAAATGCTTTCCTGATATCATCTTGTTTAAGCCTCATAGCAACCCTGAGAGGTAGGTACTATTTTTATTCCTATATTACTGATGAAGAAACTAAGACAGCTAGAGGTTAAGTGACTTGCCCAAGGTCACACAGCTAGTAAGTATCTGATAACACATCTGAACTCCAATCTTCTTGATTGCAGGCTCTGCTCTCTATCCACTGTAGCACCACCTCTGGTACAATCATTTAGGAAAGCCCTTGGATAGACAAGACTTAGGAAGTTGGGAGAGCCTTCCAAGGATCATCTAAGCCGTCGTTCAGAATCCACAACTGAAAGACCTCCCTGTGCAGATCAGGTAAGGAATTCCTTTCTCCCGGGGCTCTGATGGATTGTGTCAGAGCCCAACCTATTGTGGTGGGATCTCAAAGAGTCGGACATGACTGAAAAATGACTAAACAACAAATAATCCTGCCTTCTCATTTTACAGAGGAAGGGGCAGAGGTCCAGAGAGTGTAAGTGACTTGCCTAGGGTCACACATGTAGTAAGTAGCAGCATCAGAATCTATACCCTAGTCCTCTGAATCCAAAGGCAGGTCTCTTTTTACTACTCTGTACTGCCTGTTCTGGACAATAAAATCAAGCTGCAGTAACAGTACAAATGTAGGCAGTGCTGCAGTGGATAAAGCTCCAACCCTGGAGTCAGAAAGACCTAGGTTCAAATCCAGCCTCATAAACTTACTAGCTGGGTGACCCTGGGCGAGTCATTTCACCCTATTGGCCTCAGTTTCCTCATCTGTAAAATGAACTGGAGAAGGAGATGGTAAACTACTCCAGGATCTTTGCCAATAAAGCCCCTAAAAGGGGTCACGAAGAGTAGGACAGAACTGAAACAACAGAACAACAATAACAAAGCAATACAACTAATACAATAGCTCTCATTTATACAATAGCTATAGTTCCTTTGCTACTCATGACAACCCTGGAAGGTAAGGGCTATTATGATACCCAGTTTAGAGATAAGAAAAATGAGGCTGAGAAAGGTTAAGTGACTTGCTTATAAGTATCTGAGACAGGATTTGAACTCAGGTCTTCCAGTTCTCTATTCCCTAAGCCACTCTGCTGTCTATTGGCACTTTAAGGTTTACAAAGCATTTTCCTCCTACAAACCCTGTGAGATATGATATGTAAGTATTTCTATTTCCACTTTCTAGATGAGGCTCAATACCTCACACTATATTTGTGGAGAAGACAGAGAGATGTGGGCTTCAAAAAAGCAATGTCAGATGGATGTGGAATGCCTTGAATGGCCAGACTCAAAAAGTGGTCATTGAGGGCTCGATGGCAACTTGGCAAGAAGTCTCCAGTGGAATGACCCAAGGATCTGTGCTTGGCTCTGTGGTGTTTGCCATTTTTTTTGCTTTTTTTTTGGAGGGCAATTAGGGTTGTCACACAGCTAGGCTTTTTGTGTTAAGTGTGTGAGGCCGGATCCTAACTCAGGTCCTTCTGACTCCAGGGCTGGTGCTCTATTCACTGTGCCACCTAGCCACCCTGGTGTTTGTGCCATTTTTATCAATGACTTACATTAAGTAATAATTGGCATGCTTATAAAATTTTCATTTGAACCAAAGCTAGATGGTGTACTCAACACACTGTCTGACAGTTCAGATACAGAAAGATCTTTCTGGACCAGGATGTTACACTGAATTTAAGACTGTGGGATTCAATAGGAATAAATGTAAACTGTTACATGGGTCCCAAACTCAACTTCTATGAATACATGATGCAGAGGATTGACTTGAGAATAGTATATCTGAAGATGATCTTAGAGTTTTAGAAGACCACAAGCTAAATGAGTTAACAATGTTAAGTGGTGGCATCAAAAGACACATCCTTCCAAGATTAAGGAGGTATAGTACCAATTTATTCTGCCTTGCTCAGGCCACATCTGGGGTATTGTGTTTAGTTCTGATAAACAGCTTAATAAGGATATTGATAAGTCAAAGAACATCTAAGGGAGGGATACCAGTCTATGAAGGGCCGTGATTCCATTCCATTTGAGGATTGATGGCAGAAACTGGGAATGTTTAGTCTGGAGAAGAACAGGCTGGAGGGTTGGGGGTGGACATGACTGTTGTCTTGAAGGGTGGAACTTACAAAGAAGCAAATTTAGGCTTGATGTCAGGGCAAAGAGTTCTAACAATAAGAACTGTCCAAGGGGCGGCTAGGTGGTGCAGTGAGTAAATCGCTGGCCTTGAAGTCAGGAGGACCCGAGTTCGGTTCTAGCCTCAGACACTTAACACCCACACACAAAAAAATACTAGCCGTGTAACCTTGGGCAAGTTACTTAACCCCAATTGCCCTCTAAAAAAAAAAGAACTGTCCAAAAGTGGAATAGGCTGTCTCAGGTAAGGCATGAGCTCCCCATTATTGGAGGTTTTAAGGCCAAGGTTGGATGATCACTTATTAGATGTGTTGTAGGGAGAATTTTTTCCACTTCTGGGTTGGATTAGATGCCCACTAAAGTCTGATTTTCTGCTTCTGTGATTCTAAAGGTCATTAGGACACCAAGAAGGTATGATTTGGGATCATAAATCATGGGTCATAGAATGTTAGAGATGGAAAGGCCATAACAGAGGAGGAGAAAACAGAAGCCCAGGGAAGGGGAGTGCCGTGACTGGGGTCACAGCTAAAAAGCAGCAGAGCCAAAATTTCAATCCCAGGTCCTCTGACTCCAAATCCCATAGAGTTGAGCAGCCCAGGGAAAACCAGAAAAGCTTCCAAATAGAAGAGGAATCAATGCAAACATGGTCTTTACTGCTTGGTTCTGGGGCTTGGGCCAAACTCTCTTCTGCAACACTTAGACTCTTTTATCAACCTTTGTTTCTATTAAAAAAAATCCAAAATCACTCAAGAAAATAGATGAAGTGTGTAAGAGACATCAGTGCACACAGGTTGGTGAGTCATCTTCCAAATGGGTCTGGGAAACATCCAGCTATATATGTGACACTTTACTTAACTCCTGGATGAAAAACCCCTTCCTCTGTATATACATCTCAAGACTAATGGCCATAATATACTCAGTATTTCATGTAATAATCATACTCTGGCTGGAGTGTAGACATTTTCTTCCATGTTCCTTCCTCTTTAAGACAGTTTGTCTTAAGATATGCCACATCCCTTTATTTTCATCAGGAGATTCTTCCTCCTTTTAGGAGGATTGTGAATGCCTTGTCTCCTTCACTGAAACTGGGCTTCGAGGTTGGTGCCCACTACTCCCCTTCATGTGCTCTAAGTTCTAACTACACTGTTCAGGCCTCTGCTCCCATTTCCGGATCCCTCCCTGCTCTTTTTCCTCTGTGCCTTGGTTTGTAAAATGGGCTTTCTTCCCAGTCCCAAGCCACTCCTACTATTGAAATCACCCCTTCCCCTCTACCTTTGCTACTCACCTATGTTGGGGAAATACTCCTTTTCCTTTAAAGCCCAGCTCCATAGAGCCATCTTCTCTGAAGCTACAGAAGATCCCACCAGGAAAGAGATCCTTTCTTCCCCAACTCTATCTGTGCACTTTGTTTGAACTTCTTTGGTGCAGCTATCACATTTTGCCTTGTAGTATATCCATCTCTGCCCATGTCTTATCTCTTCATGGAGATACTTGAGTGCCATAAGGCTATGCCATCATATGCCCTGACCTGAGCACAAGGTCTAGGGTAATGTAAAGGTTAAGAGTCTGTATAAATGGTAGCTATGATTATGATTGTTATTGTTATTACCATTAGTGTACGTACTTTGTAATGTACTTTGATACCGTTGAAGCACTATAGGAGTGTGATGAATTATGATGTGATGTTGCTGTTGTTCAGTCATTTTTCAGTCATGTCTAACTCTTACTGACCCAATTTGGGGCTTTCTTGGCAAAGATACTGGAGTAGTTTGCCATTTCCTTTTCCATCTCTTTTCACAGCTGAGGAAACCGAGGCAAACAGGGTAAAGTGATTTGCCCAGGGTCACACAGCTAGTAAGTGTCTGAGGCCAGATTTGAACTCAGGAAGAAAAGCATTCCTGACTCTAGGCCTGGCAGTCTATTTATTGTAGCGCCACCTACCTGTGGTGTGATGTGATGATGATTTATTAAGTGAATGTTATCAAAGGGATTACTCCATCTGTCTGTTCTGCAATACTTTGTTTCCCTTGAATGCTTCTGGCCAATGGTAGAGACTAGTCAGGGATCCAGGGCTCACAGAGAAAAAAGTACTTCCTCTAAAACACATACTCTGAACAAAGCTAATTCAACAAACATAGCACCTACTAAGTACAGGACATTTAAAGCCCTTTAGAATTGGACTACAACTTGACTTTCTTGATTTATTACTCATTTCTCCCTTTCATACACCCTACAGACTAGCCAAACTGGCCAACTTGCTGTTCTCCAAATTCAGCATTTAATCTATTGATTCCAGGTCTTTGCATAGGCCATCCCTCATGCCTGGTATACACTGCCTCCCCACCTCTGCTTCTTACAATTCCCTGCTTCCTTTAAACCTCAGCTCCAGTGTCACCTCCTACAAGAAGTCTATCCTGATCTCCATCCCTTACTGGTATCCCTCCAAATAAATTTATATTTAGTTTGTATACATTTTACATTTCCTTTTCTGTGAAAATGGCATTTCTACAAGCACAATGCAAGATCCTCAAGGGAAGGACTGTCAAATTTTTTTGCCTGTGTATCCACTGCCGAGTACAGCACCTGGCACATAGTAGGCACTTTAAAATGGTTGCTGAAGGAATGAATGAATTTAGTTTAATTCAATTCTAATAGATTATAAATTCCATTATGTATCCTGATCTATCCTCATCAATGCTTTGGATTTCCCTGATCTCCAAGCATAGTGCTCTATATACAGTAGGTGCTTAATAAATGTTGACTGACTTGAATAAAGACACCAAGAGAAAATTCATTCAAGATCCTTTTCAGCACTGAGGCAAGGATGGAAATGTTTGCTTGGTTGCCAATCCAGGGGGATTTGGGCTAATTGTGTTACTTTTGAAAGGAGGACACTAAGTAAAGAGTCATCTGAACTTAAAATGAAGGTTTTCCCTCTAAAGTGAAGGTATAATAAAAAAGATCAAGTCCACTGCTGCCCTCCTCAACTTTTGCTTTTCATTACAGCACAAAATATGAAGCATTCATTTCAACTCAGTATTTATTAAGCACCTACTATGTGCCAGAAATTGTGCACAGTTAGCGGAATAAAGGACAAAAATGATGATCAGTTTCTGCCTTCAAAGAGCTTACCTCCTACCAAGGAGATACAAGATGTTCACAGGTATCTATCCACCTACAGACTCCTTTATTGATGGTGGGGGTGTAAATAAAAAGAATCCTGTGGGAGACAGTGTAGGATAACAGAACAGAGTGCCAACTTTGGAATCAGTGGGTCTCAGTTTCAACCCAGGATCTGCTATTTACTACGGGAGTGGCCTTGAGTCAATCACTTAACTTTTCCAGATATCAGTTTCCAAATCTGTAAAATAGTTAGGATTACACACACACATACACACACACACTCATCATAGACTTAGAGTTAGGAGAGATTTGGGGGTCTAACTAATTCTAATTATTATATATCTATATCTATTTATATAATACAAAAGTAAGTTTAAGGGAGTGAAGGGACATTATCATCCGGAGGGGATAGGGTAAGGTGTTGTCTATGAGGCAGTCCCAGAGTGAACTTGGAAGACAGTTAAGATTCCACGAGGCTGAGGGAAAGTGGAGTGTGCCAGTCATGGGACTTTGCCTGAGCAAAGGCAAAGAGGTGGGATATGGAATTCCATTTGCTAGGAACAGCAAATAGGCCAGTGTCATTATAACATTCAATGTTTGAGGAAAAATAACGTCAATCTATAAAGATAGGTTGGAGTAGTTTGAAGGGCTTCATGTACTAAACAAAGGAGTTTATATCTTATCTTTAGAGGCAAATAGGGAGGAATTGAAGCTTCTTGAGCAGGGGAGTGACTTAGCAAGACCTACACACACAAGTGAGAATCACAGGTATTAGAGCTGGAAGGAACCATTGAGGTCACCTAATCCAATTTCATCATTCTACAGATTACAAAAGTAAGGCCCGGAGAGCTATATGATTTATGAAAGTCACAGGAACCACAAATGTCCAGGTCAGGATTCAAATCCAGGTCCTTCATGTCCAGGTCCAAAGCTTTTGCCACAATATCACACTGCAAGATGTTGCAAATGCAAAAGCTGATTCCTGAGACTAGACAGTGCAAGATCCAAGCCTGGAGTGGTGCAGCTGGAAGTAGAGAAGACAGTGGCTCTGGATGGCCTCCACAGGCATCTGCCCCTTTTCTGACCTTAAACAAGAGAAGACAAAGCCAACCCAGTTGATCTTCAGTCACTCCAGACTGACATCTTGTGCTTTTGTGGTTGACGGCATCTCATCTCTCTGAGTCATGCAGTAATGCCTAAGGTATGTGCCAGGAGAGAGAGCTATTCCCACTGCTCCCTAGTACTGATTGCCACAGTAAAAAATAATTGGGTGCTTATAACTCCTAATCATAATCATCACTCACATTTCGATGGCATTTTGAAATTTGCGAAGCACTATCCTCCAGTGTGCTCTCCTAGCATCTTGTCTGGTCCTCTCGTTTATGCTGCTCTGGATTTCCTGTGATCAGAGTTGTTTCTGTTCTAAGATCTTGGACTCTTTGAGATAGGGAGCTGTGGCTCCCCAGCCAGACTGCAGGCTCTACAAAGGCAGGGCCTGTGCACTCCAAGTTCTAACCAAACTGGCCTATTTGCTGTTCCTCATACATAACAAGGGACCATCTCCAGTCGTCCTTTTCTGTATCTGGCCACTGGACCCAGATGGCTACTGAGGAAAGAGTGAGGCTGGTGACCTTGTACATCCCTCCCTCACTTCAATCCAATTCACTTCCTGATGAGAATGAAGGACAAACAACACAATAATACATGACACGTTTTCACCTCTGCCGTGATGATTCCCTGGTAGGTTGAGTTCAAGTCTACCTCCTCCCACAATTTCCTGATTCCCTCACTTGATAGTTGTTGTTCAGTCATGTTCAACTCTTTGTGATCCCATGTGGGGTTTTATTTTTTCTTTTTTGGCTTTTTGGTGGGGAGAAGGCAGGGAAATTGGGGTTAAGTGACTTGCCCAAGGTCACACAGCTAGTAAGTGTTAAGTGTCTGAGGTCGGATTTCAACTCAGGTCCTCCTGACTCCAGGGCCAGTTCACTGTGCCACCTAGCCACCCCATGGAGTTTTCTTGGCAAAGATACTGGAGTGGTTTGCCATTTCCTTCTCTAGCTTATTTTACAGATGAAGAAACTGAGGTAAATAGGGTGAAGTGAATTGCCCAGGGTCACACTCTAGGTCAGAATTTCTTTATAATCTAATTCTGTGCATAATCTTTTTCCAATTATGACATTCTATAATTCTAAAAGATGGTATTACTAATAACTGAAATTGCTATGATGCTTTATAGTATATAAAATGCTTCCTATCTATTATCTCGTTGGAGATTCTTAATAACCCCTGTGACATAGGTACTATAGTTTTTATTATCTCAACTTTTTAGAGGAAACTGAGGCTGAGAGGGGTCAAGGGGCTTGCCCATAGATATGGCACTAGGGAAAACTCTTTTATTAAGCTGTTACTTCTTTAAAATGGGGACAAGAATTTTTACAACATATGGAGTTGTTGAGAGGAAGGGATTACTTTGTAATTCCCCAAAACATTAGAGCAGCAGTTCTCAAAGTGTGATCCTGGGATGGGGGAGGAAGGGGTCACTGAGACTCTTTTAAGGGTTCTGTGAGTTAAAAATATTTTCATAATAATTCTAATAAAGTAAATAAGCTACATAAACAAAGCCTCTTGGTGGGGGGATCCTCAGTAATTTTGAGATTGTAAAGGGCTTCTGGGATAAAAAAATTTGAGTACCACTTAGCTACAGAAATGTAATCTCCATTGATCACATGGTTGTTTTCCCTTTAAAATGTTCATCCCAAGAGTTGGGGCAGTCCAGAGGGCAGAAGGATTCTGAGTGGGAGGTCCTGGGCAGTCTCATCCAATGTGTGATGGTCACATATTCTTCGTTAGTCCTCCATGCCACCTTTTGTTTATCTGGAGAAAGATCCAGTTAATCAGAAAGACCCCAATTGCTGTGGAGGTCTAAAGTAATTCCATCTGCAGATTAGGTGTTAATGTTCAGGGATATACACACACACACACTCTCACTCACTCACAAGGGAACAGATTCACATCTATACAAGAAAAGAGTGCTTTGATCATTGTTGATGGATAATTTTTTTTCTAATTTCTTTTTTTCCCCCTTTTTGTAGGGGAGAAGGTAGGGCAATTGGGGTTAAGTGACTTGCCCAAGGTCACATGGCTAGTGTTAAGTGTATGAGTCTGGATTTGAACTCAGGTCCTCCTCAATCCAGGGCCGGTGCTCTATTCACTGTGCCACCTAGCCTCCCCTGTAATCTATTTAAATCATTTTAATTGAAATTGAAAAATCCCTTTCCCTCAAAACCTTTCACTCATTGAAAAAGCATATACACAGATAAGTAAATACAAAATAATTTTGGGATGGGGGTCCCGGCAACTGGGGATAAGAGAAAAGGCCCCACACAGGAGGTGGTGCTAAAGCTGAGTCTTGAGTGTAACTAGGCATTCTAAGAAGCAAAAGTAAGGATGCAGTGCATTTCCAGGTACAGAGACAGGAGATGAAACGGCAGGCAGTGTATACTAGGAAGGACGAGAAGGCTGGTTTGGCTGAAACATAGAGTGTTGGAAGGCAGTAGTAATGTGGAATAAGCCCAGAGCACCATGGGATTTTGTCTTCTAGGGGAAGTGACTGTGAAACAGCAGAGCTAAACAGGAACCTGAGTAGATCTTGATTCCAGAAATCTCTTAGGAAATGAGCAGAAACTGGCTTCTAGTCTTCCTTCTATCATTAAGTTGCTGTGACCTTGGGCAAATCACTGAATTTCTTACTCTGAAAAATGAGGCTGGACTAGATCAGGGGAGGGAAACCTATGGCCTCAAGGCCACATGTGACCATCTAGGTCCTCAAGGGCAACCCTTTGGCTGAAATTTTGATTGTGTCAAAGGGCCATACTTGAGGACCTGGAGGGTCACATGTGGCTTTGAGGTCACAGGTTCCCCACTCCTGAACTAGATGATCTCTTAAGTTCCCTTATAGTCTGAGAGTCTTATGATGCTCCTACATAAATGGTTTCAAGGATGAGGCAAAGAAAATACAGAACAGCCCAAGTAAGGGCCCACATCAGCCATCCTTTATTCTAAGGATTTCATGGCCATTCTTTAGTTGCTTTGTCCCACAGCCCCTGCATTCCCCTTCTATTGGTGAGTTCCTCCAAAACCTCTGACCCAGTTATGGTGGAGGGTTGCAGGCCCTGTGTTTTACATCTCTGCTTTACTGGACTTTATAATCCTTAGGGACAGTGAACATATCTTTTTTTGTACTACACCCATGAAGGTACGATGCTTTCATTTAGGCCCCTATGATGAGCAGGGCCCCTGGGCACCACATCACAGATGCCAAGATGAAAAATGACACAGTCCCTACCGTCAAGGAGGAGACAATACATAAACAGACTAGTCCAATACAAGACATGGAATGGGGCAAAGGAGAAATCCAGACAAAAGGCTTGAAGGACAGATTACTTTCAGCCAAGAGGTCAGGCAAGCTTTCATGGAGGAGTTACCACCTGCCCTGAGTCTCAAAGTAGAGATGAGAATGACCAAAAGTAGCACAGATTCAGAGTGGCAGTAGTGGGCAGGAAGATCCCAAGGAATAGATAGCAGTCCATGAATCCATCAATCAACAAACATTTAATAAACATCTGCTATGTGCCAGACACTGCTAGGCAATAGAGATACAAAGAGAAAAGTCAAAGAGTCCCTGCCCTCCAGGAGTTTCCATTCTAATGGAGGAGACTACAGGTAGGTGTGAATCATTGAACAAATATCGAGTGCCTATAATAAGGGCAGCTAGGTGGTGCTACAGTGGATTAGAGCGGTGAACCTGGAGTCAGGAAGATCTGAGTTCAAATTTTGCCTCTGACACTTACTAGCTGTGTGACTCCAAGCAAGTCACTTAGACTCTGTCTGTAAAATGGGGATAATAATAGCCCCTTCCTCCTAGGAATGTTGTGAGGATCAAGTGACATGATATTTGTAAAGTGCTTGGCACAGCCCTAAGCACATAGTAGGTACTGTACAGGAATAGCTTGTTTGATTGCACTTTATTTTATTGCTCTTTGAAGGTATTTCATTTTTTTTTTACAAACTGAAGGTTTGTGGCAACTCTGCATTCAGCAAGTCTATCACGCCATTTTTTCCAACAGCACGTGCTCATGTCCTATCTCTGTCCCATTTTGGTAATTCTTGCAATGTTTCAAACCTTTTCATTCATATTATATCTGTCACTGTGATCTGTGATCAGTGATCCTTGATATTACCATTGTCATTGTTTTGGGGGAGCCACAAAGTGCACCCATATAAGATGATGGAACTTAATTGATAAATGTTCTGACTGCTCCGCCCACTGGCTGTTCTCCCTTGTCTCTCCTTCTCCTCTGGCCTCCCTATTCCCTGAGATACAAACAATATTGAAATGAGACTAATTAATAACCCTCCAATGGCCTCTAAGCATTCAAGTGAGAGGAAGTGTCTGTAGATGCAGCAAATTGCATTGTTGCATTTTAAGAAATTGCCACAGCCAACCCAACCTTCAGCAACTGCCACCCTGAGCTGTTAGCAGCCATCAACATCAAGGCAAGACCTTCCACCAGCAAAAACATTACAACTTTCTGAAAGCTTA
This sequence comes from Petaurus breviceps papuanus, assembly GCF_028583685.1. Classification (NCBI taxonomy): domain Eukaryota; kingdom Metazoa; phylum Chordata; class Mammalia; order Diprotodontia; family Petauridae; genus Petaurus; species Petaurus breviceps. Next base: position 9,368,727 of record NW_027187369.1, read on the forward strand.
GGTGATGGTTAGCATTTTTAACAATAAAGTATTTTTAAATTAAAGTATGTACATTGTTTTTAGACATAATACCATCACACACTTAATAGACTATAGTACATTTATAGTACTTTTACATGTACTGGGAAAACAAAAAAAATTGTGCGACTTGCTTTATTCCAGTGGTCTGGAACCAAACCCACAACATCTCTGAGGTATGCCTGTATAAATGCTAACTGTTGTTGTTACTGTTACTACTACTACTACTACTACTACTACTACTACTACTACTACTGCTGCTGCTGCTGCTGCTGCTGCTACTACTACTACTACTACTACTACATAGCAAGCAGTGGGGAGATGAGTAAAAAGAAAGAAACAAACCCTGTTCCAATGAACTTGCATTCTACTTGGGGAGGTAAAAGATATATGAAAATATATATGCATGATTATATGCTACATATATAAATACATGCAAACATACGCAAATGTATGCAGCATAAATATAAAGGTGTGTACACATAAATATAAAGTTGTATGTGAAGTGTATGCACACACCAAGTAGTTAAATATGAGTTAATTTGAAAGGAAGGGCACTCACAATTGGGGGGGGGGACCAGGAAAGGCTTCATCTTAAAGAAAGACTGTCTCTACAAGGCAGAGCTAAGTTGGGGTACATTCCAGGCATGGGCTACAGCAGGTACAAACTTACAGAAACGGGAGATGGAATGTCATGAGTGAGGAACAGAAGCCAGTATGGCTGGATTATAGAGTGTGGGACGGGGAGCAATGTGTAATGAGGTTGGGAAGATAGGTTGGGACCAGGTCGTGTAGGGTTTTAGAAGCTGAACAGAAGCGAAAGCCAGCTGGGGTTGAATGATAGGAGGGTGACTGGGTCAGATGTGGACTTAAGGAGAATGACCTTTACAGCAGTGTGTAGGATGGACTTCAGTAGACAAGCTGCAATGGTCCTGACCAGAAGGCCTGAACCACCATAGGAAGTGGTTGTGTGAGGGGAGAGAAAGGGTCAGATGTGAGAGATGTTATAAAGGAAGAAATGGTAAGATTTGGAAACAGATTGGATGCATAGAATGAGGGAAAATGAGGAGTCTGTCACACCTATTGCTGCAGTTTCATAACCTGGGAGACTCAGAAGGATGACAGGGAAAGAGGATGGTTTCCATTTTGACCCTGCTGAGTTTGAGATGTCTCTGGGATGGCCAGTGTTAGGTGATGCAGAAGCTGGGTAATATATAGACCTGGGAGGCATCTGCATTGAAATGAGAGTTAAGTTGGGGTGGCCAGGTGGCGCAGTGAGTGAGAGCACCGGCATCGGGAGACCCGGGATTGGTACCGGCCTCAGATACTTGGCACCCACACAAAATAACTGGCCGTGTAACCTTGGGCAAGTTACTTAACCCCAACTGCTTTAGAAAAAATGAGAATTAAGTGAAGGGGACTGAGGTGAAACAGCTTGGAAAAGTAGGCTGAAGCCAAGCTGTGGAGGGCCCTAAATGACAGGCTGAGGAGTTTGCATTTTAAACTCCAGGATCCTGGAAGGCACTAATGGCTTTTGAGGAGAGGCCAGCATGATCAGGCCAGTCCATTACAATTACTGCTTGCTCTGGTAGAAGGTGGATTGGAAAGGGTGGGGGGTAGGGCCAGAGATTGGGAACCCCTTGGCCCACTGTGACCATGGGTCTATTCAGGGAGGCCTCCAGGAGGGCAGCTGCCTTACCACTGGAGCCAGTGATTGCTTGGGCAAGGCCACAGTGGCCATGTGATTGATGAGGGTGGGACATGGTAGATAATTAAGAAATGGTTCTTGAATTGAAATTTGGGAGAAACTGTGTTGATTTCTTTTTTCTTAGACAGGGGCCTGCTCTGGACCCATGTTCCATAGGAGAAAAGTCTTTCCCAATCATTCAGTGCTTTTAGCATTTTCCTTTAACTTTCCATTCACCCATCAGAGCAGATGTGAGCAGAGAAGGGAGGGAGGGAGGAAGCAACAGCAGCTGCTTGATTGTGTCCACATTATGGCTTTCTCCTCTTCTGTTAGGCTCAGCTCTGGCTTAGCACAGGGTTGGGCACACAACAGGCAAGTTAGGTACTTCAGTGGTTAGAGCACAGGGGCCTGGAGTCAGGAAGCTCTGAGCTCAAATGTGATCTCAGACACTTAGTAGCTCTATCCTGGGGCAAGACATAGAATTGTGTTTTGCCTCAGTTTCCTCATCTGTAAAATGAGGATGATTATAGCACCTACCTCCCTGGGCTGTTGTGAGGCTCAAATGAGACAGTAATTGTAAAGCCCTTCGCACGGTGCCTGACACATAACAGACTATATAAATGTAAGCCATTATTATTACAATTAGCTTTTGTCTGAAAAGCATGATTCCATTGAGCTCTGCCAAACCCAGAGCCCTGAAAGAACTGTTCTGTGCAGACCCAGTGCCTTCTATGTGCTGAGTCCTGTGCTCAGACCTGGGGGCAATACAAAGTCTAGGTACAGCACGGTTCCTGACTTCATACCTGAGCTTATAGTCTAGTGGGGTATAACATGTACAAAGCTAACTACAACACCCCCTATTACGAGATTAGAGAGATAACTAAGTGTTATGCAAGGCCAGGAGGGGATCAGGGAAGACTTTTAAAAGTATGTAATTAATTTATTTGAAATTTTAATTGGCATATTTCATTTATTTATTTATTTATTTTTAAAGCAATTGGGGTTGTCACTTGCTCAAGGCTACACGGCCAGTTATTTCTGGGTGTGTTGCTGAGTATCTGAGTCCAGATTTGATCCAGGTCATCCCAACACTGGAGCCGGTGCTCTTACTCGCTGAGCCACCTGGTCGCCCCTAAGCAATTGGGGTTAAGTAACTTGCTCAAGGTTACACAGCCAGGTGTTTCTGGGTGGGTGCTAAGTGTCTGAGCCTGGGATTCTATCTCCAGGTCTTCTCAACACTGTAGCCTGTGCTCTTACTCGCTGTGCTACCTGGCCGCCCCGACATATTTTATTTTTGACATCCAAATACAGTAGAACCTTGGTTTACAAATTTAATTCATTTCAAGATTCTGTTCATCTGTTCGTATTGCAAAGCAAATTTTACCATAGGAAATAATGTAAAGTAGGATGATCAGTACCGCATCCCTAAAAATATTCATATAAAAATAATTATTTATAATTTTGAATAAATTTTTTGTCCCTAATGCACCTGAAATACAATAGCAATAATTAGTACACAATGGAAACCAAAAATAAAGCAAATTAACCTTCACTTTACCTATGAGAAGAGTCATGGCTGGCATGAGAGAGGCAAGAAGGAGGAGGAGAAGGAGGAAGGGTTATTGCTTGGAAAGAGAATCTCCTTCCATGACAACATCAGGGATTTCAGCATCAGGAGGGTTCTCTCTTATGCTACTTTCACTAAAAGTAAGATCAACACTACTGCCTTCACTTATTTTTAGAGTCACTTTTGTGTTTTGACTCACTAATTTTTTTTCTTTATGTTCACTTCTGACTAGGAATCTATCTACTGACACTTGTTTTTGATGTTTTTTCAGGATGTCACGGAAATGTGACATTGCGTTATCATTAAAAAATATTCGTGCCTCTCATTGCTACAGCCTTATTTGGGTGATGTTTTTCAACAAAATTTTGCACTTTTGCCCATATCTGATAAACCTCCCTAATCTCACTTGACGTTGAGGCAGCTAGGCGGCACAGTGAATAGAGCACTGGCCCTGGAGTCAGGAGGACCTGAGTTCAAATCTGGACTCAGACACTTAACACAAAAACTAGCCGTGTGACCTTGGGCAAGTCATTTAACCACACTTGCCCTCCAAAAAGCAAAAAAAAAAAAATCACTTGTCGTGAGGGATTCCTCCCACCTCTCAGTCTCCTAATCAGATGAGATACCCTCCACAACCTCTCGCTGTTGCTCCTTATACAGATCTATCAGTTCATCCATCATTATGCTCCTCCATTGTTACAAATATTGGTGTATATCACAGTCACTACTGTATACTTTTACACAACGTACTACCGTATGTACACAAACACACATGAACACACTTGTAATGGTACTGTTAAGAGCGAATGATGCTGCCTTCCCAAAGGGTCAAGTCTGAATGAAGCCGATTAGGTGATATACTGACTGAAGATTTCTTTGTGTGATATATGAAAGCAAAAAAAAAAAACATGTTGCCCTAGTCGAGCATCATCCAAACGTGATGTTCATTCTGTGAATTTTTGTTTGTCCTGCAAGACAAATTTTGTGAAAATTTTTTTCTCGTCCAGCAAAGCATATGTAAACCAGGTTATTCGTAAACCAAAGTTCTGCTGTATCTCCCAACTCCCTTACTCAGGGAGCCACCTCTTGTGACAAACAATAAAAAAGAAAGAGGGAAAAAAAAGCAGTTCACCAAAATCAACCAACTCATTAACTGAATCTGACAACATATGTAGTGTTCCACACCCATAGATCCCCACCTGCAAAGAAGGGAAGGAGATATATTTTCTCATCTCTTTCCGTTGTTGTTGCTGTGAGTGTTGTTTTCCTAGTTCTGATTGCTTCCCTCTGTCCATCTTCATCTTTGGAAGACTTTTTGGAAGAGGTAGCATTTGACTTAGGCAAGAATGGCTGGGCAGAAATTCCAAGAGGAAGAGAAAGGCCATTTCAGACATAGAAGAAAGATTGAGTAAAGGCATGGGGGCAAATGATGGAAACCTTAGAATGTTTGGGAGTGTGGAAGATAGACTGCATGGGGGAAAGTAATATGAGATCCAGTTGAGGGGTAAAGTTAGGCCAGGTCTGGGGGAGGTGGGGTTGGGCTTCAGATATTATGAGTTTGACCTTTACTTGTTTGGCAGTAGAGAGCCAGTGAAGATTTTTGAGCAGAGTGACATGGCCAGATCTTTCAGTAGTATAATTCTGACAGTTGTGTGAAGAATCTGGGTGGGGGGGTGGGGAAAGAAAGTGCCCCAGGGGAGAGAATGAGTGGATATGGGGAAACCTGGTAAGAGACTATTCCAATAAATTGTTTGTAAGGGGTATGTGAGGGATTGAATTAGGGTGTTGCCTGTTGAGAGAGAAGATGAACCTTGGTAGTTGATTAGCAAATGTGAGGGGGAGGGATACTGCAAGAGAACCATGAGGCTATGACCCTAGGAGACCGGGTGGTGCCACTGACAGCTAGAGTGAAGGCAGAAAGAAGAGGAAGTATATGAGGAAAGAAACCAAGCTCTGGTCAGGACATGTTAAGAAATGTAAAGACCCACATGTCAATCAAGGTCCCTCCCTGTGTTTTCTCAGGCAAAGTTCCAGAACCAGAAAAATTCTGCCCAGGTTTTTGGCAATTGAATGTCTCTCCTCTGGGAGGGGCCTGTCCCAGACCACAGGACCTTGGACCTTTGGCAGACTGCTCTACCCCTATTTCTGCCCTTCCCGTAGACTTTTCCTGTCCTCTTCCTACCTGTCTGACTGATCCTTCTCTGTTTCTTTTGTAGCATTCTAATTGGTGTCCTCACACTCAGTGTCTTTGGTCTCTGATCTATTCTCCACCTACTTGCCAAATTATATTCCTAAAGTACAGGTCTGCCTGGGTCACTCCTCCACTGAGTAAGCTCCCTATTCTTTCTAGGACCAAATACAAATTCCCCTGTTTGGCATTTGAAGACCATCACTATCTGACCCCAGCCAACATTTCCAGACTTACTATGCATTATTTCCCTTCATACACTCTATTTTTCAACCAATTTGATCTACTTGCTATTCCCCAAATACAACATACTATTTCCCACCTCCTCCATGCCCAGACTACCTGGAATGCTCTCCCTCCTTACCTTCACCTCTTAGATTCCCTGGACCTAGGATTTCATTAGTGAAGTGTAGTGTATGGAAACTCCCTTCATCAGCGTAGATTTGGTGACTCATCTGCTACATGTAGTCTTATAGTGTTGTCTGGTTGACACCTGGACTTTGAGGGCTTTGAGAGGTTAAATAACTTTGTCCTGGTCACATAGTATGTGTAAGAGGCAGAACTTAAACCCAGGTTTTCTTGACTTCAAGGTCAGCCTTCTAACTACTAAACCAATCTGGCTTTCAACTTGGTCATAATAAACATTTTTGGATATATTCATTGTACTCTGTTTAGGAATAGGGTTAGTACAGGGAACTCCCTGTGGAGGAATCTCCCTCTGCCGAAGTAGTCTTAAGAGTTGCATGGAGAGTAATGAGAGGTTAAGACACTTGCCCAGAGTCACCCATTCAGTAAAGTGTCAGATATGGGACTTGAAGCCAGGTCTTCCTGACTCCGAGACCAAGCCTCTATCCAGTATGCCATACTGTACTCTATTTGCCAGCATTTTATTTCATAATTTTATGTCAATATTAATTGTGTTATTGAGCTATAGTTCTCTTTATCTGCTTTATCTTTCTCTATTTTGGTCATTGGACCATATATAGGTTGTCCCAAAAGTCTTAGTGTGGTTTTTAGTTTAAAACTTAGAACTGCACTCAGATTTGGTATACTATGAATTTCTTTTTTTTTCTTCTTTTTTTAAAGCAATCTATAATAATATAATAATAACTTGCTCAAGGCTACATGGCCAGTTATTTCTGGGCCCGGTGCTAAGTATCTGAGCCCGGATTCGATCCCCAGGTCATCCCGACACTGGGGCCGGTGCTCTTACTTGCTGAGCCACCTGACCTCCCCTAAGCAATTGGGGTTAAGTAACTTGCTCAAGGTTATACGGCCAGGTGTTTCTGGGTGGATATTAAGTGGCGGAGCCCGGATTCGATCCCCAGGTCATCCTGACTCTGGGGCTGGTGCTCTTACTCGCTGTGCTACCTGGCTGCCCCAACACTCCGAATTTCTAAAAGAAATAACTGAGTAGAGCAACTTGAAAACAACCTTTAGAGGAGAGGCCTTATTCCTTTAAATGGCTGAAATAATTCAGTTGTTATTCTGTCTGGACCTGGTAGGTTTTTCCTCCCCATCTCTAACCCATGGCAGTTCATTTCCAGACCATTCAATTTCTTTTTAAAATTGGATTGGTTAGGTTATCTATGAACTGTTTTGTCAGTTTGGGTGGTTTTTTTTCAATTCACCCTTTTCATTTAAATTTTCCATTTTGCTGGTATTTAACTATGAATAATAGTTACTGATAATTTCCTCCCCATTTTGTGATTTCTCCCTTCTCATTTTTTATTTTGCTATTTGGCTTGCCCTCTCTCTATTAAAAAATTAGTGAATGGTTTATCAACTTTATTGGCCTTTCAAAAACAGTCTTTTGTTTATTAATTCAGTTTTTATTCTAAGTTTTTTTCCCCTTAATTTTCAAACATTCATGAATCCTTGGTGTTTGGGGTTTATTAATTAATTGATTTTCTCATTTTGGGAACTTCATGCTCATTTCATTAAGGTTTCTTTCCCTCTTTTGTCAGTATAAGCATTCAGGGAGATAAATTGGCCTCTGAGGACTTCAGTGGCCCCATCCCATAAACTCTGACATGTTGTATTCCTGGATTAACTTATCAGAGCCTCTGAGAGCAGGGCCCCAAGGGCTTGGGAGACAGGACAAACACATTTGGATGGGCAAAGAAGGAAAGGGCTTTAAGTATACACAAGCAAATCCCAAAGGGAGGGAGCTTACAATCTTTTCTTCTAATATTATGACATTGATGGCTCAGCCAGGTAGACTTGTGAGAAAGTCTCAGAGAAAAAGCAGGGTGGGGGTGGGGTGGGGGCAGCAACAATGAAGGGCCAGGATGCCAATCAGAGAGTTCTGTGGGAAACAGGAGGACAACAGAAGGGTAATGGAAACAGGGTGACCTTGATCAAGCTCCTCCTCCTCTCTTGGGGCCTCTGATTCCTGAGGAGGTTAGAATAGGTGGTCCCCAAGGTCCCCTCAAGGACTTAGGCAGACAGCAGAATAGAAGGCATGCTGAACCTAAAGTCAGGAGATCCTGTTTTCAAAACTCTACTTGGACTTAATTTGTATGACCTTAGGCAGGTTAATTCTTTTTTTTTCTTTTTGGAGGGGGGAAGGTAGGGTAATTGGGGTTAAGTGACTTGTCCAAGGTTACATGGCTAGCTTTTGTGTTAAGTGTCTGAGGCTGGATTCTCCTCACTCCAGGGCTGGTGCTCTATTCACTGTGCCACCTAGCCGCCCCAGGTTAATTCTTTCTGGGCCTCAATTCCTTTTAGGTAAGATGAAGGGCTTACATGATGCAATGTTTAAAGTCACTGGCTTTGGCGTATGAGGACCTGGGTTCAAATCCCATCTCTGATGCTGTTCTGGAGCCTCACTTCCTTCATTAAACTAGATAATAACCCTCACCAACTGGAAATACTATGATATACCCTCAGCTCTTGTTCTACAAATCTATGTACCAGCTCTGCCTTTGATGGGTATCTATCCCCCAGGAGGGGCAGCTGAGTGGTTCAGTGGATAGCACTCTGGGCCTGGAGTTGGGAAGATTTATTTCCCTGAGTACAAATCTGGCCTCTCTTACTAGGTGGGTGACTGGGTAAGTCACTTTACCCTGTTTGTCTCAGTTTCCTCATCTGTAAAAATAGAAAAGCCTAAATGGGGTCACAAAGAGTCAGACAGGGCTGAAAATGACTGAAGAACAACAGTCCCTTAGCAGGCAGGACCATTACCCCAAGTATACAGAGAGAGGGGCAGCTGGGCCACCCAAGTGCCCGAGGAATTGGGCTGTTCTTATCATGTTTTCCTGCTTCTTAAAGTCCTCAGGGAGGGGCAGCCAGGTGGCTCAGTGAGTAAGAGCACCGGCCCCAGTGTCGGGATGACCTGAGATCAAATCTGGGCTCAGATGCTTAGCACCACACCCAGAAATAACTGGCTGTGTAACCTTGAGCAAGTTACTTAACCCCGATTGCTTAAAAAAAAGTCCTCAGGGAGCCTGCTTATTACTTGAAATGGTAAAGAAGTAGAAAGAACAAGGCCATATTCAATCCAAATATACCAATCGATCTGTGATCTCATCAATTCAAGATTTCCTTCTAGTGATGCAGGTCACAACCTATCCATGCCTGTCTGACCCCTGTGACTCTTGTCTGGTTCCCAAGAGTCTCACCACAGGGAACCCAGCCAATGTGCTGGATTCCTTGATTTCTCCTGACGTCATGAGGATACCAGTGGAAAACAGTCCTCCCTCAGTGCCTTATCTTGGTGTGGATTCTGGGTTCATGAAGGGCAGCAGAGCCCTGGGTCTCCTGAAATTATGAGTCTTCCCCTAGATCATGGTGTTCCATGCTTCATGGACATATGCCATAAACAGAGGAACAGAAGAGTCAAACCAAAAGCTGTCAGTTTTGAACTAGAGAGGGCCTTTGAGATCACCTAATTCCAACCATGCCATTTGGATCATAGATTTAGAGCTGGAAGGGACCTTGGAGGTGACTGAGTCCAAACTCCTCATTTTTCATTGAAATTAAATGACTTGTCCAGGGTCACATAGTTGCTGGTCCTGAGGTGAGGCTCAAAACTAATTTGTCTGAGTTCTCCCTAGGAGAACTGCTCTCTGTCCTCTATACTATACTGACTTGATATTGGTCTCTTAAAAAATGGGCTTTTGTAGCAGGCTGTGATTTATTTATTTATTTTGACTATAACAATAGATACAATGGAACCATTGAATATTGGAGTTGTGCAGGACCCCAGAGATCATCCAAGCCAGCCCCCCTTTCAGTTGGCAGAGGAGGAAGCTGAGGCCCAGAGAGGTCACACAGCTCCTCAGTGCCAAAGCTCAGGTCCTCTCAATCCAAGTTGAGTGCACTTCCCAGGATGCCGTGCTGCAAAAACCCCTGTGGGAGTAATGATTGATTAATGAGTGATGGGTTCAGAGCGACTGCCCCATTCATATTCTCTGCATTCATGTCAGTGTGAGCTCTCCTACGGTTTTTGTCTTCTTAAAGCCTAAGACTCCTGAGGGAGACAGTCAAGTCACTCAGGCTTCAGGTTCATTGTTCGGCCTACAGGACTTGACACCAAAGGGCCCCACCCTGGGGACTGCAGGCATTCCTTTGAAATGAGTGGGTTTCCCCCTCCCTCCCCTCCTTTCTGGATGACTAGATGAGGGTTGAATAATCCCTCACAGCTAGGGCAATGAGAAAACTTCGGAGATAATCCAAATGGCCTGCAAGCATCCCAGAGGAAGTGGAGTTCAATGGGAAGGGTGTTGGAGCCTGAATCCCAGCAGTCTGGTTCAGATGCTAGCCCTGCCACTCACATTCTGCAAATCAGTCCTCTCTGGGCTCAGTTTCCTCATCTGTAAAATGAGTAAGCATTTGGGTCCAATGGTATTTGGTGAAGCTCCCAGCTCTAAATCTAGGATTCTTTGATCTGTGACTAGATGGCCTCTGAGGTCCTTTCCAGCTCTGGTTCCAAGTTCCTATGTATGTGACCTTGAGCAAGCCACTTACAATCTTGGGCTTCAGTTTGTTCTTGTTATTCAGTCATGTCTGACTCTTTGCGGCCCCATTTGGGGTTTTCTGGGCAGAGATCCTGGAGTGGTCTGTCATTTCCTTCTTCAGCTCATTTTACAGACAAGGAAACTGAGGCAAACAGAGTTAAATGACTTGTCTAGGGTCACACAGCTAGGAAGTGTCTGAGACAGGATTTGAACTCAGGAAGAGGAGTCTTCCTGACTTCAGGCCCAGTTCTCTGTCCACTGCTACCCAGACTTCAGTTTCCTCCTCTGCCATACATTGGGCTAGACAGTCTTTGAAGTCCTTCCCAATTCTAGATCTAGGATTCGATGTACACAGATAGGTCAGATGCTAAATACATATAATGTAAGTACAAAGTAGTTTTGAAGTAGGAAAGAATACTAACAATGGGGAGATGAGGCAAGGCCTCTTGTAGTAAGGGGAGAAAGTATTCTAGACATGCTGCACCCCCTATGCAAAAACTTGGAGGCAAGAAATGATGCATCATATTTTGACCTAGACTGGACCTAAGAAATCACCTGGTCCATCCTCCTCATTTTATGGTGGAGGCAATTGAAGCCAAAAAATGGGAAGGAAACTTCCTGAGGTCACATAGCTAGTAAATGGCAGCACCAGGAATGGAGCCCTGGCCCTCTCACTCTAAATACTTGACAAGATTTTCCCATAATTCCTGGCTTAAGACATAAGCTGACATTGCCTATTGGATAAACCCAGGAGTTAATAAATGGAACGATGTGCAGGGTGGGGGGAAGGGAAGAGGTAGCAGGGTCATCTAGTGCTACCCAAACCTCAGAATGAGTCTTATATATGTATGTCATACACTGTGCCCAATGCCAGTGATGTAACTCTCCTGGATTTCTGTCTGGGGCAAATTCATTTGGGAAGAGGGGAGTGGTCCAGAGGAGGCCAAGAGGGGAGAAGGTCTTTCCCAGAAAATCCCAGTCCTTGTTCACATAGGAGTTCTGGGAGGAGGACGGGCCCTGGGGAGAGGGATGGCATGGCCATAGTGGAAAAACTCAAGGAGCTATTGTGCAAGAAGCAACTTTCCAGTGACAGGCACCATAGGGAAAAGCTGCCTTCACTTTGTGTCCCTTATAGTTTTATCCCATGCCTTCCCCCCTTCCAGTTTTCCCTAGGATCCCTGTTAAATCAAATGTTCAGTCAATCAACAAATATTTATTAAGCACTTACTATACACCAGGCACTGTGCTAAGTTCTGGGGATCCAAAGACAAAGGGAAAACAACCCCTGATTTCAAGGAGTTTCTACTAATGCAGGAGACAAAATGTATATAATTGGGTACATACAAGATTTGTACACAGTAGATCCAAAGTTATGTGAAGGGAATAAAATACAGCTTAACTATAAGCATTTGTACATATACAGAACAATCAATAGACATTGCTATACTATCAGCATGCCACAAAACATGGTCAAATGAGTGTAACAGCAAACTAAGAATGTAATAATTCCCATATTCAGCAATAAACAGGAAGATATATGCATGGTACATATCACATGAGCAAACTCTAGTGTTGTTGCCTAGCTCTACGGGTAATAAGGTGTTTAGGTTTCACTGTACCAGCATGACCTAGCCTAGTGATTGGTCTAATAGACCTTGTCCTGTTGTCACTGACTGAGCTCTCTGCTCCTACACCTGAGCTGGCAGTCATGTCAAGTTGGCTCTCAGTATATTTCTGCTTTGTGGGTCAAATTTGTACCCCTGGAGTCAATGTAGCAATTTGGAGTAGGATAAGAGTTGCCTCTGGGCTCATTTCTCTTGTTTCTCTCCCTGGATGCATAATTTTTGGTATCTACTTCTGGGTCAGAATGTCTTTGTGCAGTTACTAGAGAGTCTTTTTGCTACAGCCTTTAATCTAATTTGAAGTAACATTAGAGATGAAGGCACCAGCAGATGGAGGGTTTAGAAGAGACCTTTGGGGGCGGCCAAGTAGCACAGCGAGTAAGAGCACCGGCTCTAGTGTCAGGATGACCTGGAAATCGAATTCCAGGCTCAGACACTTAGCACCCACCCAGAAACACCTGGCCATGTAACCTTGAGCAAGTTACTTAACCCCAATTGCTTAGGGGCGGCCAGGTGGCTCAGCGAGTAAGAGCACCGGCTTCAGTGTCGGGATGACCTGGATCAAATGTGGGCTCAGATACTCAGCACCACACCCAGAAATAACTGGCTGTGTAACCTTGAGCAAGTTACTTAACCTCAATTGCTTTTAAAAAAAAAAGAAGAGACCTTTGATTGGAGGGGATGTTTGAGCCATCTTGAAGAAAACCAGAATAGGCTCTATGTTCCCTTTCTATGTTGCTCTAGGTATGAATTTTGACCCCAAGCCCCTGGTATAACGATGTTTAGGAGGGGGTAAACTCTTCCTGAATGGTTTTCCACTATCACCATCACCTTTCCCTTCCTTGTCCCCCCTCTCCCACCTCTCTTTGCACCTCTGATCACCAATTACAATTACATCTCACACACATTTGATTTCTTTACTTCAGGCATCCTTGGCCCTCACAGCTGGTGCCCTATATAGTTGTGAATCACAGAATAGTTGCTACAGCTGGAGACCAACTAGTCAAAGTCCCTCATTTTACAAATAGGGAAACTGAGGCTTAAAGCAAGAAAGTAACTTTATTCAATGTCACTTAACAACTCAGTGACAGAGCTAAGATTAGAACCCATGTTTTTTAACTCCAAAACCACAACAATGTCAAAAGTAGACATTTACATACAAAAATGGATATACTGATTCAAAAGCATTTTCATCTGTTCATTAAGGCATATTAACTGAGGACTTCTATTACTCAACCACATCCTCAACCTTATCCTAGAAGGAGGTTTTTTTTTTAAGCAATTGGGGTTAAGTAACTTGCTCAAAGTTACACACCCAGGTGTTTCTGGGTGTGGTGCTAAGTATCTGAGCCTGGATTTGATCCCAGGACATCCTGACTCTGGGGCTGGTGCTCTTACTCACTGTGCTACCTGGCCGCCCCCCCTAGAAGGAGTTCTTAACCCGAAGTCTTTGACCTTGTTTTTCTTTTATTTATATATGTGTGCCTATGTGCACATATACATGTATGTGTATATAAACTGTATTTCAATATAATTAGTTTTCTTTGTAATCTTATGTATTTTTTGTTTCACATTTAAAAATTTGATTCTAAGGGGTCCATAGGCTTTACCTGACTGTCGGGTCCATGATACAAAAAAGATTAAGAATCCTTTTCCTAAAGATTATATGAAATAGAAAATAATAAAGCAGCATTTCTTGTTAAAGAAAGATTGGTGGAAAGGGTATGTGGGGGTGAGTAGGAGGAGGGAGAAGGAGAAGAAACAGAAACAGACACCAGTCTCTTCACCCCCCTCCCTCCTCCCATCTAAATGCACCTGGCCTTTAGGGAGCTGCCAAGCCAGTTCACTGCCCAGTCCTTAAGAAGAGGAGATGGCCCATTCCTTCCAACATACCTGGCTTGGGTCCAGACTATCATTGAGATGAAAGAGGTTGAATAATTTGTTGCCTATAGTTAACGGGTATTTGTTTATTTATTTGGAGTCACGTACAGAGCTTCACTAAAAGATCAAAGTAGTAGCCTGGGCCAAAGCTGGCAAAGCATGTGAGGGGTGGAATATGCTGGTGGGAGAGCTAAACATCAACAGAGATGGGTGGATTCCAGAAGCTTCAGGCTTGTGTGCTTGACCTCAACCTCCAGCAAAATCCTCAAAGAGATTACTAAACAGATGGTGTGCAAACATTGGGAAAAGAATGTGGTAATCACAGGGAGCCAAGACAGGTTCACCAAGAGCCAGTGTCCCTCAGATTCTCCTAAAACTAGAAGACATCCTAGAGGTGATGGAGAGATTGTAAATCCTGTGTTGAGGGTATTCTGAAACATAGATTGAGGAAACTGAGGTAACCAGAGAGAGAAAAGAACCCGGGTCATAAACCAGCTTCGTTTTCTATTTTTGAGGGCAAGTTGTTTGGTAGATCATAGAAATGGAATAGTTATAATGCATGTGCCTTTATTTCAGCAAGACTTTGACCAATCCCTCCAGCATAATTTTGTAAGCAAAGTGGTGAGATATTCATTACAGCTTGGATCATGAGGCTGGGGAATAAAAGCCCTAAGAGTAGATATTGGTAATCATACCTATTCAAGTAATTGAATATCTTTCATGAGAGGAAGGAAGTGAATTTATTCTGTGTTGCTGCAGATGACAAAAGAAAGTGGAAGCCAAGGCAAGGAGGTAAAATGTAGAGTTTAATCTAATATTAAGAAAAAAATTGTTACTTCACAATGAAATAGGATACCTCATGAGGTAGTGAGCTCTCCATCCCTGACAGTATTCAAAAGGAGGTAGAATGAACAGCAAGATGTCATAGAAAGGATTAAGGAGATGGATTAGATGATGTGCAGTGATTCCATGTATATTTCACACACACACACACACACACACACACTCATTTCTAGCGCTGACTTTCTAGAAGTCTATGAATATTTTGTTTGTTAAAAAGAAATTCGTTTGTTGTTCATGTATCTTGTAGAGAGCCAGGGTAGTAGAGTGCTGAACCGATAAAATCTTTGCATTTCAAAACTTTATTCTAAAGGGTCCATAGGTTTTACCTGACTGCAGGGTCCATAATAAAAGAAATGCTAAGAATTTTTTTCCTGAACATAGGATCATAGGAACATAGGACAATAGACATAGGCTGGAAGGGCCCTCAGGTGCTAGCTAGTCTAACCTCCACAGCTTATAGATGAGGAAACTAAGGACCAGAAAGGGGAAGTGACTTATCCAAGGTCAAACAGCTACTAAGTAGCCAAGGCAGGATTTGGACTCTGGTCCTCTAATACCATACTCAACCTCTGGTACTTATTAGCTGTATTATAGAATCATAAGATCCTGTGTCATAGGATCCTAGGTTTTGACTGGGACTGGAAGGGACCCTTTCATTTTACGGAGGGAAAAAAAAACAGAGACCCAGAGAGATGTGACTTTCACAAGGTCTCACAGATAGTTAAGTATTAGAATCAGAATTCATGCGAAGGTCCTCAGATTCCAGAGCTAGCCCTACCTTTGCTGTATTCCTCCTAGAGGCAAAATGATTCATTACTAATTTTTAGGTAAACTTATTGAGGGCTGAGTTGAATCTAGCCTTGCACAATAAGAAACTAGACATACATATCTCACTTATAGATCATACTAGTTTAATGCTTTACTAGGGACCCTGAGTTGTACCAACCCCAGAAAATTTCAGGGGATCCAAAGAATGGTGTTTGGAAGTTCCATTGAATTTCTGTTATCCTGGGAAGTATGTTTTGATTAATCTATATAAAATTTAATTGGTGTGCCTTATTTGGAAAACTTACTATGTATTAATGAATCAGCTACTGTTTCTTTGCTTCTTTGTTTGAATCCTTTATGAATGTGCATTTTTCAGAAGTTCAGAGGGAGCAATCCCCCCTATTGCAGCCCTACCCTCTGCTGGATGACTTAATAAACTTCTTCCTAAATTACTTTTGCTTAGGAAAATTTTGTTATCAGCTCACAGTCCACCTCTCTGAGCCTCTTCTGTTATTGGGATAATGATACCTTAAGCACCTACCTCACAGAGTTGTCGTGAAGCCCTAATGAGATCATGTGTGCAAAGTGTTTTGCAAATTTAAAAGTGATATAGAAACATTGACTACTATTATTACCCCCATCACCTTCACCCTGGCTTCTCTGATATTAGAAAATTATCCCCTTCTTAGAGTCACTTTCCTTCTCTTGCCTCCCATTGGGGGACAGTAGGGAAACTTGTTTCAATTCTGTTTTTAATTTTGTTTGGTTTTCATTTTTTTAAACAACCATTTGTGTGGTTGACATGTGGAACCACAGACCAGTGGTGTCAAACTCAAATAGAAAAGGGGGGCACTAAACCCTACTTAAGGATCCTTGTGGGCTGCATATTGACTTAAAAACCCACAAATTAACATTAGGTTTTATTTCTATTTATTTTGTTAAATATTTTCTATTTAAATTTTAGTCTGGTTGGTGCTGCATTTGGGAGTGTTGTGGGCTTCATGGGGCTACATATTTGACACCTCTCCTGCACATTATCAGAGATAGAAGGGAGCCATCTGGCCTAGTCCCCCTCATTTTATAGATGGGGAAACTGAGACCCAGAGAGAGGAAGCAACTTATCCAAGGTCACACAGCCAGGAGTGGAAGTTGGGTCTTTTGAATCCCATTCCTGTGTTCTTTCTATGTTACCACATAGTTCTTCGGAGTAAATCTGATATGCTATCTTTAAGTTACAATTCAAAATTGACCTCCCCACCTTACCCATCCGATGTCCATTCTAGTATTTTTTGTCTCTCTCATTAAGACCTTTCATTTTTTCATTATCACAGTAATTTTCCCAGTGTTCCTTTCCTCCCATATCCTACCATAGTGAGGCTTCCCTTTTCAGAAAGAAAAACACTTAAGCAAAAACTGGGTCCCCAACAGTGAATGTGACACCCCAAACCCCCAGTCTTCCATTTCCCCAGTAAAAGGTAGGTGATTCATTTTACCATCTTTTCTCCAGAGCCAAGAATGGTCATTATATTTACACAGCTGGAAATTAATACTTTTCATTTGTAGAAATTCCTAGAAATCACAAATTTGTATAGTAGATCCATATAGTAGAAAATTCACTTAAGTGCCTACTTGTCAGGTACTGTACGGGGTATGCCAAGCCAACAAGGGAACAGTCTCTGCACTCAGGGAACTAAATATGGGGTAAACAAGATGTGGTCCAATGTATCAAACAGTGTATCTAGGCAAAAGAACATCTGGGTTCCATTCTTATTTCATACACTGTGTGACCCTGGGCAAGTTATTGACCTTCTCTGGGCCTCATCTGTAAAATGTAGAGGTTGGACTTGATGATCTACCAGGTCCCTTCTAACTCTAAATCTATGATTCTCTAATCTTATATACAGAGATAGGTAAATGTGGAATCGATACAAAATAAATGCATTGTAATTTAGGAGGTTGGAACTGAAGTAAACTATGGATACCAGGAGGAGGATGGAGAGAATTCCAGGCCTGAAGAAGAGTGGAAGATGGAATGTTGTATACATTAAAATAATACTTGTAAAATGCTCTGAGGGCAGCTAGGTGGCGCTGCAAAGGATAGAGCACCAGGCCTGGAGGCAGGAGGACCTGAGTTCAAATTCTGCCTCAGATACTTACTAGCTTTGTGACCCTGGACAAGTTACTTCACCCTGTTTGCTTCAGTTTCCTGAGCTGGAGAAGTAAATGGCAAACCACTCCTATATCTTTGCCGAGGAGGAGTGATATGAATTCAGTCTGGAAAATATGTTAGTGGCATTTTGTGAAGGTCTTCCCCAAACACACATATACTCAAAAATCTTCAATGCTTCCTTGTTACCTCTAGGATAAAAATTAAAACTCCTCAGCCTAAACTATTTTTAAAAAACAATTAAATAGTATTTTTTTTCCAATTACATGTAAAGACAATTTTCACCATTCATTTTTTGATAGATTTTGAGCTCCAAATTTTTCTCCCTCCCTCTCCTGAAGAAGGCAAACAATCTGACATAGGTTATTCCTGTTCAACCTGAAATATAAAGCCCTCTCTACATTCTGTCTCCTATCTTTATCTTTCCAAGCTTATTTCAAGTGATTCCCCTTCATGCACTCTCCATGTGCCTTTGCATACATGCTTCTTCATGTTCTTCCTCACTATCTCCAAAGTACAACTCAGGTACCACCTCCTTCGAAAGACCTTTCCTGATCCCCTAAGTTCTTGAATTTATTTTGTATATGTATTGTATTCACTCATACCATATACAGGTATTATTGCATCCCCCCAGTAGAATATAAACTCCTTGAGGGCAGGAATTATTATTTTTACATCTTTGTATTCCTAGCACCTAAAGCAGTACCTGATGAATAGTAGGTTCTTCATAAAAGTTGAACTGAATTAGATATCTATATCTTACTCTTCAGTGACCACACAGGAAGGTTGGCCACACTGGCTGGAAAAGTCCTTGGGTTGAGGACACATGGAGACACACACATACAGAGACAGGCACACGTACACACACAGAAATATCCCTTGGATTGCCATCCTGAACAGGTGGTTATATTTTAAATCCTGCATCTTATCAGCACCTTGTTTATAATGGGACAAATGTGGCCTCCGTTAAAACATTCCTGTACCACCCGATGGGTTACATGGAAAATGATGCCTTAAAATACTCCACTTGGAAAAATCCTTTCTGCATCCAAGGAGACTAGGTTGGCTTCTGGCCAGCCAAAGGAGTTTCTCCTTTGCTGAAATCAAGATACTTAATTAGCTTTGGAAATTCAGCCTTTCATCTCCCTCCATTGCTTGCAAAAACAATGGAAATATCAGGACAGGGCACCTATCTCAGGTTTTCCTTTCCTTTCTACCTTGGACTTCTCTAAAGTTTTACCTTCCTACACATTCTCACAACATCAGAGACACAGGGAGGGTCTGAACTGTACTCTCAGTAGCTTTGGTAATTACTACCTTTGTGGGGATAGAGATAGGGACTTGACCTGTAATTTCACTGTTACAGGTAACTCCTATATGAGAAAACTCTGGTCCCTCTATAGCTGCAGATTGGCACCTTATCTACAACTTACAGCCTCAGAAAGCTATCCAGATCCCTGAGAGTATAAGTGTCTTAGGCAGGGTCACACAATCTGTGTGTCAACATAGAGATTTGAACCCAGATCATCATCTATGGATATTAGTAAATTTATATAGAACTTTAAGGTTTGCAAATCACTTTACATATATTATTTATGTTACTTCTACTGCCTGTGGACAAATAATTACAACTTTCTGGGCCTCTGCTGCTTGCCAGTTGCATGACCTTAAGTAAATCATTTCCTTCCTACCCCCTCAGTTCTTCTGCCTTATACTTTATGTATTTTTTGGAGGCAATTGGGGTTAAGTGACTTGCCCAGGGTCACACAAGTATTAAGTGTCTGAGGCCTGACTTGAACTCAGGTTCTCCTGACTCCAAGACTGGTGTTCTATCCATTGCAGTGCCACCTAGCTGCCTCTCTGCCTTATACTTCAAAATTAAGTGTGGTCTAGATTCTTGACATTGTCAAGACAGCCTAGGAAGATGAAGAGCAAGAGCTGTTTGATTTCTGTAGGTAACATTTCAGTTCCTGCCTCTACTCCTTTGCATTGGTTGCTCTCCATGCTCTCCCTTCTCTCCCACCTCAATTAGGGCTTCCCCTATGCACTAAACTTGTTTGTATTTACTTTGTATTTCCTTGTCTTCATAATGCTGTCTTCTTACTATAGAATGTAAGCTTCTTGAAGGCAGAGACGGCTTCATCTCCATTACTGTATCCCCAGTACTTAGCACAGTGCCTGGCATATAAATGCTTGTTGAATTAAATTCTTAAGGTCTCTTCAAGCTCTAGAGCCTCAGGGTCTATGACAGGGCACAGTTTCCCCCCCAATCACAGAGCTAGATCTTTGAACCCCTCCATCCCTGCCCCCCAACTATTGTGAAGTCAAGAACTGTGATATCAATTATACATGTGAATTTGCCTCTCTCTTGATGCCATGCCCTCAATGAATTGGCTCCATTAGGTATTATGGTGGAGTCAATATAATCAATTCAGTTCATCAGGCTAATATAAATATGCAGAGGGAAAACCTGTACAAGTTTACATGGATGTCAATGACAGAATAAGCCTGCCAGCTCTGTGTGGGGGAGGTAGTCAGGATTGTAAAGCAGACAGTTCCCAGAATTCCTAGAACAAATATGCAATTTCTTCACAACCGCTACTCTAACCCTCCAACTTGGAGAGGGATAACAAGCACATAGGATGACAGAGTCAGGGTCTCATCTTGCCAGGCTAGAGACTGGGCTATATCTAAGAAGACTAAATTCAGTAGGAATAAATATAAATTTATTTCTCGGGTTCAAACAATTAACATCATGACCACAAAATTTGGGAGGCATGATAATAAGCAAAGTATCTGCAAAAGACCAAAAGATGTTTGTGATGTGTAACCTCAATGTGAGATAGCAGTGGGATATCAGTTGGTCAGTAAGTAAATATTTATTAAGTGCCTACTATGTGCCAGGAACTGTCCTATGAGTTGGAATGTGGTAGCCAAAAGAATTCATGCCATCGTGGTCTGCATTGGGAGGCAAGTTTTCCAGGAAGAACAAAATGAGTATCCTTCCCTCTGTCCTCTGCCATTGTCAGATCATACCTAGATTTCTTCTAGTCAGTTCTGTATAGCCCACATTAGCTAGGATGTTGATAAGAGGGAGCATTTCTGGAGGAGACAACCAAATGTCTCAACCTCCCTAGTAACAGCCTTGGAGTAGCACAGGATCTCCTGCCTTTAGTACAGGAGAGATGCCTGGCTTGACTTCTAGTCCATTGCATCAGCTAAGCTGTGACCTGACAGTTGGAGAATATAGCTAAGGAAGGCGTTTTCCCCTCTCTGGATGTGAAGGGTTGTGGCCTCCTTGTGCTTAAAGTGGGAGTATTGAGTTCAAACTTTGCTAAACCAAAAGGGAAAACTGAGGCTGAGAGAGGTGAAGAGATTTACCCCAACATCTCACAGCTAGTGATAGAACTGGAATTGGAACCCTTGTCTCTTGCTCCCAGATCCACTACTCTTTTGATTGTGACATACAGGTAAGACAAGTTGTGGGTGCTCTCCTTTTTTGCCTCTGGTGACTCACCTGCCCATCCAAAGTTTTCCCTCTCCAGTCGTTGTTGTTGTTGTTATTGTTATTGTTTTTCAGTTGTGTCTGACTCCCATTTGGGGTTTTCTCAGCATAGATCCTGGAGCGGTTTGCCATTTCCTTCTCCAGCTTACTTTAAAGATGAGGAAACTGAGGCAAATGGGGTGAGGTGACTTGCCCAGGGTCACACAGATAGTAAGTGTCTGAGGCCACATTTGAATTCAGGTCTTCCCTATTCAGGCCCAGTACTCTATCCACTGAAACGCCATCTAGTGGCCCCTCTATTATTGACTACCTATAACAAGCCATTGCAAGTTTGTTGAGGTCCCTTCTAGTTCTGCCATTTTGTGATTTATGTTCTCATCTATATTGCTATCATTCGGCACTCTGAGTTCTACTGGTCTGTTATAATAATGTCCCTTCCAGCCCTGACTTTTGCTGTTGGAAGCCCCTTCTCAGTTCTGACATTCTGTATACCCTATACCTAGCTCTGACATTTTCTCTTCTAAGGGCCTTTCAATTCTCAACTTTTATGTCCTAAGGCATCCAAGGGCTTGCCCTACTTCTGCCATTCCAGGACTCTGAATCTAACTTGTCCCACTAAGAGCTGGTGGCAAAGTCTGTCTCGTGCCCACAGTCCAAACTTCTATCACTCCTTTTCATTTTCATCCCTCTTAAGCCAAGCCTGAAGCTCTTTCCAGTCTAGATCACCATCTCCCCACTCAGTGAGCTCTACTTTGCTCTGTTCCCTCCCACCCCAGACCCCACTACCCCAGTGTCCCAGGCTTCCCAGGCCAGATCCTCAGTCAGGAGCTTAGAGACCCACCCTCTGCTCCTGATTTGCTCTCTTTTAGAGGGCAGCACCAGCCCCCATCCCAGGCCACCTGTTTTCAATAGGAGCCTGTGGGTTCCTGAGCCCCTCATCTTTATTCAGCCTTCCAATTAGGCAGAATGCTGAGCCAGCCTCCCTCTCTCCACAAGGCCAGCGCAGTTCCAGAGTGGGGAGCCAGCCTATATAATCAGTCGAGCCCCGCCAGGCCCGCGGTCTGGCTGCTACCCACACCCTGTGCCCTCGACCCCAAACGCCCTCCCAGCTTCCATTGGGAGGGCTCAGTCCACCACCGCAGGCAGGGCCCAGGCTGTTCATTGCTCCAGACAGCTGCTGCTGCCTGGTAGCTAGAGAGAATGGATGAACTGAGCCATACAAGGCCCATCCTAATCTCCCTCAGGTGCTGCCTGGAGGAGAAAGAAAATGGCAGCCTTTTTTACTTCTCCACTCCTGCCAAGGTTGTTCCCAGTTCTCAGTGAAGAGATAAAATGACCTGGGGGTAGGGAGGGGGTGGTCTGTGTTTCTCAGACAGATTTATTCACAAGTGTTATTGCTGTCTTATCTCTTTTCTCATACTTGTTAAGGACTGTGGGAAGGTAGCACCTCAGTTTCCCAATATGTCAAATGGGAATAATAAGATACCTCTCATAATATCATAGGAGCTAGAACATAAAGGGACTTTAGCAATCATTTAATCTAATCTCATTTTGCATATAAATAAACCGTGGTCTGAAGAAGTGAAGTAATTTACCTTAGGTCACAAAGGCACAAAGTTCTAAAAATTCAAACATTGTTCCCCCTAACTCTAAGTCTAATATTCTTTGTTGTGGTTAGTGTAAAATTATACTTTTATTATTTTTTTTAAAAATCTGTGTCCTCTTCAAGAGGCAGAGAGCTAGTTGACAGAGAACTAGTCTTGGAAGAAAGAAGATCTAGATTTAAGTTCTTTCAGTGTTCTGGGCATGTCTGTTACTGCAGACAAGGTGCTAACATGCCTTGGGAGAGAAAGTTCCTCCTCCCTGGGAGTTCCTGAGACTAGTTAGCTCATTAGTCCAGTTCTTCCTCTCACCTTCATTCATTAGTTATATTCACTGTAGGAATTGGCAAAAAAAAAAGAAACAAAGAAGTGAACTGGGTTCAGTTTAAAGCAAATGTTCCTCTCCCATATTCTTTTACTTTAGTTATGAATTTTTCTTTTTTTATTGTGGACTCCATAATCATCAACCAATACAAACACTTTTAATATACAAAGAATGAGAAAGAAGTTTGTAGAAGACCCTGTGACTTTCTGTGTTCTGTAAGACTAGCACACCTAGGTTGTTGGAAGGAAAGAGCTTTGAAAATCCTTAAAACACTTAGAACAATGGAAAGTGTAAGCCATTTTGATTTCAGAGAAATTTGGGATATTCCTTTGCCCCATCGATACCTCTCCAATGATTGGTGAACTTGGAGTCAGAAACTGGGTTTGAATTCTGATGCTCCCATTTACTTGGCTTACTTTGGGCCTGTCAGTCATACCTTTGCTAAGCCTCAGGTCCTGTATATGCTAAATTCAGATAATTGTAGATTCTTAACTCTTTGTAAACCTTAAAGAGCTATAGGAAATGTAAGCTCTTTGCTCCCAAGCAAAGGATTTACTTTAGCTAGGGTATATTCTACCACTCTGATAGAGAAAGGTCTTTGAGTTTCTTTTACAGAGGAAGAAACTGAGGCCTCTGAAAATTAAATGACTTTCCTAGGATCACACCAGAGGTAGGGGCCTGAGGTAGGATTTGAACCCAGGTCTTCCTAACTCCAGTACTCTAGGGCACTGCCTTGTTTACTGGATATTCAGATAGTTGATTAGATACACCAAAGATATGAGTAAAAGTGTCACCACAGACTCTGAGTTGCAAAGGACCCTAGTGGCCATCCTTCTATTTCAAACTGTGTATCTGAACCAGATTCCCTGTCCAACACTCCTGACAGGTGGCCTTCCAGCCCATGCTTGCAAGCCTCCAGTGAGTGGACACTCAATGCCTCCCAGAGACAGCCCCTTCTGTAGTATTTGGTAGGAAATACCATTATTAGGAAATTCTCCCTGCCAAGAAGCCTATTTCTTAAAAAATTATACTATTTTTCTGTTATTCTGAAACCTGACAAATTCCAACAAAGATGAATGTGTTTCCACATACAAAGAACAGAAAATTAGGATTGTATATGAAACTTTGAATCTCTATTATGATATATATACACATATATACTTTTAAATAGCTATAATTTTTAAATATATATGTATATATATTTAACTTGTTAATTCTAAAGCTGTCCTGCTATAGCAAACTGAAATTCACCTCTTTGAATCTCCCTCCCAGCAGCTACAACCTCTCTGTGCCTTAGTCTTTGTCAGCTACTGTGACCAAAAAGTGTCATCTCCTGCTGGCTAACCTCTTGGGCTCTCCTCAGGTGGCAGATACACAGGCAGTCCCCTAAGACCATTCTGCATTCCTTTCCACTTTATACTCTGCTGGTCCAGTCTTCAAGAGCCCAAGCTTCCTTCCCTGTCCCAGTGAGGCTCCAGAGGAGGACACTCATGGAGAAGGCAAGAGCCTTATAGTCCTGGAATTTACTTGGGATGGAAGCAAAAGATAGTACCTCCAGTTCTTTCCCCAAATTCTAATTCTCTGGTTGTATCTTAATCCTAGGCCAGTCACTTATTAATCATCACACATTAATTAAGTGGTTCCCATGTGCCAGGCACTGTGCTAAGTACTGGGGATACAAAAAAGGGCAAATGACAGTCCCTGCCCTGGAGAAGCTGACAGTCTAATGTGGGAGACAGCAGTAAATAGCTAGAGAAATACAAGATGCATAAAAAGGTCTATGGGAGATAATCTCAAAGGGGAAGGGACAAACAACAGGGGACAGGGAAAGGTCTGAAGTGGGTAGGGAGTCTGGACAGAAGTCAGAGAAACCAAGAGGGGGAGGTAAGGAGATAGAGCATTCTATGGGGAGGGATTTACAATTACAATGGCAATTACAAAGGCATGGAGGTGGGAGATGTATCATGTTTGAAGAAAAGGTTAGTGTAGCTAAGCTAGGTCATAGAATATATGAAGGGGAATAAAGTACAAGAATTCTGGAAAGTTAAAAAAGGGTCAGGTTGTGAAGATCTTTAAAGGCCAAACAAAATGTCTTCATATTTAATCCTGAAGGTAATAAGGAACCAGTGAAATTTATATGAACAGATTTACAGTTTAGGAAAAGGCATCTGATTTGAGAATGGATTGGAGTGGGGAAAGTCAATGGCATTTCTTTGAGGCCATGGACTAGTTCATTTTTGTCTTTGCAGCTTCTATGCCTGGCACAGAATGGGCATTTAACCAGTGCTTATGGAAATAAATTCTCAGATTTGAAGACTTTAAGCCAAAGTAGGTTGGTATCATGAATACATCTGATGATCTGAAATATCTAGATAAGATAATTCTAGATATCTATAAATATCTAGATATGGTATCTAGATAAATATCTAGATACAAGCCACATTTGGGGAGTTTATTTTTTTTTATTTTAAATGTTTAAAGTTCTTATTTCAATATCTCCTTGTGGCATAGAGGGGCTCTTTGGATCTCGAAGACTGTGCCAGGGGAGGGTAAAGTTTGGCATGTTCTCCCAAGTTGGAAAGGCTTTGAGTAAGGCCTGATGATGGATCATATGTCAGTTGTCTGAGAACCAGCATAGCGGAGCTTAGAAAACCTGTCACCAGAAAGATGGTTACTGAGTAATGCATTCTTCTGGCCCCAGCAGCTCATGAAACCTTGTCAACTTAACTCAGAGCACAGGGAGTGTCCATGCTGATAAAATCACGCATGTTTCTTTAATATGTTTCTTGGTGACTGGTTTTAGTGTGGAATGAAATTATATGACTTCCTTAGAAAGTCCCAGAATGACATTTATTTTATTTCAGTTTTCAATTCGCAAGCATTTGTTTCTCTCCCTGCACCCACCCCCCATTTCAAAAACAAACCTTGAAACAAATATTCACAGTCAAGCAAAACAAATTTTCCATATCGTCCATGTCCAGAAACGTATGTCTCATTCCATGTTTTGAATCTGTCACCTGTCTGTCATGAGATATGTAGCATAGCTCATTATCTATATTTTGTTCTCCTAATTCTGCTCACTTCCCTCTGCATCAGTTCACACAGGTGTTTCTAGGTTTTGTGAAACCATTCATCTTCATTTCTTACAACACAATAGTATCCCATCACGTTCATATGCCATCATTTGCTTAGTCATTTCCTAGTTAATGGGTTCTCTCTTTATTTTCCACCTCTGTGCCACTATAAAAATAGCTATTGGAAATTTTTTTTGTACATATGGATTCAAAAGATGACATTTCTAATCAATATTGAGAGGCAGCGTGGCAAGGGTGAAGCTGGCTTTGAAACCAGGAGAAACTAGATTCAGATCCTCCCTTGGACACAGCTGTGTGACCTTAGATAAGTCACTTAACCTCTTAGTGCTCTAAGCAACCTTCTAAAACTCTTAAGTGGCAAAGAAAGTGCTAATCTGCATTGGAAAAGGAAGTTTCCTCACTTGGGAGTTCCCTATGTCAATGTAATCACAGATTCAAGCCTTAACCCTTAACCTTAGGTCCTTGACCTCAGAAGTCTATAAGAAACATGCATAGAGCCAGTGGATTCCGAGACAGAAGGAATTTCTCCTAGCCCTAATTTCCAGATATCGAATTCACCCTGAGCTAGGATCTCAAAATCACAAACATGTGTCCACAGCAGATTTGAAAGTGAAGCCAACAGCATTCTCCCAGCCAGCCATCTGGTGGATGCCTCCACAGCATGGTATGGACTATTGTCATTTTCCCCTTTACTGAATGGGAATTAATTGGCTTTTCCCAACTAGAGGTCAGTGCTAAGGACAGCTTCAGGTTGTCAGAGGAGTTTATTTCCTGAGCCCATCAACTCTCAAGCTGAAGAAGCTTATGTATTACAGTTACTGCAGTTCCAGTGGCCAGTTGAAATGAGGACTGGATTTGGAGGCAGAAGACATGAGTTCAAATTCTGGTTCTCCCACCCACTACTACCTCTGTGACCTTAGACATATTGCTTCCCCTCCCTGGGCCTCAGTTTCCTCATCTGTAAAATGAGGGATTTGGGCTAAGTGACCTCTGAGATCCCCTCTAGGGAGATCCAGGATTCTGTGTGTGACCTTGGGCAAGAAAATCCCCCTTCCTGGGCCTCAGTTTCCCCATATGTAAAATGAAGAGGTAGGACTAGATAGCCTCTGAAGATCCCTCCAGATCTAGTTCTATTATCATATGACTCCCCACTGGAGAATGTGCTCTGATGAATTCTCTCTGAGATATATTAAAAGGAGATGGCTTGGATTCAGATGAGCTGAGTTCAAGTCCTAGCATATTAGGGTTTAGAAAGTGCTTTCCTCATAATAACCTTATGAAGGAAGTAGTCTAAGTGGCCCCATTTTCCAGACAAGGAAACAGAGGCCAAGAGAATGAAAGTGATTTGTTCCAGGTCACACAGCTAGAGTAAGCTTGGATTCCGATTTTGGGCTCTTGGGTCCAAGACCAGTGCTCTCTCCAGTATGCCACATTGGCACAGGGGAAGCCATGTTGTAGCTAGAATCTGAGGACCTGGGATCACATCCCAGTGTTGCCATTACCATTACCTGTGTTGCCTTGGGAAAACCACTTTGTTCACATAAGTCTCAGTTTCTTCATCTGGAAAATGAATGGGTTGGATTAGGTAACGTCTAAAAGGTCTCTCTTTTTTTTGCTTTTTTTTTTGGAGGGCCATTGGGGTTAAGTGACTTGCCCAAGGTTACACAGCTAGTTTTTGTGTTGTGTCTAAAGCTAGATTTGAACTCAAGTCCTTCTGACTCCAGGGCTGGTGCTCTATTCACTGTGCCACCTAGCTGCCCCTTAAAGGTCTCTTTAAGCTCTAACCCTAGGATCCTCTGAACAACCCTTGAGGGAAAAATTGGGTACATGTTCTTTTCTTTTCTAATTTCCTTTGTGACCTTGGGTAGGTTCCTTCTGTGTGCTATGCTTCACTTTCTTCCTCTATAAAAGGAAGGAGTTGGAATAGGTGCCCTTTAAGGTCCCTTTCAGTTTTAGATCCCCTTGCTTTGGGCCTTCACTTATTTTAGTCCAAATCTTAAGTGTGTCCCAAATGGAAAAACTGATGAGCCACAGGCTTAGAAAATCATGGGGAAAGTTGTAAAGGCATTCCTAACCCTGCAGCCCAGCCCTGAGGGCCAACCTTGTCTGCCTGATTCCTGTGCTCTTTGTCTGAGCTGGAGTCCTAAGAGAAGCCAGCACAGCTTGGCTCTGGGAAGTCTGGTATCATGGAAAGAGGCAGAGGCCTTGGAGTCCAACAGGGTGACCCTGGGCAAATCACTTCTGTGATGTCTTTCTTGAGTTTCCCAGCTTGTAGTGATCTCTTAACTATGGCTTCTCACAGCTTTCCCAGTCATTTGACACAACCAGGTACTTACTGCCTTCTACAGTTATTCCTTCCACATTGTGACTTTCCCCATCACCGGTTTCCATATATCATGGGTTGACATAAGAAATTAAGTGGGAATTTTGGGAGAGTTTTGCATAAGCCATAGAGGACATATGGAGGCCACAGCAGATGACACAGAAAAAGTTTAGAAACTCAGAAATGTGTAAAATATATGTATGGTACTGTATAATATCAACCCAAATTTTATAATAAGGTACTGTAAATATTGCCTAAAAGGAAAATAAAAAATTCAGACTTCTTCTCTGGAGGGCCAAAAAATTATATAAGGATTTTCCAGATTGGGGGGGACATGCAACATGCCACACCCCAATGCCCTCCCCCCTGTTGAAGGGAAAACTGTATTTACACTTATCCTTTAAATTAAATCCAGCCCTTTAGCTAGGACATAAGCCCCTTAAGGGTGAGACCTGTACCTCATCTCTTTGTATCCCCAATGCCTAATCAGTACCTTGCGTGTAATTGGTGCTCTTTCCCCAACTAGCCTCCACCCTTCGAGATGGGTGACATGAACCAGCCAAGACTTGGTTTTCCTGCCAGTGGCTCATCCCAGATTCTAAGGGACAGTGTTGGGGAATCACATGGTCACAGAAGAAAGGGAAGATTTTAGAGTGTCTCAAGCTTTGGCTTCATAGAATGATTCCATTGTCATCAGATGGCTGAGCCTGAGTGGCCCCTCGGGTCCTTCCATGCCCTTTGCCTTAAATACCACATTGAATTGACCCGTCCCCCTAGAATAGACAATGACTTCATGGAGGTGATTACAGTAGGCAGGCCTTCTTAACCTTTTATGTGGTATAGACCCCTTCAGCTGTTGGATGAAGCCTATGGGTTGGCCCCTTCTCACAATCATGTTTTTAAATGCATAAAATAAAATAAATGAGATGATTAAGAAAACCAATTATACTGAAAGAAAATTGTAATTTTTTTCCTAACCAAGTTAATGGAGCTCCTGAAGTCTGGGGTCTGTGGGCCCCAGGTTAGACACCCCAAGACTCCATGTTTTCTATTGGCTTCCTTCCAATTATCAATATGTGCTCCTATTACCCACTGCCTGGTTTGCAGGGCCCTGTAGAGTATTGGTTCTAGGTGTGAGTCCTGAGGTCAAATCCCACCCAGCTCCTTCATAACATCAGAGACTCATAGGACCTTAACTCCAGAGCTGAAAGCAACCTCGGAGGCTATCAGGCCCAACCTCCTCATTTTACAGATGAGGAAACTGAAGCCTGGAGAAGAGAAGTAACTTTGGTCAAGTCACTTTTCTCAGTTTCCCCATCTGTTCAATGTGAATAATACCTTTCTCACCCTACTCTTAGGGCTCTTGCAAGAATCAAATGAAATAATAGGCATTGTTATCACTTTGTCCTCTCTACGTGCCATATTTGTTTCAACATCTGGGTTTTCAGGCTATCATGGAAGGAGCTCTGTGTCATCTGAGCTTTTCATCAGCACCAGTCCATGAGGGACCTCATCTTAGATAGCCCATCAGTGAGGGTAACACCCACTTCTCTCACTCTCTCTCTCTTGCCTGTCTTTAAAAGTTTCTTTTCCCTGGGAAAGTTCTGAGCTATTTGCAGCCATAGTGGAATGGAGCAGAGAGCCTGAGGCCAGGTGAGGTCAGTCTTCTTACCCCTTGCTCCCCTCCGACTCTATGACTCAGTCCCACTGGCTTTCTTGCTATTCCTCCCATGTGACCCTCCATTGTCCAACTCCCATATCTTGGTGCTGGCCACCCCATTCTTGGAATTATTTTCCTCCTCACCTTTGCTTCATGACTTTCTTCAGGACTTCGTTCAAATCCCATCTTCTATTGGAGGCCTTTTCCTGCTCCCCCCATTGCTAATGCCTTCCCCTGAGATTATTTCCCATTTATGTAAGTATCTGTCTTGTATGTACATGGTTGTATGTTGTCTTCCTCATTAGACTGGGATTTCTTGGAGAGCAGGGACCATATTTTTGCCTCTCTCTGTGTATCCCCAGTTGCTTAGTGCTTTGCCTGCACATAGTAGGTGCTTAATAGATGCTTATTGATGGTGCTAATGATATGAACCACTTATTTATGGTGCAAACTGGAGAAAGTCACTTCCCTTTTCTGGGTTTTAGTTTCTTCCTTTGTAAAATTTGGCTAAGAATGGAAAATGGAAACCTTAGAGCATTCGAGACCTGGGAGCTTTTGGGATTAGAGTCCCAGGAGATTAATTTGACATGAGTTTCTTGTACCTAAGTCATTATTTTTCTAGATAGGTTATGGGACCATAGACTTTGGAGAAATTGGATCTTAGAGACCACCACCTTCATTTTACAGATGAGGAAACTGAGGCTCAGAGAGAGGAGATGACTAGCTCAAATTTAGCAAGAGCCAGGATTTTTAGTGGATGAAAGTGAGGTTCTAGGGAGGCAGTTTGATAAAGACCTTGACTCTGCCATTTATAGCCTGTGTGGCCTTGGACAAATCTCTTTAATTCTCTGAGCTGAGGCTTATCTGAAAATGACATAGTTTGTGAAAGGCTTTCATTGCCAAACAGTAATTTGTATTCTCTTCTAGAGGGAGTGGGGAGCCACTGAAACTTCTTAAGCTAGAGAGAGACAGGGTCAAAGCTGTGATTTAGTAATTTCCATTTGACAGTTGTGTAGAAGATGGATTAGTGGGAAGAGAGAGTGAAATAGCTAGGTCCTTTCCAACCACTGGCCCATGGACAGGTGAGGCAGTATGGCCTTTAAAACCTGGCGTCGACACTAGCTATGTGACTTTGGGCAAGTTGCAATCTCTTAGAACCTCAGTTTCCATCTCTGTAAAAAGGGAACAATAATCCTTGCACTACCTACTTCACAGGGTTGGTGTAAGGAATGTGCTTTGTAAACTTTATTCATTTTAAGAGATTATTTTTATTTATTTCATTAATTTTTCCCAATTACATGTAAAAACTTTTTAAACAATTATTTTTAAAAAATTTTGAGTTCCAAATTTCCTCTTTCCCACTCCTCCCTTCTCCTTGAGAAGGCAAGCAATTTGACGTCAGTTATACATGGGAAGTCATACAAAACATTTCCATATTAGCCATGTTGCAAAAGAGAATACAATATAAAACAATAAAAATGAAGTTTAAAAAGTGTGCTTCAATTTTCACCCAGAATTCATCAGTTCTCTTTCTAGAGGTGAATGGTATTTTTCATCATGAGTCCTTTGGAATTGTCTTGGATCATTGTATTGATCAGAGTAGCTAAGTCTTTCACAGTTGATTGTCATTATAATGTTGCTGTTACTGTATACAGTGTTCTCCTGGCTCACTTCACTTTGTATAAGTTCATATAAGTCTTTCCAGGTTTTTCTGAAATCATCCTGCTCATCATTTCTTATAACACAATAGTATTCCATCACAATCATATACCCCAATTTGTTTAGCCATTCCCCAACTGATGGGTATCCCTTTGATTTCCAATTCTTTGTGACGACAAAAAGAACTGCCATAAATATTTTTGTACGAATGCTCCTTTTCCCTTTTCTTTGATCTCTTAGGGATATAAATGTAGTAGTAGTGTTACTGGGTCAAAGGGTATGAACAGTTTTATAGACTTTTGGGCATAGTTTCAAATTATTCTCCAGAATGGTTGGACTAGTTCACAACTCTATCAACAATGCATTAATGTCCCAATTTTTCCACATCCCCACCAGCATTTGTCACTTTCCTTTTCTGTTATGTTAGCCAATCTGATAGGTGTGAGGTGGCATCTCAGAGTTGTTTTAATTTTTCATTTATCTAATCAGTAGTGATTTTAATTTTTTTTCATGTCACTATTGATAGCTTTGATTTCTTCTTCAGAAAATTGCCTGTTTATATCCTTTGACCATTTATTAGCTAGGAAATGGCTCTTATTTTTATAAATTTGGCTCAGTTCTCTATATGCTTGAGAAATGAGGCCTTTATCAGAGAAACTTGTTATAATACCCCCCCCCCCCAGTTTCCTATTTTTCTTTTAATTTTGGCTGCATTTGTTTTGCCTATGCAAAAGTTTTTAAATTTCACATAATCAAAATTATCTATTTTACTTCCTGTAATCTTCCATCTCTTGTTTGGTCATAAACTTTTCCCTTCTCCATAGATCCGACAGGTATATTTTTCCATGCTCCCCTAATTTACTTGTGTTCTTACCTTTTATGTCTAAGTCATTTGTTCATTTTGACCTTATCTTTCTGCCAGACTGCTTTCCAGTTTTCCCAGCAATTTTTGTCAAATGTTAAGTTCTTCCCCCAACAGCTTGGATCTTTGGGTTTATTAAGCACTAGATTACTATGGTCATTGACTACTGTGTCTTGTGTAATCTATTCCGCTCATCCACCATTATATATCTTAGTACCAGATTGATGATTACTGCTTTGTAATATAGTTTGAAATCTAGAACTTCTAGGCTGCCTTCCTTCACATTTTTTTCACTGACTCCCTTGACATTCTGGACCTTTTGTTTATCCAAATAAATTTTATTACTATTTTTCTAACTCTATAAAATGACTCTTTGGTAGTTTGATTGGTATGGCAATGAATAAGTAAATTACCTGCTTTGTAAATTTTAGAGCTAGATAAAACTAGTGAGTCACAGATTTGGAGTCAGAGGACTTGGGTTTGAATTCCAACTTTGTTACCTGTGCAATCTTGGGCCATGTTACTGAACCACTCTACTATCCTATGTATCCGTGTACTTTGCCCTTGTCACACCTCATCTGATATGTTGTGGTCTGGGTACCACCATTTACAAAGGACACTGAAAAAAGGAGGAATGTCAAGGCCTTGGGTCCATGCCACATAATATAGGAATACCTGAAGGAAATGGGCATGTTGGGTTTGGAGAAAAAAAGGCTAGGGGTGGGAGAGGATGATAACTATGTTGAAAAAACTGTAGAACTGTCACCTGGAAGGGATATTAGACTTGTTTGGCTTGATCCCAAAGAGCAGAATCAGGAACAAAGGGGAAAAGGTAGCTAAGAAGCATATTTAGGTTTGCTGGTTGCTGGGGAAAACTTCCCAATAATTAGAGCTTATCCAACAGTGGAATGAGTCACCTCGGGAGGTCGTGGGTTCCTCTTCCTTGTAGGTGTCTGAGTGGAGCCTGGACAGTTATACTGGGAATGTCCTTGTGAATGGGTTGGCCTGTATGGCCAATGAGGCCCCTCTCTCAAATTCTGTGATTCCTTCAGCCTATAATCTTAAATGGAAGTTGTTTTATGGACAATCCATAGCTGAATAGCAAAAGTTTTACTACCAAAGGTTGGTCTTTTTTTTTTTTTTTAAAGCAATTGGGGTTAAGTAACTTGCTCAAGGTTACACGGCCAGTTATTTCTGGGTGTGGTGCTGAGTGTCTGAGCCTGGGATTCGATCTCCGGGTCGTCCCAACACTGGAGCCGGTGCTCTTACTCGTTGAGCCACCTGGCCACCCCTAAGCAATCGGGGTTAAGTAACTTGCTCAAGGTTACACGGCCAGGTGTTTCTGGGTGGGTGCTAAGTGTCTGAGCCCGGGATTCGATCTCCAGGTCTTCTCAACACTGGAGCCAGTGCTCTTACTCGCTGTGCTACCTGGCCACCCCTGGTCTTTTTTTTTAAGTGGTACCTTAACAATGGTCAAATAAACCTATAAAACAAGGGATTGGGAGTCCTGGATCCATTAACATGTCCTCGTTTATTTATATGTTGTCTCCCCCATTAGAGTCTGAGCTCCTTGAGGGCAAGGACTGTTTTTGGTTTTTTGCCTTTCTTTGTATTCTCACTGCTTAACACATAGCAAATACTTAATAAATGCTTGTTGACATTGCTGGGTCAAAAGGTAGAACTACTTTAATGACGCTTACTGTCCACTATTGTTCTCCTAAGTGTTTACATGAACCTGCAATCCTATTACTAACATGACAACACCTGTTTTCCCCACAGTCCCTTCAGCATTGAATTCTATGATTTTATTTTGACCTTTGTGTCACCAGAATGGGTCTTAAGGTGGTCTTGATTTGCATTTCTCATATTATTGTGGAATTTGGGCATCTTTCCTCATGGTCAGTAGTTGTATTTCCTTGGAAAAAGCTGTTTGCTTCCTTTCAAGACATATATGTACAGATATACATATAGATACACACACGTATATTTGTGTAAACCAGTTAATTATAGTGCATAGAGTAACAGGGATCCAACCCCTTTTTCTCTGCCATCCATTTTCTCCAGATTTTGTTTTTCTCCAGTCCCCAGTGTTTTTTTTTATTGTGTGAGTCTATCAAACAATCATCTTTTATATTAATTGGGTTCTATTTCTGGGTTCTCTATTCTGGTCCATTGATCTATTTTTCTATTCTTTTCCCAGTACTGGACAGTTTTTATAATGACTGCTTTATAGTACACTTTGCTATCTGGTGATGCTAGTCTCTCTCTACTGACTTCCTTTTTCATAGCTCTTGACATTCTTGCCTAATTATTTTTCCATATTTTTTGTTTTCACTTTATCTAATTCTGTGAAATAACACATTGGTTTTTGATGAGGACTGTATTAATTCTGCAAGTTAAGTCTGGGAAGTTTGACCATTTTCATTGTATTTGCTTAACTAAAACTATGCATAGGGGACACCATTCCATTTATTCAGTTCTTCTTTAGTTTGTCAAAAACATTCTGAAATTGTCTTTGGGTAATTCTCATATGTCTTGACTATTTAATGCACAAATAGTTATAAAGAATATTTCTCTGTAATTTTGTCTTGATCCTTTATGGTAGTACCTAGAAATGTAGATGAATTGACTTTATCCTGTTGACTTTACTCAAGGTATTTATTAATGCCGTTACTTTTTTTGTTGATTATTTGGGGTTTTCTAGATATACAACTATGTAGTTTGCTAATAGGGATACTTTTTTCATTGCTTTTCATTCTTTTTCATGATTTATTGCTAAGATTTTTTTTTAAAGCAATAGGGGTTAAGTAACTTGCTCAAGGTTACACAGCCAGTTTTCTGGGTGTGGTGCTGAGTATATGAGCCTGGATTTGATCCAGGTCATCCCGACACTGGAGCCAGTGCTCTTACTCGCTGAGCCACCTGGCCGCCCCTTAAGATTTCTTAAAGTAGCATAAATAGGAGGGGCAAAAGTATAAATCTGTTTAAATTTGTTCAGTGAGACATATATATCATAGATTCAAATACATACCTTTTCCATAATATGGAAAGATGCTTCTATTCCTATGTTTTAAAAATGTTTAGCCTGAGTGCCATCATTTGACATATAATGAAGTTATTTTTTCTCTTGTAATTTATTATGGATTGTTTTCCTCACATCAGACCACCATTTTACATATCTTAGTCATGATAGAGCTTTTTTTCTTTAACATACTGTTAAATTCTATTTGGGAATATTGATTTAGTATTTAGGTCCTTGCTATATTTTAAATCTGAAAACTTGAAAAAAAAACACGTTGATTTCATTTCCCCATCTTTGAGAGTAGAAGGCAGAATGGTACAATAGAAAGAGCACAGGATGGTTTGAAGTCAGAGGACCTGGGTTCAAATCTCCCCTGTCACCTGCTACCTGTGGGACCATAGGCAAGTCATTTAAGTTCTCTGTGCCTCAGTTTCCTCATCTTTAAAATGAGAGAGTTGGAATGGTCTTTCGGTTCCATCCAAATCCATGACCCTATAGATCCAGTCCAATTAGGACTGGTGTAATGGAAATGCAAATTTAAAGATCTTCCCTGCCCCTAGGCTAAAGTGCACCTGGAGACTGGGGTGGGAGGCTTGTTTTTCAGTTGATACTTTTTGATTGGCCAGTGGGTCCAAAAGGTTGTTACATTCTCTGAGCCAGGAGAAGGCTATATAAGCCCTGATGTGTGGCTTTGTTTTGGGACTCACTTTGAGAAGTGTTCTGTGATTTGATCTGAATTCTGGGAAGCCATTATTGAGAGTCCCCCGGCTTTGAAAAACCCAGAATGTGGAAACCCAGATGTTGACTGGGTATGGATGTAATGGTTGGACAGTTTGGAAATCTGTCTACTTGATGTTTCTGTCTTGATAATTATGCCTGTATACTTTGAGGTTCAGGGTGCTGACCTTTTCTCCTGAACAAGGTAAACGATATATGTCTGACTGATTAAAGTAAGCTTGTTAACCCATTTTGAGTTGCTTTCCTTTAACAAAGCAGATCCAAGAACCTGTGGTACCTGCAAACCCTGAGGATGCTTGGGGTGCTTGCTGCTACAGCTGGGACCTCTAATGGTCCCTCCAGCTCAGAGAAGTCCCCATGTTGTTGGACTCCCAAGTCAACGCAGCTTTTCAGGGCTACTCCCAACCATTAATATTGGGATAGATTTATATTTCAAATGGGTTTACCAGTAACCTTAGACATTGGCTCTCCCCCTTGATTAATACACACACACACATGCACATGGACACACTTTTTGGAATGCATAGAATTTGTAAGTAACTTTATAAAACCAAGAGCTCATATGCTGTAGATGGTCCTAGAATTTAAGTTCAATAAGATAGGAATTATTTTGCTTTTCTTTGTGACCCTAGCATGTAGTGTGATTTCTGCTGCATAGTAGGTGTTTCCAGGGCTTTTTCTGCCACTTGATTCTCTGTACTCCCCCCTTGCTTTGGTGTGGCAGCATTTTGTACCATAAAATACCATGTTTGGAGTTGGATGACTTAAGATTTGAATCTTGGTTCTGGAATTCTATATGAGTGTAGAATGGGTCTGATTGTCTTCCTCTGTAAAATGAATTGAACTAGCCGATCTCTAAGGTGCCTTCTAGCTCTGAGTCCCTATAGAACATAAGGGACTATTTTGAATTTGTCTTTGAATTCCCAATGATGGCTCAGTGCATAGCAGGTAATCGATAAATGTATGTTGAATTAAAACTTATGATTTCGTGTTTGTTTCCCCTGGTGCTGCCAGCCTTCCAGCTGGTGAGAAGTCCAAGGGATCTCTGTGTAGCCCTAATGGGAAATATTTATAAAGCCAGCCCGTCTCAGATTTATTGCAGGGTTCAAGTTGAAAAGCAAGAGGCGATTTAAATAATAAATGAGTATGGGAAAAGGAATTCAAAGAAATGAGGGAAAAACCAATAATGCCAACACAAGGTATCAAGGATGGAGCATTTGGAAATACTGGCATGCTCAAAAAGTGGCCTGAGAGCAAACAGCTGGACAGAGTTCAGTCAGAACTAAAAAACAATCAAACTCGGTCTATAGGGATAGGCTCTCTTAAGCTCCATTTGATAAATCAGATCAATTTAAAAGTGAAAACAGGCTAGGTGAAAAAGGAAATTCCTTATGGCCAAGGAAAGTTATAGAAGTCTTCACATCTTGTCTAATTTCTAACAAGGCAACTTAGTTCTTTATGAACCCTACTTGCCCCAGCCCACTCCCCCAAATCCCTTCAGTGCTTCATGGTAGTGGGGAGGCATCCATGGTGTCTTGTTGGCTATGTCAGCAGACCCTAGACTCTGGCCAATCCTACCAAGCTGGAAGGATTGTAATATTCCTTATTGGAGGAAGGAGATACACTGATGGAATCGTGAAGTATCTGAAGTACGTCATTTGCATATGTACCCTTTTCAGTGTTACACAGGGAAGTTTTTTTTTTAATGAAAGAAAGAAGCCACACCAGTTGGAATATGCCTATTTTATTAACATCATGCTTTAATAAATAACTGGCTACATCTAATAAAATTAAGCCTCTGTTTACAACAGCCCCAAATATTCCATTTTCCCCATTTTGCAGACATTTAGTGTAAAACGGTGAATGAAATGTTGACCCTGAGCTATCAAGTAATTATGCTTCAATATAAAAATAGAGAATTATTCTCACATGACCGAAGGTATGCACAATGACCAACAAACCTCTTTCTAGGTTCTAGATTCTGTATCATTGGTTAGGTTCCTAAAGGGTATCGAAAACTGGGAGAGACTTACAAATCATTTTTAGTCTTTGTGCAGACTTGCTAACTACTTTGAAGGTGATGTGTTATGTCTTTCATATTCTTATGAGATGCCACATGGCCTTCACTCTGATTTAGGGACAAGAAGAAAGGATTCTTCTGGAGCCAAGGCTGTGATTATTCTCTTGAGGGGCAAGAGAAAGAAGAGCCTTTCCCAAGGTGCCCTAAGGACTTCAGATCACCCATGAGGTGTGGTCTATAGGCTCTACTAATTCTCCAGAACTTGTCACTAAGGTCATGCTAAAATGGTTTCAGATTTGTTGGCTGCAACATGGCTGCTGTACCGTACCACTGGCTTATTAATCAGAGGGCCAGGGCAGTGTAGAGGGGGGGAGAAACCCTCAAATAAGCCACCTTACAATCTCTGAGGATGAAGATCTCTCAATGAAATTCATACAAGCATTTGCAACTGAATGCTGACTGCTGCTGCCCCTGATCCATGCTGCTTCAAGGCCAAGGTTATAGGCTCCAAATCAGAGAGATAACCTTACCTTATTCCCCCATCCTACATAGGGTTAGGGAGCTTCTCCCTTAATGCTACTAGCCATATATAAAAGCCATACCCCTGGTCTGGAGGGGGATGGGGAGAGAATGAGCCTGTGGCAAGGCCATCCATCCTTTAGCACTCACAATTGATACAGTGGCCAGGGGTTCTATGAGGCCACATGTTGTTGTAAAAAAAGATCTGAGCTTTAGATCCACTGGACATACTGAATGCTTTAAGCTTTTGGAGGAACTATCCAGAACTGTGAAGAGAACTGTCTCGATCCTTCCACTT
Organism: Petaurus breviceps papuanus; assembly: GCF_028583685.1. NCBI lineage: Eukaryota > Metazoa > Chordata > Mammalia > Diprotodontia > Petauridae > Petaurus > Petaurus breviceps. The sequence continues at coordinate 9,408,056 of NW_027187369.1, forward strand.
GGCTAGCACCCTCATCTGAAAATGATTTTATTTACTTCTCCATGCACTGACCTCCCCCCAAAGCTCCCAACTGACTGTAAACTCCTTGCAGGCAGAGGCTGGTTCACTTTTGCCTGGTATCCCCAGTGTCTGGCACAGCATCTGGCTCCTAATAGGTGCTTAGTAAATGCTTGTTGAATTGAATTGAGATCAAATGGGAAAACTTAAGTGAGTTTCACTTTAATTACAAGAGATTTCAGGGAATGGCCCACAGATCTTAGCTTATGCAAAACTGGGACTCAGCAGCCTCTTCCAATAACCAGCTATAAATGAAGTCTATATAACCTGTTCCTGGCATTAATGCTTTATACAATCGGGCATATGGCTCCCTAGCCAATTATGCCTTCACATTTGGCTCTACTGTATAATAGAAAACAAATTACCTTCCACTTTTCTCCAGATAAAGCAACTACCATAATGTGACTTAAATGGAAATGTTGCCGTGTAAGACATCTTTCTGCTGGCCGGGTGGTTTTTTTGTTTTGTTTCATTCTGAATATGCTAAGTAAAACCTGCCCCTGTACTGAGAATGCAGATTTCCAAAAGGCGGGCTTGTCTCGTGCCAAGAGGGGACCCTGGTTTTCTTTTAAGAAACACAGTGAGATCTTAAATGGAAAGAAAGGGAAGAAAAAAAAAAGAAGCAAACGACCCCACAAACAAAACAAAAAACCGATAGAGCGATTCAAACAAACGCACAGCTAGCTACAGCTTGGTATATACACTTTGTCAGCCACATTGAACAATGCTTCTTGGGTGGGCAGGACTGACTCTGAGTCTAAGTCCTCCTTTCACCCGCCCAAAACAGTGAATGAAAAAACCAGGTTGCCATTTTAATTAAACCAATGGCCATAAAAGTAAAAACTGTACACGGTTGTCCATTAATTTAAAAAGCCAAGTCACTAGGATGGCATAAAAAGTGAAAACTGGCGTGCCTTTTAGCATGGGTAGTGAAAGTCTGTTGTTCAAAGTGGTTGAATTATCTCCATTGTCTTTGCATAGCCAAGAACAAGAGGCAAAGTGCCTGGGCAGCATGGGACCAGCAAATGGTGCTGGCAGCCGAGTTTTCGACCGCGTTTTTACCATTAACCACTGTTTTCCCCACACTGTCAGTCACATTGAACTCAAACTCTGAAGGGCACTGCCGATATTCACAGCCACTTCCACTGCCTTCACCACTGCTTTCATCACCTAGGAGGAACAAAATACATAAGTTTGTTGGGGCTTCTCTTTACCATGAAAGGTATCCACCAATAACCCATGACCAAAGCAACCTACTAATATCAATGAAGTCCACATCATTCCCATTGTAGGCATTCTTCATTTTGCTGGTCATTATCTGGAGAGACATGATTTGGCGGCGGATCACCATGTCTGGCTTGGTGATATCAACTTCAACCTCAGGATTATTTCCCTGATTGGCTAATCCATTTCCAGTTACTGCTAAGAGATACCTAAAACGAAAGTTAATCCCAGTTGAGAGAAACAGTAAAGTATGTCCATATGATCAAGTCACGTTAAGCCTATTGATAACTATCAACTTGTACCAGCATCTTCTCTTTCAAAAATCTTCCCCCTCCCCCCAAAACAAAACTGAAAAAAGCATTAGATATGTACGTATATACATAAAAATATATATGTGTGTATTTTATATATATAAAATCTGATTATCTACATTAATATTTTATATAGACTCTTTTAAGGTTTCTGATGTATATGCCTTTAACTGTATTAAGTAGTTAGTGCAAATATTATCTCCATTTTACAGAGGGGACTTAAAAGGCTAAAAGAATTTCCCAGGACTATAGAACTAGTGAATATGGAAAGCAGGATTAAAATTCAGGTCTCTCTTGACTCTGAGCCCACTCAGTGCCCTTTTTTTTTTTCAAGCAATTGGGGTTAAGTAACTTGCTCAAGGTTACCCGGCCAGTTATTTCTGGGTGTGGTGCTGAGTGTCTGAGCCCGGGATTCGATCTCCAGGTCGTCCCAACACTGGAACTGGTGCTCTTACTCAAACTCAGTGCCCTTTCAATTATCACAGTGCCTACCTTTTGTAGCCTTATTTTAAGGTATGCCCCCTTTGTACACTGTACATTCCAACCCACCTCGACAGAAAACTCACTGTTACCAGATCCTGTGTCTTGATCCCGCCATGCATTCGCATAGGCCAAACCCTATGAAATGGATTGCCCATCTACATGCCTGTCTATTGGAAGGACTTCCAACACCCAGCTCAGGTTCTGTGTCTTTGTGAATCCTTCTCTAATCTCCTCCAAACTGATGACGTTATTTGCTCCTTGCTTGAATTTCTCATCCCTTCTTCTTGATGCCTTTCTCCCAAAGAAAACCAAATTTGTGGACAAATCTTACCCCTCCCCCTTCCCCATTAGAATGTGAGCTCCTTGAGGTCAGGGACGTATTCTATTCCTTTGCCTGTCTTCCTCTAGCATCTGAACACAGTGGTGTCTTAACAAACATGTTGAATTGAATTTGCTGCCTTTTCTCTTAAATCCAGATACCAATCTATAGGCACTCAACTAACTCTGGAACTATGGGCAAGTGGCTTCACTGATCTGAGCCACATTTTCCCCATCTGTAAAATGAGGAAAATAATACCTGCCTGTACTTAATGTGAGGAAAATACTCTGGATGTACTTTTGTTCTGCTGTTTTTTTCAGTCATGTTGGACTCTTAATGAACCCCTTGTAGGGTTTTCTTGGCAGAGTTACTGGAGTGGTTGGCCATTTCCTTCTCCAACACATTTTACAGATGAGGAAACTGAGGAAAGCATGGTTAAGTGTACTAACAAGTGCTGTAGACATGGGAACCATTATTATGACTATTTCTAGGGACGGCTTCAGAGTTCTTCTACCTGTAACCTGGCCAGACCTCTCCCCCAAACACCCCCCAAAACAAAAGCTGGGCCATTGTGTGTGCCCATGCCAACCTGCTCTTTGCATTTCCATTCCAGCATTCATCCTCACTGATATGCTCAGCTGCCATCTTCTCATCATTACACATGGTGCTTGGGAGGGAGGACCAGAACTTTTTGGCCTGCTTTAATTTCTCCTTGACATCTGTAACCTGGTAAAAACAAGCCCTAGTGTGAATCACAACACTATCCTCTCCTCCTCCTAATACCATATGGGAAAACACACCCCTGGAGAAAATCAAATCCAACCGAACCTTAGGCTGGGTGAATATCATAAAGTTAGCATGAGGAGGAAATAACTATCATGCTGGTGCTTTCATTAGCACCCCAGAGATGTAGGGGCCAAGTGAAACACACTGATTGCTATCATCAGCTAGGGAAAAGAAAGAAAGAAGGAGGGAGGGAGGGAAAGAAGAAAAGAGGAAGGAACTGTTACTGGTGGACAATCAAGCTGACCTCAGGGTAGCAATTTAGCTTTGTTGCTGTTGGGTGGCTATGGTCACTTGGACCAGTTTATTGGATAAAATGTAGAGCTGGAAGGAAGTTCAGTAGTGGTTGGAGCACTGGATTTGTGGAAGGACCTGGAGAAGACTGGATGGGGTAGGGATACAGACACATGCTAGCTGTCCAAGTATGTGAAGGGATTTCATAAAGAAGTGTGATCAGACTTGTTATGCTTGGACCCAGAGGGTAAAAGATGCAAAGGGGCAGGTTTGAAGTTAGTTGTAAGGAAAATCTTAACAAGAACTGTCTGAAGGAGGAATGGGCTGATTTGGGAGGTAGTAGCTTTTTCCTTATTGGATGTTGTTATTCAAATGCTGGGCAACCGTTTTAGTGAGAGGGAGGCCATAGAGATTTCTATTCAGCCTTTTTGGGTATTAGATTAAGTTTTCCTGCTGTGGGCCAAAGTCTCTGTGGGTCTCAGTGGTGGTGAGTCTGAGTTTTCCTGCCCTGCACATCTTGTTTACTGTGGCTAAATATTTGGCATCTCTCCTGGTGGTAGGACCAGTGTTCTGGTAAAGACTAAGTCTATAGTGATAAGGCCATTGAGATATATCTTCGCCTGTATTTCTGATCTAGAGATCATCTGAGCCTGCATCCCCAGGGCCAGGTTTGAGAGTTCCTGACACATGACCCTGGGAGTTTGAAGACATTATAAAGTCTGCCACATCAAAGTTTCCCTGATGACTTTTAAAATGAGATAGGAACGGCAAGGAGAAGCAGCCTCCTTGACCCTGATGTTCCCACATGATTTCCTGAAAACAAATAGTCTGCTGAGTTTACTACTTGCTACTACCAGCTTACTACTTACTATATATCCATTTTCATTCACCTTGTGGATACCCAGCTGGTAAGCTCCTACTCACCAGTCTGTCCAAGCTTGTGCCAGCAGCTGTGGTGGGTCGTTCCTCTGGATTATATGGCCGAAAGCGGGCACTGAAGCCACTTTCAGGAACAGAACGAGAGGCTCGGCCTGCTGGGAGGGCCTTGGGGAGTCCACAACCTTGGAAAACCTGCATCAGATGGATTATAGTTGTGTTAGGAGAGGGGATAAAGTCTCCTGAGAAACATGCAAACTCTCTCCCCACCATCTAGGCATCCACCCTGGCCTCATTACCTTCTGAGACACCTGCACGCTATTTTCCTGCATGTTCATGATCGCATCAGAAATCTTCACATCAATGGGATCCATGACTGACTCGATGTTAAAGGGCCCCTCAAGCCTCTCTGCCACCATTAACATAGCATCTAGGCAGGGAAGAGAACACAGGACAATGTAAAAAAATCAGGACTGTAGGCTTCTGGCAACCAATCTAGATTTTAAAATAATGTGTGTGAGATGATATATTATATATATATATATATGTATATATAATTACTATCTCTTTTTTCTGGAAAAGAAGTACTCATACACTATACTTTATTCAGTTATGCTTTTACATTCTTTCCATGGTACCAAATAAGTATATCACATCTCTCCAAATGCTCATGTTTCTTCAAGACGGCTTACTCTCTAAAGGGGAGACATGGCCAAAAGAACACTTGGTTCTCCCCCATCAAGGCCACCCACGATTGGGCATCTTCCAATGGCTGTCATGTTAAGAAGTTGCCAGGAACCACAGGGCTGACAGACCAAGGGCCATGCCCCGATATAAGACATAACAGCTGATGCCCACAGTTCCCTGAGGGGCTTATTGGACCTTGGAGGTACAGACACTCACTCTAATTGCAAGGCTCAGAAACATCAAAGGCTGGACAGTGGGACTTGGGACCCATGGACTCTGGGGTTTGACTTGTGAAATGCTAGGAGACTCTGGCTGAGTATGGGGAAGGTGCAGAAATGAAAGTCAGATTGGAAGGTCTTGAAATTTTAAAAAAAGAAAAAAGTACTTTCTGTTCCCAGTGGGGAGGGGGAGTTCATCTTCAGACAGGGCTTTAAAGGTTTACAAAAACCCATTCCTTTGCTCCTTAGTGTCAGGGCTGGTTATTTCTTTTTTGGTTTTGTATCCCCGGTGCCTAGCATAGTGCCTTGAAGAAGGGGAGGGCTAACAGCTGCTTGTTTGGACTAAATGCCTTGTAACAACCCTTTGATACAGATGGCACAAGTGTCATCATCCCCATTTTACAGATGAGTAGACAGAGGCTTGGAGGTGAAAGCTGACTTGCCCACAGTCACATAGCTACTGAGTGTCACAGCTGGGACGTGAACCTGGGTCTTAGAGTTATTGGGCCACTTGCCCTCCTTCTACTGTACTGAGTCTCATTTCCTCATGCCTGAAATAAGGGATAGGGACTGAACCTAGGATTTCATTGTTATAGGGAATTTCCACATGAGGAATCTCTTTACTTGTGAAAGTTAGCATCATCTCTGCAGTTTATAGTCTTGAGAAAGCTGCCTAACATGGTAAGAGGTTAAGTGACTTTCCTAAGGTCACAGAGCCAGTGTGTGTCACAGACAGGACCTGAAGCCAGGGCTTCTAGCTTTCTCTCCTCTAAGGCATGCTCTCTCTACTTGGAATGATATTCAAATAAAAAGTCAACCCAATTCAACTCCCATAGCCTGTGCTCTTTGATTCTGTCTTCAAATGAAATGGATCCTGGGCACAAAATGGGTTAAAAGCTAGTCTCTCCTTGGACAATCATACCACGTGCCACAATTTCACACCATCAAAACTACTAATCCTTCCTCATACCTCCTTGCTTGCCTTGGATTTCTGTAGGGGCCTACTAAGCTAGTTGGGTACCGCACCCATGACCATCACTGCATCAGGAAGCCATGACTTGGTTCTCTCTGCTTTGTCAATTACTCGCTGTAATCTTTGAGCAAATGATCTCACCTCTTCGTAATTCTCATTTTACAGATAAGGAAACTGCCTCACAAGGTTGTTAGGTTAGAGGATCTCAGAACACTTGGAGAGACCAAACCCCACCTCTGCAGTTTTACAGATGGGAAACCTGGGTCCCAGAGACAGGGAAGGGATTTGCCCAAGGTCACACAGCTAATACATGACAGAGCGGAGATGCAAACCCATGTTTCCTGACTCAATAGTGCAGTATACTTCACTACACTGCCTTTCTGTTAAGAGAATGCAGTAAGAAAATGGAGATGAACACACTTTAAAACCACCAACCACTATGGGAAAGGGGGCTAATGCCAGGAATAGAAACATCAGAGCCAAGTGGTAGAAATGGGAGAGGGGATGGTGGCAAATGTATTTGTTAAAAAAAATTCTCTCCTCAAAAAGCTGTCTAATGCATGTCAGCCTACATGGGATTGATCCAAAGATAGCTCTGGTCCACCCCCTATCCCTGATGAATAACCAAAATGCCTGTATTCCTAATATGTCATTGATCTAAAGCAGGAAGTCTCCAACCTCAAAGCCGCAGGTTCCCCACCCCTGGACTAATCCAAGCTCATACATGGGGTCCAAGATTTAGAGATCTCACAGGTCATCTAGTACTGTTGCCTTATTTTATAGAGAAGGGGCTGCTTAGACCCAGAGACACCAAAGAGTAGAGCTAGAATTTGAACCCTGGTCCTCTGACTCCAACTCTAGCACTCCTTCCTCCATAGCACTCATCAGGTAGTGCACAGTCTTCCCTTGAAAGGCACCTCTAAGTAAATCCAGGTTACTACTTAACTGACTTAAGTTGAAACATGCTTACTTATCCAAAATCAGCCCCTGGAATATGCATGATACCAACTTCACCCATTAACCCTCTTCAGTTCCACCCTAGAAGAAATTCTTCATGCAGTGTCCTGATGGATGGTTCTTGTCAGCTAACCTGGAATTCAGAGGTCAGAAAGGGTGGATTTCCAGGAACCGAATTTTTTAAAGAGGCGATAACAAAAGGGAATTTCAGCTTGTATTACTGAGGAATCCCATAAAATGATAGTCCAAATGGAGGGAAAGATTACTTGCTGTTAATCTGCCAGTGCCTTGGAAGAGAGAAAAATGCCTTTGATATGCCAGCAAAGGGTGACTTTTGTAAACAAGTGGAGTGCAACCAAAACAAGTTCATCATTGTCAGGGCGCTGGGGCTTTCCCATCCATAAAGATCCCAGCAGAGCTTTAAAGAAAAATACGACCAATAGACACACAAGCAAATGTGCGAAATAGGTCTTAAACATCCAGAAACCACACTCCATCTAATTTTGTCCTCATTCCCCTAGAGGCAAGGAACCCCTGCTGTCCCCCCACCCTCAACCCCTGATCACTGTGTTTGTGAAAAGTAACACCAACAAACCCCAATTCTTCTGGCTGCTTGGAGTCTTTATAAGCTCAGGGCTGGCCAGGCCATACACAAGAGCATGGGAATGTAGGGCGAAGGGGGGCCTCCTTTGTTGCTGCCGGTGCCATAGCATTGCATGGATCACAGCTAAAGAATGCAAGGCCCTGTTTTGGCCTAGAGAGAGAGAGACAGACAGACAGACAGACAGAAACAGAGAGAGAGAGACAGAGAGACAGAGAGATATAGAGACAGAGACAGAGACAGAGAGGAGGAGGAGGAGGAGGACATAGGCACTGGCTTCCAGCTGAGTTGCCAAAACTGGCCATAAAATACCCAGGGGGCTAATCATGGCAATCAATGGCAGTTCACCAGTGCAGGCAGCAGATACGGCCAAGTGGGTGCCAGCAAAAGTGGAATGAGAGTTTTTAAGGAAAAAAACACTTATTTGGGCTTGAGGGTTTAAAAAAAGTTATTATTATTATTTGCGGGATATCTGACTGGCTCCTGCCTCCTGCTAGCATTTGGCTGGTGTTCCTGCCAGCAATCTTAACAGTAAATTCCCTCTGGCAGCAACATTTGACATTAATAAAGCTGGCTATAATTCAAGATAATGTTAACACAGTTCTAGTATGTGGCAAAGAAGTTGCACCTAGGTGTAATTTACAATTTTCTTGAAACTGACTTTTTTGGGGGGACTGGGGGGGGAAGGACATGGAAGAAGAAGGGTTGGGTTGTTTTTAAACTTCAGCATGACAACCAATCTCTTATAAAAATGACCACAAGGTCACAGAATCATAGATTTGGAGCTTGGACAGCCCTTGGAGGTCCAGTCAACCAGTTGCTTCATTTTCTACATAAGGAATTAAAACACTTAGAGATGAAGTGATTTGACCAAGGCCACACAATAAACAGCAGGGAGTAGGATTTGAACTTGGGTCTTTGGACTGCAAAAGTCCAAGCTCTTACTACTGCACCACACTGGTTCAGGTCACAAGGTCTCAAGCTAGAAAAGGCCCTTGGAGAGTCCTAAATCCAACCTCTTCATCTGACAGAGAAAACCAAGGCCCAGGGACACAAATTAATTGGCCCAGGGTCAGATTGGTTGGAATTCCAGCACAGTCACCTTCAGACCCAGACCCTGCCCCTCCATGGCCAATGCTCTTTCTACTATGCCAGTCTGAGTCTCTGGTCTGGTTTTTTTTAAGTTGTTAAGTATTTAACACTTTCTCTTTGCTAGCAGTGGTGGGTCTAGGATTTAGTTTTGTTCTGCTTGGCCCCAAAAGGGCAGAATCAGGAGCTCTGGGTAAACAGCATAGAAAAGTAGATGAAGGTTTGTTGTCAGGAAAACCCTCCTCTCAACTGGAGCTGTCCAAAAGTGGAAAGGGCTGCCTTGGGGTACAGTGGGATACTTGGACAATTTCAATACTTTCTCAGAGGACTTCAAACCCTGAGGTTGTGATAATAAAGAAACGTGGCTGTAGACAACTGTTTTCTAACTGGTTTTTAAAACTGAGCAGGAATTTAAACCAAATCCTTTCTCAGAGAGATAACTTTATGAATGGGGAGTAATCAATATATTAGATATTAGGGCCCATATGGACAAACTGGCTTGCTAATCTGGAGATAAGCTGGTTTCTTCTTAGGTGGGAGGTGGGAGGCCTTACCTCTCGTTTCATCAGCATGGGGAAGTGCCAGTGTGGCCACTTGGTCTATGCAGGTCGGCAACTTATCTGTAACATATGTTTTAGATAGATGCCGGCAGGGGTGGGGGTGGGGGACTGGGAAATTAAGTGGGCTGCCCATGCTTAGACAGCTAGAGAGAGAGAGATAGATGGAGATAGAGACAGAGAGATGGAGAGGGAGACACAAAGAAAGACAGGACTTAAATCCAGGTCTTCCTGCCTTCAAGGCTAGCCCCATATGCCTGATGTCACACTGCCCTGTAAGCATTATTAATCCGATATCACAATCACCATGCATGATTTTCTTTTTTGTCTTTGCTTCTGACTTCCTTGCTGTGGAACACTCACATCCCTCCAAATATATAGATAAGTAACTGGTCTGTAACTGATAGTTTCAGAAAGTCAATGGACTGAAGAGCAACAAATATCCATGTAATCACACATGGGCCACCGAAGCCTACCCAGCTCCCTCCTTTCCTCCCATTCCCCCCCCCCCAAGACAAATCATGCTATAGACATTTACTAGCTCTATGGCTGTGAGTCCATTAACTTTTCTGAGCCTCAATTTCCTTATCTGTAAAGTGGGGAAAATAATAGCACCTAGCTCTTTCATTAGCTTTGTGACTGTGGACCCTTCAGTGAAACTCTCAGAGCATCAGTTTCTTCCTTTGTAAAACAGCACCTCTCTCACAGGGCCATTGTTAGGCTCCAATCAGCTAAGTCCTGTAAAGGGCTAGAAAAATGTGAGCTAGTATGAGTCTGTTCTCATTCTTCTCATTCTGGGGGGATGGATTTCAAATAGAAAAAGCCCTAGGACAAGTTGCTAATCTGCTTGTTTGATGGGGAGCTAAGGGGAGGGCCGTGTAAGGGAAGCTCTAGCCCAGGGTCCATTCCATAGAACTTGTTTGTTTTGTTTATTTATTTGCTTTTTGGAGGGGGGAAGGCAGAGCAATTGGGGTTAAGTGACTTGCCCAAGGTCACACGGCTAGTAAGTGTGTCAAGTGTATGAGGCCGGATTTGAACTCAGATACTTCTGACTCCAGGGCTGGTGCTCTATTCACTGCACCACCTAGCCACCCCTATTCCATAGAACTTGGAAAGAAAAAAATTTTGTCTTTAATTCGGCGTAATTGGTTTCTTTTTTAATCCTGTACACATTATTTTATGCATTTAAAAACATGATTTGGAGAAGAGGCCATAGCCTTCACCAGCCTGACTGCCCAAGGGGTTCAGAACCCACAAAAAAGGTACAGGGGTGGGGAACCTGTGACCTCAAAGCCACATGTGGCCCTCTAGGCCTTCAAGTTTGGCCCTTTCACTGAAATCACTTGAGGACCTAGAGGGTTCAGAGGCTGCAGGTTTCCCCCCTCCCCTTGTAAGAACTCCCCCATGCAGAGGATATGGATTTCTTCTGGGTCTATTCTATTCTATTCATTTATATCACTGAGTCATAGAGAGTTTATAATCTGCTCTAGTTCTTCACAAGCCTTTTTGTATAGCAAGAAAGTTTCCCCTCGACACCAACACAGACATGTGTCTTTCTCAGGAAGGAAAGTGGTTTTCTTTGCGTGGTGCCTCTAATCATCAGAAACCCCCACCTTCTTTAGCCTCTCTGTCTGAGTGGAAGAACAAAAGGCTATTGCCCAACTTAACCCCATGATCCACTTTAAATTAGATGAAGAACAGCTCTTGACCATCCATTAACGGCCAAATAATAACTTGTAAAGAGAGAGAGACCTGAGAGGAGGAATGTGTAAATTGCAACTAAATTCTGCAACCCTAGACCATTATTAATTAAAACCTTGTGAAATTTCCATTTAATAAAAGGCACTAGAGATGAATGCCATTGATTTCGCCTGGTCTTTGACTTTGGTCGATTTGAAATAAAGCACAATTACACCCATTAAATGGGAGTGAATTTGAAATACAATCAAACACCTCAGACATTGAGATAAAAATCACTGAAAATAACTGAAGAAAATGGTCAGAGAAGTCTGTAATTTCCCATGTGGGTTCAATTTTCATTCTTAAAAGAAACTTCATATGATTTATTTTAACAAAGCAAAACAAGAAATTCCTCCCTTGGTTGTGATGAACATTTTGGATCCTCTTGACTGGTGGAAAATGCTAATAATGGATCCTGGAGGATGCTGTGGACCTGGAGGCAGTATGGGGCAGGGGGAAGAGCCATTCCTTGAAGATATTCCAGATCTGAAATTACCAAACAGGCCCCAACCCCAACCCCAGCCCATCCCACATTCAACCATCTGTCAGTCTCCATACATTGACACCTTTCTTATTTTCTTCAAAGATTAACTCATGTTAATCCTCTAGGAAGTCTCCACTACACCCCCTTACTAGCCAAGTGATATTGGGCCAGTCACCTAAACTCTCTGGGCCTCCAGCGTCCTCCTCTGTAAAATGAAGGGGTTGGACCATATGGCCTCTGAGGTCCCTTCCAGCTCTAGAGCTGGAACCTATATGTGACCTTGGACAAGTCCCTTCCTCTCTCTAGCCTCAGTTTTCCCCTCGTAAATGAGGGGGTTGGACTAGATGGCCACTGAGATTCCTCTTGTGTGTGACCTTGGGCAAGTGACTTCCCTTCCCTGGGCCTGTTTCCTTTTCTGTGAAATGAAGGGAATTAATTGTTTTCTATATCCTTTGTCTGAAATTGTCCTGGATCAGGTATTTTTTGCCCTGTGGCCTCCACAGCCTTTTGATTTTCAGGTCCCTTTGCTTGGTGCTCAACATGGGCAACAGCTCTGCCTAAATCTTACCTTTTGGGTTTCCCCCTCCCCTCCTGTTCCCAGGGCTAACTCCCACCCAAAGCAAGAATCCTATCTCTTGTGGCTAATTTACTTTCAAACAGAGTTAATTACAATTAGCTCCTGGAAAGACTAAAGGCCTCCTTTACTCTGCCTTACTCCCTCCACTGCTGAACACCAACCAACCAATTGTACTGATGTGCACCAATAAGCAAAGACTTACAAAGTAAGCCAAATTCTATGATTAAGCCAATGTGACTGATGGAGGGAGTAAAGCTGGGTTTGGTTGCTTTAAATGAAAGAATCATAGAATTTGAGTTGAAAGAAGCCTCCTGTGGCCACTTAGTTCAGCCCAGACTCAAAATGAATACACACTAAAACATGCCCAGTTGCAGGGGAAGACAGCATAAGATCATTAGACTTAAGCTGAAAGGGAACTTAGAGGTCATCTAGTCCAACCAACCCCCTCATTTACAGAAGGGGAAACTGAGGCCCAGAGATGGGAAGGGACTTATCCAAGGTCACACATAAGATCCTAGATCTAGAGCTGGAAGAGACTTCAGAGTCCATACAGTCCAACCATCTCATTTTACAGAGAGGGAAACTGAGGCTCAGGTAAGTAGGTCACAGTGTTTGTAAGAGGCAGAGGTTTGAATTGAAACCTGCCATTCTTTGACTCCAGACCCTGCACTCTACATTAAATTCCATTTCCTCACTTAGACCTTGCATACCTAGATTATAGACTCCTAATGTCAGTGATGGAAGGCCTCATCAAGATCATCTAGTGCCACCCTCTTCCTTTACAGATAGGGAAACTAAAGTCAGGAGAAGCTAAGGGAGTTGTTCAAGGGCATGTAGGAGACCAGAACCCAGGTCTCCTTGAGACCAAACATAAAACATGCAACAGCACTCCAAAAATAGCTTTTGGTACAGGTAGGTGGCACAGTGGATAAAGAGAGCACTGGCTCTAGAATCAGGAGGACACTTACTAGCTGTGTGACCCTAGGCAAGTCACTTAACCCCAATTACTTTTGATGATGAAACATCATTGCTTCCTTTTGATGCGGCTCTGTAATTACAGCAAATACTGTACTTTCAAATCTGATCACCTCATCCCTCAAGACATCTGGCCTCCAAATTCCATATGGCTGCAAGTCCAAGATGCAGGACTAAAAATGGACTTTAACAAGGGACACTTTTAAATTCAAGTTAGTGCAGTCGGCATCATCTTTCCTCCTTTTTCTCCATCTCTGTTCATTCAAGTGATCACTTTTGGTAGGTATGGGATAAATGTAGTCATGGTTGGCATCACCTGTCACCATAGCATTCCTAGGGGCTGGAAAAAGGTAGCCTACTTTAGCCATCATCCACAAGGCAAGCCTCTATGTGGTCACATTCTCACCTATGAAATTGTTCCACTCTGAATCCAGATCTCCTTGGTTGGCCAAACAGCCTCTCATGACATTGGAACAGTAGTTAGAACAAGGCTTCACAGTCACCAGGCCTCGGCAGTGGGAACAGTAGGTCATTTTCAGGAGGGCATGTGAACAGGAAGTTGTGGGATTGACCTTGGGAATGAGAGAGGGGAAGGGAGAAAAAAAATCACACAATTATGTTAAAATCTAAGTAGCCAAGAAAGGAAAAGCATATTTTCATTCACTGATAATTTCTTTCACCTCAATACCTGAGAAACCTCCTCTCCCCTTGGCCCCGGATTGATACGTCGCAGAGTGGTTGGCACATGGTAGATGGTTAATAAATATTTGATTCACTGAAGAGCTTTAGAGTCAGGAAGACCAGAGTTCAAATCCTGCCTCTGAAACTAGCTGGGTCATTATGGGCATGTCATTTCTATGCTTAGTTTCTACATCTGAAATCAGTGGGTCATGCTAAGATCACTCTCAGCTCTAACTCTGTTATTCCCAGGTACAGTGGCTTACAATCAGCAGCGATTTAATGTTGAGGTGAGTTGAAATGCAGCTGTCTAAAACTAAAATGGATTACCTCAGTTGGTCTCCAAATGGTGGCTGGATTACTTCTTAGAGAAACTTCCTATTCTGATGTGGGTTGAAGGGTTGAAATAGACACTCTCAGTTGTCCCTTCCGATACCATGATGCTGACTATCTAACCCAATGCAAACAAATATCTATTAAGTTGCTATTATGAATGAGGAAGATCCTGTGCTTACATTTTTGTCGTGGTGGGGGAGGGAGTGATATACATATTAAAATAACTATGACCCAGTAGAGAAGTGATAAGTCAAAGGAGGAGTCTGGACAAAACAGAGGAAGAAATCAGGGAAGCGGTAGATCAGTGGGGGACTGGGGGGAGGGGGTGTAGTGGAGACTTCCTAGAGGATTAACATGAGTTAATCTTTGAAGAAAATAAGAAGGATGTCGATATAGGGAGATTGAGAAATGGTTGAAGGTGGGGTGGGCTGGGGTTTGGGGCTGTTTGGCAATTCCATATCTGGAATATCTTTAAGGAATGGAAGAAAGCACTGAATCTTGAGACAGCAGGGGACTGAGTCCATTTGGGAAGGAGGGTATGTAATACCGGGTGCTTGGTCTTCACGTTTGTTTAGAAAGAAGAAGAAAAAATCAAGGAATTCCACTTTTGAACAAATTGAGGATACCATGCTTGCAACCTCGAATCAAAGCATCCTGGAGCTGAAAGGGGCTTGGAGGTCACTGGAGCTCCCCGCCCACAGCCCTTTCCTTAGACTTCCTAAAGCCTAGAATGTACTCCTCTCTGTTTTGTTTCAATGTAGGAAAAAGGAGAACATTCCAACCCCGGGAGGAAACCTCTTGCCCTCCACAGTCAGCCAGATAACCTCACTGTTCACCCCTCTTTCTAAGTAGCTGTAGAATAACTAAGCCCTGCTGGGAGAGTCTCTCCCCCTAGTCCTCAAAGGGGATGTGTAGGAAATTCAGAAGGGCATTTGTTATCAGGGAGGTGGGGGGATTGGGGAAATTCTTTTTGCCCACTGATCGGCCAGAGTTCAACCCGTGAGGGCAGAGTCCGAGTTCTCAGGAGGCCCCCTGCTCCTCCCCAAGCCAGTCAAAATTAAGTAACTGCTTCCATTTCAAACTTCTTTTCATCCTTTAGCCTTCACTCTGCCTCAAGCCCATTTGCATATTTTGAAAGAATTTTCAAGTGCCTCGTGGAAAAGGGAAAAAAAAAGGCCACCGTTCACCGGGCCTGAGAGGCCAGCCATTGTGGGAGAAATCAACGCAGACTGGTATGTGTCACTGCCACTGAAGTCCTTGAATCGGCCTTCTGGCAAAAGGCCAGTGCCCACTCTAGACCAATTGTGGATCTGTCAGCGTGATGTACCAAATGCTGGGGCCCAGAGCCTCTCAAGTGCTCCCCAGCCCTACCAGGTGCAGACCCTTAAAGGACAAATGCATGTCACAGTAAACTCAGTTCTCCTTTGTCCTGGGCCTTTGTTTATCTTGGAAAGAACTCCAAGTTCATTCAAATTCTATCCCACACTGACCCTCCAAACCAAATACTCCTCTTTCCAATCAGCCTGAGAGTCCCCAAGAGGGTCTTTCTTTGGCCCTGAGGATTTATTCCCGGAGATTCAAGTCCCAGAAGTATATATATTGTAGCAGAGGCCTTTGGTGAGTTTGACAAAGGGATAAATGGACTCCGAGTCCTTCCTTTTATGTACTGAAATGTACTTACTTTCTCTAACTGGCCATGCCACTTAGAGTGATCAATCGCTTGCTATGTGGTTTTATCAAGTAAGTCACCATTGGGCACAGGTCTGTGGGCTTGGAGAAATGTGAGAACCAGAGGCTGTGCACACCCAGGCCCTCCACCCGACCTAAACTTCCCAACAGTTCCCACACATACAAATGGGTGATTAGGAAGCACTGTTAGGTTTTCTTTCTTTCTTTCCTTGGGGGTGGGGGAAGTGTTAGGGCCTGTGATTTCACTGGTGTAAGAAATACCCATCTTGCAAACACCCTTCACACATGCAGATCAGAAAAGACTCTGAAACATTCTTAGGGACTTGTTTGTCCAGGTCACCGAGAAGCCTAGAGGCTAGAAAATCATAACTCTAGATCTGGATGGGACCTCAGAGGCCATTTAGTCCAACCCCCTCATTTTACAGAGGAGGAAACTGAGGCCCAGGGAGGAGAAGTCACTTGCTTAAAATCCCACAGGTTTTAAGTATCCCAGGTGAGATTTGAACCCGGGTTATCTAACTCCCAAGTCAGTACTCTCTACTGCCTTTCTTAACTTGTGGGCCTATACCTAGTATATATCAGGGATAAAGATTTGAACCCAGCTGACTCCAAGACTGGCTTATTATGCCACACTATCACTCACATTTTCTTTAGTGCCATCCAAAAATGTATTAATTGGTGTCTTATGATAATAGGAGCCAAATCTTGCAGTGTGGGATCAGTGGGGGGCAAAAGTAGCCAACAATGATTCTCTTAAACACTTGGTAATGGATGTGATCTTCTGGTCAACCAAGAGGTCACCTATTTCTCCCCCTAAGAGACTGGTACTCTTCCTACTCCTTTCTGCTGCTCTACCCACAGATCCAAGGCCCTATCAGCCTTAGCAGATGCTGTCTTTAAGTCTCTGTGGCCTGGTAGCCACTCTTTGCATCCCCAGATTTAGGAAGGTTGGCCCTCCAATAACAGTGGCACAAACCTTGAATTCTCTCTCCAGCTTGAAAGGAAAATTCCAAAGTTTTGCTCCACTGGCAGGGCTGGCACACCATAGAATGCTTCATCCCTTGATGAGCCATCAGATGAGGACTTAGGTACAGATTTAATATTTCAGGGATCACCAATTGCTTTCCAGAACAGTCTCAAACAGCTATATTCCTCCTGCCTCACTGTCCCTCTATAAATTTCTCATGCAAGGCCCAACTTAAGTGTTCCGCTTCTGTTCCTTATCATTCTTTCTCTTTGTTTTGTTTTGCATGCATTTTCCAATATTATTCTAAAGACCTCTGTCTCATGGAGGTGGTGGGGCCTGGGCCTTGCTTAAATGAGGGGTATGCTAGAAAGGTGTCAAGGCCAGAAGGAGCACAGGGGGATGAGTGCTGAGGAAGAAAGCCAGTAACTTAAACAGAGCAGGACTATAAGGAGATTTGGTTGGACAGGAAGGTCCAGACTCTGGAAGTCATTCCAGGGTCAGAATCTTTGCTTGGTTCACTAAGAAAGAGGCACACAGAATGCAGGATCTTAGGAAAATTACCCTGGCAGCAATAACATGGTATGCCACTGGCAGAATTGAGGCGGGGGAAATGAGGCAATTCTACCAATCTAGACCTGAAGGGACAAATCATAGTGATGGCAGAAGGAATGAAGATGACCCGGTGAATCTAGGAGGTACTCCGGAAAACCATTGAGATAGTATAAAGAATTAGGGAACACATGTGTAGGACACTGACAGATGAAAAAGACAGAGTAAGGGATAACAGAAGGGATGCTAGATTTAGAGTTGACCAACTCTGCTACTTTGCTGGGTCACTTAACTTGTCTAGGCCTTAGTTTCAAATTTTTTCCTCTGGAAAATGAATGGGCTGGATCAGTTCAGAGCATCACAGACCTACAAATGGAAGGGATCTCAGAGGCCTCATTTTACAGAAGGGAAAACTGAAGCTAAGGGAGGCTAGGTGAAAGGGCTTGCCCAAGGTCTCTATATATTTTCTGCTAAGCCAATCCCCAATTTCTTTGCAAGGATCAAGTGAGAAAAATGGATGTGAAATTCTTTGTAGACCCGAAAAGCACCTGTGTAACTACTATTTGACTGTTACCATATTATGACTCAAAGAATCAGAGGACTCGAGCTCCAGAAACTTGGAGGAGAGTGGAGTCCATGAAAAGAAATTCGAAGGGGAACCACCAGGAAGGGGAAAAAGGGAGGAATTTTGATGAGCGTGTTTTGGGACATGCTGAGTTTGGCTTGACCACCGGCCATTAAAATGGATGTGGCCAGGAGTCCCAGGGAAAAGTAAGACTGGAGGGCGAATTTTGCATATGCCAACTTAAGTACATGTTATCTCCCCCATTAGAATGCAAACTCCTTGAAGATGGGGATTTTTTTCCACTTTTTCTTTGTAACGGGTACATTTTAACACACATAGTGCTTGGTAAGAATGGGTATGTACATAAGAATGGCTTGTATATCCGTGTCTTATGTAAACCTTACTCCTTTGTATTTGAAAGTGAAATTTGATGAACATTACAGTGTTAGGCTATCAATTGGCACTGTCCCCTTGGTCAGCACAGCTACTGGGCTGTGGGTACGGAGTACGGCATGTGACTTGTAGCCTTCAGACTTTGTGATATCTACTTTTGTCTGCTTAAAAGTCACAGAGTTAGTGCTAGAAGGGCCCTTAGACATCATCTAGTTTGACTCCCTTATTTTATAGAGGGGAAAATTGAGGCCCAGAGAGGGGAAGAAAATATAACATCATAGGATCCCTTCCCTAGCCCTGTGACTCCTTGACCTAAGATGGTGGTCCTCTCCATGGCCACCATTTCCCTAATTAAGTTATCTTCTTCTACTGAAATGTAAGCTCCTGGAAGGCAGGGACTTTTTTGCTTTCTGTACTTGTATCTAGTGCTTAGTAGGGCCAGTCATATAGTAAGTGCTCAACTAATGTTCTTTTATCCGTAGATCTAGAGCTAGAAAGCATCTCAGAGACTATCTAGTCCACAACACCTTCATTTTCCAGATGAGGAAACTGAGCCCCAGAGAGGTCAAATGACTTACCAAGCTGACACAGGTTATAAGTAGCAGGGGTGACATTTGAACCAGGATGCTCTGACTCTGAATTCAGTGAGCTCTCCCATTACACCTGGTTTACTTCTTGGTTCTCACTGTGTTCCAACAGATAGTTGAGGTTTGCCAGATAAATAAGCCTGACCATATTAAGGGCATTTGAAATCTTTCATTTGCTCTAGATCTTTAATTATTAGAGAACCAGATTATGAAATGGGGGGGGGGGCAGGAATGGGGATAGCCTATCACTAGTTAATATGAATCCTGTTTTCCCAGATTAGGGTGATTTAAAAAAAAATGACAAATCATGAAACACCAAATGCCTCCCCTCCTTTCCCTAAAGGGGGCACAGCAGAGGGGTCACTTGAAGCTGTGCTGATGGTGAGAGGATAGGATGGACGTGCTTTTTTTTAAACATCTGCAATGTCTACTGGATCCCAGATGCCACAGAGGTTGTTTCAGTCGTGTCCAACTCTCTGTGACCCCAGTTGAAGTTTTCTTGGCAAAAATAATAGAGTGGTTTGCCATTTCCTTCTTCAGTTTATTTTGAAGATGAAAAAACTGAGGCAAACAGGGTGAAGTGACTTGCCCAAGATCACCCAGCTACTAAGTATCTGAGGCCAAATTTGAACTCAGGTCCTCCCACCATCCAGGAAGGATGTGTCTTACCATTTTTCCATATTTTTCAATCTTCCCCTTGACAGGTATTAACATTACCCATTGTCCTTGCCCACAAAAAGCTCCTAGACAGTCATGAAACCTCAGTTGCCCAGAGTCGAGTGTCTGCACACCACCCACCACCACCAAGACAAGGGCTCCTGCTGTAGACCCAGCTTAATACAGTTCCACAAGCCCAGATTCGAGTGACAGTCTGCTGGAGAGATAGCTAATGGAAATCAACCACAGAACTCAGTATCTGCCCACGAGGAGCTTGCTTTTGACCATAAGGAAATAAGTACATAGCAAAATGTAATGGACTAGCTAGGTGGCACTGCAGTGGATAGAGTGCTGGGCCTGGAGTTAGTAAGACTCATCTTCCTGAGTTCAGATCTGTTCTCAGACACTGACTAGCTGGGTGACCCTGGGCAAGTCACAACCCCTATTTGAATCAGTTTCCTCAAATGTAAAATGAGCTAGAGAAGGAAATGGCAAAGCACTCCATCAACTTTCAAGAAAACCCCAAATGGGGTCACGAAGAGTCAAACATGACAGAAAACAACTGAACAATAAAACTACAAGGTACTATGGGGTGGAGGGAGGACACGAGCTGAGCCTTGAAGGGAGCCAGGGGATCTTGTAAGTCCGTGGCTGGGGCTCAAAACCTGATCACTAGGGTTTGAATGAGAAAAGGTTTGAAACCAAGCCTGCTGGCTCCAAAGGCAGCCAGAGCTAGGACCTGCACAGAGCACACTTTGCTGAACCAGGCAAGGGCTACAAGAGCCAAGCTCCATCACGGTGAGCTCTTCCAATGAAAACTGTTCTGTGGGATGAGAATCTGGAAAAAACACATTTCCAATTTGTATCCTGGATTCCAAAGACTAAGGATCAGTTCCATTTCTCTCAGCTGTGCTATTCAACGCACGTCTTTTTGTGTAGAGGCAACCAGAAGACAATTTGTATTGGCAACGGTTGAAATCCCCCATGGATGGAGGCCCAGCAGCAATGGCGATCACTAAGGGAAGTAATTGAAAACCTTTGAGCAAGGCTTAGGTACCTAGGGGCACACATGCTATGGGAATGAAAAAAAACATTGGGGCACAGCGGGAAGAGACCCAGATTTGAAGGATGAAGCAGAGAAGAAAAACCAGCTGTGTCACTGCTCGTGTGACCTTGTGCAAGCCCCTTCCTTGTCCTGGCCTTTGGTCTCCTCTTCTGTATTGTAAGCTTCGACTCAATCCACCTCAAGGTTCCTTCTAGATTGACATCTGTGATTCTATGATACCAATAAAGATGACAGAAAATACATTCCCAGCTAGAAAGCTCATCAAGGTAGGGAAAAAAAGAGATGACAAACCCAAACTGGTGGAAGGATGCTCTCAGGTTTTCCACATTTGCTACTTTATTTTTAATTAAGCAAAAGTGCAACAGAGACAGTCATTTATTGGGGCAAGAGTGATTGAGCTAGGCCTCACTGAGAGGTGGTGTGGCTCAATGGAAAGGTCGATGGATCTTTCCATCTCTTCCACTTACTATCTCTAGGACCTTCAGAAAACCACTTGCCCTCCCTGGGCCTCAGTTTCCTGATCTGTAAAACAAGGGGTTTATATTAGATGACCTCTGAAATCCCTTCCAGCTCTAGAGCTATGATCCTATGAGTTACCTTGGACAAGTTGTTCCTCCCCCCTACGCTGGGGATTTAGTGCTCTTCCAAGTAAAATGAGGGAGGGTGACCCATAAGATCCCGTCCAGTTCTAAAGCTATGATCCTATCTTATCCCTGGGGAAGACTCTTCATTTTCCTGAGCCTATTTCCTCAGCTATAAAAGGAAGGGGTTGGACTACATGACCAAGAAGTCCCTCCCAGCTCTACATAGATGATCCTGTATTCCTAGGACTAAGGAGATGTGGTCTTAGGTGTCAGTCCATCATCAGCTCACTGTCTGACCTGGGACAAGTCTCTCCCCATCCCCCACCCCGCATAATTCCCTTACATGTAAAATGAGAAGATGAACTGAAAATGTAGTGATTTGGACGGTACTTTCCAGCTCTGGCATACTACAGTGCCACTCTTTGCTCAAGAAATGCATATAAATTCTTTACAAATGCTGTGTTTTACCTTATACTCCTGCATAGGAAGCCCCCAACTTAGCAGGTCATACCACAAAAGTCTGGGGCTGAGTCAGGGGCTCAGAAGTCGGGATGTGTTGTTCCAAAGATGCAGTGCTGTGTGTATACAGCCTAACTTGTGGGACCTATAATGCACCTGTCAGGCACCATCCATGCAAGCCCACAAAACAGAGCCAGCCACTAGATGTGACACTGTGTCCATGGAATGACACAGGAGAGTTCTCCCAACACTGGCAGCACATTTTCCCTACTCTTGAACGGGTGTGTGTGTGTGGGGGGGGAATTCTGCTCCTCCCACCCCATCCACTGAAAACGAATAATTCCTAGGGTTTGGGATGGGGGATGTCTGACAGAGAAAGCACTCTGGGGGCCAAACAAACCAGCCATGGTTCAGGACACATGGACTTTGGTGACCAATTTGGTGTCTGCTTTGCCCTTACCTAGCCCTCAGCAAGTCACTTAATTTCTCTGACCCAGAATTTGCTATTCTGTAAAATAGGCATAAAAAACACATGTAGGCACAACTAGGTGATGCTGCAGAGTGATGGAGCACTGGGCCTGGAGTCAGGAAGACCTGAGTTCAAATCTAACCTCAGAGGTTTACTAGCTGTGTGACCCTGGGCAAGTCACTTAATCTCTGCCTGACTCAGTTTCTTCATCTGCTAATAATAGCACCTACCTCCTGGGGTGATTATGAGGATCAAATGAGAGAATATTTGCAAAGTGCTTAGCTTTTTGCACAGTGCATGGCACATAGTAGGTACTTAATTAATGTTTGTTCCCTTCCCTCTTTCTCACTTTTGATGCTCAGTTCTGGGGCCTGTGACTCTTACCTGCCTTTGTAAGGTGCTTAGCATAGTGTCTGGCACATAGTAGGCACTATATAAATGTTAGCCACTATTATTATTTATACTTTTATCAAACAGGATTGATATAGTGTATAAAGTTAGCTGTTACAATGATTATTATTACTCTAGGCACTGCATATTAAGGGATAAGACCTGGCCCTGTGATCTCACTGATACACAGAACTCCCAGGTGGAGAAACTCCCACCAGCAATGCAGACTGGCATCTTCTTGGCCACAAGGGGTGCCCAGAGCCCTGAGAGGTTATACACAAAGGTTTATTTATTTCCATGATTGATTTGGCTCTTCCTAGAAATCATAATATTCAGAGCTGGAAAGGACCTATTTTAGGCCAATGCCCACATTTTAGAGATGAGGGAAGTAAGGTCCACTGAGAAGGGGCCTGAACTCCAATCTCCCTAAGTCCAAGGCCTACACTCTATACACACCTTTCTCCATGCTTCCATTTTTGATGCAAAGGGCTTTACTACATGATGTTATTTGGGCCTTATAACAACCCTGCAATGCACAGGAATTTTCACTATTTCCCATCTTACAGGGGGCAAAAATGCTTCTTGGAGGTCAGGTACCTTGCCCAGAGCCACATAGCTATTAACTCACAAAGCAAAAACTGAGGAGTAGCATGGTATAGTGGTGAGAGGGCTGGATTTGCAATTAGAGGACCCAAGTTCAAATCCCAGCTCTGCCTTTTACTACCCATGTGACTGTGGGCAAGTTGTTTTAATATCTGGACCAGTTTACCTTTGCTGGCCCTATGTAAAATGAGGGCATTGAACTAGATGGTCTCAGAGGTCCCTTTGACCTCTAAATCTTCGATTCTCAATCTGTCTTTACGTACCATAGACTGCTGATTCTAAATCTAGTGCCTGCCTCACTATCATTGAATGCAAACCTATTTGGGTGAGGACCAGGGAGTGAGTCAAAATGAGCCCCCAAAGTCATTCTCCTGTCTCAGAAACATGCCCATTTTTACATCAGGACCCTGGATAACACAAGATTATGAGCTTACCACAGACACTTTGTTGATAACATCTCTTGCAACGGCCAGACCTTGGGCAAATGTCCGGGCAGCAACGAAGGCCCGAGTCACCTGTAACTTGAGTTTCCGTGGCACGTCCCCAAAGGGCTTTAGCTGTTCTGTGTACTTGCTCACACACTCCAAGTACTCATCTGTAAAATGGTGTTGGGGATTCACAAGGCGAAACATGCGCTCCAGAAGGCGGGCCCAGAAGTCATTGAGCATTTCTTCCAGATTCACATTGCCCCCCACATAGTACCGCTTCAATTCCACAAAGAGATCTTTAAAGAGCTCAGAATTTTGCATGTATAAACGACCGTAGGTCCGCACAAACATGTCATTCAAGGATTTCTCAGCATTTTCAAGTAGCTCTTTGAAGAATTCTAAAAGACAAAATTAAAAAATGGGATTTTTAGATCATAAGAACACATATTTTAGAACTGGAAGGGATGTCGGATTGAGTCCAACTCTGACAGAGGAAAGAACTGAGGCCTAGAGAAGCTAATTGGCTTGAGGTTACCGGTATTAAGTCGACTTGCAAAGACATTTCTTAAAACAACCCTGTGAGGCAGGTATCCCCTTACCATCCCCTTTTTGAAAATGGGGAAAGGGAAACTGACCCAGTATGTTGGACTTCAGAGTCAGGAGGACTTCCATTCAAATTCTACCTCAAGCAATTATGAGTGACCCTGGGCAAAGCATCTAACTTGTCTGATCCAGAATGTCCTTATCTAAGAAGTGGGGATAATAACAACACCTTACTTACTAAGGTTGTCATGAGGGTCAGATGAGGTAATGAATGTGAAACATCCGGCCAACCTTAGAGTGCTATAGAAATGTAAGCCGTTATTAAGCCATTAACCTTGCCAGCCTTCAAAGACTATATACAGAGACTGCATTTATTTGCATTTAACTGTGTATGTGTATACACATGCTTTGTCTCCTCAGTGGATTATTTCATTCTTATCTCCGTATCCTGTGCTCTTAGTATAAGGCCAGGGATATAGTGCATGCTTAATAAGTATTGGTTGATTGACTCTAAGTTGCTTTGTAATGATATTTTTTTCAATTACCAAGCACTTTTTTCCCCTCCTTCCCCCCTCCACCCTCTGAAAAGTTTCTAGATAGGTCTTCACTGAGAGGGGTTCCCACACTAACAAAACAGTAGGTCATCATCAAAGACCTAATGATGAGGAAAGTGAGGCAGGTTTCCACAAGTATGGGATGGAATTTCAGTTTCTCTTGACTCCAAATCCAGGCCCTTTTCAATACCCCCTCCCAAAAAAGAGAACACATACAAGCTGGGCCAGGAAGTCTAACAAGGCAAGCCACATGAATCACTCTTTCAAAATCAAATGAAAAGTGATTTCAAATATTCTTAACTCCAAAAAGTCAAGCATGTCTATGTCCATTAAAGAATAGACAAAGATTGTATGTGAAACTGTGTATCTCTGTTACATCTAACCTGTTTTTTTAAAGTATACATAGATTATTCTCAACAGAAAATTCTCTCCTATAAAAAGGAATACCTTGTTGCCAAATTTCTAAGTAGGAATTGAATCACTTAAACCAAACAGAGCAATTGAACCAAGTCAGAATTTGACTCTTTAGTGCCGGGAAACACATATGGAACCAACACTAAATATGGATGAAAAGAATGCTTCTAATAGTTGCATTTCTTTCAAAACTTATTTTTATCTCAAACTGAGAAGGAAAGAGAACAAAATAAAACTTTGCTAAAATTTTTCCAAAAGGATTCAAAGCTGAGCTTCCTGGAACTTACACTAACCCCCTTTGACGGAGAGAGGGAAATGTTTGTATTTACACATAGAAATAGATACAGCAGGTATTAAGGTCCACACAGACCACAGACTTTTTGCAAACTGCCCAGCTAATCTGCAGATGGGCCAAAGTTGGATTTCAATAGCCTGGGGCATTCCTGGTTTAGGTATTCCCTTCAGTGCTGCAGGACAGCAGCTCAGCTCTAACTTATGGTTAGCTGCCTATAGCACTAGAGGTTAAGGAATTTACTCAGGATCATGTATCTTCCTGGCAAGATCCATCCTCTTACTGACTTGTCCACACTTTCTCACATGGTCTCTACTGTATATTTCAATATTTATGTTCCTATCTAAATAGTCTTAAAAAAAAAAAGAAAACACCACCACCACTCTCAAAAATGGGAGGCAGGCTGGTTTAGAGGGAAAGACCACCTGACCTTGGGGTCAAATGGCCAGACATTTCAAATCTCGATCATGCCATCTACTAGGTGTTTGATTGTAGTCAAGTTATTTCCTGACTTTGGGCCTCAGTTTCACTCATCTGTCAAATGCAGATAATAATGCCTACTTCCCAACTCACAAGATAATTATGAAGAAAACACTCTGTAAACCTTAAGATCATCTGGGGTTTTCTTGGCAAAGACACTGGAGTGGTTTGCCCTTTCCTTCTCCAGTTCATTTTACAAATGAGGAAACTGAAACAAAGTGCTTAAGTGACTTGCCCACAGTCATGCATCTAGTAAATGCCTGAGGCCACATTTGAACTCAAGAAGATGAGACTTCTTGACTTCAGACAGGACACTCCATCCACTACAGCACCACCTAGCTGTCCTCAGAAAGATTAAGTGATGTTTTTAAGGTCACTGGAAAATGATCCCAGTGATTTTTTCAAGTCTACAGCCACAGCATACTGTTGGTAAATTTCAGGAAACTTATCCTCTAATATAGCCAACTAGACATTCAGAAATCTGACCTGTGCTCTTGTGACTCACATTTAATTAATAACTTGCCTGTTTTTAATTCTCTAGAGAGTAATGCTCAGTTTCACTTTTTTTTTCCAGGGGAAATGGGGCGGGGAGGGGGGTTACCCTGGCTGACGTGGAATTTAAACCTTGTTAAGATGTTCAAAGTGAATCAGAGTTCAAATTGTGGGCTTCAAACTACTCCAGCCCAAACAAAGGACTTCACTCATACGTGGAAGACTTAATGGCAAGAGTGAAAGCAAATTCTTGGAGTTCCTTGAACCTCAGAGGTTGACAGAGCTGTATGAAATGTGGCCTCTTAGGAGAGTTGAGAGAAATAATACAGTGAAGAGGAGACTGGCTTTGAATTCCAATGTATCCTCTGTCCAATCTCAGTGTGAACCTCAAGGTTCATTCCCATGCCTGGTATTTCCTGTCTAAGAAGGTTTTTGTTTTTGTTTTCAAAGTTTAGGTTATATTTTGGAGCTTAGTTTGGTATTATGTATTAATTTCTAATTCACTTAATCATTCTGAAAGCTTATTTCCTTTCCTTTAATGTGAGGGCCAAATAGGCTGCACATTTAAATGTTATTTGAGTGGGCACATGGCTAATAAAAGCTTGGGAAATTCTAGCTCATGCTGTTTGGTGACCCCAAAGCTTTGGCAGAATTTTAAATTTTAGGGCTAGAATATACATAAAAAGTCATAGGCTCAAAACTGAAGGTTAACTTTGAGGGCCATCATGTACAACCCCCTAATTTTATAGAGGATGAACCAAAGCTGAGGGAGGGGAGGTGACTTGCCCAGGATCACACAGGCAGAAAGAATCAAAGGTAGAATTTGAACTCAGAAACCTCCTGATTCCAAATCCTATGGCAATCTTTCCCCTGAAGCAGTGCAAAGGACAGAATTTTAGCCTTCCACTCTCCAAAGTATTCACAGCCACCCCCCCAGTTACTGGGCACCTTTATGTGCAAGACTTTAAGCCTGGCTCATGAGAAAGACTACAAGATGAAAAGCCCTCACAGAACCAGCCTAAGCCAATCATGGCAAGGCCGACTGTCCCTAGGACTGGCCTGCTTGTCTTTGAGCTGAATCCCCTCAGTACTTTAGGAAAGTTGCCAGCACATGAAGATGCCAGGGCTTGTCCTCATGGCCCGTCGGAGTCACTAGCTCCAAAGCCAGGGAGCACAGGTGCACCCAAGGATAGCATGTGCTATCATCTTTCTGTGGCTTAATCTCTCCTCTATCTGCCCCTTCAAGTTGGCAAAGTGTTTGGACTACATTATCCCATTTGAGCCTTACGATAGCTCTGTCAAGGAGGGCCTTCTAGTATTCTTCTCTCTGCTCCTCGTTTTACTTATTGGGAAACTGAGGCTCAGAAAAGTAAATGACTTAGCCAGGATCACTCAGCTAAGAAATATACACGTTAGAATTTAAATCCGGGTCTTTCTGACTTCAACAATAACTTGAGGCCTTCAAGAGTGGGGAACCTGTGGCCTCAAGGCCACATATGGCCTTCTAGGTCCTTGGGTGCAGCCTTTTAACTGAGTCCAAGTTTTACAGAACAAATGCTTTTGTTAAGGGGATTTGTTCTGTGAAGTCTGGATTCAGTCAGAGGGCTGCACTTGAGGACTGAGAGGGCCACATGTGGCCTCAAAGGCTGCAAGTTCCCCACTCCTGGTTAGGGCTTCCCCTCTACATACCTCATAGAGATGTTCCAAGGATTGTGTAGTACTCCCTAACCTGTGATTTCACCCAGGTAGGAACTCCTGGTGTGGAAACTCCTTTCAGCAATGCAAACTTACATTTTATCCACCAGTAACTTAGAGGTTTAAGAGTTGCCTGCACAGCGTGATAGGCAGGGTGGGGGTACTAACAGGTGAAATCGCTTGCTCATAGTTCCACAGCTACTATGTGTTTGAGGCAGGCTTTGAACCCAGGTCTTCCTGACTGTGAGGAAGTCCTCTATCCAGCCTGTAATAGCCATGCTGCTATTAGGAATAATGGCTGAAATCTATGTGAAAACACTCAACTCCTAAGAAATGGGCAACATAAGTAAATTCTAGAAGCCATTTTGTGTACCACATCATTCCTGTTTTCTGAGTTCACAGTTTTTTGAAACTGGGAACTCAAGACTGTTTTCTCACTTATTTTCACTTCCAAACACTATTTGAACACCTTGCCGACTTGAAGGGAATATATACACGTCAGCCTTTATTATTCTAAATGTGGTATTGACAATAGCCTTCCTTTAAAACAGTTGACGATCCTATGATTGCCTACAGACTGTACTTCCTACATAGAGCTCATTCCAAAATGGCTCCCATGGTAAGAAACAGTTGCTTCCTAATCATTAGAATGCATTCACTTTCCTTTTTGGAACTCTCATTTGGTACTACTTGTCAGTTCTAGACCCTCCCAACTCTCTTTTTGAAGAGAATAGTCATATAGGCAAGAGGCTTTCAAGCAGTCTACACCTTTTGATATCTTTCATTTCTTGACTTTGAAAGGCCTAGTCCAGGGATGCGGAATCTGGGACTCAAGGCCACATGTGGCCCTCTAGGCCCTCAAGTGGGGCCCTTTGACTGAATCCAAACTTCACAGAACAGATCCCCTTAATAAATGGATTTGTTCTGTAAAATTTGGGCTGAGTCAGAAGGCCACACCCAAGGACCTACAAGGCCACATGTGGCCTCAAGGCCACAAGTTCCCCCACCCCTGGTCTAGTATTTGCCATTCTACTTACCTCCACCCAGTTTTACAAACCTTGGTAGACACTGAACCTAACCAAGGATCTTGAGATTGGGAAGTTGGGAAGGTCTTGGGCACACAGGGTCATAGATTCAGAGTTGGAAAGGAGTTTAAAGGCCTCTCATTAAAGCCCAGCTCATTTACTTTACACATGAGACAACTGAGGAAAAGTCACACAGCTGTAAGTGACTGAGACAGTCTTTGGGACTCTCAGGCTAGTGTTCTATCTATATTCTATATCACTATACCCTGCTAGGGCCTCCCTCTCGTTAAGTTCCTTATAAATGTTTCCCTGCTATTTATTCCATATCCTAAAATAGATCATCTCAATTCATTCTGAATACTCTTTTCACAGCCAAACTCTCAGAAAAGGCCCATCTAAGCTTATTGCTTACTCTTTTCACTTTTGCGCCTCCCGCCCACTTCTCTCAATGGCTTCCGGACTAACACTTGACTGAACTGTACTCCAAGGTTGTTCAACTGATGACTCTTCTGGTACTTTCTCCATAGTTTTTTACTTACCTACCTGCCCTCCTTTTCAGAAATTCTCTTTTCCCCCTTTTACTTTTATGACCCTACTCCCTCCTGATTCTCCTCTGAGAATTCTCCACCTCCTCATTCTGATTGATCCTTCTGAGTCTCATTTGCTGGATCATTATCAGTTTTCCTTACTGCTAATGTCCCCCTAAGGCACTATAAGAGACCCTTGTTTCTTCTCTCTCCAAGTAATCTCATTAGCTCCCATGGATTTGATCAATTCTACCTCCATGACCTTTTTTTAAAATCAAATGCTTTATTAACTTCTGGTTTCCATCATTCATTTCCGCCAGATTTTGAGTTACAAATTTTCTCCCCATTTTTCCCCTACCCACCACCCCAAAAGAACGATCCCACTGGATATCCCCTCCTCCAATCTGCTCTCTCCCTTATCTTCTCCCATACCCTCTCTGATTTTCCAGTAGGGAGTGGTGGATCTCTATGCCCCAGTGCCTGTATATCTTATTTCCCAGTTATCCATGACCTTTCTTAACATGTATCTTTTCCCCACCTCTTGACTGGCCTGTTATATCAGCCTCCCACCTGGTCTTATACCTCCCCTCTCCAATCCATCCAACCTGTCAAAATGATCTCCCTAAAACACAAGTCCCTCTTGCCTCCATACTCCTCAGCCAGGCACTAAAAGCGTTTTACAGTCTGTCTCCAGCCTACCTTTCTGGGCTTGTTCCACATCATTCCTCTCCATCATCTCTTGTGTTCTCATCCAAATGGCCTATGCATTTGTTCTCCCAACTCTGCATTCCATCTCTCACCTGGTTGTGTTTGGATAGGAAGGTAAATACACCTAGAAAACCCTCTCTCCTAATTTCCAGCCCTTAGAATCCTTAGCTTCCCATGCTACCTCCTGATTCGTTCAAGTTGTTAGGGCTCTCTCCTCTACTTCTCATGTCTACATGTCTACTTCCCCAGGGAATGTAATAAATTAAAATGGCATTTCTTCAGGTTACCTATGGAAATATCCTTCCATTTCATGGCTTCTGATTTCAATTGTGATAACTGTTATATATAATACTTTGAAGTTTGCAAAGTACCTCATATATAGTATGTTTTATAATCCTTACACCAACCTTATGAGAGAGGCTACTATAGACATCATCCCCATTTTACAAATGAAGAGCCTGAGAAAAGTTAAATAATTTGCCTATGGTCACAAATCTTATAAATGCCAGAAATAGTATTTGAACCCAGGCCTTTAACATTCCAAGACCAGCATGTTGTCTCTCTTTATAATGAGAATGTCAATATAGATCATCCAGGGGCGGCCAGGTAGCACAGTGAGTAAGAGCACCGGCTCCAGTGTTGAGAAGACCTGGAGATCGAATCCCTGGCTCAGACACTTAGCACCCACCCAGAAACACCTGGCCGTGTAACCTTGAGCAAGTTACTTAACCCCAATTGCTTAGGGGCGGCCAGGTGGCTCAGCGAGTAAGAGCACCGGCTCCAGTGTTGGGACGACCTGGAGATCGAATCCCGGGCTCAGACAGTCAGCACCACACCCAGAAATAACTGGCCTTGTAACCTTGAGCAAGTTACTTAACCCCGATTGCTTAAAAAAAAAAAATATAGATCATCCAGTGATGGATAGGGGTGGGGTTTGGGGGGGAAAAGAGCATGACAGTGAAAGGCAGAGAATTTCCTTTCCTTTCAAGTTTCAGTTTGGGGAAGTAAGCAAAGGACTTTTTGTTCAAGGTAGAAAGGATCAAGCATCTATAATAGCCTCAGTTCATTGTTAACTTTATCCCAGACATTGAAAGAGACAGTCTAGTACCACCTGCCAGTGGGGCAACAGAAGAGGAATAGAGGTTTGGGGAAATGGAGGAAGAATGCTTTAAGAATCAGTTGGGCAGGAGCATAACAGTAATCAACATCTCATTTTCCCCTTCCCACACTCAGTTGGAAGCAGCCAGATGTTCCTTTCATTTAAATAGCAAAACCTAAAAATGTGCTCTATTAACAGATGCTTTAGGCAGCCATAATTGCAAGCTACAAATTAAGAGAAAACATAAAAAACCTATTATATATCCTAACAGGTCATTATTTAGTTTATAGATTCAACCACTACTATTAATCAGTAGAACTATAAATCTTGAGAAATGTGGTATAGGAAAAAAAATCCTCACTAATTAGGACTGATTAGTGAAGGTATGCCAAACTGGG
Source organism: Petaurus breviceps papuanus (assembly GCF_028583685.1). Lineage (NCBI taxonomy): Eukaryota > Metazoa > Chordata > Mammalia > Diprotodontia > Petauridae > Petaurus > Petaurus breviceps. Next base: position 9,439,848 of record NW_027187369.1, read on the forward strand.
GAAAGTAGAAACCAAAGAACGGAAAGAAATGCCATGAAGGTATTTTCAACTATATAAAACATATCCACCCCTGATGCTTTGAAATGGGTGCACAGGATTCAGAGCTAGGAGGGATGGCAGAGATCATTGGGGCATGGCTCATAGAGATTCATGAGCCTTTCTTTTTTACAGATCAGGGAACTGAAGCCCCAACATGGAAAGGGGCTTGCTTAGCTTTCATACAACTAATAAAAGGTAGAGATGGATTTCCAGCTAAAGTCACAACTCTATTTTAAATATCATCCCAAGGGAGGTGGCTCCAATGTCAAGAGGGTATTTTCTGTTAGACTGGAGCCATACAATGACTCTAGCCATCAGCCATAACTCAAGATGACTGAAATTTTAAAATGATTTAGATAATAAAGAACCTAAAACAAGAAGATGAAATAAGACCAAATATTTTCTTCAATAACAAGCACTGTTATCTTTTAGTGACTTCAAGATAAATTCATCATGATTATCTCCAATCCTGGCTCTTAAAGCCACAGTGTAGGTAAAGGATGACAAAAGACATAATATGATGGGCTTTTTATAAATGTCATTAAAGAAAATTGGGAGGGGGGTGTCAGAGGAGAGGTAAAGGAAGAAGGGACCAGTCAATTCTGATTGGTTCCAGAATTCTTCTAGCCAGTCAACTGGGAGCAACTCTCCAGTATCTGATCCAGTGGGCCCTTCTCTTTGCACCCATGGACAGAATCAGCCAAGGAATAATAATAATAGGTTAGATAATAATGAAGTTGGAGTCAAACTGCGACTACCTGAAATAAGAACCAATATGCATATTTACAAATTCCCCAAGTGTTTCTTATGGGTGTGAGAGCAGGGGGAACAAAACAATTTGCCCCTGGGGAGCTTTTGTTTGCATTAATAACCTACTTTGCAGCTACCCTTTAATTTCTCTTTCTTACAGGAGTTGCCCCTAAGTGTTTGAGGTTTTAATCATTATGTTACAAATGTAAATGTCTTTTAAAGGAACAAATCCTGCAGGCTTAGGTCAATATAAGCAACCCACCACGGAGGTAATGCTTCTCACTCAGAATTCACTTCTCCCTGTCTGTCTACTCCAAGGCTGAAAGAGAAAGATGGGCCTGGTGGGCCTTTCTGATGTTTGGCTTCTCAAACTGTTTCTCATTTGAGAGTAGATTATTCCAAAGGACAAAAGCATTATTTGTATACCCTCTGAGAAAGCTCCCACTCTTAAGAGCTGGGATGTCACTGGGATATTTCTATGGAAGTGATTTACACTGACTCACTGGTAAGATGCTTTTTACAACTTCCTTAGCATACATATTTCTTCCATTGTTCACTCCAAGCCCCAGAATTTATTATAGTAATAATAGATAAAAATGGAAATGGCACTTTAAGGTTTGCTAAGTGCTTTATAAATATTATCCCATTGGAGCCTCACAACAACTCTGTGAGGTGTAGGGGTAATTATCATTCCTATTTACAGATAAAGGAAATGAGATAGACAGGTTAAGTGACTTGCTCAGGATCACACAGCTAATAAGTCTGACACTGGGTTCAAAATTAGGACTTTCTGACTCTAAGTCTAGCATTCTATCCATTACACCACATAGTTGAATACCCATATTAAGGAGAGGCATATGTCACAAAAAACGGAAAACTTCTTAACCATTTAAGGATTTAACCCTCAGATAACATTGAGGTAATAGAAAAAAATAAAAGAAAAACAAATGAGCAGGAGCTGTGGAACAACAGGCCACAATTTTTCTTTAAACACCACAGAAAGACTTAACTAGAAGTCTTCAAGGAGAAGCTGGATGCTCATTTTTCAGGGGCCCCAGAAAAGGATGTCATGCTTTAAACAGTAAGGCTTAGAGGATTTGGGAGGTCCCTTTTAACTTCAAACTTTTAAGATACAGTCACTAGATCAGGAGACTTGGGTTCAAATGGTGCCTCAGTTACTTACTAGCTGTGTGATCCTGGACTTTCCTGGACCTCATCTTCCTCATGTGGAAAATTAGGGGATTCAACAACCTTCAAGTTCTTTCTAGCTCCAAATCTATGATCTTATGTTATCAATTCAAGCACTATATGATTTTACAGTAACGTTATTGTTTAGTCATTTCAGTCACATCTGACTCTTCATGATGCCCTTTGGGGTTTTCTTGGCAGATCCTGGAGTGGTTTACCATTTCCTTCTCCAGCTCATTTTACAGATGAGGAAACTGAGGCACACAGGGGGAAATGAGTTGTCCAGGGTCACATAGCTACTAAGTGTCTGAGGCCAGATTTGAACTCAGGAGGAGAAGTCTTCCTGACTCCAGGCCCATCACTTTATCAGTATATCACCTATATTAATAGAACAGCCTCTGAGTTTTTAAGTGTCAGATGGCGGGGGTAGGGTGGGAAATCTTTGTAGTCCTCATGATTATTCACTCTGGTGGCAACCACATACACATGTATGGTCCTGAAGATAGTGGGGCCTAGTAGGAAGAGCCCAGGCTGTGTGGATGAGGAGAGGCAGCACACCATGGTGAAGAACACTAGAAGTCAATAGACCTGGGTTCAGTTCTCTTCTATCCATCTCCCTTTCCTTCATGGGGCCTCAGCTTCCTTTACAAAACAAGGGACATGAACATGCTAATATTTGAAGGTGCCTTTCAGTTTAAAATCCTCTGAGATTCTAATTCTTTTCTTCCTAAACAGCTGCTCTTCACTAAAAGGAAAAAAAAGACCTTTAATTAAGTCCAAGACCAGCAACACACTGAAATGCCTACCTGTAGGTAGCGACCAACTCCCTCTCACATCAACAGTTAGCTATTTCTTGGCTAATGAACTCTACTGACCATTCTGGAGTGAGTCTCTGACCTCTGGAAAGCTTGGAAGGCCTTTCAGTGGCTGCTGGGACTCTGTTGGACACTAGAAATCCCCACATTTTGTGTTTATTATTAGGAAGCTTCCTTGTTCTCAAATGTGACTTACTCTACTTCCTTCTTTCCCACAGTTGTGAGTGCCATGCTTGACAGTAATGGTGCACACTACTGGCACTGGTTCAGTTCCCCCCAACTCTCAATCGCTCACTCCCAACATGAGTGCGCCAGTGGGACTGACAGAGCCAAGCTTTCTGGCTTTTCAGGAGATCCTCACTTGGCCCACATTAGGCACTTGCATTTTTTCACTCAGATTAAATTATTGGGGCACCCAAGGATTGAAAGCAGTAAACGCCAAAGGAAGGGACTTTAGAGGCCATTGAGTCCAACTCACTTAACTGAAAGATGAGTAAAGTGAGACCCAGAGGTCAAGTGACTCACCCAAAGTTCCCCCAAAAGAGTACAGCTCTCGAGCTGGAAGGGACCTTAGAAGCCAGATGAGGAAAGCAGAGTGTTGAGGAATAAATGACTTCCTTAGCATTAGGCATCTACTAAGTGTCTTATCAATCCTGACCCTAAGTACAGGGATGGAAATGGGAGACCATTGAGCACCAAGAAGGAAACTGGAAAGATGCAGCATGGTACCAGGGAAAGAATGTGTGATTTGGCCTCAAAAACACCTGGATTCATCTCCTTCTGATAAGCAAGTCACTTATGCTCCCTGAACCTCAAATTTCCTCATTTGTAAAATGGGATTAAACATGCTTATAGTACCTATCTCACAGGGATGCTGGGAGAAGTCAAATGAGGATGTTTGCACAGCCCTTTCTGGCCCTTAAAAGTGGTTTCAAAATGTCTCCTAGTATTGTTGGTAATGATTACCTGATCTGCCTCCCTGTATCTTTTCCTGTTGGTCCCAGCTCTTTCCTCTGGGATGAAGCAGAATAAGTCTCCTGGAGCCTCATGAAAAAAGTTTCCTGAACTGAAATTTTGGCACCCACACAGAAGTTTCAGAAAGGGCCCCTTCATCTGCCTTCTCCTCTAAGATTACCTAACAGTTCCTCTGTGTATATATGCACCTAGTTGTAAACATATTGTCTCCCCGACTAGAATGCAAGGTTGTTGAAGGTAGGATTGGCCTTGCTTATCTTTGTAACCTCCGCCCTTAGTACAGTTTCCAACACATAGTATGTATTTAATAAATACTTGTTGATGGATTGCTGATGTTTCATTCACTTCAAAATAAGCCCATCTCAGTCCCAAGCCCTAATGGGGGTGAAGGAAGAAGAAGTGGCCATAGTTTTGTTTGTTTTGAAACTGGGTCTCTCCCTCTGGAGGCTGGAAGTTCAGTGGCCACTCCCAGTCCCAATCCCACTACTGATGAGGACAGTTGCATTTGACTCTTACTCTGTTTCTGACCTGGGCCATTTCGCCCCTTGTTATGCTCCCAGGGGGTCATTACACTGGTGTGGAGCCTTGATGAGCTTAGCCCATTGTAACTCAGAACTCTGCAGCTGAAGTCATTCACCAGGCTCAATCTGCTCAGTGGCATGGATTACAGGTGTGTGCCACCATACCTTTTTTCAGGTGGAGTGGGATGAGGGTTGAAGGCAGAAAGAAGAGCAAATCAGTAAATCCCAATTGGTTCTTTCAGAAAATCAACTTGGAGCAATTGTCCAAGAAGCACATGCAACTTGGCCTTGTCTTTGCAACCATGAACAGAACTAACAATTGCCATCAATTCAGTTTTAGAAAGCTCCTTCCTCAGAACAACCCTATGAGGCAGTATAAATATTATTAACCGGGGAAGCTAGGAGGTGCAGTGAATAGAGCACCGGCCCTGGAGTCAGGAGAACCTGAGTTCAAATCCTGCCTCAGACACTTGACACACTTACTAGCTGTGTGACCTTGGGCAAGTCACTTAACCTCAATTGCCCTACCCTCCCCCCTCCAAAAAGTAAAAAAATAAAAAATAATATTATTAACCTACTTTATATATTAGGAAACTGAGGCTCACTCCTTGAGGCTCAAGTCTTTTACTTGTTGATTTCCCTGTTACTAGATTGACTATTTTTCTGGTTGCTCACATGACTTGTAAAGAAGTCAAAGGTGATGGCAGAATTCTCAGCAAATGGGCTCTGGACTCCAAGGGGCTATGCTACCTAATAAAATGAACCATCATTTGTCACATTCAGATAACTCTAATCACTACCCATTTTGTTCCTAGATCAAGAGTGGAAAGGAAGATATTAGAGCTCTGGGCTTGCTTGATGGGTCCGTGGCAGCTGCAAGCTCTTGTGACTTATTCCAGAGAATGGGCCTTGGTAGGTGAGGCAGCTTTGAAGAACAAAATGCTTGAGCTCAATGCATGCCCAAGTTGAATTGTCCCTATCAAAAATTCCCCTGATACTTTATTAGGAAATCCACTTATTTATTTCCCAGGTTGTACAGATTACACGTGGATACTCTTGTACTACAACTTCCTACCTGATATTTGTGGACTGGACTTCTCTGGCTGGCTTAGAGCCCTGCTCTGCCTATCCTGACCTGGACCTCCGGCATCTGGTGCCCAGCACCCATGACAATAGCTGGAAGGTGCTTTCTTTTTACCAATTTCTCGGCCTCCCAGAAAGAATTCTTTGCATCAGTTTGATTTTCCTGAGTGTGGAAGGAAAAGGAGATTTGTAGAGCATAAAAGTAGAGCTTTCCAGCAAAATCAAAGGTAATTATGGTAATATGAGCAAAAAAAAATTGGCCACTTCTAGCCATGCCCCCAACATTCCCTACCATATGCTTAATGGCAAGGTTAAAATGAAGTGCCTCTCATTGCACAATGGGAAGGGACAATTCAAAACCATTAAACTTATGAAAAACAGTTACTAACTTGTGCAAACCCTTGGATGCAGTCCACTATGGAGACCCATCTGCACAAAAATGTTCGTAGAAGCATTATTGGTGATAACGCAAAGGTGGATGTTTGTGTGTGCAATGGCTGAAGGTATTTTTGTATGTGACTGAATGAACTGTATGGATAGCACTGCTTCATAAGACTGAAGAATTCTGAAAAACATGGACGAGACTAGTACCGTGTTTCCCCGATAATAAGACACTGTCTTATTATTTTTTTTGGACAGAAAAACACCAGAGGGCTTATTTTCAGGGGAGGGCTTATTTTAATGAACATTGACAGCAATTTTAATAAACAGGTAAATGTGAACAAAAAAATGTACCTTTATTCAATAAGCAAATCACTGGGGAAGAACAGGACGATGCGCTCACTGCTGCAGCTCTGATTGGATGCAGCTCAGAGCGCAGTGTGCGTTTCACCCGGGGGGGTGGACGGTGCATACAGAGGGTACCATAATGTAGCGTGTAGCACAGGGGATCACCTTCACTACAGTAGCAATCTCAATAGGGCTTATTTTCGGGGGAGGGCTTATTTTAGAGGAATCTTACACAGTAAGGGGAGGGCTTATTTTCGGGATAGGTCTTATTATCAGGGAAACACGGTATGAACTGATGAAGAGTGAAGTGAGCAGAACCAGTAGAATAATGGACAGGACAGCTACAACAATGGCAGAGAAATCAATGGGAAGCAGAAACAAAACGATGTTAACAATTACGCTGATCCTAGTGTCACTCTGTCTAGTCTAAAATCCTCATTTTAGGGGAGGAAACTGAGGTACAGGAAGGGGAAACGGTTTGTCCAAAGTCATCCAAAAAGACCACAGCTCTAGAGCTGGAAGGGAACTCAAAGGCCATCTAGTCCAACCCCCTCATGTTACATAGGAGGAAACAGAGGTGCACAGTTAAGTTAGGTGGCACAGTCAATAAAGTGTTCTACCTAGAATTACTAAGCCGAGTTCAAATTCCACCACAGACACTTACTAGCTATATGAACTTAGGTAAGTTTACTTAACCTCTGTCTGCTCCATTTCCCAGGTTTGGGCATACCATCCATGATGACTCAGATGTGACTAATGATAAGAGGAGATGATGGCAGAGGAAGGAAGGCAAATGGAAAGTGTGAAGGCTCTACAGATAATCATAAAATAGTAAATGAACCCATGGAAGGCCTCTAGCATATTGAATGGACACTTTGATTTTTAAATATTTTGATAACTGAATTTCAAGAAGATAACTTTCCTTTGTAATTCTATGTATTTTATGCTTTTAAAAATGATTCTCTGATAAAGGGGTCCAGGACACACAAAAGATTCCCCTGCTCTAAGGAGAATTTAAAGAAGGGCATAGCCAAGAATTATCAAGGTTGAGAACACCAGAAGAGGCTGCAATCTGCATTAGTGGGAAGACTGCCCAAATGAGTGAGATCAGAGAACCATACTATATTGGTCACAGATCTGCATGTCACATTAACTTTTAACCTCGAAGAAGCTCCCAAAAAAACTTGCAATAACATATAACCCTCTATGTCTGGGCAAGGAAAGGAAAAATCAATTTAGCAAAATATGAGTAAGACCCAGGTGGGAAGAATCACAGGAATGCTAGCCAGACTAAGATTGGTGAATCCTAAAATTATAGATATAGAGCTGGAAGAGAGCTTATAAGTCTTCTACCCTGTCCTTTTACAGGAGGAAACTGAGGCCCAGGGAAGGGAGTTATTCAAAATCATACAAAAGATCACAGCTAGAGAATAGTAAGGGACTTAAAAGCTATCTAGTCTAGCCCCCTCATTTTACAGATGGGAAAACTGAGGCCCAGGAGGGAAAGTGACTTCCTCAGGGTCTCAAAGATGGGATTTGAACTCAGGTCTCCTTACTCCAAATCTAGCTTTTTCTACTGTTGGGGCCCTTGCATTGGTCATTGCCTATGTTGTTTTAGTTTGTTCTTCTTTTCTCCAAGATCAGGGACTATTTATCAGGGTCCTGGACCTCCTGCCTAGCTATCCACATGAAAAGCAAGGCACTCAGCTCCCATTCTCAGCACTACTTCCTCTGCCTGAGCTAGGTATGAAACTGCCAAGTTTTTCAACCAGCCTTCATAATTGCCCTTATTCTGAAGGTACTTAACGTGTCCTGTAAAACAGCAGGAAACAACAGGGACTTAACAGTTAGGACAGGACAGCCGCTCGGGTTCTCACAAGACCCATCCAGTTATTTTGAACTTGTGCCAGACTATAAAATTCTTTATATGCCTTTTAAGACATTTCAGAAAGATTCGACTATTAGAGCTGTCTTGCTGTGGACTCAAGCCGAATTTGTGGGAATATTTCCCTAGATCGAATGACCCCAATCCATATCTGATGCCTCATCAAGATGGGGAAGGGGGCCCCTGGCTTCTTCAAGGCTGTGTTGATAGAATGCAAGCTCTGGCAGGGCCTCTCAAGATGGGAAGTTCATAAGCTTAAAGATCTAGGGTTGGAAGGGACATCAAAAAGGCCACATAGTCTACCAGCTCACCATCCCTTATTTAACAGATGAAAAAACTGAAGCCCAGGGAAGGAAGGAGACAAGCATTATTAAGCACCTACTATGTGCTAGACACTGAGCTAAACGCTTTTTTAAAATATTATCTCATTTGATCCTCACAACAACCTTGGGAGGTAGGTACTGTTATTATCTCCATTTTACAGGCAAGGAAACTGAGGCAGACAGTAGTTACATAACTTGCCTAGGGTCACACAGCTAATAAGTGTCTGAGGTAAGATTTAAACTCAGGTCTTCTTAAGTCTAGACCCAGCACCCTGTGTACTGTGGTGTCACCTAGTTGCCTGTGGTCACACAGGTATTAAGTCACTGAGTCAGCACTTGAATCCAATCCCACTGGCCCCAAACTGAGAATTTTTTTCAGAGTACAATATTGCTTCTTCAAAGACAGGAAGGTAGAAAGGCAGTGTAGTAAGTGGAAAGACTGCTAACTTCAGTGTCAGAAGATGTGGGTCCAAATCACCCCTCAGATTATGTGACCTTGGGCAAGTCAATTGGCCTCTCTTGGCCTTAGTTAACTCCTCTGTAAAATGAGGGGGTTGGACTATCTGGCCTATCAGAACCCCCTCTAGATCCATGATCCCATGATTTTCATAGAAGCCCATTCCTGAAATCTAGAAATTTCTTACTATTATATGAAATCCTTATTTCTTCCCTTTTTGGCTCTCATCATGTCTCCTGCCTCTTCTTCCCTCAGTGCCCCATGGGCTTCATCAGCCCTTCTCTTCTGTGCTCTGGGGCTGGTCTATGATGGCAGCCCTCCCCGAAAGGCCTGGACTCCTGCTCGGTCCCTTAACTCTGCCATAGTGACTGGGCTTTGTTGGCAGCCATAGGCTGCTTTGCCCCTCCCTCACTTCTGGCCTCAAAATACTCTCTACCAGCTGAGGGTTCCAGTTAGTTGGATTCCAGGCAAATTGACATTTAACTACACACAATTTCAGCATCTCAGGGAAAGCTAATTCAGGGGAAAAGCTGCAGTGTACCCCAGCTCTGGTTTCATATCCCAAACCAACAGGCCTCTACTGCTGCACTCTCCAAAGCCTTCATATATATTTGCTGCCTTGATTTTCCATGCTCTGCTGCTAATTTCAGCCGCGGAGAAACAAACCACAGCTCCATGACCTTTTTCTCTGATCAACTGATCAACACACTGATCAACTATGACGGCCGGAAGGGATGGGCAAAACCAAACTGTTTTCTGTCCTTTCCTCAAACATGTGTTAGCACTTACTGATACAGTTGGGCTATGACTTGAAAAACAGAGAAATGCACTTGAAGTCGGTCTATGAGAGCACAAGCAGCCTCCCCTTGGCACAGAGGTGGTAGACCATAGGTGTGGAACAAGTCATATGTTGGCAGGCAGGGCCAACTCAACAGATTTGTTTAGCTGGACTCTACTTTTTTTTGCCTTTTGGAGAGCAATTGGGGTTAAGTAACTTGCCCGAGTTTACACAGCTAGTAGTTTTTGTGTTAAGTGTCTGAGGCTGGATCTGAACTCAGGTTCTCCTGACTCTGGGGCTGGTGCTTTACTCACTGTGCCATCTAGCCACCCTAGACTCTACTTTTGTCTGAAGGGGGAGGAATCTGGTATTTTGTTTTGTTTCATTGGGTGGGGGGGAAGTTCCCAGAAGGGAAGTAGCAATAATGTTTTGTTTTGTTTTTCAAAGAACGTGAATGAAACTTTTTTTTTAAGTAAGTGGAGATGAGGCATTCTGCTAGGCATGAGTCTTACAAGGCCACTGGGAGGCAGAAAGGGAAGGTATGCCTAAGCGAACCACCCAACAGACAAGATTCCCTTCTAGATGTCCTCTCCCTAGGTTAGATACTCTCTCAATCTCAGAGGCTGGACACCAGCAGTGGTGTGGGGATTCCATGCCAAGGGAGGGAGACGGAAGAGTATGGGTATTTATGAGCATTAATGGACAAGGCTCCACAGACACAAGGATCCATGGTCCCTTGAAATCTCCGACCCTACCTGTATAGCTTTTCTGGGGATGAAGCCCAATCTGGCATGCTATGTTCTAAGTTCAGGGCTCCATGTTTTGGGAAGGAAGGACTCTGACAAGCTGTAACATGTCCAGGATGGGGAAGAGAATGGAGCCACTTAACCCTTCATGCCTCAGGCAAGAAGGCTCTAAGATTATAAGTTGCAGACAGTTCACAATCTGCTGATGATCCAGAGGGTTCCAGCCTCAAGCAAATCACAGACCCTTGATGGTTTAATAAATATGCAAGGTATAAGGGATACAAAAGATGAAAAAGAACATGACTTCTGCTCACAATGCAGTTTAAAATCTAATGATGGGGGTTGGGGAGGACAAATACATATGAGCACAGATGTGACCAGGAGAACACCAGGCAAGAAACCGTGAGAAATCTGAGGAGAGAGATGTCACTCCCAGATAGGGGCAGGAGATATAAAAGAGAGCTTGATGGAAGGAGTAGAACCTGAAGGAGGAAATACAACTGGGCCTTGAAGGGAAACATTCTAAGGGTTAGATTGTATGTGTGTGAATGTGCATATGTGTCTGGTGGAGGGTGTGAGTGGGAAGAGGATGGGGTGAACAAATGCACAGAGACAATATTAGGAAGGACAAGAATAGATGACAGTGAGTCATCAAGTTTGACTAAAACATTAAAGGTATGCTAGAGAAAAGCATGCGGTAAGTCTGGATGGATAGCATAGAGTTAGACTGCAGAAGACCTCAAATGCCAATACTTCCAGATATATGCTTTAATGCAGTAAGCAATGGGAATCATTCAATTTTTTTTTGCCTTTTGGAAGGCGATTGGGGTTAAGTAACTTGCCCAAGGTTACATGGCTAGTTTTTTTTTGTGTGTGGGTGTTAAGTGTCTGAGGCCGGAACCAAACTCAGGTCCTCCTGACTCCAGGGCCGGCACTTTACTCACTGCACCACCTAGCCACCCCATTCATTTTTTTAAAAATCAAAATGTAAAAGTGAAATTCATTAAAGTTTATATATGTAGGTACAATAGAGGTACAAGAGAACTACAAACTTTGAATTTCTCCTACTAAACTCAAATCTCCTTGACTGCCAGACCTATGTCTTAATTGATCTTTATTTTTTCCCCCATCATGGTGCCCTGTACCCTATAGGCACTAACTGGATGTTTGAATGAATTTTTAAATGGTCTTTGGGAAAATGGGCCAGTTTCATTTTTTAAATATATATCTAGGTCACACTTGAAGTATATTAGTTACAAAGAATATCACCAGAATAAGCACAATGAATTTAATCTAAATTGTTTTATCCTTGACACATCCTGTTCACAGGATGTTTGCAGCTCTAAGACATTCAGGACTTAAGGAAAAACTATCTAGCCTCCCCAAAGACTGAAACTAAGTTATAGATCAAAGGATGGTAGGCCTGGAAGGAATCCATTTTACAAATGAACCAACTGAGACCTATAAAAGGAAAGGGACTGGTTCTAAGTCACAAAGGTAGTAAATGGCAGAGTTGGGATTTGAGCCCCAAGTCTTCAGACTCAAAGACCAGTGTTTTTGCAAATAAATAACAGTGACCTCCATCTTGGTTAGTGGTCCATATCAATTTAGGGTAGAAGCATAGAATGATGACATGGGTTCTACAAGATAGGACTTCTTTTGGAGAAACTAGTCCATTGGGAAGAGTATCTTAATCACAAACTGGCAGCAGAACTTGAGCATTATGGGCGAATAGACTGACCTGAAAGTGACCCAAAGCCATGAAACACTCCTTTTAACAGATGAAGAGACTGAGCTCCTAGAGAGGGGAAGTGACTTGCCCAAACTCACAAATTAGAGTATAGATTAAAAAAAATTTTGATAACTCTATTTCATTTGTAATTCTATATGTTTTATTTTGCTTATTTGTAAACATTATTCCTAGCAAGGTTCCATATGCCTCAACAGACTGCCAAAAGGGTCTATGACACACAAAAATCGTTTAAGAATCCCTGATGAAATCAGGTGTAGCTGCCCTATTTTACAGATGAAGAAGAGCATGAGGCCTAGAGAAATTAGACTTGCCTAGGCTCATATAGCCAATAAGTATCTGAGGTGAGATTTGAACCCAGGTTTTCCAGTTTCTCAGTCCACTACTCTGTCCACTTCCTTAGAGATTGGCTGGTCCAACTTCCTCGTTTTATAGAAGAAGACTCTTAAGGCCCAGAGGTGAAATGATTTGTTTAAGGTCACACAGGTTATGAGAGGCAGAACCTGGATTTGAATCTGGGTCCTCTGACTCTAAAGCCAGTGTCTTTTCAACTATAATATGCTATCCCCAGTAGGTATGTAGTGTCACTTCATAATTATATATACCCCAAGTGGACCTCTGATTTAGGGTTAGGAGCTAGGAGAAAAAGCATACCTAGTTCTCTCCAGTCTTAGCAGTCAGACTTTGGGGGAAGACACACACATACACATTCTGCTCTTAACAAATTTCTTGTACATAACAGGGAAGATATGACATGTCTTGTCAAATGGAGACATACAGCTGAACGAGTTCCAATTTCACATTTTGGACTTTTAAAACTGAAATCCCAGGGTGGCTAGGTGGTAGAGTGAATAGAGCGCCAGCCCAGGAGTCAGGAGGACCTGGGTTTGGATCTGGCCTCAGACACTTAACACAAAAAATAGCCGTGTGACCTTGGGCAAGTCACTTAATCCCAATTGCCTTCCAAAAAGAAAATAAAAAACAAACCTGAAATCCCTAGGCAGAGATGAGGAATATAACATCAAGTAAGTCAGGGTCAGGGATGAAATGTCATTCAAGATAGGTACTGGCCTTGTGATCTTGTTGACAAAAGAAACTCTCAGATGAGCAAACTCACTCTTCCAGCACCTTTTTACCAATTAAAAGTCTTGAAGTTTCCTAGAACATTGAGAGATTAAGAGGCATTGGCTTCCCCAGGGTCACACAGCCAGTGAGCGTCAGAGGTGAGATTTGATCATAAGTCTTCTGGCATAGTACCTTTCATCTTCATTTTACAGATGAGAAAACTAAGGCCTAGAGAGGGAAAGTGACTTGTCCAAGGTCACACCATTAGTAAGGGGTTGGAACGGGTAGCATTCCAGTGTCCTTAGACAAAATCCATGTCCTTAGACTCCAGACCTACTGCTCATACTGCCAAATTATAGCTGCATTAAGCTTGGACTTCCCATTTCTCAGTGAAATCCTAAATGATGGGATGTTAAACTTCTTAACAATATAAGAACACAGTGGCATAATCAGCAAATATTTCTGTTCCCTTACACAAACAATGGTCCAAGCCCAACCATTTTCAGCATTTCTGCCCTCTCTTTCCCTCAAGATACTAGACATTCGACAAAGAGCAGGTTTCAAAACTGACTTTCTAATACGCACCATCAAATTTCTTATATCGGGAAGCAAACATGTTCTGCAGAGTGTTGCAATGCTCCCCGACGGCACTTCGGAAATCCTCTTTACTCTGCTGTCGGTACTTCTCCTCCATTTCTTGAGAGCAGCATGTATAACCTTGAGCACAGATTTTCAGATGGTCACCTGCAAGATGGAACAGAGCAGAGATACAGGTTATTGACATAGTCACTGACTGGGAAAAACATGGCACGTGCACTCGCTCCGGGACGTAGCTAAGTTCTGGGGACTCATCGCCAAGAGTGAGTTTGGAAAAGGAGCCCTGGAGCTTCCATGAGAGGAGTAAGGGAGAGATGGAAAGAGAACAAGTCAAAATCAGAGCCTGTCATCTCAAGTTTCAGGATCCTGAGAGAATACAGGTAAGTGCATTACAGGAAACAGACCTTTCACCTTTGGTTCCCAGAAGACATGGGATGACATTCCTTTTGGCCCTTGGTAGCCTGAGCCCCGATTCCCCATGAATCATCTGCCATGTGCATATATAAAAATTAGAAGGATCTATGGCTTCTATAGCATGGGGAACTCCTGATGTGGGAATCTGACTTAGTCTAGTAAGTCAGATAAGACCTGGGGACTTAGTGAAAAATCATTCACTTTGGAGAGAGCAATTTCAAGCTGAGTAATGAGTTTGGAAGCCAGTTTCAGAGGGTTGAGGAGTAAGAGGAGAGGCAAGTAGGGGCAATGAGAGTAAACTTCTTCAAGGAGTATGGCTTAGAAAGGGAAGAGAGCTGGAGGATGAAAGCTTCTAGACAGTAACAAGGATGGAAGAAGTTTGACTGAAGGACTAAAAAGAGCATTGAAATGGGGAAAGGAGTGGAAGAATAAGTACTAATATGTTGCAGGGGGACTTTTTGAAGAGGAGAGGAGATTCTTGAATGAAAAGGTTTGATTGGGTACAAGTAAAGCCTCTGAGCTGAAAACAAAAATTCCAAGGCAGTAGAAAGAGGGAGAATTGGCCTCACTGAAAGAGAAGCATTGCTAAACTAGGGATTTCTGTAACAGTCTTTGGTGGGGATTATGAACATAATATCATACAGATTAGACTTTATGTTAGCCATCACCACACTGAGCAGCGGTAAGAGGATTCGATTTTGAGTCAGAGGAAAGGATTCAAATTCCAGCAGGGTCACCTTAGACTCATCACTTCACTTTTCAAGAACAGTTTTCTCATCTTTAAAATAACACTGTTGACTAGTTGACCTTCTAGCTTTAAATCTAGATGCCTCCAAGTTTTATAAAGTTCTTTTTCTCATAGCCACCCTGTGAGAGAGGTAGCATAAGGATTATCATCCCATTTTTCAGATAAGGAAAACGAAGCCCAAAGGGCAAGTCTTTGCCCATCGTCAAATGGTGGGTTTTCTATTACCAACAACCACCTTACACACACACACACACACACACACACACGCTTTTTCTCCTCCTCCTCCTCCTTCTTCTTCTTCTTCCTTCCTCTCTCTCTCTCTCTCTCTCTCTCTCTCTCTCTCTCTCTCTCTCTCTCTCTCAAACAAAAATCCACTGCTTCCCTAGGTCTGAAAATTCACAGCAGGAATTTTCACTTCAATTCAGGGACATATTTAGGAGGGAAATTAACCCATAGTCTCTGTCTGAGTTTCTAGCCTGTGGTTTTTATTCTGCTGTATTCACTGTATTCATCGTACCTCTAACAATAAGGTAGCCCCCCCCCACAAACAGTCATTGTGTTGGGGGGGGGGGTATTTGTGAAAGAATGCCCACAGCACCACAGGCTAAGAATAGTCAATGGAGATGTTCAAAGTGGAAGCAAATACTAACCGACTCAAATGAACAACTGTGTTAATAGAGGGCTGGATGGTTTACACAGTGGTGGCTGCGGGCCCCAGCTCCGACCCATCCGCTGCATGTGACCTGCTGACTTCCCAGATTCTTTTCAAAGGCTCAGCTGTGAAATGCAATGAATTCCCAAGGATTTTTGGAGAGTGGGGCAAGACTCTTAATGGGCAAGGAAAAGAATCGATGTCCACCTAATCCTGACTGGGGTCCTCAAAAACACTGAAGGGCCACTTGGAGATGACTAAATCCAAGAACAAAAAAAGTCCCTGAAGGCCAGAAAATCCCAAGAGGCAGCAGGCGGTAAGAGCAGCAGCAAAGAGCCATTCTCTCTATTGAAGAAGGTACCGCACACCCATTGGTAGAAACTTAGCCAGAGGGACTCTTCAATAGTGAGTTGCAATAATAAAATGTTACTTGAAAACAGCTGTAAAAAACAGATGGCAAAGCTTTCACTGGTGTATATACATGGGGCAGGTTGGTCACACATTGAGAGGAAGGGAAAACCAATGGATTGCTTATGTGCTGCACTAGAATAAGTTATATCATGAAAGCAAGAAGGCCCCCAGTGGTGAACTTCGAGGAAGGCATGAACAAGAGTAACCTACGGATGGATAGGCATG
The DNA here is from genome assembly GCF_028583685.1 of Petaurus breviceps papuanus. Taxonomy (NCBI): domain Eukaryota; kingdom Metazoa; phylum Chordata; class Mammalia; order Diprotodontia; family Petauridae; genus Petaurus; species Petaurus breviceps. Next base: position 9,455,999 of record NW_027187369.1, read on the forward strand.
GATGATTTATATTACTGGAAGGAAGAGCAATGTCATTGGTTTTTGTTTTTGTTTTTGCTTTTTGGAGGGCAATTGGGGTTAAGTGATTTGCCCAAGGTCACACGGCTAGTTTTTGTGTTGAGTGTCTGAGGCCAGATTTGAACTCAGGTCCTCCTGACTCCAGGGATGGTGCTCTATTCAGTGCTCCACCTAGGCACCCCAGAGCAATATCATTGTAATCACAGATCTTCTGGAGTATCTGAGCATAGGAATCATTCAAATAGTACTTGTGCTGTTCTTATTTTCTATCCCATTTCTTTGTATAAGAGGTCCCCCACATACGCAATGCTCTCTCCTCCCCTGCTAGAATCCCTTCTTCCTTTAAGAAACAGCTCTAGTGCTCTCTTCTATATCTTTGTTGTTGCCCCAGGCTGGGAGTTCATCCTCTCTCTCAAATTTCTTTGTATTTACATATCTCTGTGCGTATTTGCATTCACCAAGTAGAATGTAAGCTCCATGACGGCAGCAGGGACTTTTACAATTTTCTGCACCCCCCAATCAATATTGCAGGAGACCCAAAGGACAATGGAGAAATGTATGACGGGCATAAAAAAGGATTATGGTATACTACCTTCTGTGCTTTGTGTACAAAACATAGTAGAGGACATTTCATCCAGAAAATGTATGATCAGAAAAGGAGGTGGGCTAATTGTGTAGGAAGAGGTGGCCCATGTGCCACCTCGATGCCCACAGAATGCTAAAGGAGAGAAGGGCCTGATGGGAAAACATGGTAACAGACTTCACAGGATGAGAAGGTATGGGTGGGTAACCACGTGCAATCATGGCAGCTGTATCGACACTGATAACATCAGCAGACTTTTGGAAAGGCAACAGTAAAAACGGTGCAAGAATTACGGAATTTGATGTCAAAAGACATGAGTTCAAGTGCAGATTCTGTTACTCACCCCTGGGTGACTGAGGAGTATAATTCCCTCTGAACTATATGATTTCCCAGGCCCCTTCCAGCTTATTCTATGGTTCTAAGAGGTAGCAGCTAATGTTATACATAGAAATATATTAGGTGATGTAAAAAAAAAAGTCAATGGGATGGCATAATATTTTTGTTCCACCCAATTCACACATGACTACAGGTGCAGAATTAGAGATGTCTATCCCTAAACTAAATACACATTAAAGGATTTATATTAAAATCTGTCAACTGAGAAGGTGTCAAAAAGGAGGGAGCTAGGAGAGTCTCAGCCTCTGGTCCCCACTAAGAGTCTTAAAAGGAAAAAGAGAAGAGGGGAAAGGAGATGTTACTACCTACAAAACAGGGACACTGTTACTTACACTACCTGTATCTCACATCAAAATCTGGAGAAAAAAGGATTGTTATTAACTTAGTTGGGGAAGACTTTCAAGAGTCTGAAGTCAAATTCCAGTAAGTCCTTGTATTCTTGAGGAGAGGGAGATCAGTAAACTGGAACAAAGGTCATGGATGGAGAGGGTGCTTAGCTGGAGTTTTCACAAGCCCTTCCACTTCCATGAAAAAGTGACTGAAAACAAACCTTCATTTTCTACACTCAAACACAGAAGAAACCTGAGCTTGGGAAAACTTTGAGCCTTTTAAAGTTCAAATTCAGGTAATTTTTCTAATTGCTTAGTCCCTAACTTTGTCCTAATTTCTATTCTTCCTCAGACTAAAAGTCATCTTCAGGGGGTCACAAAGTATGATAAGGCAAAAGAGACAAGTACCCTTCTCCCTTTCTAAGCTACCAAAGAAATTCAGGAGGCATTCACAATCCTCTAATTCCTAGGGACAAAGAAAGCCTCCAAAGATTTGAAATAATAGGGAGGGGAGAATGGGGGACAGTGGAGAATGGGTGTATTAATCCAGCCTCCCTCCTTACAAACACAATTCAATGTGCAATAGCTTCAGGGAGAAAAATCATCAGGCCTCAACAAAGTATATAAACTATAGATCAATGCTTCACAGACTTTTCAAGACTAGTAACCCCCTTTTAAGGTCAAACCACTTCATTTCACATCTCTCTCTCTTTTCTCTCTTTCCCCCTCCTTCCCTCTACCTTCTCTTTGTCTCTCTTTTTCTCCCCCTCTTTCTCTTTTTCTTTCCTCTCTCCCTCCCTCTTTCTCTCTCCCCTTTTTCTCTCCCCGTCTCCCTCCCTCCTTCCCTCTCCTTTCTCTCTTTCTCCCTCACCCCTCCCCCACACACACAAACAAAGTTGTGGTACAGTGATTTTAGTCAGGGAACCTGAGTTTGAATCCTGTCTTTGCCACTAACTTGTTATGTGACCTTTGGCAAGTCATTTACTCTGGATTGCAAATTCTTTCTCCATAAATTGATCAAGCTGGTACAGATGATCCCTAGGGACTTCTGCAGTCCTAAAGTTCTGGTCCTGTGGTAAAAGACACATGCTGTCCAGATAAAAGCATGCACTCCCAAAGCTGGGCAGGGCAGAGGGACTTCATGACTAGTTTGTAAACAACATCATAATGCAATCTCTGATAGGGAAAAAATGGTGGATTTGGCTTGTTCTTGTGAAAATATGGCTCTAATTCCCAACAAATAAAGGAGTAAAATAAGGATGCTCACTTTCCTCACTGCTAATTGACATAGTTCTGCAAGTGCTCATGCTGGCCATAAATCAGGGGAAAGAAATTAAAGACATAAGCATAGGCAGAGGACAAAAACTCTCCTTATTTGCTGACAGCAGGATGACTTACCCTCAGAAAATCAGCAAAGAGAGTAACTGAGATAATGAAGAACTTCACAAAATTAGCAGGTTACAAAAATCAGTAGTGTTTCCATATAACAGTAACAAAACCCAGGAGGAAATAAGAGAAATAAGTCCCTGTGACAATGACTACAAAATGCATGAAATGTCTAGGATGCTATCTGCAAAGGCATGCTTAAGATCTGTATGAACAGAATTACAAAATACTCTTAAAAGACATAAGGAATGATTGAAATAATTGGAGTGCTCATAGATGGGCTGCACCAATATCATAAAAATGACAATATTGACTAAATTATAGATTGGGTGCTAAACTAATCAAAGTACTAAGGGAACGGTTTGGAGAGTTAGGAGCAAAAAGTCCAGGAAAAGAATGAAAAACAATAAGAAAGGATATATAATACCAAAATGCATTTTGGATATATAATTCCAAAAGTGCATGCTTTTATCTGGACAGCATGTGTCTTTTACCACAGGACCAGAACTTTAGGACTGCAGAAGTCCATAGGGATCATCTGTACCAATGATACGTGGTCCAAAGATATGGACAGTTTCCAAAAGCACTACAATTTCTTAGCAATCATATGAAAGACTGTTCCAAATCACCAATGAAATGAGAGAAATGCAAATCAAGACAACTTTGAGATTTTACCTGTTACACTGGAAATTGGGGGAGGGGACGACAAAAGATGGGTCTAGTCAGTGACGGAGGGGCTATGAAAACATGGCTACTAACAGTGTTGGTAAAGCTGTGAATTGAACCAACCATTCTGGAAAGTCATTTGGAATTATACAGAGAGAGTGAATAAAATGTCTCCATCCTTCGACCCAGATATAGCACTGCTAGACATGTACTCCAAGAAGTCCAAAGATATAAAGGAAAGATCCAACACACACTAAAATATTTATAGGGTATATTATTGTTCTTGTTCAGCCTTTTCATTTGTGTCCAACTCTTTGTGACCCTGTTTAGAGTTTTCTTGGCAAAGATACTGATGTGGTTTGCCATTTCCTTCTCCAGTTCATTTTACAGATGAAGAAACTGAGACAGACAGGGTTAAGTGACTGGCCCAGGGTCACACAGCTACTAAGTGTCTGAGGCTGAATTTGAACTCAGGGACATGAGCTTTAATGATTCCAAGCCCAGTACTCTATGCACTGAAATATAACTGCCCTATATAGTGGTATATTTTGCAGCAAAGTACGTGGAAATGAAATAGATGCCCAGTGTGCTGCTTGAATAAAGTGCATAATTACTGCAACATAAGAAAAGGGGGAGAAAGGATTCAGAGAAGAATGAAAGAACAGATATGCATCATACATTAGTCTGTCGACTCCTTGAGGCTAGGGAGCTGTCTTTTGCTTCTTTTTATACCCCCAGTGCTTAGTATAGTGCCTGGAACATAGTAGGTTCTTAATAAATGTATATTGACAGATGGATGGATGGATGGATGGATGGATGGATGGATGGATGGATGGATGGATGGATGGATAGAGAAAGAGGAAAACAGAGTTAGAAAAATTATATACACAATGCCTGTGGAAACATTACCAAGGAAATTAATTTAGATCTCGTGTAATTACAATGACTAAGCTTGGAACTGAAGAAGAGCTAGAAAAATATACCTCCCTCTCTTCTCAGTGCAGGGGTGGGGCATGTATGGGTGCACTACACTGAACTGCCTTTTTATCTCTTAATTTTTTTTATTTGTTGTAAGAGGGTATGGTTCTCTGGCTGGCTTTACAACAAATGATGGTTCTGTGGGACTAGAAGTAAAGAATTCCTCCTTTCTTTTTGCAGTGAAGGCTAGAGGTGCAGAATGAGACCTCCACTATCAAGATAGCACACCATATGGGGCAGCTAAGTGGCGCAGTGAATAGAGCACCAGCCGTGGAGTCAGGAGGACCTGAGTTCAAATCTAGCCTCAGACACTTAACACACATATAAAACTAGCTGTATGACCTTGGGCAACTCACTTAACCCCAATTGCCCTGTCCTCTCCCCTCCAAAAAGCAAAAAAAAGATAGCACACCATAGTGGTGGTTTCTTTTGCCATAGTTTACTTCTTTATTATAAGGGTAAATTACATTAGAGGGTGTCATTTGAAAGTGACAATGTTAAAAAAATTATATTTAATAGTTCTGGAGTCCCATCCTCCAGTCAGGAGGAATCCTTGTGGCTCCCATGCAGGATTTCTCCGAACCTCCTGAGACCTTCTGTGACTCAGAAGGCAGTCTCATGATAGAATGAAATCAACTTTTTTTGTACCGCACTCTGCTACCTCCTGGGGAAATTCTACTCTACCCAATGATTCTCCCATTCCCCAGATTAGTTCTGGCATCTTCTTTGGGAAACAGTCTTTAGAGCCAGTTTACAAGTTGGCCCCATGCTACAAGCACTGCATTGTGGGAGGATGGAAAAACGAGAGAATATTCATCCAAATTGGTCTTTTTCACTGGCTACTTTACTTATCAGACATTACTCCAAATGACTTGTAGCACTTGGTTGCCACACAAATCAAATCCATCCTTGGAGATTGACTTGCTGTGTGGGAGAGGGTGCAAATGAAGGCACCAGAGGCTCTGAAGGCCAGTCCTAAAGAACACCAGATCTCAGAGATGGGCACTAATCTATCCATTTTCACAATAGACTTCCATTCTAATTACTGCTTCACAGTAAGCTTTTAACTCATTATAGATAATGGATATTATTACTTCTTTTAGAAAATAATGCAACAAGAGAGTGCGACCACCACTCAACATAGAATACCTCTTCGATCATCCAAGACGATTATCCAGCTCTAAGATCAATGGGCAAAATCAAGCCCATTAGTCTACCCTATGTTCGGAGGTAAGCAGTAGAAATAGTAATTCTGAGAGTGAAGATGGCTAAGCTTGGGGTTCCTAAGCATGCATGGGTTTGTAGCATTCCATCGCTATAACATGATTATTTTGCTTTTTTGGGGGGGAGGGCAATTGGGGTTAAGTGACTTGCCCAAGGTCACATGGCTAGTTTTTGTGTTAAGTGTCTGAGGCCAGATTTGAACTCAGGTCCTCCTGACTCCAGGGCCGGTGCTCTATTCACTGTGCCACCTAACTGCCCCCTACCCAATGCCACTTTTCAATCAGTCCCTGCTCCTGGCCACAAAGGGTTTGGGGCTGATTGTGTGCTGGGAGATCAAAGCTCTCGTAAACTGTGGCACAAGGCAAAACTCTGAGAATCCAGATTGGGGAATGGACCATCTGCTGTGCAGTTCTGTTGATGTGGGTATCCAGGCCAAGTGCTGGCTGCTCCCCACCTAAGGACAGGGTACATCCTCCCTTAGAGGCAGCATGGCAGAGTGGAAGGAACATAAGACCTGAGATCAAGAGAGACCTTGGAAGCATCTCCCATTTCCAAAACTTATTAGCTGTGTTACCATGAGGAACAAAGTCAGCCCCTCTGAGCCTCAGTCAATGGGTAGAACAGCTACCTACTTCAATGAGTTCCTGATCCATTGATGTAAGCACTCCCCATATGACTACAGATCTCATCCTATTCAGGCTTTCTCATCCCAAGCAATTCTGCTCTTTGGCTTTGTATAAATTGTCCATAGGGGATCTAGGCCTGATCTGAAGATCTAGGATCTGAAGGCTTCCTTCTAGATCTCTTAAAATAGTAAGCTGTCCATCCTCCCTTTCTCCTGTTGACTGACTCGATTTCTCTGATAACTTTTTCATTTCTTCTCATGCATACATTAGCCATTGGTGGCATTCTACAGCCTGTTCATGCCTACCATTTATTTCTCCATTGCCCCTGGGGTCAAGGGCCATTTTGACTCTTCAGGAATTGTACTGGTGAATTATAGCCATTTGGCATCATTGGAATAATGAAAAAGATGGGCTTTGGCAGGTAGGCACAATGGACCAGCCCTAACAGTCTCTTCCACCACTCAAGGGGTCACCAACCCATCCAGTCCAGATGGAAGCCACAGACTCAGTTTTGGAGGGCATGGCTTAGAGTGAAGGGTGATATTGCTACCTTTCAAATTGCTTTCAAAAGAGTCTATACAATGTTACAGCTGGCAGGGCCCTTAGGAATCATTAGATCCAATAGACAGGAGGACCCAGGTAGGGGAAGGACCTGCCCAAGTTCATATAGTAATAGAACCAGGACTACACTAAAGTCTTCTGATCCCAGAGAATCTCTGAGTTGGAAGCTACCAAGAGACTCTCTAGTCCAGTCCCCTCTAAAACATACCAAGTTGTCATCCAGCCTCTGCTCAAAGACCCAAAGTCCAGTGCCCTCCATCTGCCCAGAGTAATGCCCCTAGGCTTAGCTTGCCCTTCTAAAATACTCCATACTAAAAATGATCATCTAGCCTTCGAATAAGCAAGTTCAGTGATAAGGGAATCACTGCTGCCCATTCTATTCTTTGTGGCCAGCTCTGACAGTTGCAAAATTCTTCAACATGTCAAACCCAACTTTGCCACTGGATAATTTACTGGAGTTTGTTGCTATGACTGCTCCATGGGGCCTAATGAAGCATGGATGAGAGTGACTAAGCCTGAAAGTCTATTAGGTCCCTTGGGTGCTAAATGGAAGACCCTAGTGTCACCCACAAACCCGGAGACATCACTGTGAACTACCTTCTTTGGCTCTTTTAAAAATGTGAGAATTAAAGTAGACCCAGAAGGAACCCCTGGGGGACTCCCAACTGTTTCCTACTCCAGAGAAGTGCTCATTTATCCCTACCTTTGTTGTCCATCTCCAAGCTAATCTCTACAAAATGATCAAACACTCACTGAAACCCCCACAGTGCCTCAGTTTCTTGAGTTTACTAAAACCTTATCAAAAACAGCTGTCTGAAAGGCTCAAAAATTAATAGCACTGCTTTCCCTTTAATGATACACATTTACCTCCTCAGCATGTTCTAATCAATTAGCAAGGAATTCTCTTAGAAAAACAATGTTATTTTCTCCCTAGTAGCCTACATTTAAGTCTTCGGTGATCCTACCCTTTATTTTGGGCCAATAGTTCTACAATCTCACTCTTATTTTCCTTCTGATCTCTCACAGAGAGGCCACTGGGTCCTGGAAATTTATGATCACCTAATGTGTTATTTTAGACCTAGAACATCTGGCACATTTTAGTACTACCTCCAACCAGTCCAGTAAATTTCAAGGGAACTCCCCAGCATCTCTCACAGTGCAAACCAAGGCCAATGATCCATTTACTTACCCTGAACCCATCTCTGACCTAACATGAAAACGGGGCTAAGACCTAATGCAGTATTTATCATGTATTCCAGATGCTATCTATGGATACAAGAAATTACAAAAGGCTCACACCACACCCCATTGCAAGTTAAGAGATGAGCAAAAGCAGATGGGGGGAGGTGGGAGGAATGGTGATTTTTATAGCTTTTAGGGATTTTCTCACTCTTCCTTTCTATCATCCTGCTCACAGCCCAAAGTAGAACAGGATTTCTCATATTTGGATCAATATAGTTGAGAACTTTCACCTCCATTTTGTGCAACAGCTGACAAGTTGCTTCTGGAGCTGACCAGGGAAATAGATCTTACACAACAAGGTTGTTCCAAGGTATCTGAGGCCCTGCTGCCCTCACCTTGGATGGGATTCAAATTCAGAGAGCTAAGTGAAAAGTAAGCTGTGATTCTCCTGGGTCTATCCTATCGTCAAATGTATTCATATCACATTAAGGAATTTTGACAGAGGCACAATAAGGATATCACCAGACAAAATATGCGATATATTCAAACATATCGAAATCCTACCAAAATGGCCATTTAAAGCTGACTTGAGTCATTTAGTACTGACTTGAGCTAAGCAGCATAGACAAGTCCTTGACCTATCCAAGTGGAGACAAGCACTCTTGTATGGCCATTCTCTGCTGTTCCAAATCATTGGAGCAAAATTCACAAAGTTCAAAAAGACCCTTCAAAGGTCTACTAAACAGGACTTTATTGAACACTGAGTTCACAGTTTAGTCTGCTTAGCTGAAGTGAGGGGTAACTCTAACTCTGTGAAATCACATGAACCATGCTTTGATGCATGATTATTTTTGTTTTTTTATTAAGTTGGGGCAAATTTGGTCCTTTTACAAAACATGTCTGCCTGCAAATGAACACATTTCTATGTGTTTCTTTAGAGTCACTGAATGTTAGTGCTAAAAAAAAAGGGACCTTAGGGATCAGAATCATTTAGTCTAACCTTAAATCCATGGTCCCATAGAAAGAATGACAGACTTCTAATCAGAAGATATGGGTTTGAATCCTCCCCCTTCTTTTTCCCATCTGCCACTTGGGCGAGTCCCTTCTCCTCTCTAGGCCTCAGGATTTGGACTAGCTGGCTCCAAAGGTTCCTACCAGCTCTAGACTTATGTCCTATTATTGTTATTCTACAGAGAGAGGAAAAAAAATACAGAGTGGACAAATGGCTTTCCTGAGGTCACACAGCAAGTTAGCAGCAGAGTCAGGCTTCTCCTCTCTGTCTAGCACTTTATAGGTTAAAAGGTTAAAATCATTCTACGTTGGGTTGGCTAGGTGGCGCACCGGCCCTGGAATCAGGAGGACCTGGGTTCAAATCCGACCTCAGGCACTTAACACAAAGAACTAGCTGTGTGACCTTGGGCAAGTCACTTAACCCCAACTACCCTACCTTCCCCTCTCCAAAAAAAAAAAATCATTCTACCTCTACCATGATGAGTACATTGAATCCCAGCTTTATTTATCTTCCCCCCTCCCCATAAGCCGTAGGCAAGCCACTTCCCTGGCTGGACTTGTTTCCTCTGTTCAAATGAAAGCATAAGACTAGAGAATGCTTATAGCCCCTTCTAGCTCTAAATCCCATGATGTCCTCCTAATCTACATCAGTGCTTCTTAACCTAGGCTCTGGGAATTTTTCACTTACACACACATTTGTACTTCAGTATAATTGGTTTCCCTTGAAATTCCGTCTATTTTATTTGATTCATTTAAACACCTTTTTCTGAGAAGGGATCCACAGGTTTTACCCAGTAGATTGCCAGAAGGTTCCACAGCACAAGAGAGGTTAAGAAAGCTGCATCTAAGGGGAACAATTTATAGATATTCCAGGCTCTGAAAACCTCTGCTAAAGAGGTGTCAAACGCAAAACAGAGGTTGGTGTAATGAGCGTCTTTGGTTGGGCTGTCATGCGCTTTTCCCCACTTGCTTTTGAGTTTCCTTTTATAATGATGACTTCAGTCTTAGGGACTGAACGAACATGTAATTAATATATTTATGATCTTTAAAGGCTTGCTTCGGGCTGTTTGCACAGCAGGATGGTAAGGAGTGGCTTCTTTGTCAGCTGGATGACAAGAAGAGGGAGCAACAAGGCAGGTAACCACTTGCAGGGCACTTGCCTTACAAGCCCCTGCAGGCCTTTCCAATTCCTGCCCAGCCTCAGAGACAGGGCTCCCAACCAGAGGCCCCAGAGAGAGAGGGGAAGACGAAAAGATATGAAAGGAGGGAGAGAGGAAGAGGAAGGGGAGGAGAGAATGAAGAAAAGATGAATGAACACACAGAGAGGAGAGAGAGGAAGAATGAGTGAGAAAGAGAGAGAGAGAGCACACAACCATAGGAGAAACAGTTCCTTGGATTGGAGGGAGCCCTCTGGGTTCCACAAGTCTCTTTCAATTGTAATTAACAAAAGGCCAGAGAAGACTTTCTGATCTCCTTGCTGGAGGGCCCAAACTTTGAAATGACAGTAATTCTAAATGAACAGATATACTGGCTGTAGCATATCACCAATAATGAGACATATACCAAGAAGTGATGTGAATGGTACCAAACTGGAAATGTATGATCACAAAAGGAAGTGAGATGATCAGCCAGCCAGACCAGAAACTGGAAGATGGTAGTGCTGTCATGGTAGTATCCATGGAATATTATTTTAAATATAAAACAAGGCCTCCAGCCATGTTGTTTTAGACCCTCTGTGAGGCATTTACAGGAGAACATAAATGAGAATTGTACCAGATGACAAAAAAAATGAGCAATCAGCCCCATTGGAGAAAGTGCCCACACATGGATGAGATCCTGGCTTCATTGAGATATTGAAGTGCAAGACAAAGTCTGGAAAAACTCACCAGCTGGAGGGGGTTGAAACCCATACATTTTTTTCAGAGGTCTTCCCAATTGTGAAAGACCCAGGGTTAGAGCTAGACATCGCCTTGGCCAGCCCTAGTCCAGCCTCCTAGACTAGAAAAGAGGAGGGGGCCTCTTTTTCTTTGAACACACAGACATCAGGGGTCATCAACGGGCACTCACTCCATCCAAGTGATTGCTAGAAAGCTGAAGGTTTTGTGACAGCTGCTAGCTACATTGTCAGAGAAATGGGGCTACAAGGAAGAAAACCTTAGGCAGGGGGGAAGGGAATGCATCTGCCATTGGCAGGACAGCTTAAATAAAAAGTACTTTTTTTCACTAAAAGCTTTATTTCTTACAATATTTTTTCTTTGTAGTGGCAATATGATCTATCTGGACCAAAATGTAAAATGAATGACAATCAAGAAAAAGTAATGGGGCAAAACAAAAAGAAAGAAAGGAGGAAGGGAGAGAGGAAAGAAAAGATCTAGAAAGAAAGAAAGCTGGACTTGAATCAGAAGACCATGGTTCAAATCCTAGCTCAGACATTTTTTAGCAGGATGAACATGGGTAACTCACTTCCCCTCTGGGCCTCAATTTCCACCCCCCTGCAAAACGAGGATAATAGCACACCTATCCACCGGGATTGTTGTCAGGAAGTTGCATTTTCACCCCTAAATCACTAGAGACTTGGGGTAAATTCTAAAATATGTACAAGAGGCAAAAATCTTCCCCACCCCCTTGAGCCTTTTAAACAAGGGTACAGACAGAACCAAAAAAATTAACAAGCAAGCAAACAAGATGCTTTTGTTCTGCATCCCTGGCCAAACCAGTCCAAAATCTCACCACCTCTGGCCCTGTTTTCCTTCTTCCTTTCTTTTCTTTCTCCCCTCCCTATAGTTATATAGCCAGAGTATACACTTGAACTTCTGTTGCCTTCTCTCTGAGGCCCGTTCAAATAGCACTCTCTGTATCTGTGAAGATGCCAAATGAAGGGTCCCCCCAAGATACACACATGCTTCCACATTTTGGTCTAAGTGCAATACAGAGCAGGTGCTATCTTCATTTTACAGAAGAGGACATCAAGGCAACTTGTTGCCCACCGTCACCAGCTAGCGAGTTCTCGACCTGGAACCTGACCCAGACCTCCTGAGCCCAAGTCTGGGGCTCTTCCTCCAGGACTGCACTGCCTCCTCACTAATAATGGCACTCATTGAATCGGCCATGCCCCACTGCCCACGCCGCCTCTCCAAAGACAAGCCTCACACCAGATGGCTTGCCATTCAATGAATCAGCCCTCTGTCTGGGCAATAGGGGGGAAAAAGCTGCTTCCCTTGTTACATTTTCTTCAATACCAGTCTTCTCCCTCCCGGCCTTTCCCTTCATCCATTCCAAATGAGGCCAACTGCTTATTCATTCCTCCCCCTCAGCTACAAGCACCTGAAATAATATAATTGGAATAGAATCAGAGAGAGAGAGAGAGAGAGAGAGAGAGATCAATAGCTCAATCCACCTGACCAAACCTTGGCTGGATTTGATCAACAGAGCTTCTGGTCCTAGATTCTCTGGACCACATTTAGTCCTAACCCTGGACTCACCAGCCACTGTCATGGCAAACTCAGCCAAGCACTCAGTGCACACCCTGCTGGTCTTCACCATGTCTCAGAAACGGAAGGGACCTCAACAATCTTTGTTTCTATTTGTATACATCCTCTATACATCCCGATAAATGTGTTTGTTGCCTCCCTCTTTTGAAAATAAGCTTTATGAGGGTAGGAATTCTTTTGTCCTTTAGATTCATCACATAGTGACTAGCACATATGTGGTACTGATATAACAAATACTTTCTCACTTGGTCATCCAGTCCAACCCTCTATGCTCACGGGAATTCAGAGGATGACAGAAACTGAACCAGGGCAATGGTGATAAAATGCACGCTATGGTGCCAACCCAGTCAGAAAGCAGAGTCTCCAAGGAGATACAAAGGTAGAGGGAGCAATAAGAAAAGAGATATTGGGAGCACTAGGAAAAGGACAGCCAGGAGGAGGCTCCCATAAAGTCAGAAAATCTTGAGCCAAGGTCAAAACACTGCAGGGGCAGTCCAGGTCAGAGGGCTCATGAAAACCATGGAGAATTTAGACAGGCTGCTCCACTGAAGAGTATGCTTTCTTTGGGGATAAAAGGCACGTCCCCATAACTTGAAGAAGATGAAAGACAAAATGGAAGTTCTCACCTGCACCAAAATATTCATAGCTGTGTTTTTTTAGCAAACAATAAAAACCAAAGTGGGTGCCCAATGATTTGGAAAAGGTTTAACAAACTGTACTAGGTGAGTTATCTATTAATCTATAATACATTTTGTTTTTGTACCATGAGAGATGAGGTATGAGGATTTCAGAGAAACCTGATTAGAGGAGTGGAGATCAGATTAGATTAGATTAGATTAGATGAGCAAAGGAAACCTGCATAATGACTATGATAATGTCACTGAAAAGAACAATAAAACAAAGCCAAAGGCTGTGTAATTCTAATGGCCATCTCATCCTTACAGGAAAAAAACTAAGAAAATGTATGTCCCACTTTTCATTGGGGAGATCAGGGGGCTGGCTGGGGTGCAGAATGGGCAAATGTCATCAGCCTCTGCTTTGGCTGCTTCTGCTTAACTGTTTTTTTTTTCTTTTCTTGCAAAGGAAGGCTAGAAGATGCATATCTGAAAATGAATACACAATGTAAAAACAAGGGGCATCGATAAAATTTTCTTTCAAAAAGAATGGCATTTGGGCACAGTGAATAGAACACTGGCCCTGGAATCAGAAGGACCTGAGTTCAAATCCAGCCTCAGACACTTGACACACTTACTAGCTGTGTGACCTTGGGCAAGTCACTTAACCCCAATTGCCCTGCCCTCCCAAAAAAAGAATGGCATCCTCTTTTCTGCTGCTTTAATAATAACATTGCTAGCATTTATGTAGCACTTTGAGTATAACTCATTTGAACCTCACAACAACTCCTTGAGGTAGGTGCTATTATTACCCCCATTTTGCAGATGGAGGTAAATGGAGGTACAGTGACTTGCCCAGAGTCACACAGCTAGTAGATGGCTGAGGCAGGATCTGAACTGGGGTCTTCCTGACTCCAAATCCAGCACTATCCCCTAGTTATAATATGGCAGATACCAAGGACCACAAATGGGGTATAAGCAATGACTCAACACCCTTGATCAGAGATAAATACTGAAAAATGAAGATGTATCATATCATATGGATTAGAAAAACAACAGGTAGATATGCTAAATGAACCACCCTAGCACCAAGGCTGCCCAACCTTCCTAAGCTCACAATTCCTACTGGGAGAGTCAACAGGATTTATCAAGCATTTAGCAAAGTGCCTGGCACATAGTAGGTGCTATATAAGTGTTAGCTGTTATTATTATTATCTCTACTTCCCATGATCCAATGGATAGATGATGCTACAATCACTTGCTGTAATTATGGAGAAGAGTTTTTGACCTAATATGCCCAAATTATTCACAAAACTTTGCCATGTGTAAAGAGGCTCAACTTTGTGAAGAAAATGAAGCAGGAGGGAGGGGTTTTAAAATGGGAGGGGAGCAGAGCAGTGCACTGGAAAGATACTTGGTGTCAGAGGATGTGATTTGGGTTCAAATCCCAGCTGGTCATTTACTACCCATGTGATCTTGGGCAAGTCACTTGGGCAAGACAGATCTCTTTGGTTCCCAATTTCCTCTTCTGTTGTTGTTGTTTGTCCTTCATTGTAGAAGAGGACCAATGATATCACAGGGGGAGAAATGAAGGGGTTGTCCTAGAGGACTTTTCCAGTCCCTTCCAGCTCTAAATCCATGACTATGGAAACACAAGGAAGTGATTTCAGACTAGGACCTACAATCAGACATGAAAAGGCATTTTAATGCTTATTTTCTGCTCTCCTTGGCTCTGTTCCTTGATACTGCTTTACTGTATGAAAAGTCATAGCATAGAGTCTTAGATGTAGATTTCACATTTGGATTTTTCCTCTAAGTGGCTCATTTTCCCCTTGGAATGAGCAGGCATCTCCATAAGTTTCTGGTGTTTGACCTTAGAGTAGCTAATGAGACTTAATTTTGAAATCTGCCTGGGAGGACAGGTACAAAAAGCCAGCCAAAATTAAATGCTCATCTTGTTTTCAAGGTAATACTTAGCTTATCTGCACAAATTAGTAAACACCAACCTTTACTTAAATGTCTGTCAATAGCAGAGAACTAGAAGGAACAAAGAACAGCACCCTTTGTTCTCTTATCTTTCTGACTATAAACCAAGGTACTACTTAGCAAAGGTGAACTTGAAAAGAAAACCCATCTGGGCAAGGAGAGCAACTTATATTTACATGCAAAGTTTTCATTCCCACACATAGCCAGAAAGTAGAAAGTATGGCAATATTTGGAGTCAAGGAACAGGGTTATGATCTGACCCTGTCACTTCCTGCCTCAGTGGTAATAAGCCACTTCACTCTCCCTAGGCCACTGCTTCACCATCTGTAAAATGACAACGTTGGACTACATGGCCTCTGAGATCTGCCCAAGTTCTGTTGCATCTAGACTCACAGGATTCCTACCATACAGAGGAAGAGTGATGCTCAAAAAGGGGAAATGACTTGTCCAAAAGCACACAGCCTTCTAGGGTCCAGGGCTCTTTGTATATCAGTTTTCCCAGTCCCTCCCCTTCTCCCACCTCATCCCAACTTCGATGAAGTTCCAATTGTCCTCAGAGTCAGGAATTTGTTGACTGATGCAGCTTGAGAGTCCAAATTTGATGTTGATTTCATTATCAATTGTGTGGAAACATAGAGGTAGAGTGCAAAGGGGTTGGACCCGGAGGTCAGAAGAGCATAGCTCTGAATGCCACGAATTTATTGAGTGACCTCAGAACTTTAGTTTCCTAAATGGAGACAGGACACTTGTATTCCCTAAGACTTGTTCTGAGGGAAACCCATTATAAACCTTAAAGCATCACAGAAATGAAAACTACTATTGCTTATTATTCAAATTAGGAAAAAATGAAAATCCATTTCCAAAGTGCAACATGACTCAATGAATAAAAAGTCCAATATGGGTTGGGCAGTTTAAATATAACAATGACTTACAATAGTCCTCCATGCCACGTGTAATACAATACTATTTGAACAAAAGTATGGCCATAACTAGGGCAGGCAATGTCTTTGTTATGTCTTTGCTCCAGAAGACCAAATTTAGAAGATGCTGACACCATATGGTGCTCTTTGGTAAGCTGGGCAAGCTCCTCCACCCTGCCACCCTCAGCAGCGTCTCTTGTACCACCTTGAATCAATGTCCCTGGGTCCCTATTGCTACTTCTGGTACAGTGTCTGACCCTCCCCTTCCACTGAAGGTGCTTTGGCATTACTTATCCCATCCCCAACAATGCCTAGTAGTGTCTCTCCATAAAAGAAAATGTCTCTGGTTGGACAGGTTAATTTGGATAGCTAATTTCTTGTCCAGCAGCCAAGTAACCTAAGCTAAGCTTCCTGTGCTAGCTTTTCTTAAGTCAGATCACATTGAACATGCTGCAAATACAGAAGACTGGAAAAGTCTACTGTATCTGAAATTGGCAGATTATGGACTAGAAGTGATGGGGGGGCTCTTCTTTGAGCATTTATCATAAAAGATTTCAAAAATTAAAAAAATACTGGAGGGGATGTGGGAAAACAGGAACACTAATATACTATTGGTAGAACTGTATACTAATCATTCTGGAAAACAATTTGGAACTGTGCCCAAAGGGCTATAAAACTGTGCATACCCTTTGACCCAGCAATATGGCTACAAGGTCTTTACCCTGAGGAGATCAAAGAAAAGGAAAAAGGACCCTAATTTTACAAAATATAGAAACTCTTTTTGTGGTGGCTAAGAACTGGAAACTGAGGCGATGTTCCTTAACTTGGAGAATGGCTGAACAAGTTATGAATGTTATGGGGTACTATTATGGGGTAAGAAAGGATGAAGGAGATGATTTCAGAAAAACCTAGGGAGACTTATATGAGCTGATGCAAAGTGAAGTGAGCAGAACCAGGAGAACAATGTATACAGTAACAACAATACTGTAGGTGGCTCAGTGAGTAAGAGAACCAGCCCCAGTGTCAGGATGACCTGGGGATCAAATCCGGGCTCAGACACTTAGCACCCACCCAGAAATAACTGGCTGTGTAACCTTGAGCAAGTTACTTAACCCTAATTGCTTAGGGGCAGCCAGGTGGCTCAGCACCAGCCCCAGTGTTGGGATGACCTGGGGATCAAATCCGGGCTCAGATACTTAGCACCACACCCAGAAATAACTGGCCATGTAACCTTGAGCAAGTTACTTAACCCCAATTGCTTAAAAAAACAACAACAATACTGTAAAGATTATAATTATGAAAGACTTAGTAGCTCTGATCAAAACAATGATCTACTATAACTCCATGACGTAAAATTCTATCCACCTCCAGAAAGAGAACTGAGGGACTCAGAGAGTACAGATTGAAGGATGTTTTCTTTTCCCTTTCTTAATTTTTCTTGCTTTTTGGGGAAACATGGTGAATATGGAAATATATTTTGCTTGACCTCATATGTAAAATTAGGTATTATATTTCTCACCTTCTCAATGGATGGTAGAAGCGCTAGAGAGAGGGAGAGAATTTAGAATTTGTAACTGAAAGTAAAAATAAAATTTTTAAAAATACAAGGTTTCAAAATATCTTTTGCAACCAAACCATTCAAAAATAGGGCATATGTGACAACTGGTCATCTAGCCTAGCCTGTTCTAATAATGACAGATTTTATGGTCAAGGAAAAATTAAGGATGATTTCTTTCTCCCTCCATCAATTTTACATTCAGAACTTTCGCTGGAGGGTAGCTCTACCAGGACCCTAAAAAAAGGTCAAGCTCAGCACGTCAGATCTAAGAACTTTGCATGAGTGAGGGGTCAAGGGCTTTTCCCTTAATCCTTTGTAATAGTCAGAGACTCTCAGTTTCAGATGAAATTTTTCAGTGATCTCATCCAACCTATGTTTGAAGTGCTTGGCACATAGTAAGTGCTTAATGAATGATTGCTGACTATCTGTTAGAAATCCCTTCTATGGCATTCCTAACCAGTGGACTCCTCAGTCTGGAGTCCTCTCCATTGATGGTGAAACTTTCCTAAATAGTGTGGTCACCTAGGTTATATAGGTAATAATAGCAGCTTACACCTAAGTAACAGTTTAAAGGATGTCACATATATTATCTCCTAGCAATTCATATTTAGAAAAAAAAAAGAGCTGGGTATGATGGTATACACCTGTACCCCTTGCTGCTGAGGAGACTGAGGCTAGAGGATGGATTATGTTAAGACACTGGATCTCCATACTAAGTTTGCCACTAATATGGAGAGCCACCAGGAATGAGAGACCTTCAGACTGCTTAAGAAGGAGAGAACTCAGGCAGGTTTGAAAAAAGGGCAAGATAAAGCTGATTAGCAGAGGAATAAAGTATGTGAGTAGCCACTAGACTTCTAGCCTCAGTGAGATGGGATGGGAATGGAAGGGAAGAGAAAGGAAAGGAAAAAATGAAATGGTAATAGCAGGATATAAGTTAAGGGGGAAAATATTAAGTCAAAACAAGGAGAATGCTTCAAAAAGCTTACTGGAAACCCAGGGCACTTAGTATCAAAAAGCAAGAAACTAGGGACAGATAGCTATAATAACGGTCCTGAGGAACACATTGGCCCATTGATTTGGTCCCAGGTGACCCTCCAAAAGCAGGATGGTAGGACTCTGAAGAACCAACTGTGTTCTTCCCTTGAAATGGCTAGCCCCTACCTACCTGACCACACTGACTTTATTACATCCGTTGAAGAATACAATGATATGAAAATATACAACATGAACTGACAATTCCTGGACAAAGCCGCACCCAAGATCAAGACAAAATTAAGATAAACGATGTCCAGAATAACTGAGCAAGGTCATCTTGTAATCCCAAGTCCAAATCTGGCAGAACACCCACTATGTGGGGGTCTCCTGACTTCCTTCCTCATTATGTTCTTGTGGTCCTTGAAGAAGATACTTCAACATCCTATGATGACTTTTTCCTCAGCAGCCAGCTAACTCGTCCATGAAGAAAAGAAACATGTTTACAAGTTCAAACCGGAACAAAGAGATAATCTGGAACAGAGAGCTCTTTGAAGACGTTTCTGCCATGACACAGTGGAAAGATGACAATGTCACCTATATATAAAACTGCAGAGTAGCAACAGCCTTCATCAAAGCTGCTCCTTGGTTTTCCTTCTAGCTTGGACGTCAGAGGACCCTTGCCCTCTCCCCCACACCACAGGCTTGCAGGTAGGCTCCTACTCTCCAAATTTATCTTGAAAAAAATCCATCTTTCTTTGTCGGGGCTCCATACCTCACTTGGTCTTTTTGCCTAACTAGGAGCTTTAATATAGCCAAGAGAGAATGTTTGCAATAGGACCCCGGGGAAGTTCTTTTTTCTTAATCTCATTTGTCTTCTCTGGGGTTCCTTCTTTCCCTGTAAACTGCAACCTGGGCTGATATCCCTAACAATCTGTTATGCCAATCTTGTGAGTTCTTCCCCGTTCTGGGTATATTCTCTTCTTTTCCTAATTATGGTGTACTTGAGATCCTGTGATTAGTTGGAAAGACTGAGTTTTCATTGGTCAGCCACCCCATTCTGATTTTCAACAATTTACACCATTGTCTTTTAGCAAAGACATTTGTAGTATCACCCACATATATTTTCATTCTGGATACACTTGGGTTTTCAAAAAAGGACCTATAAGAGTATGTGTAGTTTACCAGGTCCCAGTTCTTCAAGATGTAATCTATTACCAAAGCTAAAAGACTCCAAATTCATGTTCCTCTTGAAACATGAGTAAAAAAAGCCTATTCTCATAGTAGAAATAGCTCTGAAAATTCTGATAGAACATGTCAGGGTAGAATTTTATAAAGAGAGTTACTAAATGCACCTTTTATTACATAAGAGAGAAATGCAAATGAGAAGGGAAATCCACACAGACAGGGGGCAAACTACAATTTCAAAGAGTATCTTACAAGGGCTCCAAAGGCCAAGAAGATGCTTTTTGGATCTATTAAAAGGAAAAGCAATTTCAAAGCATCAGTGGACTATCAGAGGGGTTGCTGAATGATCACAGGTCACACTTAACTGGGCTGAAAAGAAGTCAGAGAAAAAAGAGAGGTCTTTGCATTTTAAGAGTAATCTTTGGACCCCCAAATTCATAGTGACAGGCCAGAAACATGAGATCAAATAGGGGCAAACAGGATGTCCTAGACCTAATCAGTAAACTAAACGTAGCTCAAACCCCCAGTGGAGCTATGTGGGAAGGTTGTGAAGTAACTCAAGGAGGAAACTCTTTTTTTTTTTGCTTTTTGGAGGGAGGAAGGCAGGGCAATTGGCGTTAAGTGACTTGCCCAAGGTCACATGGCTAGTAAGTGTTAAGTGTCTGAGGCCAGATTTGAATTCAGCTCCTCCTGACTCCAGGACCCGTATTCTGTTCACTGTACCACCTACCCACCCCCAAGGAGGAAACTCTTGACCAACATGTATTACCTGTCTTTAGAAATATCTACTCTGGAAGTTAAGGGCTGACAATATAATTCCTAAGGAGGTCAGAAATGTTAAGGAAAATGACAACAAGCCTTTTGCAACCTTAGGTCAGTCACAGAGTCAGATCTAAAGCTGGCAGGGACCTCAGAGGCTATAGAGACCAGCTCTATTTTCAGAGGAGTAAACTGAGGGGTAGGGAAACTAGTGACTTGCTTAAGGTCACAGAGTCAGGCCTGAAGGTCAATTCCTCTGCCTCCAGAATCAGTGTGTCTTTCTACTGTGCCACACCCCAACTTGGCGAACAGGTGGAGAATTGCAACGGTCATAGCAACTCATGAAGGCCATGCACCAAGGTGGGATCTGTAACTTCTATGCTTTGCTGCTCCCTGCGCCCAAATTGTCCTGGTTCCTGGTCCTGGTTCCATTCATCTGTTGACTCCCTTTCCCAGCCTTTAAATCCCAACACAATGCCACCCCCTCTGAGAAGCCTCCCTTAATCCCCTTATGAATGATGATGACTTCACAGAGCATTTTGTAAGCCCCTCGGTCGTACACTGATCATGTAATAGTGTACATCATAAATACTTGTGCATATTCGTGTCATGCTCACCTCCTCACTAGCTTGATCACTTCATGAACGCCAGCACAGTGTCACAGCTAAGCTTTGACCATTTCCTAGGGCCCAGTATGATATTTCATGTGAGGCATCACTTTAGAAATATTTGTGGAATGACCTCAAGGAAAGGAGGCCACATCACTGAAATCACATACCTTTTAAAGTATATATACTCTGGTTACGAAGACATGGATTTGCATTCTATATATGTAAGAGAGATTTCATGGCCCAGGGAAAAGAGTACTGGCCTCTGGAGTCAGAGGCCCTAGATTCAGATTCCACCTCCAACATTACTATGTGACTTTGACCAACTTACTTAATTTCCCTAGATCTCAGTATCCTTATCTGTTAAAAATGAGGCCTAGAATAGGGGGCCTCTGAGGTACTTTTCTTCTCTACCCTACGATCATCCGAAAAGTTCAAAATCATTCAGTTTCAGAAGCTTTGCTTACAAACCAGAAAGTTTGCTTCCACAGAGCAACAAAACCAGATTGAATGATTAATTTGACTACACTCCATAGCCATTAGGCCAACTTGTGGATTATAATTGCTTGCTAAATCAAACTTTTGAATAGAATCGCCCCTAAGAGGGTAGCTGAATAGTTTCCCCCCAACTTTAGAGATGTTTATGAATGAAAGGTCTATGAGATTTATTAAGGTAAACTTGGTTGCCCAGTAGGGGTCATCCCAAGCCTCTGAGGTGACTCTTCCAAACCCCACGAAAGCCTGTCCTGCTCCCACCCTACTCTCCCTTCTCTGCCCAGAGCAAGGAGCGGACAGCCAGCTGGCCGGAGTATGCATCTTGCCAGGTGAAGCAATTCAGGGGCTTCTTTAAAACAGATGCTTCCTGTCCCAAAGGTATTCATTCTTTATTCCCCTACCACTTAGGGAAAACAAGTTAAGTAAACATGTCAAGAATGTTTGTTGAGTTCTGAGAACGGGTTTTAAAATATATCAAAATTCCTGTTTGGGAAGGGTTACTATGATGTCTATTCAGGGTACTTCTTTATTTCTTTCAAGAAAACCTGGGCCTGGCAAAACAAATATTTCCAAAATATCCGAGAGGAGAACAAAAATAAGAGGCTGAAATAGATCCAGCTCCTTGACCACATGCTGGAGAGAGGTGAACTCCAGCCACCCCCAAAGGCAAAATCTTGGGGTCCTGCCCTGGGAGCCTGACCCGAAATCAGCACAGCTCAGGCCAGATAAGGAAACTTTTTCTGGAAAACGACAGCAGGTCATTTGTTTTCCTGTAAATCAGAATTCCAGAAAGCAAAACCACCCTTGTCTAGGCCAGAGACGAACAAGAAAGCAGGTAGGATTCTAAGTAAGAGTGAGAACCAAAACAAACCAAAAATATATCAGTGGGAGCAAAGAGTAAATAGAGAAAAAGGGAAGAGGAGGGGACGGAGAAAACAATATGTCCCTGTTTTTCATTCTAAAAATATGATTGCCTTAAATGTGGTATGCTGCACATGTGCCTAAGTGTGGTCAACGCACATTTTTGACATACAGTAGGACACACTAAAGACGGCCACTGGATCATTGATCTTGAGCTGCAAGGGACCTCAGAGGTCATCTACTTCAACACCTCCCCCTTCATTTTACAAATAAGGAAACTGAGGCCCAAAGAGACATATCCAAGGTGCCACAGGTTGTAAATGTCCGAGGCAGTTGAACCTGAATGCCAAGGTCAGAGTCATAATGCAGCACTAGGACTCCAGCTCCATGTCCAGCGTAAGAAGAGGCCTTGCATGCAGACCATTTTCCCATTCTACAGCAATATAGAAGACATGAGAGGAGTCAAAAAAATATGGCTCCAATGTGCAAATCTGCCACTAGTGCCTGTGTGACCTTGGGCAGATTACTGCCCCTCTTTGGGCCTTTTCCCCTACATGTAAAATAAGGGGGCTAGACTACATGCTAGTCAATGTTCCCTTCAGTTGTAACAGGCTGCAAGTGTCAAGTTCTGTCACTCTCTACTTCCTAGGCCTCAGTTTCCCCATGGGTGGAAATAGGAAACTGGACCAGATAATTAAGACAGCATGGTATAGAGAAAAGAGGGCTAACTTTGGAGTCACAGGATCTAAGATCCAATCAGGTATCTGCTCCTTGCTGCTTGGGAGACCCTGGGAAAGTCACCACTTCTCTGTATCTCAAAGTTCTCAACCTATGACCTCGGATATGTTAGAGCCAGAAAGACTTTAGATGATCCACAGGATCACAATAACACCTGGCCAAGGGAATGGAAAACTTTTAGCACTGAGCACATTATGGAAAAATCCCTCCTTGAGCAACTATCACTGAAAGGGCCCCCACAATTGGGCGTTCATGAAAGTGTTCACAATGGGGACTTATGTGAGCAGGCTCATAAAAAGAGGTGGTCATTCATTCTCCCATCTGGGCCCAGGCATACCAGGACAAAGTGTGCCAATGAGAAAGATCATCTATTGGAGACGGGGTGGGGCCCTCTGGCAGGCTTCTGGACCAAGGCCCATCTCTCTAAGATGCTGCAGGGCAACCTCTTCCAAGAGGAGGAAGTCTGTACCAACAGAGCATGGGAGGTCCACACCTCAGGCTAAAGGCTCAGCCCCAGCTAATGTCTTGCCTTTTTGTTAACAAAGCAAAGATAATACCCAAGGCAGCTTCCTTTTCTGAGTGGGAGCTGGGAATGTTACAGCAGCAAGGGCATGTGGGGGGGGGGAGGCAGGACACCACAAACATTTGGGCAAGTAACTTCAGATCCTTGTGCCTGGCTCATTTTCCCCAGATGTTTCCACCTCCTCCTTCTCTTTGCTGGGGAAGAAAAACTCTGGGGAGCAGGGCTTCCTTTGCCACCTGAGCATACTGCTTCCAAATGTATTCTTTCCTTCCTCTTCCTCACCTCTCCCCCATCTGCCCTGTTCTTTTCCTTCACCGGCCAAAAGTACCTGAGTCGGGGACAACATTTCATTGAGGCGACTGCCCTCATTTTGATTTCGATGTTGCCACAGCCTTTCAGAATGACAGAACAAAGGGACTTTGGAGTAAAAATATTGGTGGTCAGCTACTCCAACACTTACTTTCATTTTACAATTGGAAATACTAAGGCCCACAGTCTGGAAAGGACTATTTAGAACTGGCAGGGACACAAAAAGGCTAAGGCCTTTGGGGGCCCTCATAGGCCAAGGAGTCCAACCAAGCCCTTCCTGAGCAGGAATCCCCATTATAATATGATTGACAAGTGGTAATCCAGCTTTTACTTGAAGGCTACCAATGATGGTAAGGCCATTAGCTTCTGAGGCAGCCCTTCCTCACCTTTTGGGACAACTCTAATTCATTCCTAAACATCAAGACAGATTCTGCCTCTTTCCTATTGCCCTCCCCCGCCCCCGCCATATATATATATCTCTTCCCTCGTTCTGCCTTCAGGGCCCAGCAGAACAAGCCTAATCTCTCTTCCATGGGACAGCCCTTCAAATCTAAGAAGACAGTGATGTCCTCTTCCACTCTGGTCTTCTCTTCTCCAGCCTCCACATCCTGAGTGCCTTCCACTCATGCTCAAGTGACCTGTTCCATAGGCCCTTCACCATACTGGTCGCCCTTCTTCCAGATATGCTCCAGCTTGACTAGCAATGTCTTTTCTACAGTGCGGTGCGCTGAATTTAGAAGAGATTATCTATAGTCCACCCCTCCTCACAGGAACAGAGCATGGAAAGAACCAAGGGAAGTTTCAGAAGAGGAAAATGATCTGCCTGCGGCAGGGGCTTGTAACTTTTCTTAGTGTCCCAGACCCCCTCTTTGGTGATCTAATGAAACCTGTGGGCCCTTTCTGAGAATCATGTTTTTACACATCTAAAAATAAAGGACATAGCATTCCAAAGGAAAGCAACTCTACTGAAGTACAGATCTCTCTCTGCCTGTCCGTCTGTCTCTCTCCATCCCAATCTCTGTGTGTATCTGTCTCTCTTTCTCTGTGTCTCTGGCTGTCTCTCCCTGTCACTCTCTCTTTCCAGGTTCATAGACCTCCAATTAAGAACCCCCCACCCAAGGTACTATAGACTAATAAAATCTAGAGGCAGTAATGGAACTCAGGCCTCCATACTCCCCCCATCTAGTTCTGTGCCCCCAAACCCTGAAGCTAGCCACTCTCCAGGAATCTTCAGACAGTTCAGTCACATGGTTACCATTCATCTGAACTCATTGGATTTCAAGACAAGAGGATCTGGGTTCCAACCCTAGCTCCACCATTTAGGGCTTATGTGACCCTGGCCATGTCACTTCCCCTTCTGGGTGTCAGTTTCCTCATCTGTAAAATCAAAAGGTTGTGCTGAATGAGCTCTTGGTCCCTTCCAGCTCTAAATCCCATCATGCTTTGTCTTCATACTAACAGAGCCACTGGTCTTGCCCTTCCCTTCCTGCCCTCCCCCACCCCCTTACCGCACTCCACCCCCATGCATGTCGAAGTGAAAAACTGGGCCCAGCTAGGCACAAGGGATCAGTTCCTCCGGAGCTGAGGTTTCATCCTGTTCAGCCCACCAGGAACGGCAATGGCATTTAAACTGGGAGTGATGAGCCAAACAAAAACAAACCAAAACGGGGTTTTAATCCCTCCGATAAGAAAACACACTTAAATTTAGTCCCGACTTCCTGTTTTGCAGCTCCTGTTTCATTCAGCAGGGCATCCCAAACTGCAATCCACATGCATCATTGTAAAAGGGGAATGAAGGGGAACAGATAGGAGACAAATAACAGGCATGCCTTGGAAAATGACTCTTCTGGAGACCAACCTTGCAGGCCCGCTCAAGGAATAAATAATAACAGCGGCAGGTGAGGGTCTGCAGGGAGCTTTACTGATGTTAGGGAAATGGGGGAGTGAACAGAGGCCAAAGAGGTGTAGTGACTTACCCAAGGAGACACAGGAAGCTTCCACTGGAAGCTGGGTCTTAGGATCAAAGAGGCTTAGAGCTAGGAGAGAAGCCTCATAGTTCACCTAGTCTAGCCCTGCCCCCAGTTTTACCAAGGAAATCAGAATTTAAAGCCTAAAAGCCACATGAGAGTTTTTTCAAACCTTTCATATTTTCCCAGAATGCTTCACTTTATGACAAGACAGGCCCTGGTAGCTGCTGGTAGCCGATATCTGACAAGGTCAACAAGCACAGTGCCTTGCACAGAGCAGATATTTAATCGATAATGGAATTAAATTGAATTAAATTGAACTTAATTTTCATCATCACCAGTGTTGGCAACTCAAGCATGAAGAGAAGGGCTTTATGGAAATTATTGTATTTGTTTCTCAAAATAATCCTATGGAGGGAATACGCTTGCTCCCATCTTTCAGAAAAGAAAACTAAGGCTCAGGGAGGCATAAGAGACTTGTCTAAGGAATAAGTGAGGGAGCCTGGACTCAAAACCAAAAAGGAGGGGATTTTGAGTCTGAAGATGTGAGTTCAAATCTTGCTGACATCACTGAAAATCTCTGTGACAGTAGGAAAACTTCTCTAGGTCTCAGTTTCCCTCCTCTGTAAAATGATGGAGTTGAACTACAATCTGCAGTACCAACTAGCTCGAAATCTATGATCCCGTGAAAACTTTATCACTAAAGACAAAAACATTAAGTCCCTACTGTGCACAGGGAGTGGACAGAGACAAAATTTAAAGAAGACATAGTCCTGGGCCCTCATTGAAACTCACCGTTTAAGAAGAACCCAAGACTATGTTTGAGGATATGCAGTATTTCCTAAGAAGGCAATTAGTCAGTTGTAGACCAAAGTCTCCATTATATTTTGCATACTCTCCTAAAGGCTTGCTCATTAACATCCTATTTCTAACTAGGCATGTTTGTTCTCAGAACAAGCAGCCCACAGAACACCCTCAGTTGAGGAATGGGGGTGGGACATTGGCATCAGGCCACAGGGAGGAAAAGTGCCCAAAGAAGAGGAACTCATTCCTCTAGCTTCTATGTTGAGCTCCCCCATTTCTAAGGCCTAGCAGGGCCCTTTACATTCAGCACCTAATGATCAAGTCCCAGTCACTCCACCCTAATTAGTGGTCCACAGTTATGATAATGATTGCACTATTTTCCCAAGACAAAACCAACTTTTTTTCTTTTTTTGGAGGGGGGCGATGGTGTTTATGGGATACATCCTTAACCTGTTGCCAGTCATAGAACAGGCATGCCCTACCTCCCACAAGCCTCCAATCTCTGTAGAATCATAAGAGTCAGGGAAACCTGGGTTCCTATCCCATTTCTGCTATTTACATCCTCAGTGACCCTGAGGAAGCCACCTAACCTCTTTCTGCCCCATCTTCCACATCTATAGATGGCTTCATCCAGCTCTAATGCTATTATCTTATGAGCTCACTAATCCACTAGGATTCTTATTCTCTTTTTCATCCCCAAAGGAAACCAGCTAATTAAAAAAAGTCTGCCCAAACATCCTGTCCCTGCCTTATGTACCTCTGTGTACTAAACGAAGCTGTTTCATATACTCTTATCTATGGAAAGATTTCAGGGGTGGATTGAGGGTGGAAGGGGGAGTCAAAAAGGAGCAGGGACTCATTTTGGATTTTCCATCAGAGTCACAACAGGATCTGAAAACAACCAGATCAATCCAGAGACCTAAAAAATATATGGAGCAGGAGGAAGTTGGCCATACATCAAAATATTTATAAGCTAACAGAAAAATCCTGGCCAAGTCCTTATCTGCTTCACAGATTTCAGAGGTCCAAAGTATGGAATGAAAGCATGGATCAGGTATGCACGGGGATGACTTAAGGGAGAAAGAATGCCCAACCTTATTATCAAGCTCTATATATGTCCTCCACATTCCAAGCCCCCGACATGGAGGCCAGAGTCCAACATGTTGTCATTGGGTTAAACACGCACATGCAGTTTCTGTCTGCTTTCTCCAAAGGGGTAAATAAGCTTGGGGAGAAGGGAAATCAGTGTAATGGACATTGATTTCCATTTTCCCAGCTTGCAGATAACACTAAGCTCTGGCATTTCCTTGTCTGGTACCCTAGACATCCAATCAGCTGCCATGTTCTCATTTCTACCTCTTCCCACAAATCTCTTAAACAACAATTTAACATATATTTAATATGGTACAAGTTCTTTCACTTCCCTGGGCCTCAGTTTCCTTCTCTGTAAAATATGGGATGGGGTAGAGTTCGAGTAGGTAACTTCTCAAATTCCTTTTTTCTTTTGCCTTGTGGAGGACAATTGAGGTTAAGTAACTTGCCCAAGGTTATACGGCTAGTTTTTGTGTGTGTGTGGTAAGTGTCTGAGGCCAGAACCGAACTCGGGTCCTCCTGACTCCCGGGCCAGTGCTTTACTCACTGTACCACCTAGCCGCCCCCTAGACTTCTCCAATTCCTTCCAGTTCTAAGTTCAAGATTCTATGTGTGACTTTGGGCAAGTTCCTTTACCTCACTCAGTTTCCTCATCTATGAAATATACATGGGTTAGATTATATGGCTTCTGAAATCCTTCTTAGCTCTAAATATATGATGTTAAACAATATCCAGTCTTTCTTTAGAGATCAAGAAACAGAGGAAAGCATTGTGTCCTACCAAAAAGACTGCTTCTTTATATGCATTAAACCATACCGCCAAAACACACACACACACATATATACTCTCTCTCCCTCTCTCTCTGGCTTCCACACGCTTCTGCTATTTCTCTCCCAGAGGTGTTGTGGCATCTCCGTGAGTTAGCTCACACTCTTAACATAAAGCACAAACCCATGATTCACACTGGAACCAGAGCACAGAGACAGAAAGAGCCCCAGCACAATACAGCTCTGGCCGCCACGCAGAGATGTTGTTTCTTTCCCCTGCCTTCTCAGTTCCCAGTCAAGAGGGCCTAGACAGTAAAAGCTGGCCACTGGGCTGGCAGGGAGGACAGAAGCATTCTCTGAGGCTCTGGGATCCACTCTGCACTTGACTCTGGGCTGTGGCTTTACAAAGTGGTAGGAATGATTTACCCTATAGAGACCCTTCAAAGGCTACCCTGCAGTGGAAGAGCACTAGATTTGGAGTGAGAGGACCTGGGTCCACATATTGCCTCTAACACTCACTGTGTGAAGTCACTTTAATCTCCCTGGGCCTCAGTTTCACTCCCTGTAAGATGAGTAGGTTACTGGCCTCTTCCAGTTAGAGAGGAGTATCTTACATCTTGGTTAAATCATTCTCCCCTCTATACCTCCCCTTCCTTATCTGTAAATTAAGTGGGAAGCTTCAGTTGACCTCCAAAGGAGGTCCCTCTCAGCCCTAAGCCTACGATCCTCTCTGGGACCTATGGCAATCCCCTGCCTTCAGCCTCAGTTTCCTTGCTAGAAGACGATGGGATTGGTCCAGATGACTTCTGAGTGTCCTCCCAACTCTACACCTATGATTCAATGAAGTCACCCATTTCTAGAGCTGTAGAACACATCTCCCTCTACATGTTACATGGCACAATACACGTCTCCCTATACAGATGCTACATGGCATGATAACTCAACCTGGCAAACAAGACCCTGAAGTTATCAGGACCTAAACTGAGTCTGAAGGCAAAGTTGAGGATGTGGGAACAACCAAGCATCCCATACTTGGGACAGCCTGGATGACAGCTGCGCTCTTGCCAGTGACAACTTGAAATTCATTGTTGTTGTTGTTGGGGGGGGGGGGTTGGCGCAAGGCAGAAAAACAGTTCCAAGTCAAAGGAGATGGGAGTTTGCCCTTTCACATCAGTACGGAATCATGGTTTTCTGACCCCATTTCGAGAGCAAGGCTGTCTTCCTGCGATCTTTTCAAGTATTCTCATAAGAAAGTTTTTATTACTCCCTTCTCCAAATCAAATCCCTAGTCAAGTCCCCATCTTCAGTATTCAGCCTCTGAAGAATCTTGAAATGGTACTTAGAGGCTGAATTGCCATGATTTTCCCCCAGTGGCATATGGAGTTTTAATCTAACAGCTAATATAGGCATTTCCCACCAGCCTGCTTAGGAGAGGGATCCCCCCTCCCTGCAGATTAGCCCCAGAAGTTAGTCAGTACTCTTACTGCTTGCCCCCTCCACCCCAGCACCCTGTTTGTTTAAAAAGCCTGAAAATTAGCAAACCTTTGGCCACAGCCTCCCCCTACCTTTGGGGCTACCCCTTTGTAATGTGCACAACTGTGTTTAATCGAAGTCAAAAGTTTATCTTCTGGGGGTTGGACTCCCCTTGCATGCCCTCTCCCTGCCCCCATCTCCTTTTTGTGGTCTCTACTTTCAATATGTACTCATTTTCCCAAAAGATTTGTCCCCCCAGGATTCATTCAAAACTCCCTTTCAGTAGTTTCATAAAGGCGCCTGCCTCAGCTGGGGCTCCCAGCTTCTCTTCCCAAGATTCTGATTTCACGTCAGGGTTGCCTCAGCTTTTTCAGAGAAAGGTTTTCCTTGATTTGAATGGATTTAAAAAAAACTTGGAAGGGAAAGAAGTCTGTCCAGTGTGATCCAGGATGAGCAGCACATTCTTCACACACACACACACACACACACACACACACACACACACACACAAAATAGAATCTGACCATTTCTAATTTATTTTTTCAGTTGTCAGCAAGCACAGGAGAGGAAAGCCTTATACCATGGAAAAGGGGAAACAAAAGCCTTCTAAGTCTCTTGATAATCCAATCATTTTCTACCAAAGTTCAGCCTTTCCTTTCTCCCCTGGAAATGGGGCAACTCATTAGAATGGTTACCTGGTTACTATTAACTGTTTTCTCCAAGTACATTTAATCAATCAACAAGGATTTATTAAGCGTTTAACCATGGGCCAGAGGCTGGGGGTATAGCAAGACAAATCAAGCCGTTCCTACCCCCAAAGAGCTTACATCTGACCGTGCTCCTGTATACTATCTACTGACCCTCCAAAACCAGAATCAGGTTTCTTTGCCACCTTTGCTAGAGATGGGATGGACCCCTTCATGTTCAAGTTCTAGGAAACCTGGTTCTTATGCTGACTACTATTGTTAAGTTACAGCTCTCCTTTAATTCAGCCACTGCAAATGGAAGGAAACTCTCAGGCTTCCCAGTTTATCAAATCATTTCTTTATTTTTTTGTTTCATTGTTTTGCCCTAAAAAGAGGCAGTTAGGTGGTAAATGGATAAAGTGCTGGACAGGAGGCTAGAAGATCCTCTTTTCAATCCTGCCTCAGACACTGACTAGCTGAATGACCTTGGGCAAGTCACTTATTATTCCTGGGTCTCAATTCCCTCATCTGTAAAAAAAAAAAAAACCAGGGATAAGAATAGCACCAACTTTCCAGGATTGTTATTGAGGACCAAATGAGATAAGATATATAAAGTATTTTGCCAACCTCAAAGTGTGCTTTAGACACTGGCTATCTTTTTAAAACTGCCCTAAGTTCAAAGCTCAAATGCAATGACAAACAGAACACAGCACTGGCATGTACTTCAGTGATGTCAGAAAGGGAAAAAGCCTTTTGAAATATCTCTGCATAGCCATTCTTTTCC
Source organism: Petaurus breviceps papuanus (assembly GCF_028583685.1). NCBI lineage: Eukaryota > Metazoa > Chordata > Mammalia > Diprotodontia > Petauridae > Petaurus > Petaurus breviceps. The sequence continues at coordinate 9,487,557 of NW_027187369.1, forward strand.
CAAATTGGAGTTGAACTATATTTCATACCCATTTCCCCCCCTCTGTAAAATAAGAAGATTGGAATCTAAGTCTCCCAGTTATGATCTATGATCACATGGTTCTGATTTGGAGATGGAAAGGACCTTAGATTCCAACTCCCATATTTAACAGAGGGGGAAACTGAGTCACATAAGTCAAGTGACTTGCCCAAGGAAAAGAAAGAATAGAAAGCAGAAGTCATAGAAGGAGAGCTGGAGGGAATTTCAGAGATTATCATTTTACAGGAGGAAACCTGGGCCCCAAGAGGGGCAATGATTTGCCCAAGATCACACAAGCAGTAAGCAATTGAGCTGGTATTTGAACCCAGGGCTTTCTACTCTAAAGCCCCAACTCTTTCCACTCTATCACGATGCCTCTCAGTTAGCAAATCACAGCAACACGTAGGGCACTGGGTAATGAATAATCGCAAAGGGCTGAATGTGGAGAAAGGTTGAGGAAGGAGGGCTTGAAAGAAATATTTGCCATGCAGAAATTCTCTGGAGACCCATGAAACACTCAAAGAATTTGGATTGGGGAAACCAGTGCCCCCACTATGGCGATTACCAATCAACCATCCCCAAAGTGGATCAAAATAATTAACACTCCACTTGTTTAAAAAAAAATCCAAATCACTCCCATATGATCACTCAAACAAGCAGGGGCCCTCTCAACTCGTTGATTACTCAAATCCAAAATGAAAGCTGACAAGGTGAACTAGCGGAGGTGGGTGGTTAAGGAGGCATAAAAGAAAATGCCCTTTTTTTCCTTAAACAAAATAAATGCTTTAAGGGGGGAGCTCCTCAAAACCCACCCACATTGCTCCAAAAAGTTGTTCCCTAGGCAATCCCCAATAGGTTCTGTGGGTTCTGTACATGCCAGGGCCATCACCAGCACCAATGGAATATGTCCCCCAAATCTGCTAGTCTAAAAATAAGGCAACCAGACTTTAATGTCAAATCCCTAAACAAAACAACAATGTTTTTAGGGTAGCAGTGGTGGCAAAGGAGGGGAGCTATTTGGTAACAATCATAAAGGGCTACCAGAAACCCAAATTGCAAGGTAACCACTCCTTCAAGTGAGAAACAAGGTGGGGGCCTGTCTGAGATAACTTAAAATACAATCAATTTACCCAGAATGCCTGCTCCCTCTTTAGGGTTCCAGGTTCGACCTTAATTTTCGATATCTTTATCTTTAAAGGAGACAGCAGCCTTCATCTCTCCTTTCTAACTTAGATCTAATGTCCGGGATTACATAAGCAATGTGCTCAATGCCTCTGTTTAAATGAAACTTCCTTCTCCCCCTCCGTTATTCAGCCTGAAAGGGCTCTCCTTTCCTTGCCCAGGACTGAATGACTACTGTCTTGAGCACGATTTTGGGACCAAGGCTCGACATTCAGAAAAATTCCATAGACTCCCTAAGCAAAAGGGATGTTCTTTTAAGACCATGAATGTCGAGCCTTGGTCCCAAAATCGTGCTCAAGACAGTAGTCATTCAGTCCTGGGCAAGGAAAGGAGAGCCCTTTCAGGCTGAATAACGGAGGGGGAGAAGGGAAGGCTTGCGGCAAAAAGGAAGTTTCAATTACTTTGGGAAGCCAAGCAGAAACATTAAGTGAGATCCAAGCAATCTTGATTAGCTATGACAAGGAGACCTTAATGCTTTTGTTTCATGAAGGCCCCAGAACTTTTTGCTCAACTAGTTGAAAGAAACGCGCTCGCTCAGTACAAAACCCTGCACTCCCACTTGCCTTACTAAAAACTACAATTGGGGGGGGGGAGGATGGCAGCCTTTGCTTAAAACTGCTTCCCATTCAGGGCCTTCTTAAGAGTACATCAGAACACGCACTAAGCTTTTTCTTCCTTTTCAACTACAGATATACTTGGAAAACCCAGCAAATTTCTGATTCTCATGGGTGG
>NW_027187369.1:9489498-9553974 GCF_028583685.1 Petaurus breviceps papuanus
AAATGTCTCTGTCTTTCAATCTGTGTGTGTGTGTGTCAACGTGTCTCTCTTTGGGTGTCTCAATGTCTCTGTCTCTCTCTGTGTCTTCTCTCTCTCCCTCTCAGACTTTATTCTTTTTTTCTCAGATTGCTGTCCCGCCTTAGGGAAATTGGCAGCACCCAAAGGGTTGAAATAAGTATGCTTTTCAACCCAAAGAGGCTCCCAGAATAATAGAGCCCATTGCTATCATTTATATACCAAGAGACACGTCTTTAGACTCAGAGTTTGCCACAGAGGGGTATGCATTTATTTTCTTTCTGAGAAAAAAGTTCAAGTTGATTCCCAGCCCTAACCCACCCAGGGCCCTAGAACAGAAAAGAATAAAGAAAGAGTAAAAAATAAAAATACGGCTCATGAGATTTCAAAATTTCTCATGAGGAGAGGACATTAACCGAGCCCCAGAGGAGATAATTGGACTTTGGGGAAATTTTAAATATACGAACATCCAACTCCTCAAGACTGCCAAGAGCTCACTGGGAGAGCAGTGAGCTACAGTGGGTTGGAAGTCAGAGGCCATGAGTTTGAATCACACCTCAGCTGCTTATTGGGAGTGTGAGCCTGACAAGCAAGGTCCTTCCTCCCCTGGGACCTGGACAAAATTATCTCAGAGCTATAGATACAGAGTAGCATAGTGGATAAAATAGTGGACTTAGAAGACCATAGTTTTCCATAGTTCAAATTCTGCCCCAGATGTTTACCAGATGTGTATTCCTGGACAAATGACAAACTCTTTTGTGCCTCAGTTTCCTCATCTGTAAAATGTAAATAATAACAGCACCTACCTCAGAGAGTTGCTGTAAAGATCAAATGAAATAATGAATGTCAAGAACTTTGCAAAGCTATTATCATGATGTATTTCTTCATTCAACTACTACATTGAAAACTAAATCGGGACACTCAAACTCAGGTGAAAGAATTGAAGGGTGTTAGGGAAGGCAAGGCAAATTTTTACTTCTTAAATTTGCTTCTTTTAAATTCCAGGATTTAACAACAGAAGAAGAAACAGTGTAATCCCAACAGATCGTCCTTCCTCTAGGAGTAGGAAGCTTATCTTCCACTGTCCAGAGGACAGACACTTTGAGGGATGAGCCTACAGAGTAGAAAGTCATCATCTCCTCCCCCTAGGCACCAATAAGCCCACTCAAGTAGGTGACCAAAGGCACACATCTGCGCAACCACTGCCTGGTATTGCAGGGCACTATGGACTGGAACTGTGTGATGGCCCACATTAGAGAGAGTCGATCAAAAGTTTACAGAGGAAACTTTAGTGACCAGGGTTTCTAATTTGCTACCTATTTCCTCTCTCTGAACTCTGTCACCTTTTTCAGCCACTCTTCCATAAAAGAAGGTTTGACTGTTTGTTTGTTTGATAATGGGGGGGGGGGGATGGACTAAATTAGGAGAGACCCATGATTTCAATAGTGAACAGAGTTGTTAATATGGAAATTCCTACTACCAACTAAGGCAAATCAGCATGCTACCTGTAACTTAATAGTTAAGATTCATCTGGGGGCACTAAGAGTTTAAGCAAGGGTCACCCAGCCAGGACATATCAGAGGCAGTAGCCATTTGGGTCACTCAGACCCAATCTTGAACTTTTTTTTTACACTGTCCTAGTCTATGCTATTTGGAATTTTTATTTTGGCTTAAGAGGGGAGGTCGTAGAGTGAACAGACATTCCTATAACCCTAGAAAACAGATACTTCTACTGGTATAGGTTTTCTGAAAAAAAAAATATAGCTCAAGGATACATGGTTAAAAAAAGGGGCCATTTTCTTTGCCCCCCAAAGATAAGTGATCACATTTACCATAAGTGCCAGAATAAAAAAGAGAAAAAGGAATTTCATATGTATACTTTTAAATGTTTGTAATTACTGATATCCTTAGTTTTACATCATCATTTCTGAACATAAACCCTCCCCCCCTCCCCAGCAACCCAATCCTTGTAACAAATATAAAGAGAGAAAAGCAGCTGAGCAAAACTAACAGATACATGAACCAAGTCTGGTAGCATATGCAATGTTCTGTACCCGCAGTGCCACCCACTCCCCTCCCCAACTCCCACCCCCGGCCAAGAAGAAAAGAGGCCATTTTTTTTCATCTCTTAGGACAAATTTGGTCAGTCATTATACAGCTTTCAGTTTCAATGTTTTGGTCTTTTTGTTGACACTGTTGTAATCATTATGTATGTTTCCCTGGTTCTGCTTACTTCACTGTGCACCAGTTCACTGATATTCCCATGCCTTCCCATGTCTTCCTGAATTCTCTATATCGGTTGGTTCTTAAAGTAAAGTAACATTCTGTTATGCTCACTCACTTCAATTTGTTTAGTCATCTCGAGTCAAAGAGAGTCTATTTTGTTTTCAATTCTTTGCTGCCATAAAAACTGCTGTTATAAATATCCTGGTGTATATCCAGCCTTTTTGTCTCTTTAACCTCCTTGGGGTGTATATCTATCCGTAGGACCATCCTAAGAGTTATGAAATTTTAGTAATTTTCTTTGCATAATTAAAAAACACCCTTTTTTGTGCAGCTCCACCGAGAGATTAGTAGTATGTGTTGTTCCACCGGCCCTCCAACATTGACCATGCCCATTGTTTTCCACCTTTGTCAATATATTTGTTGTGAGGTGAAACATCAGTGTTTTTGATTTGCATTTCTCTTAAAATTAGAGATTTGAAACACTTTCATGTTAATAGTCTGAAATTCTTTTGAGAACTGTTTGTTCATATCTTTTGACCAGTTATTCATTGGGAAATGGTGCTTATCCTTACATATTTATTAGTTGAACTATATATCTTGGATATCAGACCCTTATCATAGATAGTGGATTTCCCCTCTTATTATTCTTTTCCTATCTTCTTTAATTTTAAGTAATCAAAATTATCTATTTCTCTTGTAATTACTTCAATGTTTTGTTTAGTCAAGGGATCTATGTAATCTTTTGTGATAGTCACTATACATCCCTTGTTGGGTTTCACAGCAGGTATCTACTCTCATTCTTTCTTTTTTTTTAAATTGCACTTACCTTTAATGTTCAGATCACCTATCCACTTTTGAGCTTATTGTGGTATATGGTGTAAACTGTTGCTCTAAAGCTAATTTCTGCCAAATTGCTTTCCAGTTTTCTTAATTGTTATTGTCAAATAGAGAGTTCTTCTCCAAATCATTTATGTATTCGAGTTTGTTGAACATTGAGTCATTGAGTTTAATTGTTTCTGATTCTTCCTTATCAGGTCTGCTCCAGTGATCTCTTTTCAATTTTTTAACCCCACTTCCACACTTTAAAAGAGTCACAAGACAGTCATGATCTCCACATTAATAAAATGACACACTCCCTCTCTCCCTTTCTCTGGTTCCCACCAATCTCTTAGCTCTAAATGCTGTGTTGTGTCTAGGTCAGATTTTTTTCATCCCATCCTGGAATGCTGCATATTTTTACATTCCTAATGCTCACAGTTGCATTGACAAAGACAGCCACTTTTCATCTCCTGAAACATTCCTCTGTTCCCTTCTTTTACAATCGACTGAAAAGCGTCTCCTCCAGGAGATCCTATTTCTAGGAAAAGTGCCTGTTACTCAAAGGTCACACACAGAAACCCAGACGTGCAACAGCCAGCTTTTGTAACAAGAAGTATGTCACTTCATAGCATTCAAACTTCTTTCCATTCGGATGCACTGGCAAATCAGACAGCATCCAAAAGAAAAGGATAGCCAATTTAAAAAAGGCTCCCTTCCTAATTGTCCTGTGGCTAAATTGGGGAGTCTTGATCCTAGCAGCATGCCTGCTTTCCCAAGATAGCATATGTTCACCTTCTAGAGCCACACTTTATAAGCTATGAATCAAGTCTACAGGATGGGGAGTTTCTAGGGACACTAGCATAGAAGTGAGGCTTCCCTTGAGTGTGATTAGAAAGAACCCTGCCAACACCAATATTTTTAACCTCTAAAACCCAACCCTGACCTATTCCTTTTTCAGCGCCTCAGTCTATGCCCTTAGAAAATTTTGCTCTGTATTGAAAGAAAAGCATTAAACAAAATTACATTCCTGTACCCCCTAAACCTTACTGTTCAGAAGTACTGAACGAGAAACTTGGTTAAGTCTTCTGGGTAAGGCACCTGACACTAGTATGGAGGACATTAGGGAATATCTGAAGCTTAATGCCATGGCTAAGCAGCCAAATGCTTTCTGCTCATAAGTTTTTCTAAAGAATCAGAAGGTTTTGCCTAACAAGCTAGGCAGGTTGGAGTTTCTTGGTATGTGGTTTTGAAGGTTCTCATTTTTTTTGACAAGGTTTAGTTGTAACAAAGAGATAATTGCTAATATTGACATAGCATGGAAGCATGGCACAGTAGATAGAGCACTGAACTTGGATTATTAAAGACCTGGGTTCAAATCCTACCCCAGTCACATAATAGCTATATGATCTTGGGGACAAGTTACTAACCTCCTCTGAGCCTATTTCTTCATCTGTAAAATGAGGATAATTACCTCAAAAGATTGTTGTATGGATCAAATGAGACAATGTCTATGAAAATGCTTGGCAATACTTAAAGGGAAATGTAACTGCCAGATAGTAGTAGTAATAGTAATGAATTCAAATCTGGCCTCAGATACTTAGTAGTTGTGTGACCCTGAGCAAGTTTGCCTCAGTTTTCTCATCTGTAAAATGAGCTGGAGAAGGAAATGGCAAACCACTCCAGTATCTTTGCCAAGAAAACTTCAAATGGAACCACAAAGAGTTGGACTGAAATGACCCAACAAAACAACTCTCTCCAATAGTGGAGATGACAACCCCACTGTGCTTGCTCATCCTGAGTCACTCTTATCCATATCATTGAGTAAATCCTCAGTGGGGGTCATCTACCCATGGTGATGGAGGCCTCCCTTTAGGTTTTCTTAACAATAGTGACCATCAGGCTGGCACCCTCCAAGCATGTCTGCTCCATCTCCTTTTTAAGTCCTAATGACTGACCTTTTCTTTCTCTGAGTCACATTCTCATCTTTCAGTACCTGACCACATTTTCTTTTATTGTTTTTGTTCTTTCTTACCCAAACAAGTCTTGTGTGCATATACATATTTTATACAAACTTACTAATATAAACTGCATGGTACATGAGAACCCAGAATCTTAGACCTGGGTCTAAGGTTCATAGAATCACCTTGAAGACATGGTACGTTTGTTCAGCTTGGCTCCAGAGTGGAAGACTAAGAGTAATGGATAGAAAATGTAGAGGGAGCACTGGCCCTGGAGTCAGGAGGACCTGAGTTGAAATCCGGCCTCAGACACTTGACACACTTACTAGCCGTGTGACTTTGGGCAAGTCACTTAACCCCAACTGCCCTCCAAAAAGCAAAAAAAAAAAAAAAAATGTAGAGGGGCAAACTTGGAGACGATGAAAACCCAAATCTCCCAGCAATGACAGCTGTCCAGAATGGAACGGGCAATCCTAGAAGGCAGCAGGGGCTCTCTCTCACTGGAAGACTTCAAGAAAATGCTATATGACCATTGGTTGGCTGGTGATGCAGAAGAAAACCAAGTCCAGGCAACAATTAGACTAGATGGTAGCTCAGATCCCTTACAACTCTGACATTGTATAACTGAGATCTCCTGGATGCTGTCTTTCACTCCAACTCTCACGTGCAAGTTATCATTGGTTATAGACTGAAGCCTATTTATGCCTACCATACATACTCATTATGGCCTCTGGGTGACCCATGGTGTTTAGTTTTCTTCCATTTCCATGTGGTGGTCTAATATTCAGTTATCACATTGCCACAGGGAATCTTGGTTTCCCAAGACAGCAGGTGGATTAAGTTTTTTTTATAAACTACCTTAAAAAGGATAAGAACTTTTTCTGTTAGGGAGCAGTATGCAATCATTAAGAGCCTTACACAATTTTCCTAAAGCAATTGATTCCCATTCTTCCTCCCATTCACCTCTGGTCTCAGATCACTAACCAGGTGTTTTCTCTGTCTGAGATATACAGAGCTCAATGGTACATCCAACTGTGCACAGTCACAGCTAGGGCAACAGGCATTTGTGATCTACTTAGTTGTGCCTGCAAAGCTTCCTGGGGCCAACTCTTTTGAGTGGCCATGGAGCTTGTGTATGTAGGAAGTGCTGCCAGCTTGATTCAATCGGTACAATGTCATCTGTTAACAGAAGCTCGAGCAGGAGTGCTTCCATTCATAAACTCCTGTGACATCTCAGAAAAAGCAGAACTCCTTCACTTTCCCCATCAGTCCTTTCTTGACACCCTTTTCAACTTTGATACCCAGGGCCAGTTATTCTAGGCAAATCCTAGGAATTCTCCATAGGATTGCTTCATTTCTGTTCATTTTCTAACTGCCTGTGGTACTTGGCTGCAGATGTGAGTACTGCTTACCAGATGTTTAACCCTGAATAAAGCAGAAACAATGAAAAAATTTAAGGCAGCTACACTATGGAGGAATCTGTACAGCAGCAGGCCTGAGTTGGGGACCCAACTTAGCAATCCCTTTGATGGCAGTGAGTCATCCAGCATTTCTTAAGCATTCACTATGTGTGAGGCGCTATGTTAAGTGCCGGAGATACAAAGGCAGCCAAAAACAGTCTCCACCCTCAAGGAGTTCACATTCTAATGCAGGGAGAATGATGTATGACAAAGAGAAATTGACTTTCATTCTCTATGCTTCATTGCCATCCACTATAAAATGCGAGTTGCTTTTAAAGAGCTCTTTTGGCTCAAACATTCTCTGAAAGTCCAATCATAAGGCATGATCTTCCTGAACCTCAGTTTCATTAACTGTAAAATGAGGGTATTGAACCAGATGACCTTAGATTCCATCTAGTTCTACATCTGTGGTCTTTTCTAGTTTATTTTTGGGGGCCTTTTGGCCCATATGACATGGTGGTAGATGATGAAGAGGGCCAGATGGGGAAAGGAGTGGTTTTCTAGTCCTACTGCCTTAGGGCATTGGACAGATCCTTCCTGGGCCTCTACTTATCCACTTTCCAAAGCAGCATAAAGCTTAACTTTGCCCCAATTCCTTTTTAGAATTAAGAACATTAGAAAGGAGGTACCTCTCCATGGAAGAATGTGGTTTCTTTGGAACAACCATCACAGAACTTTACATGCACAGTAAAGTGAGAGATCCTAGATGATATTTCTTTTGTTTTTTTTTTTGATGATATTTCTGATGAGCCATCACTTTTAGACTTGAAAAATTTCCCAGGTCCCCAAGTTTTGTTATGGTGTTTTCTCACTCTGGCCTGCAACAGTATGTTTTATGTTTCTCTCCACGTGGTTGGCTGATAATGCCTTAAATATGTCATATAAACACTTCTACCTCCTGCATAATGAAGGATAGTCAAAGCTCCTGACCATTTCAGACATCAGTTTATAAACACCATCCATCACTCAGGGAAAAGAATGAACACAGCTGCCGCAATGCTGTTAGCCACCTGTATGTTCAAGGATTAGAAAAGCTCAGCCATTAGTGGCCAGGCTTGGTCACCTATAGCCTGCCATTAATGGGTATTCTTATGGAAAGTACAAAACAATGTGCATTTATTAAGCACTTACCAGGGACCAGGTACTGCACTAGGTGCTGGGACTACAAAGAAGACATAACAAATTGGGCAGGATCTGCTGCCTCCTCCTATGTGAATCCTTTCCTGATCCTGAAGATAGCTAAGGTTTCTAAGAGATCCAGGTGAGAAAGGAACTCATTTGAGATAAAGGGGACCACGTATGCAAAGGTTCAGGGGTGGGGATGACATGTCAGCAAGTCATGTTCTCTGGAGTGAAGAGGAAAGAAAGGAGAATAAGAAAGAAACCCGGAAAGACAGGTGGAAACTGGGCTACAGAAGGCTTTAAATACTTGGCTGAAGAATTTCTATTTTTACCCTAGAAGCTCACACTAAAACTCTCCTCAGGTACAATCAAAGAATTTGGCAGCAAAGGGGAAAGAAGTATTTCTCTAGCTTTCTCTCCAAGGGTCCCACACTAAAGTCCTCTGATGGTTTATCACAGCATACAAATGACTTGTTTAGTTGTTGTTTAGTCATTTTTTCAGTCGTGTCTGATTATTCCTGCCCAATTTGGGTTTGTTTTTTCTTGGCAGAGATACTAGAGTGGTTTGCCATTTCCTTCTCCAGCTTATTTTACAGATAAGGAAAGTGAGGCAAGCAAAGTGAAGTGACTTGCCCAGGGTCATACAGCTAGTAAGTACCTGAAGCCAGATTTGAACTCGGGAAATGAGTCTTCCTGTCTCCAGGCCCAGTGCTCTACCCACTGTAGCACCACTTACCTACCCATGTACAAATGACTTTGAGACTTAATCTCAAAGACTAAACTAGTAAATCATAAGCTGTAGGAGAAACTAAGGAAAAAAATCTTAGGCTATAGGTCCACTGACAGACTGCTGTTCTTTGACCCAGGTCTAGCTTAACTAAGCACACAAATGCCCGTCACCAGAATTTTGGCCACCAACAGATGAATTCCTTTTATGCCATGGTTGCTAAATGGATAAATCAGGGGAATTATGTTGATCTGATCAACTGTCTCAAACTATTCTGGTGTAATATTCTTGTAGAATATAGATGGATTTGAACTGGCTGAATGGCCAGATTCAAAGGAACCATTAACAATTCAATGTCAACTTGGAAGGAGGTCTCCAGTGGAGCGTCCTCGGGATCTATGCTGTTTCACATTTTTACCAATGACTTGGATAAAAGCAAAGATGCCAAGTTTCTTCAGTGAGAAGGAGACACAAAACTAAGAGGTAGAAGTGACACACTCGATGACAGTCAGTAGCTCACAAGATCTTGACAGACCAGAACACAGGGCCAAATCAAATGACCTATGATGTTTAGCCAACACAGTCTCTGGTCTATGCACAAATCATTTCTCAGCATCTGTTTAAGACAAAACTTCCTCCCTTCAGTCCTTTTCCCCACTTTATATCAATTTATGTACCTACATTCACTGAGAAAGTTGAACATTGTTAACACTGGCAGAGAGAGGGGATGGCAAGCTACAAGAGAACAACTTATAACTAGTAAAGCCACTGACGACCCAATGTGTAAATTTCATTTGATCCTCAAAATGATCCTGAGAGGTAGGTGCTATTATTATCCCCATTTTACAGATGAAAAATCTGAAGCAAACAAAGGAAGTGACTTGCACAGGGTTACGCAGCTAGTAAGTGTCAGAGGCTCGATTTGAACTCAGGTCTTCCTGACTACAGGCTGAGTGCTCTCTATCTGCTGCAGTGCCACCTAGCAACCACACTAGTTGTGTGATCTTGGATAAGTCATTTACCTTCTCTGTACCTCAGTTTTACAAGCTGTAAAATGAGAGGGTTAAAAAGTCTATGATCCTTATTATAAGATGCTGTAAGAAAACTGAGGAGACAATAATGGCTTTCAAGTGGGGAGATGGGTGTGATTAGGGAAGACATCCTAAACTGAGCTGGGTGCCTCACACACAATGCCTGGGGCACATGGCAAGCACTTCATAAATGTTTGTTGACTGACCAACTGCACCAGTGGAAGGGAAGATTTGGATGTCCACCAATCTTGTGAGCACTGGATTAGCCAGTCCTCCTGGGAGACCGTAATGCCTTAATTATGGATGATGGAGCCAAGAGAGTGCTAATAGCATTGTGCATGTATGTGCTTTGTGACCACATCAGCATGGCCTGGTTTTCCCTCAGACCCCCAAATATATCTCAGTGCTCACAATCTGAGGCCTCTCTAAACATCTCAGCATCTCTAAACAATCAAGAAAAGTGGGCCATAAAAACAACAACCTAAAAGGTTTCAACGGCATAGGGAATACCATGAAACTATCCACCTTGCACATGGTCCCATGGCCCAAGTTCATGGATTCATGAGCATTGGGTCTGGTAGGGATCTTGGAGATATCTCTATATTTTGCAATTTTCCATACTTTGAAAAGATGGCAGAGGGCACACAGCTAATTATCAGCAAACCAAGATGGAAGCCCAGGTTTTCTGATGCCAAAACCTAATCTCTGTATAATATCAGATTACCACACCATCTTTTGACATCATAAAAAATAAGCTCAGGGCGGCTAGGTGGTACAGTGAATAGAGCACTGGCTCTGGAGTCAGGAGGACCTGAGTTCAAATCCAGCCTCAGACACTTAACACTTACTAGCCATGTGACCTTGGGCAAGTCACTTAGCCCCAATTGCCCTGCCTTCCCCCCCTCCAAAAAAAAAAAAGAATTAGAGCTTCCCTTGACCATTAAATAGTAAAATCTAAAAATAAATAAGCTCACAGGATCCCAATTAGGAAGGAACCTTAGCAATCATCTCATTTAACCCTTTCATTTTACAAATGGGGAAACTGATACTTCAGTTTTAATTCAGGCTCTTACCAGGATTTAGTCTAAACCCAACTTGTAAGATAAGCCTAGTGCAGACCTACAGCTTTCCTAGTAGTGATATTTTGCACGTGTTAATGTCCTGGTGCTTTGGGTTTCAGTCATATTACCAGATGGGAGGAATAATTCTATATAATAATTCTACATCTAGAGAAAAGCAGACTGCTTCTGGAGTCAGGAAGCACTGTATTCAAGGCCTGCCTCTGATGTCACCTGGTTTTGTAACTAGGGGCAAGAAGGTTGCCCTGAGTACCCCAAGACAACTCAAGAAAACTAGAAAATTGCAGACAAGCTCCCCATCTGCATGAGTTCAAGGAAGTTCCTACATGGAAAGCAGTGAGCAGATTTCTAAAACATAAAGAGAAAAAATCGAAAGCCGTCCTCAGGTTAAGAGGAGCTGTAAAGACAGAGAGAGCATGGAAAGGACAAGCAGTACAGAGCATTAATGAGCCCATACTCTGAATACTTAATTTATAGTATGTAAATCTGCACCCGTGACATCAGCCTATAGAAGTACTCTCAGCTCACAGACCTGTATGGAAGGGACCTGAGAGTTCCAGTCCAACCTCCTGATCTTATAGGCAAAGGACTGGCCCGAAGACACAAGAAGCAAACAAGCTATTTTATGTGTGTGTGCTTGGCAGGGGGAGGGGAGGGAAGGTCCCTTATTGACTAGATATATGATCAAGCAGATCAAGTAAGAAAAACAAAATGGGGGCCTGTCTGTAGGTAACTCAACCCCAAATCTGATAAAAGCAGAGGACTAGCATTGCATCTAGGACCCTTACTTTTATGAGGCCAGATTTGAACTCAGGTCCTCCTGACTCCGGGGCCGGTGCTTTACTCACTGCACCACCTAACTGCCCCAGAAGGACTTTTCTTACGATGAAAATTCCATTCTCAAAATTTTTAGGACTTCCTAATACTAATACATGACATACAATGCTTTATGTACATTCTCTTATTTGAGTGGTATAAAAATCCTGGGAGCCTGGCATTATTTGGATTATAATGCCTGCTTTCCTAGATGAGGAACTACAGCTCACCTAGTTAGTGCCTTGTCCAAAGTCACCAGGTAAGATGAGTCAGAGGTGAGATTTGGCCCCATGTCCATATCCTTTCTGTGATGCTGTTTCAATCTAACAAATGTCTACTCTGTATAACGTATTGTGCCAAGTGCTGGGGGAGGCCTGAAAAAGGTCCTACCTTTTAGGAGCTTACATTCTAATGTGGGGGGAGGGGAGGAGAGATATTTTAAGGGATACTTGCAGAGCCTGAAATGAGGAAGTGTCAGCCAATAGGAAGTTAAGGACAAATTTGCAGGAAACCACGTGACTTAAAGATTGAGTGAGTTTTATAGGAAAGCTGTCATTCCCAGGACCTTTCAGGAAAAAAAAAGAGTCTAGAGTCTAGACTGACTAATTCTGACTCCTGCTTTGTCCACATTCATGAATTTACAGGCTTCTATGCCACTCTTGCCATTTGGGTTTCCCAGGCATCCCTGTTAGCTGCAGAGTCATTCTTAATAGATGGCAAGAGCAGGGTAGTCACCCTGAGAGAAAGTCATAGGTTTTTAAGCTTTTGTCACCTAGCCATGACCCATCTCAGGACTTCCACAATGTCCCAAGCCCTCATTGACTTCATCACCCTCCACTCCCCAAGAAATAGAAATTTAACAAGTATACTGTTTGGAGACAGTAGAGAGTAGCACTGGGAAAGGGATGGGGGAGGGGAGGGGCAGGCCTGTCTGTTCTCCCTAATTCCAGAGGGCAGAACCAGGAGGCATGGCTAAGAGGCCATTTGAAGCTGGATGTCAGGCAAGCTAAGAATGAGAGCCGTCTCTAAGGGAAATGGGCTGCCTACAGAGATGGCATAAAGAGGTTCCTTTTGTATCTGGATTATACTAGATGTTTCCTGAGGTCCCTTCCAACTCAGAGATGCTGTGACACTCTAAAGTCAAGAATCCTAGGCTGGAATCCTTGCTCCAAAACTTACTAAATGTATGACCTCAGGCAAGTTGTTTGCCCTTACTGAGACTCAGTTTCATCATCTGTAAAATGGGAACAATAACACTCAGTACCTCATAGGACTGAGTAAAATATATTGTAAACCTTAAGGAGTTAGAAAAAGAAACCTTGGCCTTAAGAGCATATTTCTTGGGGTGGCTAGGTGGCACAGTGAATAGAGCACCAGTCGTGGAGTCAGGAGGACCTGAGTTCAAATCCAGCCTCAGACTTGACACACTTACTAGCAGTGTGACCTTGGGCGAGTCACTTAACCTCAATTGCCCTGTCTTCCCCCCCTCCAAAAAAAAAGGCAAAAAAAATCATATTCCTCTATGGATATTCTTATTTCCCCTGATAGAACATATACTCTGTGAAGTCAAGGACCACTTTGTCTAGGTCTTTATATCCTAAGTGCCTAGCTTAGAGCCTGGCTAATAATGATGATGATAAAAGCATTTATATAGCACTTTAGTGTTTATAAAATGCTTTCCTCATTATCCCATTTAACTCTCACAACCATCCTGTAAAGTAGGTCCCATTTTACAGATGAAGAAACTGAGGCTGAGAAAGGTTAAGTCACTTGGCCAGGATCACACAGCTAGTTAAGTGTCTGAGACTAAAGTCTAAATGACTCCAAGTCCAGGGCTTTCTTCACCACATCATATAGTAGGTGCCTAATAAATGCTGATTGATAAAGGTACTATGTACCTCTAGGATATGTTCTTTTCAACATTGGGGCATACTCTGTTTTCCTGTCTCCCTCCCTGCCCCCTCCCCCCAGCCCCAGGCCAAAAAAAAATGGCTTTAACCAGCAGAGAGAAGGGCCAACAAAATGCTCTAGAGTATGGGAGGGAAGAGAAGCTCCCAATGTGTTCTTAATTACTTGATGAAGACAGCACATTTGAGGGCTCAAATATGTAGCCAGTCCTCGTTAGACTGGCTCCACGCAAGGATTCCCAGGGCTTAGCCAGGGCCCAGGGCTCCAACCCCATCAGCAATTTGGAGTAAAGCAATAGCTCAGAAAGACCTATCATTCTCCCCCAAAAAATAAAACCCATGTCTAGTCTTCTCATGCTAACTATTCCTCCCGAGGATCCCAGAAGGGATTATGTTGGTAACAGGAGTCAGAGCAAGTCTGATTTCAAGGCAAAAATCCCAGAACCTCTGAGCTGGAAGGGACCTCCAAGGCCAGGGGAGGGGAACCTGCAGCCTCAAGGTGACATGTGACCCTCTAGGTCCTTAAGTGCAGCCCTTTGTGGTTCAAACTTTGGATTCAGTCAAAGGGCCACACTTGAGGACCTAAAGGGCCACATGTGGCCTTGAGGCTGCAGATTCCCCACCCCTGTCCAAGGCCATCTGGTTTCCCCTCATACCTGAAACCAGACACTCCTCTGTAACATGTCCATCCCTTCCAAGCGAACATACAGGTTTTGTTCGGAAGCTTCTAGAGATGGGGAGCCCACTAAGTCTTCCATGGGCATAAAGCCTTCCCTGGTGGGAAGGTGTGCCTCGAATCAAGCTAAAACCCACCACTTCGCAACTCCCACTTGAGGCTGTTAGTTCTACCCTCTGGGGTACAGTAGTGTCATGCAGTGGAAAGGGGACTGAATTTGGGCTTGGAAGACTTGGGTTCAGATCCAGCCTCTGCCTCTTGCTAGCTGCTGTGACCTCAAGCAAGTCACTTAACCTCTCTGGGCCTCAGTTTCTTCACCCGTAAAAAATGGGGGTAGGAGGAGAGGTGGATGAGATGACCTCTAAGGTCTCTTCCAATTGGAAATCTACGATCCCATGATCCTATAATCCCTTGCCTGTGCTGCCTGAACAAAAGGGCTAATCTGTAGGCTTCTGCCAAAGGGTCAAAAAGAATCAGCTTAAGTCAGCCACAGGATGAATTTGAGTGTTAAGGGGTGGGTTGGGAGTAGTTAGATTGGAGGTTAACTCAGATCCAACCTAATTAATCCCACTTCCTTAGCTTGATATAAAATGACTAGCATCCAGTAAGCCGGCAGCAAGGCCAGAACTAGGACCCAGGTCTCTATCTCAGATGAAAAAGATTTGGGGGTTTTAATGGATCGAAAGCTTGGCAGGCCTCAACAGTGTGACATAGTGGCCAACAAAATTAATGTGATCTACTCCTGCCTTAATGGAAGCATTGTGTCCAGAATGAGGTCAGACCACATCTGGAGAATCGTATTCAGTTCTGGGCAGCACATTTTAGGAAATCAGTGTGTTGACAAGTTGGAGCATGGCCGGAGGAGAGTGACCAGGAACTGGAGACACTGAGGCTGGACTTTGTGAGGACGCAATCAATCACTGTCTTCCAGTATCTGAAGGGCAGTCAAGTGAAAGAGGGATTAGATTTGGCCCCTGAGGGCAGAGTTGAGAGCAAGAGGTGAAGAGCTGTAAAAGGGGCAGATTTCAGCTTGAGGTCAGGCAAAGCTTCCTAATAATCATAGCTGTTCCGAAGTGGAATGGCCTGCTTGGAAAGCAGTGGGCTCCCCATCACCAGAGATCTCCAGGCAGAGGCTGGCTGACTGCTCATGGGGAGGGGTTAGCCTAGATGACCCCTGAAGCTCAAGCCAACTCAGAGAACCTTTCAGATTCTGAAAATACAGAGCATTGGGTTTGCACTCCAGCTAACAATTTCCATGCAATTTTGCCAAAAGGTTCGATTCTTTTCCATCTTTCCCAGAAGGACCAATTAGAGGTAGTGCAGGATAGTCAAGCGAGTGCTAGGCTTGGAGACAGAGAATCTTAGAGAGAAATTTGGAAGGAACCTCAGAGATTATCTAGTTCAACCCTCTTGGTCTACACATGAACAACAGTGACACCCAAAGAGTCTGAAAAGGGACCCAGAGCTGAGACTTGAAAGCCAGGTCCACCGATTTCAAACACAGTGAGTGGTTCATCTGGTGGAAGGCCCAAGTCAAACCCCACCTGTGAGACTAGCTGCCTTAATCCTAGCCACATCACCTAACTCTGGGCCCGGAGCAACTCTCTAGGACTGCATTACAAAGGAGATGCTGATCTACACCCAAGGGGGTTGTTTCTAGGCTCAGAATTCCTCACACAGATGAAATCACAAGACTCCCCCCCCAACACCCCCACCCGCAAAAAAAAAAAAAAAGAAAGCTGAACTGATTCAGAATGAGAAGAGGAAGAGAGACAAGAGAAGGGAAGCTTTTTTAAAGCCCCACAGGGAAAAGGTACTTGCCAAAAGAATCCCACTTACTCCTGACCCCTTGTCTTAGGGTGAACATGGAATCCTGCCTGCAAACAGGCACTGAGAAATGCTTGAGGAATGAAAGCTTAATTACTTAAGGAAAAAATGATTTTCTGGGAAACCTTCTTTTGGAAAGGTAATTGGCTGAAACCCAGGCTCTCTCCATTTCAACTAATTGCGCTGGAGAAGAGAATGACAAAGGCCGTATCCTATTCACTCCCCTTTCAAAGGGCAACAAGAACACGCCTGAGCAACAGGTTTCCATTCTGTGACCCCCAACTCCTGCTGACATGAATGGAGAACCCTACTCAAGCAGGTGCTGGGGCAGCCCATCGGGACAAAAGAACGACATGAATGCCAGCTATTAGCTAAGGGACGGTTTATTCAGTTACCTCTTTGCCGAGCCTGTCTGAAGGACCAGATCTAACACAGGACTGCTTCTGAAGTCCTGACATTCTCTCTTAATACACTCAAAAGTGCTTTGAAATGGAGTGTGGCTACTATAGACAATGTTAGCCATCAACAAGTTGGCCATTTCTTTCTTCCCCATCTTTACCTAATCCTTTCAAGGTAATAGATGGAGAGACCAGAGGAGAGCCTAGGGAGAATTTCTGATTGGAAAAAAAAAATCTATGTTGTTCCAGGTGCCATGAAACAACAAAAAAAACTTAAATCCTGTACACAATGCAGATTTTTTTCTGAACAGAAATCATATAATGATGCCAATTCACATAACCATCAGAGGGAAAGTCAGGGAATGACCTGCTGAGTTTCTTTCAAAACTCGGCTCAACAGCCACCACTGACACAAAGACATTCATTCCCAAGTCCCCCAGTTACTAGTGACACTCATTTTGGATATACTTATGTGTATGTGTTGTCTCTATCCATAACTTACTGGAGGACTGAGGGTAGTTTTGTCTTTGTATCCCTGGCCCGTTGTAGGTACAGCGAGGATCGATCACAGAGGCTACAGTCTAAACTTGGTCCCTCCTCCAGAAGAGATGAGTCAGGGAATTTTAGGCAGTGAAGACAGATTAATTTCTCACTTCTCTACACTGGAATTTCTTCCATCTAAGTATGCTTAAAATTAACAATACATACCCAGAAATAGCACATATACCAAGATCACTGAAATAATTGGGCTTCAAGCTATGTGATCCTTCCTTTATTCTTTTGCACTCTAAGAATTGTCCGTTTTCTCTTCTGTAAAATAAGTGCCTTTATAGAGTCAGCAGCCCTGTGTTCAAATGCCAGTTCTGACACCAACAAGTTGTGTGACCACAGCTAAGCTATGGAATTTCAGAGTTGGAAACAACCTCAAGGATTATCTGTAGACCAACTCATACCTGGCCAAGAATTCCCTTTCTAACTTTCCAAACAAGTCATTCAATCCCTGCACCGAGGGGGAACTCGGGACAATTACCTGGCATCAAGAGGGCCATCATTCCATGGCCCAGAGGCAGTTCACGACCGTTGTTTTTCAGATATGACCCTGCCCAACAACAAAGGCCTTTCCATTAGGATCCCTCAGTCAACAAATTTACAAAGACAAAAGCAAAGGACTCTAGGAGGTGGTGGAGGGAAGAGAAATGACTTGCTTTTCCCTTGATTAGATGCAGTTTCATGAAGAGCTTAAAAAATGTATTAAGCTTTGTTCCCTAGCTTTTCATTCCTGTCTATTAAATGCTGCTTTGCTTTATTAGCAAGCTGGCCTCAAAAGAGCAAAGGGTCTTTAATCACTGAAGACACACAGTCAGCCTGGGGGCAAGAAGAAATGGAGCCTACTAAGGATCTCCAGAGAGTTCCAATTACTGGGGTAGTAACAGTAATAATAATAGCTTGCATTTCTATAGCACTTGGGGGTTTGTAAAGCACTTCACATTTATCACTATCATTTGGTCTTCCCCACAACCCTCCAAGGCAGACAGGACCCATATTATTATTATCCACATTTGACAAGTGAGGGAACTGAGGGCCAGAAAATAAAAGCTGCTAAGATTTGTTCTGCTGGTTAGTGTGCAAGGCAGGATTAGAACCCAGGTCTTCAAACAAATAAAGGAAGTGAGGCTTAACAAGTGAGTGTGTAAGAATGTGTGTATGGGGGGGGGGGTGGCTAGGTGGCACAGTGAATAGAGCACCGGCCCTGGAGTCAGGAGAACCTGAGTTCCAATCCAGCCTCAGACACTAAACACTCACTAGCCGTGTGACCTTGGGCAAGTCACTTAACCCCAATTGCCCTCCAAAAAAAGGCAAACAAAAAGAATGTATGTATGAGGTTACACCACCGCCAAGCCCCTTGCCATTCATCTCTGATTTGATGAGCCCTGTGAGGTGGGGAGTTGCAAGCATGATGACCTTGCCTTTACAGAGGTGGGGAAGAGAGGCTCGGAGAGGAAGGGAAGGACTCACTTGTCACAGCTAGAGTCAGGACTCAAATTCAGAACCTCTGCCTCCAAAATTAGTGCCATTCATTGATGATGGCACAAAGGCCATATGAATTTCCAGCATGCCACTGAGCAGAGTGTTAACAGAGTACATTGAATAAGCTTGCCTGCTAATCGATTTCTTTCCTAATACTCAGCATCTGAAAACGGTTGTTGTTAAGGAGCCATTTTTCAATTCTGTCCAACTCTTCGTGATCCCATTTGGGGTTTTCTTGGCAAGGATATTGGAGTGGTTTGCCACTTCCTTCTCCACCTCTGCCATCTCCTTCTACCTGGAAACAATGCCTTACAATAAAGTTATGCCTGTGTCTTTATCAAGCGATGAAAAAGTACACAAGCAAGTTATCAGAAACCAAGCCCTCCACCCACAGCCTCTCCCATTGGATAGTCTTCTTTTTTTTTCATTACATTTTTTTAAGCAATTGGGTTTAACTAACTTGCTCAAGGTTACACGGCCAGCTATTTCTGGGTGTGGTGCTGAGTGCCTGAGCCCGGGATTCGATCTCCTGTCATCCCGACACTGGAGCCGGTGCTCTTACTCACTGTGCTACCTGGCTGCCCCTTGGATAGTCTTGGATAGTCTTATACTGACTGGTGGGCTCTTGCATATTTGAGTTTAAAGAGAACCCAAGTCTTCCAACTGGTGTATTAGATCCAAGACCCAAAGCAAGAAACACACAGAATTGTGGCCAGAGGCCCTTCAGCAACTCTGAGGATAACAAAATGGCTGACAGGCTGGAATACGCATTTGTCAGGGGCAAACACTGGCACAAAGCCTTATTCTACTTTCTTTGAAAATGGACCCTCCTCACACATGGTGGAGTGGACATCAATCTTCTGATTGACAAGCATTTATTGAATGTGCCAGGTACTGAGCTGGACAGTGAGCACACAAAAGCAACGGTAGAACAGTATCTACTCTTAGGGAGCTGACATTCTATCAGGGGAGACATACGTACAAAGTAAATATAAGGTGATATGGGTGGGGGACACAGGAAGGCCCAATATAGGAGGGGGGGACACTGGGATTATAAGAGGCATAAATGGGGAGGGAGGCCATTCTAGGCATGGCGGAACAGCCTGTGCAAAATCACAGAGGTGAGACACACACAATGCTGTGGGGTGATGATACCAAACTATTTAGCCAAAGGGTCAAGACTTCAAAGGGAGAAAAGGGAAAATAGAGCAGTGTGAAGGGCCTGAGAGAGTCCTGAGAAGATGAAGGGACTGGGAGGTGGAGAGAAAAATAAAGACTAGGGATAGAGCCTCTGACCATCCTTCTTTGTGCACAGCTGAAGCATTATGGGAGAAGAGAGTAACCCCAGCCTCAGTTTTTTCATCTCTCAAATGAGGCTACCACCAAACTGGCTGAGTTAATGTGAAAAGGTTGGTAGACTTTAAAATACAGGAGCTGTCGCAATCATCAATCCAATCAGACAAACCTTCCTTTTGTTGTTGCTAGTCTGCAGCTGTGATGTCATTCAAGTGGGAAACTCTTCTTGTGGAAACTGCCCCCCCAAAGCAGCCCAACTATGACTCTACAATGTTAAGAGAAATGAGAGTGTAAGTAACTGGCTCAGAGTCATACATCCCGTGTATTTCAGAGGCAGGACGTGAACCCACATATTCCTAATTCCAAGGCTGGCCTCTATCTCCGCCACCCGGCTGCCTAGAGTACTGGATAACAAGGAAGCAGTCCCTGCCATCTTGGAGCTTGCCTGCCACTGAGGAGATGTGTAGTTACCTATCTGTTGTGTGCATGATGTGATTTTGAGAGGGAGAAAACAATAGTACCCGGGGCTGGGGCCCATCAAAGATGCCGGCCTGGTGGTATCAGAGCTATGCTTTGGAGAAAGAGAAAGATTCCCAAAGTAACTCTAGATTCTATGGTCTGTGTTCCAAGACTTTCAGTTAAATGGCTGTGTCAAGGACAGAACAACTGAGAAGGTTATCCCAGGAGTTTAAGGACAATGGCGACTTTTCAAAAATTCTCCTTTGTCTTTTAATGAGTAGATACTGTCATGGCATGGCAGTAAGGGAGGGGTCAGGAAGAGAGAGAAGGAATGATTTGAAGAGAGACCCAAGGAGCCGAAGACAGTGGTATCACAAAAGCCAAAGCATGAGAGAGTACACAAAAGGTCAGTTGGGTCAAATGCTACACAGAGGAGAAAGACAATGAAGACTGCGGGGGAGGGGGAAGAGGCATCAGATTCCCATGTTGATGACCTGGGCTGGTTTCAAGGAGCATTGAGGACAGAAGCTAGAATGCAGGGGTCTGGAAGCAATCTATGGATGAGGAGGTAAAGACAGTAGGTGACCTTTTCAAAAACTTGACTGGTGAATGGAAGGGAACTCAAGGGTCTGAATAGGACCAAGGCAAGGCTTTTGTTGTTTTAGGGAGATGATCGTGTTGGCCTGATGAGAAGTCAACAGAGATAGAAGACTGAAGATTTGTGACAGAGAGATAGGAGGATGACTCAAAATCGCAGAGGGGAGGGGGATCAAGGACATAGGCAGAGCAGGATTGACTCCAACAAAGACTAAGCAGAGGAACAATCCAGAGGACAGAGTAGGGAAGAGTAGATTAACACCATCATCAGAGCCCTATGAGTCCAGAAAGAATGAGAGAAGTCGTCCCCATCAGAAGGGGTTGAGAAATGTGCTTTCCTCTGGGGAAAGCCAAGAATCAGTTATTTTGAGGAGGTAGTAATACAGAGGAGTTCCCATAGGCAGGGGGAATAAGCAAAAGCCACCTCAGGACTAGGGCTGCAAAAGGGACAGGCTGAGCTACAGCAGGCCTGAGAAGGAGCAGTGCTGACCCAGAAGGGGTTAAGAGAAAAGGAAGATATAGTAAGGGCATAGAGTTTATATCCAGGGCAGGAAACTTGAATGAAAATGATCAGGGCTACAGTATTGGGCTGGGAGGGATGCGGACAGTAGGGTTAGCACAGTAGGTAGCTTTCAGTTCAAATTAGGAGTTTTAAAGCAGGTAGCTTTTGAAGAATTCTCATTTGTCTGTTTCTGAGTAGATGTTGCTATGGCAGTATGGTAGCCAATCAGTGATGGAGTTAACGGAATGAACAAGCCCCAGCATTCAAGGTTGCCGTGGTAGTGATGACATGGGCCATTGTGCTTGCTAGGTGACTGGAATCTTGATAAAAGTAGTCAAACCTCCAACAGGAGAGGGAAAGAAGGAGCAAGAGCATCATGCCCATCCCTCATCCTACGCAACTAGGATAAGGTCCTCCGAAATGGCATCCACGGAGCGCTCAAGAAGAGAAGGAGGCATCATAAGACCACCATCACCCATCCTCCGCCTCAGAAGGTTTCAGGCTCAACCTAATATGATCCAAGGTCTGGGGGGTGGAGCTTTTGCTGGAGGAGATATAGGATATCAAGCTATGCTCCGCCCAGTCATCTATCACAGAAGGCCTCAAGCCTTTCCCTACACCTTCCCCCCAACTCAGGCTGGGGCCAGCGGTGACAATGGAGTTGGTCTCATACCGGTTCCTGTGGCCCAGCCCAGGTTGCCCCCTGCCTTACCTGGCAACCTTCGGGGAAGTTATGGTGGAGGAGGAGATGGGCAACCCCAAGCAATATTCTTTATCATGGCCCATCCAAGAAGAGCTATGGGCTTTCCAAACCACTTCCTGGGAGTTTTGATATAGGTGGGGAAGAAGGGATTCACCCAGTGCCCTCTCTAAGGGCCCATCCCCGAAGACATCCTGGCCTACCAAATGTCTTTCATGGAGCTGAAAGAGTTCAAGCAGTACCCCTACAAGACTACTGGTTCTAGATGTTTACAGAGCTGATTTGATAGCTATGTGGAGTTTCCAAAAGGGGAGGGGATGAAGAGGCTAGAGGGATGTCCCTCCCCACACACACTCGTATACATACATAAACATACACAATTATACATGCCTACCACACACATGAAGACACACCACCCCCAGAAAAAGGAAAAAAAGAAAATGAAAAAAAGACCAAGCAAAACAAGAAAAAGAGGGGAAACCAAGAAAAAATCTCTTCCCAGGTGTCCAGGCCTTTGAGAGGATGTAATCTTTTAAATTAAATATACTTTACCTTCTTAGTGTCTAAGAATAAAAATGCACTGGTCATTCTTTTTTCATCTAAGTTTGTGGAAAACCTTACAGAATCTCAAAGATTCTATATCTATAGGGAAGCCCAGATAACCATCCATTGGTAGCACAACATTTCAAAAAGTCAGCGAAAGAGTTATTTAACCCGTTGGCTTTATTTAAACAGAAGAGAGATGCATTGGAGGACCATCACTCAAAGAGAACAGCAAGTAGTATGCAAGATGGGAAAGTCATTGAATGACTGCTGTTAGCTAGCTCCTTTTCTCTCTGTACCTCCCTCCTCCTCTCTCTCCCCTCCTTCCCTCTTCTCTTCCTCCTCTCTTCTTCTCCTCTCTCCTCCTCCTCTCTCCCTCCCTCCTTTTCTTTCTCCTTCTCCTCTTCCTCCCTCCTTTCTTCCCCTTCTCTTGTTCTCCTTCCCTCTTTCTCCTCCCCCTCTCTCTCCCTCCCTCCCTTCCCCATGTCTACTTCCTTCCTCACCATTTTCATCCTATTCCTTTCTTCCTTCTCTTCTGCCTGTGCCTTAAATATTGGGAAACAGGTATTCTTCAGGCCCTGTTAGTGGAACTGAAGGGCTAACGGGTTGGTTAAGACTCCAGCTGTATTCTAAGCTACAACTGGAAAGCATGTGGGTTTCTACTTACCTTTTAAGTTTAAAAACCTGGAGAACAAGAGTGAAACAGACAAGGGGTAGGGAGGGGTCCTGAGACTAGAAATGGATTTTTAAGAGTATTCTGAGCTCCTTGGGGGATGTCAGCTTGACTCCAAAGTAGCCTGGCAATGGAGAGATGGGTACATGGGTATTCCTGAGGGTGGGACAGATTAATCCCAAGAGTCTAAATAAGTTACATTCAAGTTGTTGGAACACCAGTTCCAACAGGAATGCAATGGGTCAGGTGGGAGAAATGTGTCTCTCAGGGACCTCATATGAGAAACAGATCTAGATGCCCTTGTCCTTTAAGAATACCATTTTTTTAGAGAACAGTGGATCTCTTGGTCAGATGTTTTATCTCACGTTAAAAATGCTTATTTTAGAATACATCTATCTGTAACTGGGGGACTTGATTTCCTTCCTTACTCAGAGTTCTTTCTCCCAATTCCCACAATAGAAACCATGGAAATTCCCTCAGACTCAGTCCCTAGTGGACTTTTGGGTGCACAAAGTCCAATCAGTCAAACTGTGGCCTTTCCAGGGTAAGATTTCTCTGTACTGTGAGCTTGCACGACTTCAGCTCATTTCATTGTGTTGAGTTCTGACATCTTTTTAAGAGTTGGGTAAGGAAATAATTGTGAATATTTACAAAGGTTTGCAAAGTGCTCTGTGTAGATACAGATATTATCAGTTTATCTGGGATCTCAACATTTCCTTGTCCCTCCCTAACCCCCCCCCCATTATCAAAGCTTAGCCCAAAAGGGTAAAGGGTAAGCAATTTTCTTAAATATGTGTTTCCCTCATTTAACTATTTATTTATTCATTGATATTAGAACTCAGAGCAGACAAAGCAGTTACTTGGTATTCGTGGAATCTGTAATCTCACAGCTGGACAGAGTCAAGATGACCCAGGTTCTAATCTTGCCTCTTAACAACTAGGAGACTATGAGGCAAGCTCTTAGTCTATCTGATTCTCAATTTGCTTATTTTTAAAAATGTAAAAGTAACAGTTATGTCATAGAAACTTCACAGGGCTGCCATGAGTCTAAAACGAAATTATGTAAAGCACTTTTGCAAACCTCACCCTCATTTGAGTCTGGTGATGAAGATGAGGAATTTACTCTGCCAAAGACCCAATGCCAAACTCTAGGACTACATGTAACACTTCTACAGACCCTTCTCCACCAACACAAAGGCTAATCAGGGGATGGCAGAGAGGGCAGTGGAAGACCTGTCACTTCTGATTAGATATCCCCTGACAGTCTAGCCTGTCATGATCTTTTGGAATCCTGATTCTGCCATCCAATGTGCTACTATCCCTCTTAGCTTTGTGTTCCCTAGAAATTAGATAGCCTATCACCTGGGCCCTGAAGTCACTTATAAAAACATCAAAATGCACAGCATAGGGGCGGCCAGGTAGCACAGCGAGTAAGAGCACCGGCCCCAGAGTCAGGATGACCTGGGATCAAATCCGGGCTCAGACACTTAACACCCACCCAGAAACACCTGGCCGTGTAACCTTGAGCAAGTTACTTAACCCCAATTGCTTAGGGGCAGTCAGGTAGCACAGCAAGTAAGAGCACTGGCCCCAGTGTCAGGATGACCTGGGGATCGAATCCGGGCGCAGATACTTAGCACCACACCCAGAAATAACTGGGTAACCTTCAGCAAGTTACTTAACCCCAATTGCTTATTTAAAAAAATGCACAGCATAGATCCCTGCGCCACTCCAATAGAGGTCTTTGATCAAACCACCATGGAACCTTCAATAAACATACTGATTTTCAACCCATCCTACTGAACAGTCATTTAGCCCAGGGTTTCTTAAACTTCTTACACTCAAGACCCCTTCAGCATTTCTTTAACTGCGGGTCACGACCAAGAAGCACTTTATTCTAGGCCAGCGCTATCCAACTCAAATAGAAATGGGGGCCACTAAACCAAACACAAGGATCCCTACAGGCTGCACAGTGACTTAGTTTTCAAATGTCATGTTCTCTATGTTTTCTTGTGGTTTTATTTATTTTACTCGATATTTCTCAATTATATTTTAATCTGGTTTGGGCCACAGGAGGGAGGATTGTGGGTTGCAGATTTGACACCTCTGGTCTAGACCGCAGCTCTCCAC
The DNA here is from genome assembly GCF_028583685.1 of Petaurus breviceps papuanus. Lineage (NCBI taxonomy): Eukaryota > Metazoa > Chordata > Mammalia > Diprotodontia > Petauridae > Petaurus > Petaurus breviceps. The sequence goes on from NW_027187369.1 coordinate 9,514,488, forward strand.
AAGAGTAGGAGGAGAACCAAGAACCCAAGAACAGGGGGAGATACTTTGTCATATTCTTGGCTAAAAGATGGGCAAATTCTCCTCCTGATCTAGGAGCTTAATAACTCCCTCTGTCCTAGGCTCCAAATGGCAATACTCTTATTTCCATCTCCATTGATCTTTGCCACCATGCTTCCCTATTCTGGTCATAGGAGTTGTTGGTGATCAGCTACTCTCCCTTTATATTCTGGTCCCCTTGAAAACTATCCTTTTGAAAACCATTTCTAGCCATGGGTCCCATGACACCAAGTCTCAGTACAGGACCCAGAGTGCTAGAACTAGGTCTGAATCCCAGGCCTGCCATTTACTATTTGTGTAACCTTGGCCAAGTTGCTTCATTTTTTTTAAAGCAATCAGGGTTAAGTAACTTGCTCAAGGTTACACGGCCAGTTTTTTCTGGGTGTGGTGCTGAGTGTCTGAGCCCAGAATTCGATCCAGGTCATCCCGACACTGGAGCCGGTGCTCTTACTCGCTGAGCCACCTAGCCGCCCCTAAGCAATTGGGGTTAAGTAACTTGCTCAAGGTTACACAGCCAGGTGTTTCTGGGTGGGTGCTAAGTATCTGAGCCCAGGATTCGATCTCCAGGTCATCCTGACACTGGAGCCGGTACTCTTACTCGCTGTGCTACCTGGCTGCCCCGCTTCATTTTTTTTTTAGGCCTCAGTTTCCTCACCTGTCAAATGAGGGTCTAGGATACAATGGCCTACAGGGCCCCTTCCAACTCTAAATCCTATTAGCTTCTGTCTCCCATGTGTGCACATGTACATCCCTCCCATTTAGCATGATCTCCAACACAGTCCACTACACACCCTGATGAACTATGAGCTCAGATGGACAGGCATTGACCCAGGTGGAAGTTAGCACATACTTAGCATGCCCCACCACTGCCACTTAGTCAAGGAAATTCATTTTCCAATCTGTTATTTCATTTTCCACCTCCTAGTTTTGTGGAATGTGGGAGAGTGGGATACTTAAGAGGAAAAGGTCCAGAAATGTCACTCAAAGGGGCTAGCTACATGTTCCTATGCACCTTCTAATTCCGTTCCTCATTGGGGAGTGCCTCTCTGAAGACACCACTTGCCATTTGTCAGACTTTCCAAAAACAAGAGCCTCTCAGCTAGTCCCTTCTTCCCTCACCCCACCCTCTAAGAACTTCTTTCACCAACCACCTGTCAAAATAAAGAAACTCCCTCCTATCTCCTAAAAACCAACACTGAGGAACCCCATTAGAAGGCTTCTTTTTAGGACCTGTTGAAAGATAAAAGGTGGAAATGTTTAAAAGGTAACACAATGGGCTTCAAATCCTACAGCTACAGCAGACTAAACATGGGTGGTTGAGAAAGAGCATGGGGTCATACAGGCTCACAACTCTCAAAGTGGATGAGACCTCAGGTGCCACTGAGTCCAAGCCCTCCATTGAAGAGAAAGAAAAGGAGGGCCCAGGAAGTAAAATTACTCTAGCAGGGTCACATCCCAAATCCCATATGTATGACCGGAAAGGATCTGGGAAGTTATTGAGTCTAGCCCCCTCATTTAAAGCAGAAAGAAACTGAGGTCTAGGGATGCCAAAGGACTTGCCTGAATTTAAACTGTTACCTAGGAACTGGACTGAGATTTGAATCCAGGTCCTCTGACCCCAAATCCAGTGCTGAAAACATCCCTCTATGGGAAGGGTGTGTGTACACATACACACACACATATATGCTCTTACAAACAATAATAAATTTTTTTTTTGCTTTTTGGAGGGGGGAGGGCAGGGCAATTGGGGTTAAATGACTTGCCCAAGGTCACAGGATTAGTAAGGGTTAAGTGTCTGAGGCTGGATTTGAACTCAGGTCCTCCTGACTTCAGGGCTGGTGCTCTATTCTCTGCACCACCTAGTCACCCCCAAACAATAATAATTTGTAAGTAGATTTTTCTCACCATGTCATTCGTGTCCAGGAATATAGCTGAATTGGATTTTTAGTAACCTATTGTAGGTTACTGTTGTAGTCCTGAATTTAGAGTCAGAGGACCTGAGTTCAAATCTTGCCTCTGCCATTTCCCATGGGACCTTCAGCAAGTCCTTGAACTTCTCTGGGCTTCAGTTTCTTCCTTGGCTGTAATGAAGGAGTAGGGCAACATGTCCTGTAAAGGTCCCAGACCTCCAAACTAGCATTCCTATGAAAACAAAGGAACTGGGAAATGTCCTCTAATCTATGGAAGACAGTATAGACAGCCAAGATTGAGCCAAACCAAGACATTGAAAAACTACCAGTCTCCAGATCATGTATTTATTTATTTATTTTTGCTTTTTGGAGGGGGAAAGATAGGGCAATTGGGGTTAAGTGACTTGCCCAAGGTCACACAGCCTAGTTTTGTGTTAAGTGTCTGAGGCCAGATATGAACTCAGGTCCTGCCTTCAGGGCCAGTGCTCTATCCACTGAACCACCTAGCCTCTCCAAGATTATTTTATTTCTTTAAAAGTAGGAAAATAATGGGACAACTGAGGAGAATCACTAGCCCCATTTTAGAGACATTAGTGCTGCTACACACACACACACACACACACACACACACACTCTTTACCCTCAAGCAACTTATTGTAGATTACTTCCTCACATTGCATGCCCTGTTAGCTGTTTTTGGAAATACAGCTGAATTAGGTTTTAGTAACTTAGGTAAGCACCTGTTTCCTGCTCTCAGTTTCCCTTCTAACAACCTTTCCAATTTCATCTTCTCATATCAGGCTCTGAGGTTAGGCCTTGGGATGTTGCCTCTCCCTTTGCCTTTATGCCCAAATGCAAGCCTGATCACAAACTGAAAGGGTTGTTCCTCTACCACAAAGTTCCCCACACCTGCTGTCACGAATTGCAGGCAAAATTTCATAGTGAGACAGCTTCAGGAAGAATGGGGTATGGAGTCCTACAGTAAGAATTACATAATGTTGCCTTAGAGGGAATCTGGCCTCACCCCTTTATTTTATAGATGAGGAATCTGGGACCCAAGTGGCCCAAAGTCCTACCTACAGGCAGTAAATGGAAGAGCCCGGATTCCAATGCCAGGCCTGGGCCTCTTAGCCTTATTAGCAGCCAGGGTTTGCTTGGTTTAGGTTCCTGCTGAAAACCAAAGGAGGAGGAAGATTTGAGCAAAGATTCACAGAGGCTCATCTCTATGAAGCCAGCCCAGTGAAGGTTCCAAACAAATAGAGGCCATTGCAAATGTTGCTTCAACTAAGGCAAGGCCTCTTTCTATATCCCTGCCACCCCGCCCCACCCCAGCTACATTCTGACAAAATAAATCTACCAGAGGGAAAAGACCATCCAGGAGCATTTTATTAAACAAAAGGCACTTCAGGGAGGGGCAAGAAAGAATGAAAAGATGAGAAAGGGCTGCCAAGGTCAAAATTAATCATTACAAAAAGAGGAGGGTAAGGGCAGCTGGTTCAGCAGAGCTAAGGAAAACCACTTGTGGGGCAGTTACAGGAGGAGAACAGAGATACAAGACAAAAAAGCCATGACAATGCAAGAATGCATACATGCAAATAGAGGGGGCCAAGGAAAATTTTCCACCATTCTCCCTCCTCCCCCCAAAAAGAAGTAGACAATTCTTTCACCACTAATAGATTCCTAAATATCTCAAGATTTGATGGCTTGTCAAAAAAAGTTAATTTAGTGTGTGCTTTCTGGGAATTTCCCAGTAGAAGGCTGAGTCTTTCACTGTGCCATAATGGTAAGCACCTTCATGATACCCCAAGCCCCCATAAAGCCTGTGAACTGTCTTTGGTATTGGCTGTTCAGAGCCTTCTCCCTTCCCTCTGTCGGAGTGACAAGGAGGAATTATAGGTTGGAAGACAAACCAGACTGGGAAAGGCAAAGACCCAGAGGAGAAAGGTAAAGAGAGTGATTGGATCCCACACCTAGAGCTAGAAGAGAACTCAGGTCACTTAGTCCAACTCCATCATTTTGTAGAGGGGAAAAGTGAGGCCCAGGAAAGTTAAGTGATTTACCCATGGTCACATGTCAAAGTAGGCATTCGAACTCAAGAATTTTGACCCCAAGTTCAGTGCATTTCCTTCATGACCACACTGCCTCCCAGACCTTCATGGGATGCTAGGCAGAGGAGGGGTGACACCAAAAGTTTGGGAAACTGTTCAGATATAATGTATGTATTGTCATACCTTGAAAGTCCTTTGTAAATATAAGTTATTATTACTGTTGTTGTTATAGCCTCAACCTTGCCTTGTCTGTCAAACTGTGTAGACAACAGAATTAGGAACTCTAAGAGAAATGGCAAGACTCCAAACACAGTCAGACTTGCGTGAACTGATGAGGAATGAAGAAAACAGAACTGGGAGAATATACCCATTTACTACAAGGTAAATGAATTTCATATTAAAAAATACAAATTCTAATTCTACACACATCTAATTTTGGTTCCAGAGGGTTAATGGTGAAACACATTTCCCTTCTCTGAGTAGAGAGGTGGTGGTCTGTGGGTACAGATTGGGGCACACACTGTTAATTACAGTCACTATCAATTTGTTTGACCTAACTTTTCCTTAGTTACAAAAGAGAGTTCTGTGGTGGGGGTAGATTTTTGGAAGGTGACAGTAGTGTAAAAAAAAAAAAAAACAAAACAAGAGAAGCAATGTAATTCCCCCAAAACAAGAGGGAGAAATTTGGAGGGGCAAGGTTGAAAGAGTGGCACTAAGGGCATGACATAAGCCACCCAGAAATCAGAACCAGGTCAGCAGCAGCACAGTCCTCCAGTCTACTTCTTGGGGGCCCTGTGTCAGAAGAATGTGGTTTGGGGCTATGCGTGGTGCTGATTCGTCTGCAACCACTCAATCCCAGACATACCCTGGCATAGTTTCTTGGATCCCTCAGGAATGACACCAGAAGCACTACCACCCCTGCCACAGCAGCAACTCCAGAAAATGGAGCCCAGTCAGAAGGAATGATCTCAACCATCATCTACATCTCCTCAATCTTCTGCTTTCTCCTCCTGGCAATCGTAGTGATCCTGATGGTACAGAAGCTTAGGGAGAAGCACCAGAGCTTGGGTGTCTACCAGCCCAAGAATGTAGAGGAGATGGATTCCTGGAGAACAATATCCTCCAACATCAAGATTCCCCCAGTGGAACGGCTTATTTGAGCCCCCAATTCCACCAGCCCCAATATCTGGACCTGTCTGACCTGGGGCCCTACCCACCTTTCAGTGGGCATGTGAACTGATATGCAGGGCTTCAGGTGCCAGGGGCTAGAGAAGAGTGAGCTACCAGCCACCTTCACCACCCTGCTGTGGCTAGGATGCCCATGGACCTTGGCATGGGGGTGGCAGCTACCTCCCTCTTGTGTCTGACAGGCCTCATGTTTGCAGCTACTGTGCTTTCTGTCCTCATGTCCTTCTCCTACCCTTCAATCACAGTCCCCTTGTCTTTCAGTCAGCCTATGCAGCCAAGGCCCCCCAGGATTACTCATGAAGCTGGGTGCCCCACTAAGGTTAGGATGGGCACAAGAGGCCTAAGCCTTCTTCCCCTTAGAGCATGGCAGAATCCAGTCACTCATCCAAGAGATCTTGACGTACCTCAGCCCAACCCCAGGCCCATCTTTTACACTCCTTCCCTCCTTAGGCTCTGAAGTCACCTGTTCTCTCTGGATTTTTGAAGTTAGAGTAATAGTGCTTGGAACTCCTAAAATAAATGCTAAGACATCTATTCTACTGCCATTCTGGACAAAACTCCTTTCTCTGGTATCCCCCCTGCCCTACCTCTCTCCCCTCATCTCTCTTCCCTTGTGCCTTTACCTCTTCTTCCTTCTAACTCTGAGGGAGGGGCCGCTTGAGTTCAACTTTTGGGATCGTCTGGAGGAGAAAAGAAAAGAACATTGACAGGAAGCTGGAGAAAGAAGGCAAGTCTCCTGCATGTTCCCCTTCAACTAGCTGGACATGAGGAAAGGGGGGAGGGGGAAGGGGGGAGGGAGGGTTGGGATACCAGAGGGACAAACAGTCAAAACTATGACTGTGGCCCTACATACATCTTTGGGACTAATGGTTGCTCATTTAAAAGTTTGCCTTGTTTTCCTCCTTTTAATAAAGCTTTCCTATATAATACTGTGAACTGGCATGCTTGCAAGTGGGGTGGCAAGCCTCCCTATACTGGGGTTTACCATACACACAGTTTCCCAGGTTTCCTGGGTGGGGCTATGAGACAAAAGAAGAGAGACAATTTCCTGCGTGTCCTGGGCCCCTTTGTTTCCTGAAAATCTCTGATATCAGGGTGCTGCCCTCTACCACAAGTGTACCGGCTAAGGCAAAACTAGCCTAATGACCACAGTATTCATCTTTGCTTGAGGAAGATTCTCAACTTCTCAATATATGCAGTAGCCAGAAAAGAGGCAGAAAATTATCTTAAATAAGAGTCTTGTGTACAAGAGGAGGCAGTTTCCTAGTGTAATAGGAATAACACAGTGAGGGGAAAGAAACTGGAAGCAAAGTAGGTGTCCTTCCATTGGGGAATGAGAACCACATGAATATGATAGAATACTATTGAGCTGTAAGAAATTATGAACAGGAAAAACTTAAAGAAACGTAGATAGATATGTGTCCACTGATACAGAGCACATAAAGCAGAACTAGGAAAACAAAAGACACAATTTTAAAAGCCCAATGCTACAAGGCGACTAAACTCTGAGGAATTATAACAACCAATCTAATCTCAGAAAACAGATGATGAAACACACCTCCCTCCTTTTGGTAAGATGGGAGTGGGGTGGGGAATAGGGCTACAAGTACAGTTACAATGTCAGTTGGTTTTGCTTACCTGTCTTTCTTTGTGGCTTTGGAGGTATAGTCCACCCAGAAAGGCCTATAATGGACACTTTTCTTATGTTAATGAGAGCAAAAACTCAAGTGGATATCTAACAACTGAGATGTGGCTACCCAAATTGTGGCCTAGGTATGTAAAGCAACATTATTGCTCTGTACGAATCAAGAAACGTGAAGACTTCTCAGAAATATGGGAAGACTTTTATGAACTGATGCAAAGGGAAGTAACCAGAAATGGGAAAAGAATAGGTGCAGATACAACCATGTAAATTTAAGAATGTTACAACCAAGCCAAGACATTGTGTAATTGAAGGGATCGGTTTTGGCCCCCAAAAAGAGATAAAGATATGCATCTCCCTTTCCCTGCTTCCAAGGAGAGGTGAGAGATTACCAGCTTCATTCTTTTCTTTGTTACATGGGAGGATTCAATGGGACTGGTATATTGAGAAATTATTTAAGATAGAGACTAAAAGTATTAATAATAGGTGTTTTGTTTTGCTTTGTTTTCCCAAGACAAAGGAGACAAAGATACAGCATAGTCTAAGGTCCAGAGAGAAATATTGCTAAATACAAATATTGAAACATAAGCCCTAACTGCCTTCTTTTTAGTCTGGCTTATTTGGTCTTGCTTTATTTTCACCTGACCTTTCCTCAGTAAATAGTGCTTCCAGACACTCCTAAATAATTAAATAAATAAATAGATAGCATTGCACCCAGGAGACTTTAGCTTGAATCTCAGGACTACCACTAAGTCTGGCAGGGAACTGTGATACTTGGACAATTCGACTCACTGAGCCTTAGCCTCAGTTTCCTTCTCTCAAAAAATGGGAACAATCAATTTCCCACTACCCACCTCCCAGAGTTATTATGGGAAAGGGGCTTTGCAAAACCTTAAAGAAATGCGAGTTATTATTAGCAAGAAACACAATATGTGGGGCAATTTCTAGTTAATAAAAGGCAGATTTCCAAGCTGCATTTTCAAAACAGTCCCACCTCAGGAGGTCACTGGAGCAAAGCCAGAAGCCTCAAGCAGAACCAGCCCCAGGGAGAATGCAAAGAGAGCAGGCTTGGCTCCCTTCCAGATTTCCCCCACTGTTCAGAAATTAATAACGCCTGCAAATTTCCTTTTATTCTAAGTGATCAAGTTAGATCAGCAACCAGGGGTTCCTCATATTAATATGGTCAATTACAGAGAAGCCAGAAACAAAGGGAGGGGCAAAGGGGGTGAAAGTGGCGTTTGAAAGAAATGCCGGTTTCAGAAGAGAGCACATGGAGAAAAATTAAGTCAGATGCACAGGACAAAGAATCCTGATGGGGACTTAGAGGGGCTGGCGAAAGATCCTTGCTACTTTATGCGTCGAAATTAATTTAAATGTAAATCATCACTAAGCCAGTTCAGTTGTTAAGTTTGTAATAAAACATTTTTTTAAAGGCCTCTCTTTTACTTTCAAAGTGCTGGCACCTAGAAATAGAGAGTTGGGAAAGGCCCTTAAAGATTATGGAAGAGCTTATTTGTAATTACCCTATCAGTTGTTTACATAAGAGATTCTGTAATTAGCATCTTGATTGTTTGTATGCAAATGATTCTTCTAAACTGTGTATAGAAGGGGGGAAAGTGTTAAAAAAAAAATCCTCTTCTCCCCCCCCCCCAATCTCATTACACAATTCCTTTGCTTAGCAAACCCTTTCATTAAGTGCAGAACAAAGGTAGACCAGCCCAGGCCCAATTATCACAGGATTTTATGGTATTCTGGTCCCCCTCGGCACACAGCCTTATAAACAACCTTTATAGCTTTCCACATAGAAAGCAGGACTGACAGATTCCCAGCTGCAATTGTCCCCATTAAGGGAAGCTGCACCTGGAGACTGCTAACGCAAGCCTTTAGACCTGAACCTAGAAAGTCTGGCTATAGACATGGTTTAGGAATGTCTTGGAATGATAGCCTCTCGACAGAGCCAGGGGGTTTTACCCCTCAAATACAGACCCAAGACAAATGACTCACCATATATCAACAAAAGAAAAGCTGTTTGAAACTTGGTCATGGTACCCTCGGGGAAGGCAGATGGTACATGTTATCCCCATTTTACAGATGAAGAAAGTGAGTCTCCAGGGTGAAGTGACTAGGCCAGGAGTCCCATGGTCTTCTGACTCCAAGTTTATGCCCTCACTGGGCTGCCTGTCAACCACTCTTTTTTTTTTTTAATGTACTACTCATTATTTCTAAACTTATTGATTAACTTGTGTTTTCAATTTATCCACTGAAATAAGAGGTTTATTATCTTAATGGAGAAGACTTAGACCCTGGGACAAGGTATATGCTTTATGCCTGACACAGTCACAATGGAAATTTTGGGGGAGTTTTTCTTTTTTGAAGGGTGGAAGGCAAGGCAATTGGGGTTAAGTGACTTGCCCAAGGTCACATGGCTAGTTTTTGTGTTAAGTGTCTGAGGCCAGATTTGAACTCAGGTCCTCCTGACTCCAGGGCCAGTACTCTATTCACTGAGCCACCTAGCTGCCCCCAACCACTCTTAAAGAATATGGTCTATTTTAATGACTACAGGGAGTTCATGTTGCTACTCTCAACTTTTCCTCTGACAATGGGAGAGAGAGAGAAAGACAGAGAGAAGAAAAAGAGGGGAGAGGGAAAGAGAAAGAGAAAAAGACAGAGAGTGACAAAGAACAGATGATGTTCCTTTTACAGATCCTCTATGGAACAGGGAATCCATACACAGACATGGTTGAATGATGAGAAAGCTTGGGAGGGCTGCTATCTGAATCAGTGGAGGGAGTGCCCACCCCAATGAAGGCATTCAACTATCCACATAGAGGCTCTTAAAATAGTATTTTACTCTTCCTTTCTAATGAGGCCTTGATCTTTAAAAGTTTTTGAACATCAATACTCAATTTAATGTCTCCACCTACCCAGTAAAATCATTATACTTCTCAGACAATGATCTTTGCATCTTCCCTTGATGATTTATTAAATTTATATGCCCTGCTCAGATTTCAAGTGAGTGCCAAACCTGGTTGGTGTGTACACCCCAAGCCTACTTGTAAGACAGAGGCACCTCTGAACCTGAAAGCAGAAAGAAAGGAGAGTAGAGAGAGCATATCCATAACTTGGAAGATTTCTAGACCAGACCTGTGATTTTATCAGAAGGAACTTCCAGTAGAAATGTTCCCTCCACCAACAGCAATCAGTAAATGCATCAAGAAGACAATATGAGTACGATGGAAATAAGAAGGAAGTGGAATACTCTATAATTATAATGGTCAAGTTTGGTCCTGAGAAGAAATTAATCCCTCCCTTATTTGCACAGGTTGTGGGGAGGGAGAACATGGAATGTTGCCAGATTTGTTAGATGTCTTGGTTAATTTTTCTTAATAGTTCTCCCCCTTTTTTGTCTTCTTCATTACAAGTAATGACTCACTGAGTAAAGAAGGGTAAATAATTCATTCAAAACTAAAGGTGATGAGAATTTTTAAAAAATCAATAAAAATTTGAAGTTTGTGAAGAATGAACTGGGTAGAAGTCACTTCAAACTACCTATGCAAATTGAAAGACATGAAAAATAGAATCATAACACTCACAGGCACTCTTTTCTCAGACGCTAAACTCATTTTAACTGAATGAAAATAGGGTGTATATTCCCTCCCCCCCCCCACTAAGTATTCAAAATATCTCAAAGATTTCATTGAGAGGCAGCATGGTACCATGGAAGGAAGGCTGGATTTGGCCTCAGAGGACCTGGCTCTGCCACTTACTAGCTATGTGACCTTGGACAAGTCCCTTCCCCTCCATGGGCCTCAGTTTCCTCTTTTGTAAAATGAGTGGTTGGACTTCCTGACCTCTGAAGTCCTTTCCAGCTATAATCTTGTACTCATTTAGATTTTTCTGAAATTTATGAAAAGTTGATGGTGAACAAATCATAAATTACCTCACAAGCCAGGCTGGGGAAGCTGGAGGAGGAGAAGGAGGCTAGTTGCTAAATCCCACACAAGGTCACCTGCCAGAGAAGGCAGAAAAATGCAAACCTCCTTTGTAAAGGAAGCATGAAAATATTGTACCAAACAGCAAAAAGTAAAATCAAGGAACCCGAATTAAGAGAGTAGGATAAAAGGTTGGATTGGTTTTACTACTGGCGTGGAAACTACCCATATGACCCTGAATAAGTCATTTCCAATTTCTGAGCCTCAATTTCCTCCTTAGTAAAAATAGGACTAACACCAAGTATCTGCTCCATTAAAGGCACTTTGATACAAAGAGAAAATGTAAAAATGGCCCCTGCCCTGAAGGCTCTTAAGACAACAGTACTTGTAAGAACCAAATGAGGTGCCATTAAGGAGAGCTTCAAACTAGGGTACTGGGGTACTGGGCCAATTGTTCTTATCCATTGATCTTACCAAGTTCAAGGTTGTAGATTCAATGCCCCTTGGACTATTGTGTGTAGAGAAGTGAAGGCCAGGATCAAAGTGAGAAAAACCTTTCAGTTTTCTTCCCCAAGGTTTTCTACTCCTTCCTCAGACCCCCACATTCCAAAATACAGCAAACCCAATGATTCTATGAGCCAATTAAGTTGTCTGGAATCCTTTTCTCCCTCTACACTCTTCCCCTTGATAATTTCACCCATTCTCATGGGTTTAATTATCTCCTCTATACAGATGGCTTCTAAAACATGGAAGGAAGGAAGGAAGGAAGGAAGGAAGGAAGGAAGGAAGGAAGGAAGGAAGGAAGGAAGGAAGGAAGGAAGGAAGGAAGGAAGGAAGGAAGGAAGGAAGGAAAGAAGGGAGGGAGGGAGGGAGGGAGGGAGAGAAAGGGAAGAAGGAAGGGAGGGGGAAAAGAGGGCAGAAGGAAGAGAAAGAGGGGCAGCTAGGTGGCAGCAGTGAATAGAATATGGGCTCTGGAGTCAAGAGGATCTGAGTTCAAATATGGTTTCAGACACTTGACACTAGATGTGTAACCTTGGGCAAGTCACTTAACCCCAATTGCCTTCCCCCCTCCAAAACAAAAGAAAAGGAAGAGAAAGAGAGCTCTAATTTCTAGCCCTGAACTCCATGTCTCATCTCTAGCTCTCTGCTGGACCTCTCCACCTGCATGTCCAGGTGGCAACTTAAACTCAACACACCATTACACCCCCATCCCTACCCTCAATCTACCCTGACTCCCACCCTCCCTTTTTCTGTTCAAGACACTACCATCTTCCCTCTCCCTCAGTCCTCACATCCAGCCATTTACTAGACCCTGCCAAATCTACCACCACAAGATTTCTTCTCCCTCTTGCCCATCTCTCCACACAATTGGCCACCACCCCTTTTTTTAGGCCAGGTCCCAATTACCTTTTCCCCAGACTATTTTCTAGCCTTACCACTATTAATAGCCTTTGTCTGGTCTTCCTACCTCCTGTCCTCTTATTTTTAATTCACTCTCCAGAGTTTTCCAAATAATATTCTATGACACATTCCACTACTCAAACCCTTCAGTGGAACTCTCCTATCTCTAGAATAAAACAGAAACCCTTCAGTGGCACTTTCCTGTCTCTAGAATAAAACAGACACTCTTTGGCCAAGTAGTCCAGGACGTCCACAATCTAGCTCTCGGGCTCTCCTTGCCCCCTCACCCCACCCCAACTTTTCCCCTCACTCTGGTCCATGCTGTTCTCCCTCCTGCTCCTGGAGTCAGGGATTAGATCTCCCACTTAATACATACTAGCAGAACTGATGTCCTTGAATACATAATGCACTTTTGTTTCTCAACTAAACCAGTGACTTAGTCAGTTCACTAAGGGAGGGCAGAACCTCCGACACCGGTTGAAAGTCCCAGAGAGACAGAATTGGCTCAGCACAAGAAAGACCTGATGACAAGAGCGGCCCAGCAATGGAAACCAGCTGCTTTCCAAGTCCAGCACTGCCCAGTCCAGGACATGTTCCTGAGGAGGCTGGATGACCACCCATCTGGGAGGCTGCACAGGGTGGGTCTGCACACCGCAAAGAGGCTGGACCAGATAACTTGGATGCAGAGTCAGTAAGACTGACTCAGACCCCATCTCAGACACTAGAGACGGACTCTCCGTGTGATCCCCGAAAAGTCATTTTTCCACCTGTAAAATGGAGGTGGAGGTATGGTCCGAAGGCCCCTTCCACCTCTAAATCTATGGGCCTAGGAGCTTCTAGAATCACTTCCAAGTTTCAGATTCTGACTCCAGACCTAGAGCCTGCTAAATATCTGTCTTATGTGTCCAGACTTCCAAAAATCTTTGAAATTTTTTTAACTCTAACCTAAAACAGCTATTTGTATATCAACTGCTTTCTATAGTTTTCCATTACAATTAGCCTCTAACAGGAAAACAAACTCAACCCCAATTTAACCCCAACACTAATTAAAACAACAACATTGAGGAATCCTAATGATCACTTCTAAGGGGATGTCTAAATACATAGTCTTTTTTCATTTAATCCTCCCATAAAATTCTTGCCTCATGAACTGACCCCCAACTCCCCAAACTCAAAAGAACTGTATACATTGACTTAATTAAAATCTCCCACACCCACATCGGAGCATACATGCACACACACACACACGGGCAAGAACACACACGCACATGAGCACACACACATACCCTCTCATTTCTGCCTCTCTGAGCCCTGAATCCACCACTCACAGGCTATGCTACCACTATAAGTGAAATGTCTTATCCTATCAAAACAAAAGAACATACAAAGTAATTCCCGGGATTGGGGCATGAAGGAGTGATGAGTCAGCCATGGTCTCTCTGAGATAATGACACATGAGCAAAATCTGGAAGGGATTGAGGGGTTCCAAGAGGTAGAGGTGAGAAGAGAAAGCATTCCCAGTAGGGGGGCCCTCCTGTACAAAGACATGGTGACAGGAGATGGAAATGTGACACCCAGGGCACAGCAAATAGACCAGTTTAGCTGTAATGGAGAGTATGTGAAGGGGAGAGAAGTGCAATCAGCCTGGCTGGAGAGGCTGGAGTCCCCCTGGGATGATTTTGGAATACTTAAGTAGGTAGCTAAGTCTCTATTTTGTACTAATGGAGGGTACTAATTTTTGTACTAATGTAGGTAATGGAAGCCCACTGAAGCTTGTTAGGGATTGCCTTGGGCAGTACTGATCAACTTGGGGGGGCTGTGAGGGGAATGATTGGACAAGAGGGAACCTGGGGGGCAGGGAGATCCTAAACAACTTTTTAAAGACTGGCCACTTCCATATCTAAGGCAATGGCTGTGGGAGATCCACAAAGCAGAAGATCCCTTGGTCTTTAAGGATCTTATTCGGGTCATTCTAAGAAGAGGCACTCCCACCTCCAGGAGCTGAGATCTCTTTAGTGACCAGAGTGCTGGGGGGAGGGAGGGGAGAAGAGATACAGGGCTTCAACACCATCCCTGCCAATTCCTCCACCCTGGGTATGTTGCCTTGATGAGTTCCTAGGCCCAGAAATCAAACACTTCAGCACCTGGTGGATAAGCCTGTGGTGACAAGCCTCCAGGAACTTTGCTGGGTTGCTCCTTGGCCCCTGGGCTGTATTCGAAGACTTTCCGGCTTGGTAGGAGCTTGTCAGAGCCTGCACTGGCCTTCCGGGACCCAGGGTCACCTCCATGTCATGACCAGGATGGGGGCTTTGGAGGAGGCAAAAATGCACTAAGGAATGACAAGGCAACAGGAGGAAGGTAAGCTAGGCTTTGGGGGTCAAGTGTCCTCTGGACAAGTCACTGGAAGGAGGCTAGAACAAAAGGGGAGCACTGGGAGAAATGGGAGGCTCTGGGAAGCCTACAGGAGGCTTTGGGGAATAGAACTGATAAAAGACCCCAAGTGTTCCAGATGGGGGAAAGCATAAGCTTGGCGCAGGAGAAGAACACCTAGGAGACAGCCTTGGTCTAGACTACAGAGCTTATGTGTTGGGCAAGCGTGAGGAAAGGCGGGACGGCAACAATAGCATTTCCCACTTACCTTTATTAGGGGAAGAAAGGAAGCAAGAGCTTGCTTCACAACCATGCTGGGAGGCAGCCGGTGCCAAATATTACTCCTATTTTATAGATGACAAAACTAAGGCTTAAAAAGAAGAGGTCACTTGCTGGAAGTCACATAGCCAATAAGAGGCAGAGCCAGGATCTGACTCTAAGACGCCAGGACTCATTCCTGAACACCAAGATGGCTTCTGAATGGGGAGGACAGAAGAGCATGAGGGAGCCTTTGGAGATTCTAGAGTGAGGGGATGGGGCAGTAACTCTAGTGCTATTTTCAGAATATTAATCCTTTGGGCTGATACAGGATGGATTGGGAAGGGTAATTGTAATTACCCTACCTACATTAGGTGATCAAGAGTTTCTACCTCAGAACAGAAAAACTATTTGCTTTGGAACACTGAGTCAATCTCTTTTTCCTCACATTCCTAGTGTCTAACACAGGGCCTTGGGCTAATAGGTGCTTAATAAATACTTGTTGATTGAATGAAACCTTATTCAACAAGTGTACTCTATTAAGTGCTTACTGTCCACAAGGCCCAGTGCTGGTTAGACATTACTATAAATCATAGGCTCCCAGATATGGAGCCAGAAGGGATCTCAGAAGTCAGCAGGCCAACGCTCTCATTTTCCCCTCATTTTTAGCCCTAATTTCAGAGGAGGAAACTGAGGCACAGCAAGGTGAAGGAACTTGTATATGGTCACATAGGTCATGTCAGGAGGTAGGATTCAAACCCTGACTTCCTGGATCTAAGTGGAACACTTTTTGCATGGGTCAGAGAAGGGACCTCAGAGGCCATGAAAATACCTGTTTTACAGGTAAAGAAACTGAGGCCCAGGGAGGTTAAGTGACTTTCCCAAAATCATTCAGAGTAAGCATCAAGAAAATGGATTTGAACCCAGCACCTGTGACTCCAGAGACAGTGTTCTGTTCATTGTACCACACTCTCTCCTGATCTGGCACAGATCCTAACTTCTATGAGTTCCTAGTCTAATGGTGGGACAAGTTAGATATGAGATAGAATGAGACAGGGACAAAGGAGAGATACTCAGCCAAAGCACCCAGAGAAAACATGAAAAGTGAGTCCTGCAGGCAGGCAAGAAGCAGACAGAAGAATGTGAATGAGAAGTCAGGGCTGGAGATCCAGATCTGGGGCATGCTTAGAAGAGATGGAACAGTGAAGCCTTGCAAGCTCTGGAGCAAGAGAACCTGAAGGCTAGGCCAGGATATCTTACCCCTGGGGTATGGCCAGGGAGGCTAGAGGAATTTGCAGACCCACAAGAATGAGAAATGGGATTTGGGGCTGGTGAAGGTCACTTGTTGGATGTGAGAGAGTGTGATAGTAGACAGTGATCATTTCTTTTATGTATGGGTTGGCCTGGATGGCATCTCTCAAAAATTCTGTAAACAGGCCAGAGGCCACAAGAGAGCAGAGGGCTGGAAGTCGGCCAAGGAACCTGGACTCGACACGTAGCACTGGTCCCTGCCCTCCAAGTACAATGGTGTGAGGGAAATATGGGAGGAGTTGGTGCTAACCTACTCAAGAGCTGTGTGTCAATCAACCTTAATTTCCCTTCAGGATAAGAGAAAATCCCACTGTGGCAGCCGAGATGTCAAGGGCCCCTTCAGACCAGTCATAGTGAAGTCACTTGGAGAAAATACTTTAGAGGGCTGAGATGTGCCACTAAGGGAGTTCCCAACCAAGCTGGCAAGTACTTGGCCATGGTGGCCAAGGATGCCAGCAGTTCCAGGCAGAAGGAAAACCATGGATGGACAATACCAACTACCTCCCACATTGCTCTCTGAATCATCCTGGCATCACCAGTAAGTCGGCAAGAATTCAATACAAACTTACAATATGCCAGGCGAAGTGCTTAGCACTGTCTCTGCCTGAAGGAGATTCCATTCTAATGGGGGAAGAGACCATGGAAATGACTATGTTCACCCAAGATGTATACAATACTGATTTAAGGCAATCTCTGATGGGGGCAGGGTTAGAACATAGAAGGGGAGAAGTTTGGGAAAGGAGGACTTGAGCTGAGTCTTTTTTTTTGTTTGTTTTTTGGAGGGCAACTGGGGTTAAATAACTTACCCAAGGTCACATGGCTAATTTTTGTGTTAAGTGTCTTAAGGCTGGATTTGAACTCAGGTCTTTCTGACTCCAGGGCTGGTGCTCTATTCACTGTGCCCCCTAGCCGCCCCTTTACACAAAGCCATGAGGCAAGGGTAAGGAGGGAAGGCATTCCAGGCAGAGAAAGTGAGTCAAGAGACAGAGTATCATGTTCCCAGAATGGCAAGCAGGCCATTTTAGAATATATGGAGGGGACTGTTGTGTAAAAAAAAAGACGGCAGTGATCTGCTAACAAAACCAGGAGACCAGCTCCAAACCCACCACCTTAAATTCTACTTTAATTGAAGAGCTCAAAGTGAGAAAGGAGATCCTTGACCAACTCAAGCAACATCCCATGGTTGGGGGCAGCTTGAGTACAACCAGACCAACATTCAGACCCGGAATCTGAGTCCTCAACCAAATCCTGCACTCAGCTAAGCCTCCCAACAATCAGAAGCATTGATATTTAATGGAGATTTGCCTTCATGATGTCATTTTAGGCTCTCAGCTACCCTGCCAGGTAAGGACGAGGGGTATTATCCCCATTTTATAAATGAGGAAATTGAAGTTGAGTGAGATCAATGAACTTGGCCTAGAGAATATAGCTAAGAACTCAGAGGCAGGAGTAGGCCTTAGGTCTCAAGGGTTTGAGGCCTCAGTCTGCTAATAACTCAGTGGTGACCCTGGGTAAGTCATCTGATCTTTTTCAATCTGGTACTCTAACTTGGTTGATTTCACATCAGTCCTTTTGTTGCTTTCCAGCCAAACTGGCTCACCTACTATTGCCAAAACTTCCCACTGGTAACTGGTGGAAAGGAGGAAAGAGGGCAGGCACTCTAGGAACCAGAAAGAGCCTCTCTCAAGCATTCATTCAGATGTTGCCTCCTAAAGGAAGCCTTTCCTAATCTTTTCAGCTCTAACATTTCTTAACATTTGGTTAACGGAAAGAGCTCAGATCCCAGGTCTGCTATTCACTACCTGGGTGACTCTGGGTGGTGTGACTTGAGCAAGTCCATTCCCTTAAGTGGGCCTCAGTTTCCTTCTCTTTAAAATGAAGGGCTTGATCCAGATTGAAATTCATGACCTTAAAGCATGTGTTTCTCCTCACCCCATCCCTGCCCTCCCCAAAAGGACAAGACTATAAAATTCACTAAAAATTCAGCTGGAACGCTATGGAGAAAAACAGCTTTAAAAGGACTGTGACACATGCAGTGACCAACCAGAATTCCAGAAAACTGAAGAGAAAGCAGCTGGGTCCACCTCCACCTCCTGCCACAGAGGCAATGGGCTTCAAATGGACAAAGAGACCAACATTTCTGAGCTTGGCTGACGTGGGAATTGGTTTTGTTCAACTCCCTGTATTTGTTACAGGGGGTTTTGGTATTGTTGTTGTTGTTAAAAAATGTGGTGGGAAGATAAGATGAATGCTTGTTCACAGAAAACAAAACAAAATTGTAAAATAAAATATTCAGTTGGAAACAAGGCTAATAATTTTCAAAGATGGGTCAATAGACTGATAACTGGAAAGGAATTCAGAGAATGATTATCTAACACACTCATTTTACAGATTAGAAAGTGTGGCTCAGAGCAATTAAAATGATTTACCTGAGGTTACAGAGACTCTAAGAGGGGTTTGAACCCAGATCCTCAGAATCCTGATCCACAATTCTTTCCGCTACCCCACTATTTCCTCCCTAAAAAACCTCTCTCATTATGGAGAAGCAGCCTTGTACAGTGGAAATGGTGCTAGACCAGAAGTCAGCCGATTTGGGGATCTGGTCCCAATTCTGCTCCAAAGGGGCTGAGTGACCTTGAACCTCATGGAAGCATCTCTGAGCCCTGGTTCCTCTGTTGTAAAACGGGCCTCTTGGCCACCTGCCCTGCCTATCCCACCAGGTTATGGTAAAGATAAAGTGAAGGCATGTTTTAGGGTGTGGATGGGCTCAATAAATGACCCAGTTAGAAGAGGACAATAAGGCCAGGGCAGCCGCCACCATCCAGGGACAAACCATACCGATAGAGGCTCCCACTACACAAAGGGTTCTTTTGTTTGATTAAAAGCACCGCTGAAATCAAAAGCTGTTGAAGAACTACGATTTCAAACACTCACATACATACACACCCCAATTACAGTAACCAGTGTTTCTGCTGTTTCCATGACAATGAGGGTGGAGATCATTGAACATCACAAAAAGTTGGAAAAAGGTAATAGAATTCTTTCCCGCCTCCCGCCTTCCTTTTCTCCTGGAAAAGAACTCAGAAGTTCAGGTGCCACTTCCCTAGGCCCTTCCTGACACCCTCTGTTGTCAACATTCTCCCTCCTGAAATGTTTTAGATACTTTATATGTACTTATCTGTATATACGCTACGTTCTGAAGCAGAATGTAAACTCCATTGAGGGCAGAGGCTGTTGGGTATTTTTTTCCTTCAGTTTATATTTATAGTCCTAGCCCCTAAGCCAGTGTCTGACATAGTAAGTGCCAAACATTAACAAATGTTACTGAATGAATAAATGAGGTTTACAGAAAACTCTTCTCAAAGAACCTTATGATAAAGGGAATATAGGATTGCTGTGCCCATTTTACAGATTTAAAAAACCCTGAAACTCAAAGAGGTCATGAGATTTAAAGGACCACACCAGCTATCTAATCTTATCCTCTTATTTTATAGAGGAAGAAGCTAATGCCCACAGAGGGTAAAGTGAGGTCACACTGGGATACATATAATGGCCACACATCTACTTCTGTGTTGGGATCAGGTCAGAATTCATTTCCAGAGCTCTTCCTAGTACACCCCCTCACCTAGGAGCCATTACTAAGATTGGACAGTTAGGTCCTGATTAGTGTGAATGATGAATCCTGTGAAGTGGTCACATCATTCAGATTTCCATTGCATATTTCCACTGAGCTGGAACCAATTACCATATTTTTCATATAATTGTAACTCTGAATAGTAAGAATTCAAATAATGTGGGGCGGCCAGGTGGCGCAGTAAGTAAGAGCACCAGCCCCAGAGTCAGGATGACCTGGGATCGAATCAGTCTCAGATACTTAGCACCACACCCAGAAATAACCTTGAGCAAGTTACTTAACCCCAATTGCTTTAAAAAAAAAAGAATTCAAATAATGTGACCACTTCAAAGGATCCATTATTTGTACTGATCAGGATCTGACTGGACCTAAAGGTGACAGCTGGGAAGCCACATGACAAACATTCTCCACCACCATGTATCAGAGCTTTCCCAGACTGGATATGGGCACTGCAACAACGACATTGGTACTGACCTAGCCCCAGAGTGAGGCCTCAGTTCCTTTGGGATTAGACTGGCTGAGAAACAATGGGACACAGTGGAAAGAATGCTGGATTTGGACTCAGGAGTCCTGGATTCAAATCCAGGATCTGCCACATAGTACCTGGGGGAATTTGGGCTAGTCCTATAAACCTATTTGGCCCATTTCCTCCTTCATTCCAGCTCAGATTCTCTAATTGTGTAATTGCCAAGATCTCTTTAGAGGTCATATGATATACAGTCAGAGTACTGGCCTTGTGTAAGAAGAACCCAGGTCAAATCCCCCTTTGGAAATTTAGCTATGTGACCATGGGCAAGTCACTGAAACTCTCTGAGCCTCAGTTTCCTTACATGTAAAATGAGGGGGTTGGACTCAATAACCTCCGAGGTCCCTTCCAGCTCTGACTCTATAATCCTATGATCCCAGTTCTGACACCAAATGATTTGCCATCTATCTTCCCCATCTAGTCTCCTAGGCCTCTGTTTATATTCATGGCAGCCCACCCTGCCATCACACCTACTTTCTATGCTTCCCTTCCACCCGTTTCAAGATGTATGGAATACAAGTATTATGACAACATTGAGATGCCTCTGCTAAAGTTCTAGTTAAGATACCTCAACGTGGCATGGAGGTGACCTCAGCATCTTGAAAGCTAAGCCAGAGTATGAGTTCTAACAAATCCTGCCAAGTTGGAAAGGAAGGGCCTACTGGCTGAAAACCAGCCTAGGTTTGCTTTAGCTCCTCAACAAAGTGGGCACAAACAGATGAAATTTTCAGGCAAGCCTACTCTCGGACATCGTCTACTAAACTATAGAGACAGGCCAATCTGGGTCCCACCTCCAGGGCTTTGATTTTGCAGAGGAGGAAACAGAATCAGACAGGTTTAGTTACTTGTCCAAAGTCACACAGCTAGTAAGTAGCAGAGTTGGGACCTGGACACTTGAACGCAGGGACAGGTCTTCTGACTCTTAAGTTGCTGAGAGTTTTCCAAAGCATGGTGGCAGTAATAATCGCAATTATAATCATAATAATAAATACCAAGAATATAGTACATCATGGTTTTAAAAGGCTTTACATATTTGAGCCTTACAATTGCCCTATGAGGTAGGTACTATTTGGGGAGGGAGTTCAGATTGGTACGGAACAATGAGTACAAAATGTTGCATGTCCTTTGAGATGGAAATGTTGTGTTGGTTAGTTTTGTTGAACTGTTTCTCTTTATTATAAGAGGAAATATCCATCTAGAGTGGAGGTAGGACTATCATGAAGTAACTAGATTGAATAACATAAAGTATCACTTTTATTGCATTCATTTTTTTTTGACAAGGCAATCAGGGTGACTTGCCCAGGATCACACAGCTAGTCAAGTGTCTAAGGTCAAATTTGAACTCTGGTCCTCCTGACTCCAGGGCCAGTACTCTATCCACTGAGCCACCTATCCACCCCAAAGCATCACTTTTAAAACTTAAAAAAAAAATATTACTGACTTTGAGATCTACACTAAATAAGTAGATTTTTTTTTGTCTTTTGGAGGGCAACTGGGGTTAAGTAATGGCAAGTGTGTGTGTGTGTGTGTGTGTGTATGTGTGTGTGTGTGTTAAGTGTCTGAGGCCGGATCCGAATCCAGGTCCTCCTGACTCAGGGCCGGCACTTTACTCACTGCGCCACCTAGCCGCCCCTAAATAAGTAGATTTTTAAGAAAGTTTTGTTCTATCCATGGTAAACATGAAGAGAGTCATTGGAATCTCTATGGTATGACCAAACAGATGGTATTTAATTGGATTTACTGAGCATTTTACCACAGAAGCCAGTGGGTAGGGGCTTTATTATTCCCATTTTAAAGATTAAGAAATTGAGGCCAAGGGACAATGACTTGCCCGGAATCACACAGCTAGTGTGTATCTAGGGCAGGATTCAAACTCAAGGCTCTTTGACTCCACATCTGGTGCTTAAAGCATAGTTACCCTCCAAGATAGCCTCTCTTGTTCCAACAGCAAGTCAAATCTAAGAGGAGGCATGCAGCTAGACATATAGGACCAGGCACAGAGTCAGCAAGACTCCTCTTGTTGCCGCTCCAGTTCTGCCTCTGCCGTATGCTGGGTTGTGTATGCAAAGGTAATAAGTCCCTCTGTCTCTTGGTGCCCCTGTAACTCTCACAAACTGTAATTTACAGATCAGTAACCCTTCTGTACCACAGAAGGGAGTTTTCACACTGGGAGTCCCCCACAGTGCTGAAATCAGAAGTCCAGATCCTTCCTAAACCAAAAAAAAAAAAATGAATATTTTGAAAACCATTGTTTATTTGTTTATTGTTTATTATTTATTGTTATTGTTTATTGTTTATTTCTTCCAACTTGAAAAAGAACATTGTTTCGGGGACTGTTTAAAGTGGAATAGTCCTTCCAGACAATCCACTCCAACTCCCTCCATTTTAAGGATGAAGCAACTGGACCCAGAAAGGTCAGAGGATCATATCTTTCAAGCTGGAAAGATCTAAAAGGTCATCAGGTATTGCTGCTTTATTTTACAGGAGAGGAAACAAAGTCCCAGAAAGGTCACGGGATCAAAAACATAGAGCTGGGTCTTAGAAGTCATTGCTTCCTTCCATCCACCTCATTTTACAGGTAAGGAAACTGAAATCCAGAGGGATAAATTAACTTGCCCAAGTTCACAGGAGTAGCAAGTGACAGAGCTGGCATTTAAAACCAGGTCCTCTATTCCAAATCCTTCACTCCTTCCATTATACCATGATTAAATGATTTGTCCAAGGTCACATGGGTAGTTAGAAGAAAAATCAGGTTTTGAACCCAAGACCTCAATTTCCACATCTAGCTCCCTGTCATATCATACTGCCTCCCTTTTCTCAGGTGCTGTTACTAAGGAAACCTGCCCAGTCTGGTGCAAGGAGTCCTCTCTGAACCTATGGAAAGACTTTCCTCTAATGTACCATCCCCCACCTCTTTGTTCCCATGCTGAAACCTCTAGTTATGTTCCTCTGAGATTAAAATACCACTTACTAATCAGTCAACCACCACTGGTTCCCAGGCAATTCCACCTCCCCCTGCCTTTCAGGTTCCAGATCCTTCTCATTCAAATGGGAAAGAAGACAAGGTCAATTCCAATCTGGGTGGTAAAGTAAGGCAGAGAATTAATCAGCAAAAGCTGGCACCATTGGGTTAACTTGGAGTTACAAAGCACATACATACAGCCCCCATACTCTTTCCAATGCCCATAGTAGCAAAAGGAAAAATCTTGGCAACCCAAGCAGCCAATATTTTTGGTCATCTCTCACATGCCCAAGTGGTTGGTTTTCAAAGACTATTGGGTACATTTTTAAAGGGGCAGGAGGCACAGGGGACCAAGTTGGTATTTGAGGAAACATCTAATAATTAAGGCAATTTTTACAATAATAGATAATAATTGGATGAGAAACTGTAAGGAATGTCCTGCCTGCTTCTCCTAGCACCCCAGACGTAGCGCCTTCTGTGAAGTGGCTGCCAAGAACAAGGTTACTCCCACCCAACTGGACCATTGCAGGCAGCGACTGTTCACCACATGCTTAATTCTAGGCTGGGAAAATGGTTTGTTTGCATTTCTTACTAACAAACCAATAGGCGCAAAAGCCTGTGGTGGGGAGAGGGAGAGGAGAAGCACCCCAAGGCCCAAAGCATCAGAACCCTGAGGGGGGCTCACACTGGGACCCAAAGGCCCAGGTTTGTGCAGTTGGCAAGAGAGAACCTTTCCAATTCAAAAGTGACAATGGCCAGAGCCAAGGGTGGAGAACCTGTGACCTTGAGGCCACATGTGGCCCTCTAGGTACTCAAGTATGGCCCTGTGACTAAATCCACACTTCACAGAACAAAGGCCCCTAATACAAGGATTTCTTCTGTAAAACCTTGACTCAGTCAAAAGGCTGTACCCAAGGACCTAGAAGGCCATGTGTGGGCTCAAGGCCGAAGGTTTCCCCCCACCCCACCCCGGGCCATTCCCATCCATACTGTGGGTGCCAGGCCTTCCCCCTGGGTGGGCACTCCAGAAATTGAGACTAAAGACCAGGAGTCCCAAAGGGAGGAATCCAGCCCTTCCAGAGACTGCTAAAAGTGTCATTACAGGGCAGCTATGTGGCACAGTGAATCAAGCACTGGCCCTGGAGTCAGGAGGACCTGAATTCAAATCTGGCCTCAGGGGGCGGCCAGGTAGCACAGTGAGTAAGAGCACCGGCTCCAGTGTTGAGAAAACCTGGAGATCGAATCCTGGGCTCAGACACTTAGCACCCACCCAGAAACACCTGGCCGTGTAACCTTGAGCAAGTTACTTAACCCCAATTGCTTAGGGGTGGCCAGGTGGCTCAGCGAGTAAGAGCACCGGCTCCAGTATCGGGATGACCTGGATCAAATCCAGGCTCAGATACTCAGCACAACACCCAGAAATAACTGGCTGTGTAACCTTGAGCAAGTTACTTAACCCTGATTGCTTAAAAAAAAAAATCTGGCCTCAGACACTTAACACTTACTAATCATGTGACCTTGGGCAAGTCACTTAACCCCAATTGCCCTACCTTTCTCCCTCCAAAAAGCACAAAAAAAGCAACATCAAATGGTCACTGGGCTAAGGCAAAGGACTAACAGCAAATAATCCAGCTTGAGGAGAAAGTGAGCAGATGATCTCAACTGCCACTATTCAATCCAATCCCACCAGCATTTATTAACCACTTTTTATATGCCAGGTACTGTTAGGCACTGCTGTACAAAGACAAAAACAGAACGGTTCCTGCCTTTAAGGAACTTACACTAGGGGAAACCACATGTACACAGAAAAGCATATAGAAGATACATATATAAAGTAAATGGAACGGGGAGGGGGAGAGAAGGCCTGTGCAACCACTAACTGGGAAAGAAGGGAAAGCTTCCCCATAGGAGCTAACACTTCACCTAAGTTTGTAAAGACGCTACAAATTATATGAGGTTGAAATAAAAAAGGAGAGTGAGTTAGACTCTCTACTTCTAACCATAGCCCCACCCATGATCCTAAGGACTTTCCAGCACTAATTCCTACCCAGGATTCCAAGGTAAAGAAATGGACATCAAATAATTCAATATTACTCCATTTAAGATCACAGGGGCATAGATCTCAAGCTAGGAAGGACCTCAGAGCCCATCTAGTTCATTTTACAGAAGAGGAAACTGAGGCCCAGAGAAGAGAAAGTGACTTGCTCAAGGTCACACATAGGATCCTAGAGTTGGGAGGTATCTCAAAGGTCACCTACTCCAACCCCCTCATTTGGTAGAAGAGGAAACTGAGGCTGAGGGTGAGGAAGGGCCTTGCCCAGGGTCACACAGGCAGCAAATGGCCAAGACAGAGCTCAAATTTGGGTCCTCCCATGCCAAATCCATCACAAGCTCCCTCTGGTTTTCCCTGTCCTGCTCAATCTCAGGTTACACAGGCCAATGCGCTAGCTAGGTTTCAGCCTGCTCTTTAATATTTTGGCCTTCTTCCTTGCTATTAGCTGTCACTCTCCCTGCTGTCTGCCCCTTTCCTAATTGGGTTCCCCTAATTGTCAGTGGCTGGGAAACCAGATGAGCAAGCTGGGAGAATTGTTATCTTTGTATCTGTCTCCTCCTTCACCCTCCGGGTAGGTACCTTAGAGTGTAACTTCAGATTCTCTTCCCACCCCGGCAATAAATGTCTGCTAATTACATTAAATAAGAGAGTAAATAAAGCTCCCCCCGGCTTCTGGTAAGGTGCATGGGCTTTATGGCTGCTGTTTTGGTAGCTGGCTTTTTTCCTCTTACTTTCCAAGTTGCAGGTTGCATTTTAACCCACTGGGGCCATCAGAAATAGTCTACTGAACCCCTTATGTTGAAGGTCAAAATCTTATAGTGTTGGACTCTAGGAAGACGAGTTCAAATCTTTCCTAAGGTACTTAAGAAACATAATTACCCAAGTAAGATGCTTAAACCTCTCTCTCAGCCTCAGTTTCCTCATGTGTAAAATGGGCATAATAACAGCACCTTCATCCCAGGGTTATTTCAGGGATCAAATAAGTGAATAAATGTAAAAGCTAGAAAGCTTTGAAGTGTGATATTACTGCCATCTCTTCTACAGAGCCTTCTCTGAACCCCCAAAGCAAGTGGGAGCTCTGTGTCTTCCAAATCCTTAGAGTACTCAGCTGATACCGTTTATGGCACTTATTTCCTACTTTATACTTTGTTTATTTGTGCATCTGCCTCATTCTCACCTCCACTTTGGAAATTTACTAGATTATATGCTCCTTGAGGGCAAGGCCCGTGTCTTCTTCATCTTGGGGAGAATGAAAATGCCTTGTATGTAACAAGTATGAAAATATTTATCAAAATGTATTACAAGGGCAGCAGATAGAGTACCAGCCCTAGAGTCAGGAGGACCTGAGTTCAATCTGGCCTCAGATACTCACTAGTTGTGTGACCCTGGGCAAGTCATTTAACCCCAACTAGCTCTTAAAAAAACAACAACAAACCCCCCCCCAAAAAAAACAAACCAGTGGTACTGGAGGTGCTAGATATCATTTGAGAATTAACTGAGACCACTAGAGAAATTCAGGCCTTCCAGTTCAGTTCTCTACCTGCTATCCCAGCCCACCTCTGCCTGTGTGTCCTTCAGTCACTTTAGTTACCTTGGCTCCAATGGAAGACCACCAGCTGGGAGAATGCACTCTCCGAAGGCAGGATAAGCACCTGTCCCAGGTCTCAGGTGGGGATTGGACTGAGCTGAGTTCTAAAATACCTTTTATCTCTGGGGTTCTAGAGATCTGTGAGACAAGTAAGACCAAGCCAAGAGGCAGAGTAAATAGTAAGTGCCACTTAGAGGTTCAAAGTGTTATGGGAAATTGAAAGATATGGTCACTTTCAGCTGGAGGTCAGAGGTTATTTCATGGAGGGGCCATGCCAGAGTCAGACTTAGAAGAAATGGAGAAATTTCCACAGGTGAGAATAGCAGTGGGGTTGCCTCTGGGGCATCTGTTTTGGGCATGGGAGCAAAGCCACTGACAAGATAGGATGAAGGCCAGAGACAGGCAGGGATGGAAGAAAGGGCTGGCTGTCAGAGTTGGCACAATGATACCATACGAGGTTAGGTTGAAAGAACTGGGGATGGAAAAGAGAAGACTCCAGTAAGAGGACATGATAGTTTTCTCCAAGTTTTTAAAGGGCTGTGAAATGAAAGAGGAATTTGATTTATTCTGGTTGGCCCCAGAGCAATGGAAGAGGTAACTGGAAAGCAAGACCAGAATCATGCTGGAAGGCCTTTGATGCCTTCTAGGAGTTTATGCTTCATTAGAAACAAAGCCTCACAGGTACCATTTAGATTATTTCCCCCCTAAAAATCAGAGGCCCTAGGTATGAATTCTGGCTTTGACATTTGGTAGCTATATGAAAGTAAACAGGTCATTTCATTGCTCTGGGCAAATTTCCTCACCTGTAAAGCAGGGACAGTGCTAAAACACACTTCAGAGATCAGAGGCTCACAAATTGAGAACTGGAAGGGCCTTCAGAGTCCATTAAGTCCAACCTCCTCATTTTACGAGTAAGGAGAATGAGGCCCAGCCAAGAGGGGTCTTGGCCAAGGTCACATGGGCAATCAGTGACCAAAAGAGAGACTCTGAACTCCAGTCCTAACTCCAGATCCAGTAATCTTTCCACTATATCCCAAAGCTTTCATGGTACATGGAATGGCTATCATGACTGTCTCATTAAATTGTCTAGAGCAGGAGTGGGGATCCTTTGGCCTTGAGGCCACATGTGGCCTTCAACATCCTTAAGTGTGGCCTTTTGACTGCATCCAAATTCAAAAGGTCACACTTAAGGATCTAGAAGACCACATGTGGCCTCAAGGCTGCAGGTTCCCCACCCTTGCTTAGAGGTTACAGCAGGGGGTAGAGAATAAAGCCCACTTTCCAGCCCTTAAGATGCTGCATTGCTAAACAAATGAGAATTCCTATTCACTCAGAAGTGGCTCCAAGAATCGTTACGTATAAAGTTCATTATCTTTGGAGTAGATGTATGCTTTGAATAGAGGTTATAGGAGACGGCCTCCGAGGTCCATTCCAGATGTTAAGATTCTATTTCTATGGGAGCAGATACGTGGCGCTGCAGTGGATAGAGCAACCAGCCCTGGAGTCAGGAGGACCTTCATTCAAATACAGCCTCAGATACTTACTAGCCATGTGACCTTGTGCAAGTCACTTAACCCAGATTGCCCCCCCCACAAAGATTCTATTATGCCCACTCATATAGGAATCTTGTATACAGGTATACAAGAATCCAGTTAGAAAAGGTCTTTGAAAGCAGCATGATGCAGTAGAAGATATAGGTCCAAATTCCAGCTTTTCTACTTACAATTTGAGTGACCTTGGGTAAGTCCCTTGGTCTCTCTATGCCTCCGTTTTTCTCATATATAAAATGAAAGAGCTAGATTAGCTCACTAAGGTCCCTTCTGGCTCTCGATTCCATGATGCTTCATTGGTCTATCATCAACTACACAGTAAAAATGAGCTTTCCATTAGCATTTATGATACCACAGCAAAATCTTTGGAATGTGTTCAGTCTATATGGTCAGGGAATGCAAGAAGGAAGTAATTTGCAAGCAACTTTAATGAAAAGCAATGGTGCTTTTCTTACACAGGCCACCCAAACCTACCTTTTGGTTCCTTATCCAAGTCTTCAACTAATACTGCAACTGGATCCCAATAAAACTTCCATCAAAAGGGAAAGGAAAACAACAATTACATGGAATCAGACATTTTGCATGTGTGATACCCCAACTGGACTCTGCTGAAGAATTTTTAAGTAGGTCTTTTTTTTACCCACCAAGAAGCCAAGTCAGAGGATCTCAAATTTTGAGCTAGAAAATAATTCAGAGGTCATCTGGTCCCACTCCCTCATTTTACAGAGAAGGAAACTGAGGCCAAGAAGGAAGGGACTTGCTCAAGGTCAAACAGGTAGTAAGTTGCAGAGTTAAGATTTGCACCCAGGGCCTCTGATTCTAAATTCAGTGCTCTTGCCACAGCATAACACTAATTCCCAGGCTATAAGAACATCATAGTGGATACCATAACCCAACGTGAGCTTTTCCTTTAGGAGGAAGCTCTTGAAGCACACCAAGTCACTTCATTTTCTACCAGAATCTATACAGTATTCAAACACCCACTCCCAGTGTCCATCAAAATGTGACTAGCCTTCCACAGTCAATGGCTAATGAGCTGTGGTGGAGCCACAAGGGGGGAAGCCTGAAAGTGGGTTTTGAGTTTCTGTTCTCTCCTCCACCAGATGCTTACCCTGCCTTTCCCATAATCCTTCACTGCTACCAGGGGAAAAGGTGACAAGTTTAAGAATCTCCACCCAACTGGATGGATCTTAAGAGCAATTTAAAGTAAAGATGAGACAGAGTAAGAGAATGTCAATGTAGTCTTTATCCCTCTCTCAGATGCCAACATATTCCTTCTCTCTGCTCAAAAGAGCAGAAAATGGATGGCAAGTTGTACCAGTACAGACCTATCATAAGTCACTGTCAGCAATTGCTTTCCCTCTGCTTTCTTACCATCCCACTTACTATCTTCCTAGTTGTTCCTCAAACATTCATTCCGTTCAGCTTTGTATATACAAGCAACACTATTATCGCTCCCCCTTTTTCACTCAGTCCAAACCTTTTAGGGACTATGTTTCAGAAGAACTGAGCCGCCTTGCTGTTCCCTCTACTTGACATTCCATCTTCCGGCTCTGTCCCCCGTGCCTGGAAGACAGTTGTTCCTCCTCATCTCATCTTGGAATCCTAGACTCCCATCAAAGCTTAGTTCAAGTGCTACCTATGCCAGGAGGCCTCTGCTGTTCCACTGTCCCTCTCCCTCCCAGACTCTCAAGACAGCTTTTGCAGTCCCTCATTTATTTCTAGGCTCCATAGTCTAAGAAGGGCACAGGATGGTAAAGGACCTGGGGACAATTAACTTGGAGAAGGAACCACTATGGGAACATAGCATAGCTCTCTTCCAATATGTGAAAGGCTGTCCTTCGGAAGAGAGATTAGACTTATTCTACTTAATCCCAAAGGGCAGAATCTGGAGCAACCAGATAAGACCTGCTCACCAATGACCAGGAGGGAAATTCTGGCTTGATATAAAAAAATCTTCACAATTAAAACTGCCTGAAAATGGGAAGAGATGGCTCAAGAAATGAGACTGACTGGCCACCTGTTGGGTATGCTACAGCAGTAATTCACTTTGGGCATGTGCTAGATGGCCGAGAAGATCCCCTCCAAGTAGAGAGTTATGTGAGTTAGTGTGTGCATTATGCATTCATTAATACATGTCTTTACTGTCCACCCTGGCCCCATCCCATTTGAATGGAATCCCCTAGAAAGCAGACATTTTTGCCCCTGTATCTTCTGCGCTTCGGATAGTACCCAGCATATACATCATAAGCACTAAATTGCTGCTTTTTGAATGAATGCCTTATGCCATTTCCTGTTCCCCCGCAGGGCCTAAGAGCATGCTTAGCATGGTAGGCATGCAACACATATCATTGGAGTAAAGGAAAACGAAGTCAAAATTGGGCCCTCTCCCTTGTATTTGCTCCTGGATGACCCCCAAGGCACATCAGATCTTCCTAATCCTGAATTATAAAAGTCCAAGTCGTCTCCAGAACACAGTGTTCTGGAAGTATGTTCAAAGCTCTACCATGACAGCCCAACCATGCATGTCCAAGGCCACCACAGTCCTCCAAGTTTGGGAGTCAGAGGGCTGGGAGGGGAGAATGAGACTACTTTTCAGGAACACAGAGATGTTTCATTTTAAAGACATGCTCAAAAGGGAAAAAGCCTAGCGACTGAGCTTATTTAGCCAGAGGTGGCTCCGGATCACAGGGCAGGCAGTGAAACACTTCTACCTGAAATCCAGTTAACCAGCCTCTTTTCCTAAAGGAGGAGGCTAACATGGAGAACTGAAGAGAGGCCACTGAAAATGGTCAAGATTACTCCTATTGCTCTATCAGTGGTCTGAATAGCAGGCAAAGGTATTTACTCCGTCTGTGTTGTGACAGTAGCCTAGCCTCAAGTGAAGGCTCCTACCACACCACATTTATGGGCCACTCAGTCATGCATTTTTGTTATTGTTGAGAGTGGTGCGAAATTTCACCACAGGAGCCCAAGTCCTTGGTGGTCTTCCAAGGATTGCAGCTAAAAAGGCACTCCCTTTGTTCCTTGGGAGAATGCAGTCCAGTAGGTCATTCAAAAGGGGAAATAAAAGCAGAGCCCTGGGAGGGAGATGAAGGACAAGACAAAAAGAATCAAATGTTTGGGGTGGGAGCACATTAGCTTCCATTTCCTACTGCTGTGTACTATGAACACCCCCAATCTTTGGGGTAAGGCAGACCTCAAGTGTTCTTGGGCAGGTGTTTGCAGGGACCCTTGGAAAGCAAGACTCAGTAAAGCCTGGGGAACAGGGAATAAAGTTTCCCTCATGCTAAGAGCTAGACTGGGGACACAGACACAGACAGACAGACAGACACACACAGACACACACAGACACACACACACACACAGACACACAGACACACACACACACACACACACACACCACAGGTCAAGGGCTCCAATCCCTTTTTTAAATGGTGCTATTATCTCCATGGCCAGAAGATGAAAACTGCATCCTGTTTTCTATTAAGCACCTCCTTACAATATGGCCCTTTAAAAGAGGGGGAACAAGGACCAGAAGAGCTCTGCTAATCATGGGGAGGGCATGTGTGTGTGGGGGGGGGTGTAGGAGGCTGAACCAAGGATCAAACTGCAGAGCTGGGGAGCCCTTTGGCAGCCCTGGGCTGTGGAGGACCCCAGGGAACGCTGGTCCGCTTTACTTTTTTTTTCTGGCAGGCAGGCAGGGAGGAAGAGAGAAGGGAAAGAAAGAGAGCTTTTCAAGGCTCTACAACCAATAAAACCTTGCATCAGTGAGTACATACTTCAGCCTGAAAAAAAAAGACAGACAGCTCAAGGGCAAATAGTGTCTAATCGACTGTGTGTAAGTTACTTGATAACTGCAAAGGTGCAGTAGGGATTGACTTACTGTGGGAAAAAGGCTGGTCCTATCAAAACAATTTATGTAACATATGGTTGGTTCCACTCCTAAATCATCCAGGAGCTTCCCACAATTACCTTTGTAATTAACATGTAATTCATGACTACCCCTAGACTCCAATGTTATTAATAGCCCTGTTGAAATGACCCAACTAGGCTGTAGTCACTGAAAGAACCTAGTTGGAATTCTTTCTCTTAGTATCACCTCCATGCTCCATCCCACTAACTGGCCAAGTCCAAGTAGTCATCTCATTTCTTAAAAAAGTCAGGAACCAAAGTAGCTGAAGAAAACTTTGGTTAACATTAGGAATGGAAGCAAAGCAACATTAGCTTGTGTTAAGGTTAGAAACTGAAACATTGCAATATAAGCTTGGTTAAGGTTAGAAATGGAAACATCCTAATATCTGTTTGGTTAAGGTTAGTAACTGAAACATTGAAACATAAGCTTGAATAAGGTTAGGAATGGAAACATCCTAACACCAGTTGGTTAAGGTAAGTAGCTGAAACATTGAAACATAAGCTTGGTTAAGGTTAGGAATGGAAACATCCTAACATAATTTTGGTTAAAGATTAAAGTGGTATAAGATCACTTTGGTTTAGGACAGAAAGGGAAGCAAAACAACAGAACTTTGATTAAGGTTGGGAATTGAAGCAGTAACAACACCACTGCTAAGCTAAAGGCTTTTGATTAGACTTCAAGAGTCTTTTGAGACTTCTAAAAGCTCAATCGTGTAACTGACTACACAGGCCACTCTGTGGCACCAGCACGGAACTGTTGCTTGAAGGGGCAGCCCGGTGTAGAAAAAGCACATGACTAGAAGCCAGAAGACTGGCTCCACCACCTACTAGCTTCTTGACCTTGGACAAGTCACCTCGACTTTTTGAGCCTCAGTTTCCTCCTCTGTAAATTTAAGGGGTTGCCACATAGCCCCCTTCCAGCTCTGACATCCTAAGGGTCCTCAGTCAAGAGGTTACTATCCTTTGCAGAAATTGCTCAAGGATCAGAGAAAGAGACTCTCCCCCAAAATAATTTAACAAAAGAATGAATTTTGCCAACAGTCCCCAGCAGAGGTGTCTGCCCCATTCTCCAACACCTACAGTTCAAAGAATGTGATAATTTTTCCACCAGTTTAGCCCTCTTTCATTTGCAAGACGCTCTCCAAACAGAGTTTAAGATTTCCGGTGGGTAATCAGTCCTTTCAAAGGCCTGTAAATTGAATGTGCAATTAACCCTAAGGTTAAGTGAGAAAAAAAAAATACCAAATACCTTCCAGAAAATCTCGTCAGACTCCCCCCAAGTGAGGGTCTGCAGGGGGCGGGTGTTTTTGTTTTGAAGACAACTTCTAAAGCTTCAGCAGCCACTAAAAGCCCTAAGGAATCCAGTAGTACTGGGTGACGGGCAAGCGGGGAAGACGATTTGGAAAAAGAAAATCAATTCAAATTAAAAGTTTCGCACACGTGTGCTATACAAACTCACTCAGGTTTGTCTCTTTCCTGACCCCCTCCCCTCCCCCGACCCCTTTTTCCCCCTCAACATCTCCTACAGCGGAGCGGTCAGCCTAGCAATGGGTGGGCAAGTCCGGGGCCGTGGAACACTTGGGGGCGGGGGGGAGGTAAGCCCACTCGCGTGAGAGCTCTCCAGGAGATAAGAAGTGAGAGTATGAGTGTGTGCGTGTGTGCGCGTGTGTGTGTGCGTGTTCAGGAATTCCCCTCGAGTCTCGGCTGCGGGCGGGTGGGCGAGCCAGGACAGAGGGAATGCCAGCTCCCTGCCCTGCGGGTCGGGTTTCTCGCTGCCCCACCTGAGGCCGGTGTGTGGGTGTGCCTACGGGCTGAGGGCGCAGTCCCGGGACGCTCCCGGCCCTGGCAGGCTCCCTGCTCTCGGGTGTCCCTCCCTGCCTGCCTGCCCCCCTCCCTCCCGACTCACCGTTGATCTCGTTACTGGGCGCATCGTTTTTGTTGAAGCCCTTGGAGACGTAGACCTGAAGCACTTCCAGGCAACTTTTCGATTTGAGCTCGGCGGCCAGGAGGCTGAGGCTGAGGGCGGCCAGCGTGCAGAGGAGCGACGGGAGAGGCAGCCGAGCCATGACTGGGGGGCTGGGGGGGCAGAGCAGAGCACGGGGAGCGCGGCACGGGCGGACCAGTCCAAGCCTGGGGCGGGGAGGGCGGGGGCGCACGGGCGGACAGACGGGCAGAGAGCGTCGCTCCGAGATGCCCAAGCGCCCCCTCAGCGGCGGCGGCGGCGACGGCGAGAGCTCGAGAGTTTCGGCTCCCGGGCGGCGGGCCCTGACCTTTGGGCTCCGAGAAGTTGTTTGCACAGCCGCTAGAGGAGGCGGCGGCAGCGGAGGAGGTAAAAAAGAGAAGGGCGGGGGGGGGGCGGTCGGAGGGAGGCTGGCTGCAGTGCGCGCTGCTCGTCCTCGCCCTCGCAGGCGTCGCGGCCGCCGGCTCGGCTGGGCTGGGCTGCGCTGCTCAGCTTAGCTTAGCCGTGCCTGCTCTACGGTGCCCTGCCCTGCCGTGCCGTGCCGTGCCGTGCTCAGCCCTGCTCAGCTCTGCTCTGCGATGTGCTCAGCTCCCGCAGCTCCCCCCCCCCCCCGACTCGGCCCGGCCCGGCCCGCCTCCGCTCGGCCCCGCTCCTGATTGACTGGCCAGTGTGCGGCGGCGGCGGCGGCGGCGGCGGCGACGACGCTCAGCAAACTTGGCCGAGCCCACTGCCGGGCCGGGGCGGGGAGGGGGAGGGGGAGAGGGCGGGGAGACTGGAGGGAGGTAACGCGCTGGGACCGGCCGGGCCCGGAGAAAACCTGGATCCCGGGACGGATCCGGAGGAGCCGACTGCACTTCCTCGGAGGCTTGAGTGAACTGGGGTGCAGAGCGTGGGGGCTGGGTGGGGGAGGGGGCGTTGTACCCGTAGGCACGCCCTATCCTCCCTGTCCTGCCCCCCACCACTACTGTCCCGGGTCGCTTCCTTACGATGTTTTTCTAAAGCTCCCGAAGAAAATGCCAACTTGTTGAGGGTTTTTTTTTTCTTTTTTCAAAGTGAAGTCTTAAAAGTCTGGAGTCAGCCTGGAAACCCCAGGGCTCTTCGGACAACCACCTGACTGGCCCACGAGTGAAAAGGGCACTGACCCTAAGTCAGAGATCCAGGATTCAAATAGCACAACTAATGCCTAATCTGTTACCCTGGGCAAGCCACCCTAACTCCCCTGAGCCTCAGTTTCCTCTCAGGAAATAAAGAAGTTGGACTAGAATGTTTAAGTTTAAGAAGCACTGAGCTAGTGGTCTTCACTGGAAAAAAGTTTAAGAATCCCTAGACTAGGTGACCTCTAGGGTCCTTTCCAGTTAAAAAAATCTATGGTCCTATGATCCTGTGGACAAAAAATCCATAAAACTCATTGACCACCAAACTTCACAACTCATTGGGTAGCAAGAGTACCCTAGAGCATCTATCTGCACGAGGAGCCTGGGTCCTTGTAATGGGTAGGCCACTCTGGTTATAACCCCCATTTCGCAGATGAGGAGACTGAGTGATGTTGTCACACTCAACCAGTACTAAAACTGAACCCAGCTTCTCCCAATACCAGATGATTTTCCCCTAGGCTACTCCTGAGGCACTCTGAGCTCTTTGGAAAGGTTTCTCTATTGCCATTTCCCCCTTAAGACGACCAACTCACATTTCTATAATCCATTAAGTTCTGGAAAAGGGTTCTTCTCACAACCCTGTGAGTTTCTTACAATAAGGAATGCAGTCATGACAACAGCATTCTCATATTAGGGAGAAGGAACTAGGTTCTAAAGTGACTTGTTCAAGGTGACACCAGCATTACCTAAGTCCAGTGTGGGGGCTTCTTTGGCTCCTGTCCTCACCCCAAGATTCCCCTGGAAATATCAGAATTTGGCTCCTGCCTGGGGAGGCCCTCAGCTACCATGCAAGTAAGTCAGGCTGACCCTCCCTCAGCAGACAAGTTTTATTGAGCCTAGCCAAAAACCCTCAACATCACCAAATGGTCCCCAAACAGTCAAGACAACTCTCCTCCCCATCCCTGACTCCTCCACTAGACCTCCACCTGCCTCAGAAAAGACATATTACTACACAGTGGTTGATCCCCACTCCCTCCCTCCCCCCTCCACGGTCACACAGCTATTAATTTCCAGAGACATGATTGGAAACCAGGCCTCCTCCCAATCTAAGGCTGTTTCCACTGTACCCTTCTGCTTCTCCCTGGAGGTATGAGGGTGAGTTGGGACTAGGAACTCTGCCCCTGCACTGAAAGTGAGCACCCTGTTATCCCCCAAAGCCCCACTCTCTTCAAACCTAGTTATTCACCATTACTTCCATTTCTATCATTTCCCAAGGTTTACAGAGCACTTCCTTCACAACAACCCAGTGGGTGGGCCACTTTACCTCTCAGCCTCAGTTTGCCAAAAATAATGGGTCAGACTCTAAAGTCCCTTCCAGCCCTAAGTCTATGAACCATTTTACATTGGAAGACTCAGACAAATAGCTAAGTAACCTCTTCTGCACTTCCAAAGCCGGTAACAGCTGAATCCCCAGGCAGCTCTCTCTGTCCACCATATCGTGCCCCATTCAAAGCTAGGTCTCCAAGCTCAAAATCCCCCTTGCTTTCCCCTCAAAGGAAGGGCCTGTCTTTCTCATTAACCTATGCCTAACACAAGGCCTTGCACTTGCTAAGTGTTGCAGTGAATTAAGCAGTGACATGTGTCTAGCACATGCTTGGGACACTGGCCGGTAAACTCCTTGGCCTCTGGGAATTTGTGATCTAAAGAGCTGAATCCTGGAACAATCCAACAGACATGTGTACAACTGCAAAAACCTCCATGGGATAGAGAGAATTAAATGATTACAATATTTACATTTTGATTCCCATCATCCTAAATAAGCCAAAAGGGCAGAGACCCCTTGTCTTATACCTCTCTCTGATTCTAGCATTCTTTTAGCCGAAGTGGTCAGGAATGAAGATATTCCCTTCCCACCCCACACCCCCCCTACTTCTTACAAAAGTCATTGACAGAAAGGTTCTAGAATTCTAGTGTGTAGATCTGGCCCCTCATTGTGACTGCTTTCACTGGTCCAATATACCTGAAAAAGTTTGAGGTCTGCAGAGAAATTTTGGGTTTTTTTTTTTTTTGCTTTTTGGAGGGAGGAAGGCAGGGCAATTGGGGTTAAGTGACTTGCCCAAGGTCACATGGCTAGTGAGTGTTAAATATTTGAGGCTGGATTTGAACTCAGGTCCTCCTGACTCCAGGGTCGGTGCTCTATTCACTGTACCTCCTATCCGTCCCCAGAAAATAGTTATTAAGGAGTGGGAAACTCCTTGACCAGAGAGCATAGATTGTTTGGCTAGACCAGGCGTGGGGAACCTTCGACCTCTTCGAGACCACATGTGACCTTCTAGGTCCTTGGATCCTTTTGATCGAGTCCAAGTTTTACAGAACAAATCTTTTTATTAAGGGGATTTGTTCTGTGAAATTTGGATTCAGTCAAAGGGCCGCACTTGAGGGCCTAGAGGGCCATGATGCTGCAGGTTCCCCACCCCTGGGCTAGTCTTTGAGTAATTAGCAAATCAAAGGATGAAGGACCTATCATTACGGCAGGATCCCTTGTAGGATTTTGTCAAGACCTCCTCCTCTGGTTATGTGACATCTTTGGCTGTTGTCGTAATGAGCTGTGGAAATGCCAGTGGTATTGTTCTTTGGGATATTTGCTAAAGACTCTTATGTTGTCTTATTAAATATTGGAGGCTGGAACCCCCAGTAGATAGACTGTGGGACCAATCTCTAACTAGGACTTCAGATTTATGTGGGCTGACAGAAACACTGCTTTCAGAAACATTTCCTGAAACAATAAAGATGATTACATGCTGAATTTCAGCTGTCATTTTGGAGGTGCTTTCAAATAATCCAGATTTTCTGCTACTGTCAAGGCATGAAGTGGGCATAGGTAGGTTGGAGGCCACAAGGGGTGGGCGTGGGGACCAGGTATGAGATGTTTCATGAGACAAATCCTCCAGGGACTAAGTAAGTGGGCCAGTCACTGAGCATGTAGAAGGACATTAACAGGCTAGCAGCACACGCTGGCCTGCTACCTGTAAAATGTTGAAAGGCTTCCATCATGTTGGATGACCCCATCTATGGGAGATTTATGGGAGGTCATGGACAAGAGTCCCATAGGAGGAGAAAGTATAGATGGTTTAACAACCTCCAGCAAAGAAGGGGAAAAGCCATTTCTAATTCTATGTCCCTGTCTCAACCTTGATATACCTTCCTCAACCTTGCTAATTTGTCTACTTCTTTCAATGACATCACCATCCTTCCAGTCATCCAGCTTCACAACATAGAAACCATCCTCTACTCTTCCCTCCCCCTGCCCCACAAGCAAAGCCAGTCTTGTTGATTCCATAGCCACACCATGTCTCAAATGGAGCCTCTTCTTACAACTTCCACACCCACTCCCCTACGTGGGCTCCTGCAACTCTTCTTGCCTAGAGGCTTGGTCTCCAATCTTTCCTTCCTCAGATTCAGCCTCCACACAGCTGCCCAATTGATATTCCCAAACCACATTTTGTAGTATGTCACTCCCCTGCTCAAAAAAGTCTAGTGGATCAAGAAGCAAAAGCCTCAGGGATAAAATGCAAACTCCTTTGTTTGGCTTTTATAGCTCCTCAATATCTGGCCCCAGCTTATATTCCCAGGCTTATTTCACATTCTTTTCCTTCATGCACTCTAAGTCCCAAACAAAATGGTCTATTGAGTGTCTTCTGAAAATAGTAATATATGTCCCCTTTCTCTCTCTCTCCCCCTTT
Source organism: Petaurus breviceps papuanus (assembly GCF_028583685.1). NCBI lineage: Eukaryota > Metazoa > Chordata > Mammalia > Diprotodontia > Petauridae > Petaurus > Petaurus breviceps. Next base: position 9,553,630 of record NW_027187369.1, read on the forward strand.
CCCTCTTTCCCTTCTTCTTCTTCTCTCTCACTCACACACACATACACACACGTGCATAAACATAATCTATCTCAAACACTCCATCTCAATCTGTGTGCTTCTATCCCTGTTTCTATCTCCTGTCTGCCTCAATCTCTGTTCTTGTCGCTGTCTCTCTCTTTTCTGTCTGTCTGTTTCTCTGTCTCTCTCTGACACACACACATACACACTCATATTCTATCTCACACATTCTGTCTTACTGTGGGCTTTTATCTCTGTCTCTGTCTTTCTCCTATCTGTCTCAATCTCTCTCCCCCATATTCTCTCTCTCTCTCTCTCTCTCTCTCTCTCTCTCTCTCTCTCTCT
>NW_027187369.1:9553984-9566364 GCF_028583685.1 Petaurus breviceps papuanus
TCTCTCTCTCTCTCTCTCTCTCTCTCTCTCTCTCTCTCTCTCTCTCTCTCCCTTTTGTACCCTGTTTTCTCTCTCTGCCCATTCTTTTTTTCTGTTCTCTCCCTCCCTCTCTCCCCACTTTCTCTCCTTTCTTTTTCCGTTCTCTCTGTCCTCTCCCCTCTCCACCCTTTCCCTTCTCTTTGTTCTCTCTCCCTTCTCCCTCTCTTCATTCTCTCTGCACTTTCCTTCGGTCTTCTTCTGACTCTTTTCTCTCCCTCTCTCCCCTCCTCTCTCCTTACTCCTCTCTCCTTTTTCTTCCAGTTCTCTGTCTCCTTCCCATCTCTATTTCTTTTTGTTTTATTAACCAAATCTCTCCCCTTTCCCACCACAAAGACCAAACTGTAAGTATGAATGATATGGGAAAAGTCATAACTTCAGCCTCCCTAAAGGTGCCAACCTTGCTGGGCTGTCTCTCCCAGGAGGCCCGCACTTCAAAGACTGGAGTCATTTAACTACAAATAGAATTAACCTGTTGGCAATCTAAGAGCTAAATACTCTCCCTAGGTGAGAACTTTCTATTTCTTTTTTGTTGTTGTTGATAGTGAAATTTCTGCAGAGCCTGTCTTTAACCACCTCTCTCCCTGCAGCGGCCTCCCCCCATCTACCTCACCCCCACCCCCACCCCAGTACTTCCAAAGAAAAGACGCCCCTTCATAGAGAATTCCACTTGCTTTGCCCTGTGAGCTGTGTGGAAGACTTTGTGGCCAAGGGGACTTCTTGTCCTGGTCTAGAATGCAGAGTAGTTGGTAGTGCCGTTAAAAGCTTTTAGTTTTATCATCAACCAATGGCTGGGTCACTGGCCAGGGCTCTCCAGAACCTGACAGTTGGTGTCATTGTACATATATGTTCAGTCTCTTTCAGTCGTGTCCGACTCTTTGTGACTCCAACTGGGTATTTTTTTGGCAAAGATACTGGAGGGGTTTGCCATTTCCTTCTCCAGCTCATTTTACAGATGAGGAAAACTGAGGCAAACAGGGTGAAGTGACTTGCCCAGGGTCACATAGCTAGTGAGTGTCTGAGGCCAGATTAGCACTCAGATGTTCCTGACTCCATTCACTGTGTAGCAATTATGCCCCCCCACCTCCCTTGCTGTTGCTATTTAAGGAACATAGAATCCTTGTGTTCTAGCTGGTCTGGACTATTTTCCATTGCCTGTACTGGATTTGTCTTTGCACAAACTAAGCCAACCCCACCCTTGGAATCTCTACCTTTTTTCAAGGTTCCCTTCAAATACCATCTCCCATAGGGGATCTAACTTGAACCTTTCAGTTGCTAATGCAAACCACTGCCTCCAAATGTAAAGGATAATACATATAGATCTGGAAGGAACCTTGGAAGTATCTAGTACAACTCCCTTATTTTACAGATAAGACAGGCCAGGAGAGGGGAAGAGACTTGCTTAAGGTCACACAGTTGATAGTTTTAATCCACATCTTCAGACTTTAGAACTGATATTTTTCCACTATACGGCTCTTTATTGATTTCTCTGTGTTCATGCATTGAGCTTTCGTTTCTGTCCTCATATCCTCATTGCTTAGCACAATGCCTGACACATAGTAGGTGCTTCATAAATGTTTATTGATTGCCTAGCACATAGTAGCAGAGGAATAAATATTTGTTGAATGAATGGTGAAATGGACAGAACTTCAGAGTTCACTTAATCCAGGGTCTCTTAATTGTTTTTTGTTTTTACCCTTGGATTCTGGTACAGCCTGTTATTGTGGTTTGTTGCCTACATTCATAAGTGCTCAATTTCAATTAGAGGTTAGTGAAAAGAAAGAAGTATTTTTTTTTCCTATCCAAGTTCATAGACTGAACCCCTCCCCCATTCATCCACAGAACTCAGGTTAGGAACCCCTGATCTGTAACTGAAAAGAAACCCCTGAGCAGCCCCTCAAGTGAACTCACTACACCCTGAGAAAGCCTATCCAGGGGTGGACAACCTTGGGCCTCAAGGCCACATGTGGCCTTGAGGCCCAAGGTTCCCCACCCCTGGATTCCATTGGTATCATAATTTGTGTTGTGAACTCTGATGTGTCTGTATGAAGTATGACTGCACACTCTATAATCCCTAAGCGTTTTTTTAAGCTTTCCAACTCAATCCTTTTATCACCCTCAGTGGATTATAAACCCTTTGAGAACAGAGACTCTGGCTTTGGAGAAATGGGACAGTCCTTGAAATGATCCCAAGCTTCTCCCTTGACAAAGGCCCATCTCTGGGGTACACACATTCTTCTAGTGATGCTAGTTGGTTTTGGTGTGGTATACCACCATTTCTGGAAAATAAAAATTGCAGATCACTTTATGGGGAAGCATCTGTAACAACTTACCAACCAAGAGGTATACACCAAATGCACCCTAAGAGATATCATCAAGGAGATATAGCAAGAGTGTGAGATAACCAATGTATAGCCCATGTGCTCCATAGCTGGGAAAGAGCAAAAGCTCCAATGGTGGGGTTGACCACCTGTGGAGAATTTATGGGAGGACATTGATGTCCCACAGGATGAGAAAATATACATGGTTGAAATCTAGACCTCTGGATGATGTAGCTGCATCAGTGAGATCATAGACCCATGGACATATTGAAGTATTCTCCATGTCTCTCCCAAGAAGGCACATACTAGACCCTGGAGAATTGCATCAGTTCAGGGTAGGTAGAGCAATGGATAGAGTGCCCAGCCTGGAGTTCGAACCTGAGTTCAAATCTGGCCTCAGATACATACTGACTGTGTGACCCTGGGCAAGTCACTTCACCCTGTTTGCTTCAGTTTCCTCACCTGTAAAATGAGCTAGAGAAGGACATGGCAAACCACTCTAGTATCTCTGCCAAGAAAACCCCAAATGGGATCAGGAAGAGTTGAACAGGACTGAAGCGACTGAACCTGTGGGTTCAATCATTGTCTCTATTCATATGACTTCCAGATCTCTATATTACATCCATACTTTATCTCCTGGACTCCAGATTTGCATTGGAAATTGTTTGCTGTTCATTTTTACCCCCATAAACCTTGTCTGGCTTCTCAGACTCAACATGAAAATTCTCATCTTCTTCATCTTAACCCAGCCCTCCTCCGACCTTCACTATTTCTGTTGAAGGAAGTACCATCCTTTCTTGCTCCCAGGTTTACAATCTCAGAGTAATCCTTGACTCTTCCCTCTTCCTCATACTCCAGATCCAATCAGCTGCTGAATCTTGTCCGGCCTTTCCATTTTCTTTTACATTCATCCTGTCCTTGCACAGAACAAAACCCTTCTTTCAGGCCTTCATCACCTCTTGCCTAGACAATGGCAATATCCTTCTAAGTGGTCTCCTTTCTCCCAGTCTGTCCTCTATCCAATCTATTCTGCCCACAGCTGCCAAAAGAATCTTCCAGAGGCACAGATCTGATCATCTCATTTCCCAACTTACAAATCTTCAATGTCTTTCTGTTGTTTCTAGGATAAACTACAGATTGTCGAGAGTCTTCACGGTGTGGCAGAAGAGTTGCTGGATTTGGAATCAGCGATTGTCATTCAGTTGTTTTTCAGTCATTTCTGACTCTTTGTGACCCCCCTTTTGGGTTTTTCTTGGCAGAGACACTGGAGTGGTTTGCCATTTCCTCCTCCAGCTCATTTTACAGATGAAGACACTGAGGCAAACAGGGTGAAGTGACTTGCCCAGGGTCACACAGCTAGTTAAGTGTCTGAGACCGGATTTGAACTCAGGAAGATGAGTCTGTCCAACTTCAGGCTTAGCACTCTGTCCGCTGCAGAGCCACCTAGCCTTCCTGGGTTAAAATCCTGACTTGGTTATGTGACCTCAGGCAATTCATTTAACCTTTCAGGGCCTCAGTGTCCTCATCTATAAAAGGAGGGCACTGGACTAAATGCCTTTTAAGGCCTTTTGTGGCTCTAAATATATGACCTTTATGTTTGAGTCTTTTCATTTAGCCTGCCATTTAAGGCCCTCCAAAACCTTGCTACTGTCTTATTTCCTGTTATTCCCCTTTATATATTCTACCTTCCAGCCAAATTAGGATACTAGTTGTTCTTAGACCTTGACCTTCCTTTACCTCTAAGATCCCTTCCAGCCCTATGATCTGTGAACTGTGGCTTAAATCTATGAACCTGTGATTTTCTACCTCTGAATTCTCACAAGCTTTCCTCCATCCCTGCTAGAACCTTCTTCTCTAAGGTTACCTTCCATTCATTTCCTCTCTCTCTCTCTCTCTCTCTCTCTCTCTCTCTCTCTCTCTCTCTCTCTCTCTCTTCTCTCTCCCCCCTCCCTCCCTTCCTCTCTCCCCCTCCCTCCCTCTCTCCCTCTTCCTCTCCCCTATCCCTGACCCTCTCTCTCCCTCTGTTTCTATCTGTTTCGATCTGTCTGTTTCTGTTTCTCTGTCTCTCTCTCTGTGTATATATGTATATATACATATACATATAATGTGCCTATTGAAATATACATTATCTTTCCCATTACAGCATAAGGCCCTTGAGGGCAGGGCTGTTTTGGCCTTTCTTTCTATCTCTAGTAGCACAGTAGCTGAAATAGTAAATGTTTATGGATGGAATGCCTTTCTTCTGAGTTTCTTCAATTCAAAATCTTTATCTTCAAGGCTCTGACCAGAAACATGGCTGCCTAAATTGGAAGGGGCTTCAGGAACCATCTCCTCCAACCAGTATCTGACATGGATTCCCCCTTACAGAATGCCTGCATAGTGACTACCTGGCCCGAATGATTATGCAGTGGTCATGCATCCATTTCTCAAAGCCCTCTCCTGAGACTGAAGCCACCCCTGCCAGAGGCAGCTGGTCCCATTTGGGGCTAGTTCTCATGATCAGGAAATATTTCCTCCCAATCAAACCCAAATCTCCTTCTTTGTGACTTCCACTTCTCTTCCCAGTTCTGCCCTCTGAGACTGGACTTAAAGTAGGTGGGTCACTGGTGGCCAAGCCAAGTCCTTCTTACTGGGGCTTTTTCACTTGGAGTTCTGCATTTGTTGCTGCTTCCTTCTCTATGTCTGAGAAGCAAAGGAGTGATGATGGCTTACATAATGAGTATAGATTTTTAGCATTCATGTCTGGGGTTGAGAATTCAGGTGAACCTGAAAGTTGCAAGTGTAACTATGTCATCTGTCATGTGTTATAATTTAAGTCTCATAAATTACTGGTATCCTAACAGTATGCCAGTTTTTGATTGCTTCAGTTCAAGAAACTTATGTTGAGACCCTACTGTGTGCAAGGAAATGTTCTCCTAGGCTTTAGTTTCCCCTTAATCTAATCAGCACTGGGAATGTTTGGTTTCAAGAAGAGAAAACTCAGTGGGGATGGTCTTCAGATATCTGATAGATTGTCTGGTGGAAGAGGGATTACTGCTCTTCTGCTTGGCATAATTAGAAGAAATGGAGGGAAGCTATAAAAAAAACATTAAATTTAGACTTAATAGAATGAAGAACTTTTGGCCAACTAAGAGTCACACTATTATGGACTAGGCTGCCTCCTGGAAACCATGGCCTCCTCCTCATGAGGTGGGGGTGGGGGGCTTCATGCAAAGGCTGGTTGCCCACTAATCAGGGATGTTGTCTGTTTTTCAGATATGAGTTTGACTAGATGGTCTCTGAGTTGCACACTAAGATTCTATGATTCTGTCAAGGACCACAGGTAGGATCAACCCTATTTTACAGATATGGACATGGGCTCCAGGAGGAAGAAATTACTTATCCACAGTCATATCACTAGTAACTATTGGAGGAAAGATTAGAGCATTCTCCACAATGTTGTTAGAAGCTATTTGTGGGGGTGGCTAAGTAGTGCAGTGAGTAGAGCACCGACCCTGGAGTCAGGAGGGCCTGAGTTCAAATCCGGCCTCAGACACTTAACACTCAACCAGCTGTGTGACTTTGGGCAAGTCAATTAACCCCAATTGCCCCTCCAAAAAGCAAAAACAAAAAACAACAGCTCTTTGTGATTTGAAAAGCCTTTTGCATGTTGGTTCCCTCATATAATTTGCTGAAAACTACAGAGAAAACAAGATCCTACTCTGCTGACTGTTGATAACCAAAAAACATTTTCCTCTATGGAGCTGAATGTAGCTCTCCTCCAACAAAGAGTCTCTCATGGAAATGTTAGGATCATACAAGATTCCTTTAGAAATGTGAAACATAGTGGGAACTCTGGTCAGTGACCCTCCAGTTATGTTTTTGGGGATGTATATTATTATTATTATTTTTTAAAGCAACTGGGATTAAGTAACTTGCTCAAGGTTACACGGCCAGTTATTTCTGGGTGTGGTGCTAAGTATCAGAGCCCAGATTCGATCCCAGGTCATCCCGACTCTGGGGCTGGTGTTCTTACTCACTGAGCCACCTGGCCACCCCGATGTATATTATTTTTTAAAATTATATTGATACCTCCCATTACTCACACCAATCATTTCCTGATATATCTTCCACCATAGAACCTGCCTTTATTACAAAGAAAAACTGATGATGAAGAATGACAACATTGTGATAAACGACGACAGTAGATGAAGCATTCTGCATCGGTAATCCCCTACCCCTCTACCAAGATGAGAGAAGTGTTTCATCATTAAGTCTTTGGGACTCTGATTTAACCCTCTGATTATTCATGTTAAACTTGCCAAAGGCTTTTGTTCCTATATTGGAGGATGTCCTGGGCATGGTCCAAAAAGAAGAGGAGTCCCCTATCAAGGGTGAAATCTTCTAGTTGCTCCTAATTGTGGATTATATACAGATTCTGTGGAGCCCTAGAAAATGAGAGGTCTTTTTTTATATAAATCAAATGCTTTTATTAACTTCTGGTTTACATCATTCATTTCCACCAGATTTTGAGTTGCAAATGTTCTCTCAGTTTTTCCTCTACCCACCACCTCAAAATAGCGATCCCACTGGATATCCCCTCCTCCAATCTGCTCTTTCCCATATCTTCTCCCATACTCCCTTCGACTTTTGGTAGAGCACAGTTGATCTCTATGCCCCAGTGCCTGTATACCTTATTTCCCAGTTACACGTAAAATAATATTAATAAGAGTATATATTTAAACATTTGATTTTGAAACTTTGAATTCCAGATTCATTCCCTTCCTCCCTTGTCACCCACCCTTACTGGGAAGAAAAGCAATTCCGTATAGGTTGTACATGTGTAGCTATGCAAAACATTTCCATAGTGGATATATCGTAAAAGACTGACTATATTTCCCTCCCTCCCATCCCACCTATTACTTGTTCTATTCTCTACTTTGTTCCTGTCCCTTTTCAAAAGTGAGTGCTTCCAACTTCCCTCTCCCCTCCCAGCCTGCCCTCCCTTCCATCATTCCCCCTCTCATCCCCTTCCCCCCTACTCTCCTGTAGGGTGAGATACCCTATTTAGTGCATATGTCATTCCATCCCTAAGCCAAATTCAGTGAGAATAAGGTTGACCCATTCCCTTTTGCCTTCCTGTTCTTCCCCTCCATTGTAACCATTTTTCTTTCCTCTTTTATATGACATAGTTTACCCCATTCTGTCTCTCCCCATCTCCTCTCATTATATTCCTCTCTCACCTCTTAATTTCACTATTTAAGTATCATCCCTTCCTATTAAATTGGTCCTGTGCCCTCTATCTATGTATAACTGTAAACATATATTTACACATTCACATATGTATGCATATGCCACATACCCTGCTATATATACATATATATGTATGTATGTATGTATGTATGTATGTGTGTGTGTATTTCTATTCCCTTCAACTATTCTCATACTAAGAAAAGTTTCATCAGTTACAATGATCATTTTTCCATATAGGAATGTTAATAGTTCAACTTTGATAGGTTCATTATGATTTCTTTTCCCTTTTTACCTTCTCATGCTTCTCTTGCTTCTTGTATCTGAATGTCAAATTTTCTATTCAACTCTTATTTTTTCATCAAGAATGATTGAAACTCCCCTCTTCCACTGAATGACCATAATTTCCCCTGAAACATGATACTCAGTTTTGCTGGGTAGGTGATTCTTGGTTTTAATCCCAGCTCCTTTGACCTCCAGAATGTCATATTCCAAGCCCTTCAATCCCTCAGTGTAGAAGCTTCCAGATCCTGGGTTATCCTGATTGTGTTTCTACAATATTCAAATTGTTTCTTCCTGACTGCTTGTAATGTTTTCTCCTTGATCTGGGAATTCTGGAACCTGGCTATAATATTCCTAGGAGTTTTCTTTTTGGGATCTTTTTTCAGGAGGTAATCGGTGGATTCTTTCAACCTTTATTTTGCCCTCTGGTTCTAAAACATCAGGGCAGTTTTCTTTGAGAACTTCCTGGAGGATGATTTCTAGCTTCTCACTTTGATCGTAGCTTTCAGGTAGTCCAATAATTTTTAAATTATTTCTCCTGCATCTATTTACCAGGTCAGTGGCTTTCCCATGAGATATTTCACATTGCCTTCTATTTTTTCATTTTTTTGGATTTGTTTAACAGCATCTTGATTTCTCATAAAGTCACTAGCTTCCATTTGCTCCAATCTAATTCTGAAGGAATGATTCTCTTCAGTGAGCTTTTGAGATTCTTTTACCATTTGGTATATTCGGCTTTTTAAGGCATTCTCTCTTTATTGACTTTTTGAGCCTCTTTTGCCATTTGAGTTAGTCTATTTTTAAGGTGTTATTTTCTTGTTGGCTCTCAATTTCATAATTTTCTTTCTTCATTATCATTTCTCTTCCCAATTTTTCCTCCACTTCTCTTAGTTGGTTTTCAAAATCCTTCTTAAGTTCCTCTATGGCCTGTAACCAGCTCGTATTTTCCTTTGAAGCCTTTGGTGCAGGAGTTCTGACTTCACTGTCTTCCTCCTGTTCCGTGCTTTGATCCTTTTTGTCCCCAAAATAGGAGTGTAAAGTTGGGTTGCTCTGTTTGTTTTGCTTCCTTTGCCTGCTCATGTTGCCGCTCAATTACTTGACTTTTGGGCTTTTTGCCACAGTAGGACTCTGCCACCAGACAGGGGAGCTTTGTCCTAAACACTAGGGTTTTCTCAACTGCTGAAGGTATTAGTTGAGTGCCCTCTCTGAAGCCTCCACACACTCTGGCAAGCTGGTCGCACACCCTAGAACCTCCACCCTAGACCGCAATCCAGATCCAAGCAGGTTAAAGCAAGAGTGATTACCCCTTAGACTGGTTGCTTGGTCTCCCTACAATCTGCAGGCCAGGAGCTAAAGCAGCCATGTGGCTACGTCTGTATGGCTGTGGCGCCTCTGCTGCTTCTCGCCCCGGGGGACAAAAGCTGACCACACTCGCATCTATTGGATCCCAAAGTCCACACTGCATTGACCTCTCACTTTGCACTTAGCATCTATGGGTTGATAATTCTGGAAACTGCCACAACTGCTGGTGATCTAAAATCCCTCCAGCTGGCAGCTGGTCAGGCTGCCCTAGGGCTAAGACCTATGGCTCCCACGGGGCTGGGGTTGGCTCCCAGAACACTGTGATGGCTGATTGCTGCCAGCCTGCTGGGCTGTCCTCAGCCAGAGGTTAGCTTCTCTGTGTCATTTTGTGGGTTCTGTAGCCCTGAAGTTTGTTCAGAGTCCCCTTTTACATGGATTGGGGGAGGTGGAATCAAGAGGTCCTTTTTAATATGATTCATGATCCCTGACAAGAGATCAGTCTAACCAATCATAAAGGAAAACCTAAATGGATGAAAAAATATATTGTCTAGACCAGAGCTTCTTAAACTTTTTCCACTTGGGACCCCTTCAGCACTTCTTACACTATGGGTCACAACCGTGTGAAGCATTGAGGACTATGATAAACTGTTGGTTGGCCAAACCATTGAGTTCTTCAATAGACACACACACACATACATATATGTGTATGTGTATATATGTGTATATCTTGGGAAGACATTGAAGGTGGACAATAAGTTGGTCCCACAAAAGAAAAGGAGGAAAAAGAGCAGCTTAGATTACATCATATAGTGCTTTTAATTATAGCTAAGCTGTTCCCCAACACAAAGACCCATCTTTATAACCCAGAAGTTCTCTCAGTGATGCTACATTGGTTGTGAACCTGGGAACACCATGATGTCCCATGAATCAACATTTCAGGTGACCCAATGGGCAATGGAGAGATTCATAGAGGACACTGGTGATTTGTAGCATATTTCTGATAGGCACCTAAGTGCAAGAAGTGGTATAGTGTTAATAATTCAGGAAATGTATGATCAGAAAAGAAAGTGGACCAATCATTAAGTGAGAGGAAGGAATAAGAGATGGGCACCCCAAGAGCTCCATTGGCACTCAGGAAAGGTGCCCAAAAAAGACCCAGAGACCTCTAGAATGTTGGATAGCTCCTCTGAGGAAATATGGACAATCACACAGGCTGGAGGTGCTGCAATCTGTACTTGCAGGGAAATACCCAAGCCATCCTTGACCACAAATCTACAGAAGAATGCAAATGATATTTATGTATTCTCATTTTCTTTATTAACACTTACAATGGTTCTGTGGACCACAGGATGCCTGTCTTGCATGCAAACATTTACTATCCATTGCAACATAAGAAATGGGTGATTTCAATAGTCGTTTGTGCAACTAAATTTTTATTCAACACCTTCCAAATTGACAGGTAAAAGAAACCTTTATGGCAGGTGTCTTTTTCACTAGGAGAAATAAATTGTAGGGGAAAGAGTGGGTTTGGAGTCAAAGGGTCTGGATTTGAATCTGACCTTTGTTATTTCCCACCAGTCTCTTCCTCTCTGGATCCCATTCTATCCATCCATAAACTGAAGTGGTTGGACTAGAGAAAGAGATGTTTGTGACAAATGTTATGGAGGTAGAAATGCTAAGACTTTGAAACTGATGGATGTGAAGGGGGAGGAAGGGGGAGGAGTCAACAATAACTAGCATCCCTATGTGGTGCTTTACAAATGTTATCTCATTTGATGCTCAAGACAACCCTATGAAGAAGGTGCTATTATTATCCCCATTTTACAGATGAAGAAGGAGTAAGAGGCAAACTTAATTCCTAGCCAAGTGCCCTTTCCATTATACTAGGCTGCCCTGCTGAAGCATTTATTTTTATGAGTATATACATATATATATATATATATATAATCTATATATCTATCATCTATTTCTTTTCTATATATAAATCTCACCCTGCTGGTATGAAATTCACACAGACAAAAAGCAAGTACAACAGCCACCTCCCCAAAATTGACTTTTCTCTTTGAGTTACTTGAAAGACTCCATAAAGTAGCTGAGGCCTCCCAGGCCACATTTCTAGGTTATTTTAGCAGGGCATTTGTTTCATAAATTTAGAACTGGAAGGTCATCAACTCCCACATTCCTCATTTTGCAGAATGGTAAACTGAGTCAAAGAAAGGGGTGGGGGGAAGAGTTACTGAAGATCACACAGTAGCAAGGCTGAGATTTGAGCCCAGGTCTTTTTCTTCCCTAACCAGTGATCTTTGTCACCAAGCCGTACTGCCTCTTCTCACATGAGAATAAACCAAGGCTCTGAGCTACAGGCCCTTTGTGGCCAGAGATTGCATAGAACACTTAATTACCAATGGCATTCTCGGCACTGCAGGTTATAATCATCTTAAAACTCATTTGGAAGCAGAGAAAAGCCTTCCCCGCTCTCTGAGAAGTTAAAGGCCACTCCTTTGATATCCCCCAAACCTGTTTTTCTTTGGAGTGGAACACAGAAAAACAGGCTGAGCTACAAAATAGTACCCAGGAATGCACCCTGGGCTTGGGAGCTAAGCATTCTGCCTTTTAGTGAAAAAGGCCCTGGATTTGGAGGCAAAAGGCCCAGGTTTGAGTCCCAGCTCTGCCTCTCTGTGCCATTGGCCAAGCCACATCTTATCTGGGCTTCTCTTTCCCAGGCATTACTCATCACCTGATGGTGACATAAGCATGTCCTTTCTTCCCTTCTAATCTGTTAGAGCAAGAGATTGGACCTCATGATTCCTAAAACTCCTCTGCAGTGCTAAATATCAATAGCCTCAAAATGGAGTGCAGCTACGAAGCAATGGACAAGTCTGATAATGGTTTGGGGCACCCTTGCATATAAAAATATTTCTATCTGGGATAAAACATCTATAAACTTATATTCAAATTACATCCAACAAGTTCTTGGACTTAGAATGTGGCCTCTGAGAGCATTAGTTGCAGTTACTTAAAACTTGAAAAATGTGAATGAATTTTCTTTCTATTTCCTTCTTTTCTTTCTTGATCTTCCTTTTTCTTTCTCTTTTCTCTCTTCTTTCCTTTCTCTCTCTCTCTTTTTCTCTCTCTCTCTTTCTCTCTCTCTCTCTTTCTCTCTCTCTCTCTCTCTCTCTCTCTCTCTCTCTCTCTCTCTCTCTCTCTCTC
>NW_027187369.1:9566374-9571566 GCF_028583685.1 Petaurus breviceps papuanus
CTCTCTCTCTCTCTCTCTCTCTCTCTCTCTCTCTCTCTCTCTCTCTCCCTCTCCCCTCTGTCTGTCTCCTCTCTCTCTTTCTCTCTCTCTCCTCTGTCTCTGTCTCTGTCTCTCTCCTCTCTCCCTCCCTCCCTCTCTCTCTCCCCTCTCTCTTCTTTCTTTCACTCCCTCCCCCATAGCACTACCCTTATTTGAGGAGACAATGTGAATTTTTAAAGGTACCCATCAGGGAGTTAGCCCTTTTTATTCCAAAGAGATAGCAGAGATTAAAAAAGGGTTGGAAAGACTCCAGGGTCAGACTACTTTGACATTTGTCATTTCCTAGCCACATGGGTGATGGGGGAATGGCTAGAAAGGTGCTATTGGTGCCCCAAGGCCAATGAGAACAAATCCTTCAAATTTGTAAAGACATGATTAAGCCACTGGTCTGGTCTGTGTGATAGTGGAAGAAAATAGGAGGGTTACAATTCCTCCTACTTTGCAAAGCATGTCTCCTCTGGCTGGATCAGAAGCAGTGTCCACATGCACACCTGGTATTTCATGTATGCCCTGGAAGGAATGTTGCCATGTTGCATTTAGGAGTAAGACTGGGTTGAGAGTTTACATGGTGATGGCAGAAGGAGTAAGCCTGAAAGAAAGGGAATAATTATTTTATGTTTTCACTAAAATAGAGGAAAGAAAGTATATGAGCACAAAAAAATTGTGTGAGTGTTGGGAAAGGTGGGGTGCGGGGGTGAAGTTACTTACTCATCTATCCAAAATTAGGAGACTTTCAGGAAAATAATAGGGAGAAGCTACAAGAAACCTAGGCTAGCTGTATGATCTCAAGCCAATTATTTCCCTTCTCTTGTGTTCAATGCCCTCATCTGTAAAGTGGGTATAATAAGACCCAGACTGTTGACCTCAGAGGCTTGTTCTGAGGCTCTAATGAGATAATGTATGCAAAAAGTATTTGGAAAACTATAAATTGCTTTATAAATACCAGTTAGTATTGCTGGTTTTCATAATCTGTACTTGGCCTAATGTTAATATTTTTATCAATGACTAAAGGCACAGATGGTATCTTTATCCAAATCCTTATCAGTTCTGCGTTGATACAAAGCTAGGAGGAATAACTTCAAGTATTTGGGATTTTACTGCTGTGGATATTCTGTTCAATGATACAGATCTCCATCATCCCACCTAAAAAGAACTGACATTTATATCATATGTTAGTTCTACGATTTTTATCGGATCCTCATAATACCCCTGTAGTAAGGTAAATACAACAAATATTGTTATCCTTATTTTAAAGATAAGGAAACTGAATCTCAGATAAAGTGACTTGCTCCTGGTCATATAACTTGTCAGAGACAGAATCTTAATAATAATAATAATAACTACTGATCTTTTATAGAACTATTAAGTTTGCAATGTGTTTTATATACATTATCTCATTTGGTCCTCACAACAACCCTGCTATGATTATACCAACGTTACAGATGAAGAAACTGACTCAGAGAGACTTCCTAGGTTCACACAGCTAGTAGGTGGCAGAGTAAGGATTTGAAACCAGATCTTCCAGGCACCAAATCTAGTACTTTGTCTATTACAGCATTTGCCTCTCATCTTAGCAGAGGACCTTTGTGAAAGGCCAGATCTGGCCAAAGAATTTCACCACATGATGGCCACACTTTCAGCAATGAAACTTTGTGCATTTAGCCAATAAACATTTCCTAAGCACTTGTTATTCAAGCACTGGGATACAAAAAGAAGCAAAAGACAGTCCCTGCCCTCAAGGAGCTCCCAATCCAAACTTAGCAACTAAGTTACTGAAAGAACTGGCTGATATGATTGCTGAAGCTGTCCGTGATATCTGAAAGACTGGTAGGGAAAAGAAAAACATTGGAGAAGGACAAGTGTTGCTCAGATTTTTAAACTCTAGTGGAAAGTCCTAGCTCTGGATTCAGAGGATCTGGCCCAGTGCTCACATTTTAATTCTGATGCTTATTACCTATGTGACTTTGGGGAAGCCATGTCAACTCTCTGAGCCTTAGTTTCTTCCTCTGTAAAATGAGGGGTTAGATAAATGGACCCTGAGATTCCTTCAAGCTCTAGATCTATGATACTACTAGAGAGATGTTTAGTGAACATCAAGACAAGGAAGTGAATAGCATAAAATACAAATGCCTCAGCCAAGCATTTTATACAAATCTGATTCCCACTTCCCTTTCTAGACTAGCTTCATGACTTCCCTAGTCATATTTGGATCATTAAAATCACTGTACCATTTCCAAAATACCATCCTATCCAATTTCTTCTTCTTACTCAACTTTGGGCCCACAGTTTATTAACAATCTTCAGCATTTGTCCAAGGTCCATGTATTGATGGAATAGCAAAACTGGGTTCCCATCTAGCTGTATGTCATAGTCTGCACAATGGACATTTTGCATCTACTTGGCATTTCCATGGTACATGGTTAGGCTGATCCCTTACATTGCTGTAGATTTCACTGATGAGATTTTATTAAGTGTTCTTAAATGCAAATAGCATAATTTCCCTTGTGAATAGAAGCTTTTGGAAAACTTTACCATCATTTAATAATCCTTCCTCTTTTTAGACTATACCCAAGACATCTTTCAAGATAATGGCAGACAGGACAGAGTAGAAGCAGGACCTCCGAGCAGCTCCGGCTTCCACCTTCCCCAATCAATGTAAAAAGGGGACTCTGAAAAAACTTTGGAGCTGCAGAACCCACAAAATGACACAGAGAAGCTAACCTCCCATTGAGGACAGCCCGGCAGGCCAGCAGGAATTGGCCAGGGCAGTGCTCTGGGAGCCAAGCCCAGGCCTGCATGAGATGGAGGTTTTAGCCTCAGGGCGGGTCTGATCACCCAGATCAGCAGCAGCTGTGGCCCTTTCCAGAATTATCAACACATAGACGCAAAGGAAGAAGTGAGAGAGCAGTGCAGTCTGGACTTTGGGACCCAGTAAGTGGGAGTGTGTTGACTTTTGCCCCCGGGTGAGAAGCCGCTGGGATGCCTGGCACAGCTAGCCAGCACGATGTGGCAGCTTCAGCTCCTGGCCTGCAGAGTGTAGGGGGACCAAGCAACCAGTCTGAGGGGTAATCGCTCTTGCTTTAACCTGCTTGGATCTGGATTGCAGGCTAGGGTGGAGGTCCTGGGGTATGTGTCCAGCTTGCCAGAGCATGTGGAGGTCTCAGAGAGAGCACCCATCTAATACCTCTAGCAGCTAAGAAAACCCCAGCATTTGGGATGAAAGCTCCCCTGTCTGGTGGCAGAGTCCTACTGTGGCAAAAAACCCAGGGGTCAAGTGACTGAGGGGTGTCATGACCAGGCAAAGGAAACAAAGCAGACAGAAGATTCTAACATTAGATTCCTATTTTGCGGACAAAAAGGATCAAAGCATGGAACAGGAGGAAGACAGTGAAGTCAGAACTCCTGTACCAAAAGCTTCAAAGGAAAATATGAGCTGGTTACAGGCCACAGAGGACCTTAACAAGCAGATAAGAGAAGTGGAGGAAAAATTGGGAAGAGAAATGAGTATGATGCAAGAAAATTATGAAATGAGAGTCAACAGCCTGACTGAGGAAAATCATACCTTAAAAAATAGACTAACTCAAATGGCAAAAGAGGCTCAAAAAGGCAATGAAGAGAAGAATGCCTTAAAAAGACGAATTTGCCAGATGGAAAAAGAATCTCAAAAGCTCAATGAGGAGAATCATTGCTTCAGAATTAGATTGGAGCAAATGGAAGCTAATGACTTTATGAGAAATCAAGATGCTGTTAAACAAATCCAAACAAATAAAAGAATAGAAGGTAATGTGAAATATATCATGGGAAAAACCACTGCCTTGTAAAATAGATCCAGGAGAGATAATTTAAAAATCATTGGACTACCTGAAAGCCATGATAAAAGTAAGAACCTAGAAATCATCCTCCAGGAAGTTCTTAAAGAAAACTGCCCTGATGTTTTAGAACCAGAGGGCAAAATAGAGGTTGAAAGAATCCACCAATCACCTCCTGGAAAAGATCCCAAAAAGAAAACCCCTAGGAATATTATAGCCAGGTTCTAGAATTTCCAGATTAAGGAGAGAATATTACAAGCAGCCAGGAAGAAACAATTTGAATATTGTGGAAACACAATCAAGATAACCCAGGATCTGGCAGCTTCAATACTGAGGGATCGAAGGGCTTAGAATATGATATTCTGGAGGTCAAAGGAGCTGGGATTAAAACCAAGAATCACCTATGCAGCAAAACTGAGTATTGTGCTTCAGGGGAAAATATGGTCATTCAGTGGAATAGAGGACTTTCAAGCATTCTTAATGAAAAAACCAGAGTTGAATAGAAAATTTGACATTCAGATACAAGAAGCAAGAGAAGCATGAGAAGGTAAACAGGGAAAAGAAATCATAAAGAACTTATCAAAGTTGAACTATTAACATTCCTACATGGAAAAACAATAATTGTAACTGATGAAACTTTTCTCAGTATGAAAATAGTTGAAGGGAATAGAAATATATATATATGAGGGTATATGGGCATATGAATACATATGTGAATGTGTGTATATATGTTTACAGTTATACATAGATAGAGGGCACAGGACCAATTTAATAGGAAAGGATGATACTTAAAAGGTGAAATTAAGAGGTGATAGAGGAATATAATGAGAGGAGATGGAGAGAGACAGAATGGGATAAACTATCTCATATAGAAGAGGCAAGGGAAAATGGTTACAATGGAGGGGAAGAATAGGAAGGCAAAAGGGAATGGGTCAACCTTATTCTCATTGAATTTGGCTTAGGGAGGAAATGAAATACACATTAAATAGGGTATCTCACCCTACAGGAGAGTAGAGGGAAGGGGATGAGAGGGGGGATGATGGAAAGGAGGGCAGGCTGGGGGGGGGGAGGGAAGTTGGAAGCACCCACTTTTGAAAAGGGACAGGATCAAAGTAGAGAATAGAACAAATGGGTGGTGGGATAGGAGGGAGGGAAATATGGTCAGTCTTTTACAATATATCTACTATGCTATTGTTTTGCATTAGCTACACATGTATAACCTATACTGAGCTGCATATCTTCCCAGTAAGGGTGAGTGACAAGGGAGGAAGGGAATGAATCTGGAATTCAAAGTTTTAAAATCAAATGTTTAAATATATATATATTTAAACATTTGATTTTAAA
>NW_027187369.1:9571666-9594440 GCF_028583685.1 Petaurus breviceps papuanus
ATATATATATATATATATATATATATACTATTATTAATACTATTTTACATGTAATTGGGAAACAAGACATACAGGCACTGGGGCATAGAGATCCACCATGCCCTACTGGAAAAGTCAAAAGGGGTATGGGAGAAAATGTGGGAGAGAGCAGATTGGAGGAGGGGATATCCTGTGGGACTGCTATTTTGGGGCGGTGGGTAGGGGAAAAACGGGGAGAAAATTTGTAACTCAAAATCTGGCGGAAATGAATGATGTAAATCAGAAGCTAATAAAGCATTTGAAAAATGGGAAAAAAATGATAATGGCAGACATAAAATTAAAGGATTTAGAGCTGAAAGGGACCCAACAGGTCATTCAGTCTAATGCCCCTTTAGTGAAAATTAGGAAAGTAGTTTGTCTCCACTCTCATAAATAGTAAGTAATAGAGTCAGAATATGAACCCAGCTTTTCTGACTTCCAATCCAGTCTTTTCCCCATTTATGCATGCTGCTGCTAGGTAAGCATTATGTGTGAGGATGCGATGATTAAATGTATATA
Organism: Petaurus breviceps papuanus; assembly: GCF_028583685.1. Lineage (NCBI taxonomy): Eukaryota > Metazoa > Chordata > Mammalia > Diprotodontia > Petauridae > Petaurus > Petaurus breviceps. The sequence continues at coordinate 9,572,204 of NW_027187369.1, forward strand.
TACACATATGTCTATAACTTCCATTTGATTTACTTTCATTCGTTTCCTGTGTAGAGGATGTGTCCTTGAGTAAGACTCCATATTCCCATAATTCTTTGGGCCTAGACTCCATTGGAGGAAATTTTCTGGACTACACATCAGAAGTTTGTGTGTAAGCCATCCTCCACACCACATGCTCATTTTAGGAACCATCTTAAATGTTACTTTACCATTGGGTAAAATCATATTTCAAAGAATTCCCTGGACACCGTGCAAAAGGGGCTCATTAAACCACCACTTGGGTGTGTACAAAAATACATTCGTTTTTATAGATTTAAATACCCCTTAGCCCTCTCCGAAGAACTGCATGACAGATGTTTTCAAAGCATGTCAAATTTACAAGAAGCAGACACAAATATTATTTAGCAGATCCCTGGGGAGTTCTCTGGAAACTTTTCCCTCCCAGAGCCAATTGTTTCTCTACAAACACATTGTCTTGAGCACTTGTCCATCTTTTTTGTTCACCAAATATTTATTCAGCACCTACTATGTGCTAAGTACTGCTCAGGATATGGAAACAAAAACAAAACAGTCTCTGCCCTTAAGGAACTTTCAGTACTTAATACCCCCAATATGTATTATGGTATATATATATATATATATATATATATATATATATATATGTGTGTGTGTGTGTGTGTGTGTGTGTGTGTGTGTGTGTGTATGTAGTATATATGTATCATAGTATATATAGACTCGTTGAATTTCAGAGTTGGTAGGGACCTTAGTGCTTTTGAACTAGTCTTCTTGCTTTCAGATTGAATGGAAGAAACAGGATCATTGTACTTAGAACCAGAAGAGACCTTAGAAAACATTAAGTTTTATGCTTTCATTTGATACCAAGAGACTTTAAGTGACTTGTCCAAGGTCACATAGCTGAACTTCAGTCTTCTGAATGGAAAGCCAGGCTTTCTGCTGTGATACACTGCCTCCAGAAGTATTATTGTTTCTATTTTAGAGGAAATCGGAGCTGTAGGGGTTAAGTGATCTGTCCTCTGGCCAGACCTACAATCTGCCTCCAGAGCTGTAGGATATTAATACATATGTAAATGTATGCACATACAAATAGTACCTATGCAAGAAAGCAACAAAAAAATGAAAACAAAATCCCCTACTCTGCTAAACAGCAAAAGCTAAAGGAAATTAACTTACTATAATTACTATGGCAGGAGTCCTGAGTAAATCAAAGGAGCTTGATATGCAAAGCCATCTCTCAGTTATGCACTATCAGATATATATACCAGAAATACAAATGAACAGAACTGAGCCTGTAAAGTACTTCTTATATTTTCAATATGTTATAATTAATTATCTTCAGCCAACAAGTATTTACTGAGCTACACCCTACTGTGGGGAGAGGGGAATGTAAAGGCATAGAAGACTCAGTCTTTGTCCTCGAGCTTACAGTTACAGTCTACACTGGAAATAAAAGATACACAAATACTGATCTGACAAATGGCAGTCTGCTGATTGGTGGCCTGGAGAGTAAGGCCAGCAGAAGGTCTGAGGAACATGTGCTTGGCTGGTCAGGGAAGGCTTCCCAGATTGGTGGGATTGAAGTTGTACCATGAAAAACAGGTAGGATGAGGAGAGAAAAGTGGGCCTTTCAGGTGTAGAACAGGGTAAACAAAGTCTGTGACACCAGGATGAGCCTAGTGGGTTACAGAGTGACAGGGAGACAATCAGTGCTCCAAAGGAGAGTGAGCTAAACAAAGAATATGAACATCATATTTTCTTCTTATCCCAATTAAGAGGACTGAAATGTCCCGACTTGCAGTCAAACATTACCAGAATAATGTGCCCTGTGCCCCACAGTAGAATGTAAGACCATTGATCGCAAGGATTGTTAAGTTTTTACTCTTCAGATCTTCAGTGCCCATCAGAGCTCCTGGCATATAGTAGACACATAATAAATGATTTGAATTGAATAGAATACCATTGTTTTGTTTTGTTTTTTAAAGATTGACCTGTGCTTCAAGGAAGAGCCTCGGGTCACAAAGAACCCAGTCCAGTCCTGTCCTCTTGTTCATTTCTGGACCCAGTTCATGGTCTATGTGAATTATCTATTCAAGATATGCATGATGATGGATCAATTATTTGGGTCATCTATTTAATTTTATATCATAGTCTGGACCAGGGGTGGGGAACCTATGGCCTTGAGGTCACATGTGGCCTTCAAGGTCCTCGGGTATGGCCTTTTGACTGAGTCCAAGTTTTATAGAACAAATACTTTTATTAAGGGCATTTGTTCTGTGAAGTTTGGATTCAGTCAAAGGGCCACACCTGAGGACCTAGAGTGCCTTATGTGTCCTTGTGGCCAAAGGTTTCCCCACCCCTGGTCTGGACAATAGGTATTCTTCATCCACTTGGCTTTTCCTATGTGGATTGATAGACTGGGTATAATAGGCTGTAATGTTATAGTGTTCTTGGTGCTTTCCCCCATAAACAGGAACTACCTGGAGGACCTCAATATCTATATCTTCCATTTAGACTCTTTATAATAGTAGCAAACAAATTTAGCTATGATTCATGAGCTACCATAGTTTCTGAAGAATTCAAGTTAAGGGTCATTCAGAAAGCAACCGAGAGGTACAGGTTAGGCATGAGTGGGCTACAACACATTGCCAACAAGACAAACTTCATCCTTGAAGTATGTCATCAGAAAGATGTATGTCTGAGGGGTGGCTAGGTAGTGCAGTGAATAGAGCACTGGCTCTGGAGTCAGGAGGACCTGAGTTCAAATCCAACCTCAGACATTTAACGCTTAGTATCTGTGTGACCTTGGGCAAGTCACTTAACTCCAATTGCCCAGCCTTCCCCCTGCAAAAAAAAAGAAAGAAAGATGTATGTCCAGGGAGTGGGGGGAAGGAAATTAGACATTTGGTGGAGGGAAGTATAACTTGTGTGATCTATTAATATGCACATAATATTGGAAGTACTAGAGGGAAGACCCTAAAACATGGGGTAGGTGGACCCCTGTGGAGATTTCATGTGAAGATATGGATTAGAATGACAGAAGATGAGAAGGCATCAATGAGTCTGCATCAATGGAAGAAGTGGCCACATCAAAGAGATCAGAGACTTATGGAAATATCAAAGATGAAGAAAACATCAAAAGATTGGTGATCACATCAATGGGAAGACCATAGTCCTTCCCCTTAGACAAGAATCTACCAGGTAAATAGAATGATTTAGAGTCTGTTAGTCAAGTATAGGTACACACACACACACACACACGCACGCACGCACGCACATACACATACTCAACCCTTAAAGAGAAGACAGAAGTAATATAAATAAAAACCTAGGACATGAATTGGAGGAAAAAATAATGCAACAATGTCCCAGCTCCTAGCAATATTGTTTCCTTTGAACTTGCTTCACTAAACTTGACTCTCCCTCGTCAATGGGACCAGACATACAGTGGTCTGTATTAGGCTTTTCTTTCCTTCTACAGAAATGTTGTGGTAAAGATGATATAAGTGTCATCTAGATACAATGTGAGGACAAAAATGTAAAGAAATAAAATATGGAAATAACATCAAGGAAGACAAAGAGGAAAAACAATTGATCAGGCCAAGTAACCATGGGGGAATTCTGGTCTGGAGGCCTGGTGATTTTGAGGGAGTTAAGAGACCATTGCTCAAGGTATATTAAAGAGGGGAGGAAACCAAATGATCATTTGGAAAGAAAATCATGGACAGCATTAGCACTGAAAGAATGTGATCAGGAAGATATCAATAACTCCAAACCTATTTGCCTACTTTCTCACTTCCATAAAATCTTTATGAGAATGACTTATACACACACAAAGGGTAGCCTTGGTGAAAAAATGAAAAGGGAACAGGCATGTTCCTACAAAAAATATTCAGTAGCTCATCACATATTTACAGAGACACAATTGACTGAAAGATGCAGAGAACACAATATCCAACTGTGATTATTGCTACTCTAATAATCGGGCACTGATTTTCAAGATACTTTAAGGAGGGAAAAATCTTCCCAAATGGGGCAATATTATGTCAAGAAAGGCAGCAGAAACCATTGGCCAATATTCCTATATCCTCATCTCTAAAAACAAATGAACTTTATAAAAATGATCTATATATTATATAGTCTGTTATGTACCTCTGTATGTCTGGTCCCATTGGAGAGGGAAAGTAAAGTTTAGTGAAGCAAATCTAAGGGAAACAATATTGCTAGGAGCTGGGATATTGTTTCGTTATTTCTTCCTCCAATTCATGTCCCAGGTTTTTGTTTATATTACTTCTGTCTTCTCTTTAAGGGAAGTGTGTGTGTGTGTATAAAGGTACCCTTGATGAAACTATGAGAAAGGAACAGATAGGCTTTTGAAGATGGTTTTCTGGATTTTCTACAACATACAATTCCTTTATTGTCACAAAGTTGACCTAAAAGAGATCCCACTGTTTTTTTTTTTATTAAAAACAAAAACAAAAAAATTTGACTTGATAGAGCTCTCCTACAATACTCATTTATGTCACTCATTTATGTTTTAGAGTTTTACAAGATTGCTTGGTAGATGCAACAACTGAGACTTCACTGAGCCCTGGAATACTACAGGTTCTCCTCAGGAAGTTCAGTGGTCAAAGTGATCGTATTAGACACCCATAGGGGAAAAACAAAGTGGATGATTAAAAAGTATTGCTTGGATTATAAAATGCAGTGAGATAAACATCCCATTGATTCAGTCCATCAGTACAAGTATCTTAGACAAGCATTGCAGACGGACCTAGAATTAATTAGGATGAAGAAAGAGCATCAGATAGCCTTTAGAAAAATGAACTTTACTTTCTTAAAAACAATTTTTTATTGATACCTTTCATTTTTTCATCACCTTCATTTGCAAATATATTTCCCCATCCCTCCCTGGAAAGCTACCCCTTGTAATGCAGGATAAAAAAGAAAGAAAGAAAAAAACCAGCTCTCAAAGACTAACTAGCACATCAGCCAGGTTTGACAGTATGTGTAAGATTTGATGCTGGAGTTTCTTAATCTTTTTGTGTGTCATTGACCCTTTTGGCAGTCTACTGAAAGCTATCAGTACCTTCTAAGAATAATATTTTCATAATATTGGTTTCCTTTGAAACCAAGTAAAATACAAAGGACTTCAAAAGAAGCCAATTTGATTAAATACTATTATTGTAATATATTTTTTAAAGTGTTCACAGACTCCAGGTTAATAATCCCTGTTCCATACATATAGTTTCCCCACCTTTGCAAGGAAGGGAAGGAAATATATTTTCTCCTCTCTTCCTCTCAGCCAAGCTTTACTATTATTGACTCATAGAACTGAAAGTGTTTTTGTTTTTATTATTATAGTCATTTTATATATTGTTTTCCTGATTCTGCTTACTTCACTCTGTATCAGTTCCTCTGCTTCTCAGAATTTTTTACATTTGCCATTTCTTATGGCACAGTAATATTCCATCACCAAATTCACATATCACAATTTGTTTAGCCATTCTCCAATCAATCAATCTGTAAACAAGCATTCACTGAGTACCTACAATTAATGGGTGCTACTTTGTCTCCAGTTCATTCTTTGTTCTCATAGAAAGTACTGCTAGGAATATTTTAGAATATTTACAGGAGACCTTTCTTTCTTTCTTTGACCTTCTTAGCATTCTTAGCATCAGAATGTCTGAGTCATAGGGTATGAATATTTTGGTCACATTTTCTTACTTCTTCTCTGGGGCCAAGATTGGCTATTATAATTGGGTTTAGTAGGGAGTTTTAATTCATATTACTCCATTCTTGAGGTATATTGTTTTCCTGGTTCTGTCTCCTTCACTCTGTATCAGTTCATACAAATCTCCCTGGCTTTCTTTCTACCCATCCTTGTTCATTTTCTCTCAACCAAATATGACCTTGGTTATGTTACTTGGTTACTTTGAGCAAGTCTTTCCCCTTCTCTGCCCTCAATTTTCCCCTCTCTAAAATAAGATTTGGACTCAGTGAACTCTAAGGGCCTTTCTAAAATTGAATTTGTGGGATTGTGGATTTAGAGCTGGAAGGGATTTTCAAGGTCATCTTGCCCAACTACTTCATTTTGCATAGGAGGAAACTAAGGCCCATAGCAGAGACGTGATGGGTCCAAGGTCACACAGATGGCAGAGCCAAAATTCAAGCCCCTTTGAACCTTTAATCCAGAGATCTTTTTTCCTGCACCCAGTTTTACTCCTCCCCAGTCAACGAATCCTCAACTGAAGTATTTAAGGAATGCTTACTATATGAAAGGGCAGCTAAGTGGCACAGTGAATAGAGTGCTGGGTCTGGAGTCAGGAAGATCTGAGCTCAAATCCACTCTTAGACCCTTATTAGCTGTGTGACCCTGGGCAAGTCACTTAACCTTGTTTGCCTCAGTTTCTTTATCTGAAAAATGAGCTGGAGAAGGAAATGGTAAACCACTCTAGCATCTTTGCCAAGAAAACTCCACTGGGGTCACAAAGAGTCAGATTCAACTAATTGACAAAACAACAACAATTAGAAAGCAAAAACAAAACAAAACAACCCAACTATATACCCAACCTCTATGAGAGGTGCTGGGGAGGGGGTGGGTTGGGGCCAAAGAAATAGAGAGAATAGTCTGGTTTAGAGCTGAAAGGCTCACCTTGCTTAGTCCCCCTCACTTTACAAAGTAGGTAACTACTGAGGCCCACAGAGGGGAAGTGAATTGTCCAAGGTCACCCACAGAGCAAGTGACCCAGTATAGATTCAAACTCATGTCCTCTGACTTGGCATCCAGACCGGGGTATGCAGCTCCCAAGCAGATTCTTCAATTTTCAGTGTGACGGTTTCCATCTCAGAAATGGGCAGATACTATAAATCAGGGCTAGATTTGTCTTGCTGATTGTCTAGGATTAAGCAAGTTGTGGAAAAAGTATTTATGATGCAGATTTAACTTCCAAGTGGGTCCTGCATATATTGTTTTCCTTGAAAACTGGTTGTTAAACCCTAGACCCAGGGCTCTTTTTTGCACTTAATTACTTACACCACCTAGTATTTTGCTTTGTAATTGTCCTTAGGCCTTTTCTTATCTGGGTACCTTTAATTGGGTGATAACCCTCTCAGTAGGCAGACTGAATTTCCTTTATTTCTTCTACTGCTTTTGTATCCTGCTCTGTGAGGTGCTCATCTCCTGGGCCTCTATAATGGAACTTGAGGACTGTGCAACTGGTCAGACTGAGGCCCTGGCATAGCTTGGGTTTACTAATATTCATTGATGAGTAGGCATTGAGAGGAGAGGCTAAAAGTATAACTCAGGTCCAGAATCCTTAGGTCACTTCTACATCTAGGCAGTGGGAAAGTAGATCTAGGAGGATATATTCAATCCAGTTCAATTCCACAAACATCTCAGAGAGTCACAGGGTGTTAAAGTTAGAGGGGCCTCAAACATCAATTAATCCCCCCTCCCTTTTTACAGAGGAAGAAGCTGAGAAGAGAGGTGAAGAAGGAAAAAAGAAAAGCATTTATTAAGCACCTACCATGTGCCAGGCCCTGTGCTAAGGCTTTACAAATATGATCTTATTTGGTCTCCACAACAACCCTGGAAGGTGGGTAAATGCTGATATTAACCTCATTTTACAGTTGAGAAAAATGAGTCAGACAGAGGTTATGTGACTTGCCTATGGTCGCTCAGCATATAAATGTCTGAGGCTGGATTTGAACTCAGGTTTTCCTGACTCCAGACCCAGTACTCTATCCATTCTACCACTCAGTGGGCTCTAAGATAAGGTCACTAGAAAATAAGAATCTTCTGACTCCAAGTTCATTGCTCTTTATAAACATGCTAGGGGTTGCAGATGTTCAGACGAGACAATTTTGGACAAGACATGATCCTTACCCTCATGAGGCTTATAGTCTAGAAGTAGGATTAAACATTGACAGAGATAACTATATGTAGGGGCCCTGTGATATCTATTCCCCTCAACCTTGAACTCTGAAGACTGGGTCTACAGGGCATATGATTACTACATGTTCAAAGTATTCTGGCTTTACTCTTCCATGAATTTATGAGTTTATGTTTAGATGGGTAAGAATTCAGAGAGATGAATGGAAGACAAATAGAAGGGGTGGGGGATGGGGAAGAGATCTCAGGATGCTTATATGAAATTTTTTTCTTTTTTTCTTTTTGGAGGGGGAAGGCAGGGCAATTGGGGTTAAGTGACTTGCCAAAGGTCACACAGCTAGTTTTTATGTTAAGTGTCTTAGGCCAAATTTGAACTCAGATCCTCCTGACTCCAAGGCCATCTAGCCACCCTATATGAAATTCTTAACAGGTATCCACATTCCTTTTAGAGTCTGAGTGTTTTCCAGCTCACTTAGTAATAGTGACAGAGAAGGTAGGAGGTCGGTGGGAGGTGAGGAGCTAAATCCATTCTGAATAGATTGACCTTTTGTTAAAGATATTTTTGTTGTAAATATGGGGGGGGTTGTTTGCAAAAGAATAAATCATACAGGACTTTCAGTGATATTTGCCCCAGCTTCAGTTTCCAGAGAAGTCCTTTTGTCTGACAAAGTAAATAAAATATTTCTATCCCCACTGATAACAGGATTCTTCTTCAGGAGCTGCTGTTTCCTTATAGGATCATAAAATGTCAGGGTTGAAAGGGACTTTAGAGTTCCCCTAGTCCAGCCCCTTTCTTTCACAGGTGAGGGAACTGAGGCTTAGGGAAGGAAGGTGACTTGTTTAACGTCACAGAACCAGTAAGTGGCAGAATTAGAACTTTAAGAACTGTGAAAAGGATCTTTAACACATCATTAAGAGTTGCCCATATGCAATCAACCCCTTCATTTTACAGGTGAAGAAACTGAGGCATAATTTTTTTTGAGGGGGGAAGGCAATGCAGTTGGGGTTAAGTGACTTGCCCAAGATCAAACAGTCTGTGTGTCAAGTGTCTGAGGATGAATTTGAACTCAAGTCCTCCAGACTTCAGGGCCAATGCTCTATTCCCTGCGCCACCTAGCTACTCCAAAACTGAAGGATAGAGAGGGGAAATAGCTTGGCCAAGATCACTGGGCTTAGTGAGCAGAAAAGAGAGTGTGCTCAAATTTGCAGTCATTAACATTTGCTGTGGCCTAACAGCGTTCAGGGCAGTCCTGGGAGCACAGTTGGGGGGAGAGGGGAGAAAGGGACAAAAGAAACCAAAGGGGTCAGCTAAGTCAGTAAAGTGTAAGACTTGGAGAAAGGGACACCTGGATTTAAATTCCACCTCTGACACTCACTAAGTGATAGAGAATCTGTATTCTCCATTGATGTATCCCCCCTTCCCCAACCTTGGGGGCAGATTTGTTGGAGGATGTTCATTGAAGTCCCACAGACCAGGGAGCAGCTAGGTGGTGCAGTGAATAGAACACTGGCCCTGGAGTCAGGAGGACCTGAGTTCAAATCCGACCTCAGACACTCAACACAAAAACTAGCCGTGTGACCTTGGACAAGTCACTTAACCCCAATTGCCCTACCTTCCCCCCTCCAAAAAGGAAAAAAAAATAGATTAAGAGTCCCACAGACCAGGCAGGTGTGGATCAGTTTCAATCCATTGCATCACTGGTGAGGTCCACTGGTCTTCAAAAATGAAGGCTGAATAACAACATATCACTGGAGAGAATAACCACAAGGAACAGATTACAAATCCATTGGAATAGTGGAGTCCTTGAGAGACATCGAGAGGGGAAAGGCTGAACTGGGGAGATGGGAAGACCCAGGCTCCAACCCTAGCTGGGTGACATGATGCCAGTCACCTAACTTCTTGGTGCCTCAGTTTCCTCTGCTGTAAAATCAAGGCAATACCTGCAGGACCTATCTCTGGGAGGTTGTTGGGAAGGTCTAAGGGGAGAATGTAGGTATGGGGGGGGGGAGTTACCAGCTTTCAAGGGCTATAGAAATGTCAGCTATTATTATTATTAAGGGGTTGTGAATGAGTGGGCGTTACCACAGCCATTCTCATGGAAAGGGCCCAGCTCCTGGTCCCTGTCTGGGGGGTGCCTGAAACCAGAAAGGTTGAGCCCTTTGGCCTCTGGCCCAGCTGCCTTCTTTGCATCTGTCCATCCCTTTGCCCCAAGCCAAGGGCTACAAGCCAGGCCAGCCGGTTTGTCTAGGGCAACACAGACGGTTTACCCACTCGAAACGGTTTCGACCTGATCCGCCCCTCCCTCAGAGGTGCTCAAGGAATAAAAGACAGGACCTTAACATTCCTGACCCTTGGCCTAGCATAAATCTTCCCTCCCCCTTGAATGAGTAGCTGTTTACCTAGCTGAATTCAACCCCAGCCGTCAGGGGCAGACAGTTTTCTACCTGACTATTCCTAAGGCTCTGGGGTCCAGGTGTTTCCTATCTTGAGCTCCAGGTGGCCGATATCTTGAATGTGGGTGGTGCCCCGTGGAGGAAAAAGCCCTGGAGCTGGAGTGAAAGGATCTGGGTTCACACCTTCCATTTCCTCTCACCAGCCCTTTGAGGTATTTGTGAGTCCCATTTTACTGATGTGGAAACTGAGGCTTAGAAGAAGGGAGCTTGTCCAAGTTCAAAGGGCCAGTAAGTATACATAGCAGTAGTACAAACCTGCAGTCACCACAGCAACCTTTCAGTGTGACTCTGGGTGATTATTCTCTGGGCCTCAGTTTTCTGAGAATTTCTCTGTGAACAACATCTCTATGCCCATTCTAACCCCACTTCTGATACCACTTGTAAGACCTTGGAGAAGTCATTTACCTTCCCTAGCTCTCAATTTCCTCATTTGAAAATGGCGGGGGGTGGGGAAGGGAGGGGTAGCAGCAGACGGCTCCTTCCAGCTCCCAATTCTTTTATTTGTTCTACCTTCTCCAATCAGCTGGCACCCATTCTGTTTCTGGTGCTGTTTCGGTTTGGGACCTGACCTCCTTGGGATGTCAACCGGGGAGTGGGAGAGCCAGGTCCTCTCGAGGGATGTGTAGAAGGCCAGTGACTCCTCTAGTATGATTCCCTCCCATTCACGGCTCCTAAATGAGTGGCTGCCTTCGAGAAGAAAGTACTCGCCATTTTCAAATGCTTCTTGCACAACAGTGCTCCTGGGCTGCACAGAAAAGGCAGGAGCCGTGAAATCCAACTAGCCTTTGCTGGCCTCGGCTCTCTAAATGTGCCCCCTCCCAGACCAAAGCTCCGAGTTCTTTTCTTTTAAATCCATAAGGCCTTTGTATTGCTTTGTTATGCAGCTGCCTGTCCTACAACACATCTTATTAGGATCACAGGATGTTAGAAGGACCCTTAGAGATATTCTAGTCCAACCCCCTCATTTTACGGAGGAGGGAAGAGAGACCCCCCCAGAGGGGGAAGGGACTCGCCCAAGGTCACCCAGTGAATTCGTTGCAGAGTCGGGCCAGCCGCTCTAGGGCATTCTGTTCTAAGTAAGCCTAGGGCTTTTAGCCCAGAACCCTGGCTGAACCGCCCCCTCCCAATTTAGAGTATCGTCTCCTTGAGAGCAGCCACGGGCTTCTTTTTTTATTTCCATCTGCAGGGCTTAGCACAGTGCTTGGTACGTAGTCAAATATTAATAATAGATGGTTCTCATCCCCAGACAACAGAGGTGTGTGTGCAAGAGTTCATCTCCAGCCTAGCGTCCCTTACGGTGCCAAGTCTCTGGACTGCCCTTCCAGATTCCCACCGGCTCCTTGCGGCAGGGCACAGAGAACTATGGCCCTGGGTAGGGGGTGAAGGCATTCAGAGGGGGCTGAGGGAGATTCGGCATATTTTTCAGGGTAGGAGGAGGCGTAGGACAGGGCCCTGCAGGGGTAGCATTGCAGGAAGCCGGGAAGGGGTATGTGAGAGAGGAATTCCCCACTGGGGTGCCAAGATGGAAATGAAGAAGCTACCCCCGATTCTGTAGGGCAGCCAAGGAAAGGACAATGGTATTCTGAGCTCCAGGAAGTCTGCCTGGGTTAGTGTTAGGGCAGATGGCCAGCCATCAGGACTGAGGAGGCTGCCGCCCTTTTTTCTATCACTGCCCCTCAACCCCTGCCCCAGCTCCACTTGGAGATCGGGGCTCTCCCCTTCCCCCTACCCCCCGAGGGTCCTCCCAGCCCTGCAGCAGACACAGGCCCTCCAGGAAGCAGGGATCTGTGTGCTAATGTGTTAATCCCCCTATTCAGAGGGCCGCTCCCCCCCCTACTGCGGGGAGCAGCGGCAGCCTCAAAACCGGGCCCCGCCAGGCTTTCCAGCCCCGGGCCAGCCTTCTCTCGGCCTAATTACTGCACAAAAGGGGGAGTTTAGGCCCACTCTCGGGCACTTGTTGAAATCTCCCCTGAGCCCCGGGGACTGCGGAGGTCTCAATAGGGCGGGATTTCAAAGTCTCCAGCGGCTAGATCATTGTCTGAGCCCGCCTAGGGGCCTTTTTCATTCATTGGGCGCAGGGCCGCCCCGGGAACCGGCTGGGGAGCAGGGGCCCCAGGAGCGTGAGACATGGCCCGCTGCCATTGGCCGAACGGTCCGGCGGCCAGCCAATGGGTGCCGCCGCCGCCCGGTACTCCCTCGCTCCGAGCCCCTTGGGGAGCGAGTGCGTTGGACCAGCCCTGGGGCCCTGCGCTTCAAAGGCAGCTGGCCTGCCTACCTGCCTACCTTGGAGGTTACTTCTCCCGGGAAGGGAGAGTTGGGGCTCATATTTCCCCTTGGCTGGCCTCCAAGCCGACTTAGAGAGAAGACGGGGCTGCTACATCGCTTTAGTTTTGGAAAAAAGTTAGCATCAGCCCTGCGAGATAGTTATAGCCAGCGGGAGCATGCGCATTTTACAGATGTTGAAGTCCAGTGTCAGGAAGGCCTCGAGATTGGCCTGTGGTCTCAGCAAAAGTGGTGGACTAACGCCCACCCGGTTATATTGCCCCTTACATTTGTGCCTCTTTTGTTGATTTCCTACCATCCTTCAGAGCAGGAGGGAGCCTTAGTTTCCTAGCCTAGTCCCCTCATTTTTATAGAAGAAACAGAAACCCCAGAGAGTTTTGGTGACTTACCCAGCCACTGCTAATGAGGGGCAGAACTGAACTTTGAACCCAGGTCCTTTGACTCTGAATCAAGCACTTTACACACTTGTACCAGGCAGCTAGAGTTGACTTTTACTTCAGCCCTTATTTTGGTTTTTGTTTGTGTTTTTTTTTTGGGGGGGGGGGAATGTATAGATAGGGAGAATGAAATAATTTCCAGAAAAAACCTTAGATTAAATTAAATTACAGGTTGGAAGCCCACACACAGTTTGGTCTTTTCAGGTGCTGGTCTTCTGAGCACTAAGAGAAGGAAAACAGGTTGTTGGTGTTTAAAAAATCAGAAATGTCTGTCAAGAGATTCCACTTCCAGGCTGGTTATACTGTTCAAGGGAGACCTGGTATTAATTAGTGGAGGTGTAGGAAGGAGAGTGGAGTTGAACACATAGAGAGAAGGATGGCATCATGAAATCACAGACTGTTAGTGCTGGAAGGCCCTGGCTCCCCAGCTCTTGTCCTTAGGAGGTCTCCAAAGGTTACAAATACCTCAGCCCATTCCCCACCTCAAGAGACCAGGGAGGTAAGTAGGACAAGATTCAGTTCCATTTTGCAAAGGAGGAAACAAGTTTGGCAAAGTCAAGTCAAAAGTTGGAGCTGGAATGCCACCACATCTTGGAGATCTAGTCTACCCTGTCTCATTTTACAGAGAAGGAAACTGGCCCCCAAAGGGGAGAAAATGACATGCCCAAGCTATACAATTTGACTGGTCTGCCAGCCTGACAGGTTGGGAGATTAACCTGTTGTCTGCATATGGATCTTTATATGTTGGGGGGTGATGATTTACACACACACTCACACACCCACTCTCCCCCACTTCATTGTCTACTTCACTTTGGGCAACAAGTTGGTCCACCCCAGACAGCTAGCCAGGATGATTGCTCTGAATGTATAGGACTTGTATTCCCCATAACATATTACTCTGTCAAATCAATTACCCTACTGCTTGGGGAATTTAATTGCCCTGAGAAGACCAAAGTCCCATAGGAACCTTCCTTAGAGATGTGGGAGCCTTATGTAGTGGGGTAACCAAGTGTCCATTAATGCCACCATGAGGAGGGAGCTTAGCTCCTGGAAAGACTGCCAATGGTGGTCAGGCCTGCCAGTGTTGATTGTGCCATTTACTTAGTAATACTAACTTTTTTTTGTTTTTTGGAGGGTAACTGGGGTTCAGTGACTTGCCCAAGGTCACACGGCTATTTTTTTGTGTTAAGTGTTTGAGGCTGGATCTGAACCCAGGTCCTCCTGACTCCAGGAGTCTGCTCTATTCACTTCACCACCTAGCTGCCCCATGTAATGCTAAGTGTTTTAACACTATGAGGAGGGTCTGAGGGCATTTTTAAATTGACCTTAACTTACATTTTCCTTGCATTTGCAACCCCTTATAAATAACAGATGTGATGTCAGTAAAAGAGAGATTTTTTTCAAAGTGTAGAACTAGAATTGATTATAATTATTTGGTAATAACTTCCTCTCACAAAGAAATTAGATAGATTTCAGTCTATTGTGTGATGTTTGGACATCCTCATGGACTAGGTGTGGGACTGGGGCTTAGTTACTCTAATATGACCCACCTGCTTCATGCCTGTCCTCTTTCCTAGAAGACTCTCCTTCATCTGCTCATAGAAAGAAAGCTGGAAGGGATCTGAGAAGTCTTCATCCAGTCCTTCCATTTGGACGCATGAAGTATGGAGAAACAGAGTGAATTGGCCAAGGTCACAAGGGCAGTAAGTGGCAGTCAGGATTTGGACCCAGGTCTTCTAATTCCTTTCTAGTGTCTTTATAAAGAAGAGGTTCTTAACCTGGAGTCTAGCACTAAGCATGAGAGCAAAAATGACGTCTTTATTTTCCCTATACTCTAGCTGATATTGAATATTTTCTTCAGTTATTGACAAAGATTCCTGAGAGAAGTAAGGCACCAGAGTGCCAAAGGGGGTCCACGACACACACAAGGTTAAGAACTCTGCAAGACTAAAGGCTACCACTGAATGACCTCCCTTTGTTAATTTCAGATTCTCAAAATCAGGTGCTACCTGCCCCCCTGTCCCTTGTCAAATATTTTATTGATACCTTTTTAATTTTTTTAAACGTCACTGTCATTTCCCAATGAATCACTCAATCCCTCTCCATAGAACCCTCCATTTTCACAAATATGTACACTCGATTTTTGTTTGTTTTAAATTGAGTGTACATATTTGTGACAATGGAGGGTTCTATGGAGAGGGAGTGCTCTCAGCAAATGAATGCCTCAGCATTCTTTCCTTCCTCAGATTTTTCTGAGAACACAGTCTGGATGGATGTGTTCTGAATCCCCACTGATTTTGGATTTACACTAGTCAGTGCATATTTCAGATCATTGCTTCCCTTCCCTTATGATAGAAAGTAAGCTCTTAGAGGGCACGGACAGTCACTTCTTTATCCCTATCCCCACCACTTAGCAGGAGTACATACATAGTATGCATCTCCATCAGTGTTCCTAGAACTGCTTTCTTCCATGGCTTGTCCATCTGTTAAATGGGAGCAAATTGAGTCAGGCTCCTAGAAAATTTACATAGTTACAGTCTTTTTTTAGACCCCTGTTTATCCTTTGCAGGCATCTGTGCTTCTCTTCCCCCATAACACTGTTTTCTGCAATGCATTCTCAACCATATTTTTCTTGCAAATTTTTCTTAAACTCTTTCTCAGGAGGCTTTGGTTTGCTTTCCCCCTTATGATTTCCCCTGAGCATTTCCAAACTCTTCAAGTGAAAATATGCAAGTCGAGACTTGTGGGTAACAAGTTAGGACTTGTGGGGACACTTGGGGCTGTGGGGGCAGGGCAGACCCTGAGATCTGCCAACAATCCTTCCCCCCATTCGGCTGAAGGCAGAGCCTGTGTTATTGGGACAACATAAGGCCCCAGATTTTCAGGAATGAAATCTGAGAACAGTATGTCAACATATTGCTAGGATCTGTCTTGGAATATACAGTAGATGGATTTCTTTGTGCTGGGAAACATTAGGGAGGTCAGTTTGCTTTTCGGATTTTTCCCCCTTTTTTCTTTCTCTTTTTTAAAGGCAGGGGTTCATTCTTACCATCTAAAGTGGTGGTATTAGATATCTTCCAGATAATGCACTTGATGGTTGTGGAGACTTCAGGTTCAAACAGAATGCCTCAAGGCGAGCAGCTTTTCTGTATCTAGTTACCAGTTCTTTAGTTCACAATTAATGTTTTTCAACAACTACTGCTGGTCTGGGAGGAAACCCAGAAGTGACCAATCAAATCAAGTAATGATGAACTTAAGAGGCATAAATACCCAGGTGCAAAGGACCCCAAAGAACAGCAGCTGGGTCTGGTGGAAAGGACACCCAGTTTGGGAGAGTCAGAAGCCCTGGGTGGGAACCAGAGCTCTGCTTTTGATTATCTGGGTGGCCTTGGGCACATCACTTAACCTCACTGGGCCTCAGTTTCCTCGTTTGAAAAATGAGAGGGTTAGACAAAATGGCTTCCAAGATCCTTTTGAGCTGGAAAGGTATGCTCCTGTGTGTGACTTTGGACAAGTTACCTTATCTCCCTGAGCCTCAGTTTCCTTATTTGTAAAATGAGGGGTTGGACCACATGACTTCCAAGGAGGTCACTTCTAGCTCTAGATCTATGATCCCAAGACTCTTCCCCTCCCTGGGCCTCAGTTTTTTCCTCTGTAAAGTGAAAGGGTTGGATTCAGCGGTTCTTGAGGACCCCTCCAGCTTTAGATCCAAGATCCTATTGTTCTTGTGGACCCCCAAGAATTCAACAGTCAGTGAAACTTGGCTCACAGACCTCATCCAAGGTAGGGGGAGGGGACCTGTGCTTGGTCAGAAAGAGGTGCCACAGTGGATGGAATGGCAGATCCTTGCAGTATTAAAATAAACACAGAGGATCTGGGTCACGTATCCAATGATTTGCCCAGTTCCTGAATTTCCAGAAATGACTAGACCAGGAGAATCTCCGGATTGGAAACTTGTTACCCATTCTGAAGCTATGTCTGTTCCCTCAAATCTCTATTCTTCCCCTTTCAAATGCTCCAGAGTCCTGCCCCCTCCCCCACCTAGGAGACACCTGGGATGTACCATTTGCCTCCGTAACAGCATTAATGGGAACTCTTCTGTTAAGCAAAGTCCTCTGTGGGATTAGACATGTTTACATCCATCCAAGATCAATGGAAGAAGGCCTCTCTCCCTCCCTTGAAAGCTGTGGTGTTGTCTCCCTCTCTCCCAATTCGGAATGAAACATTGCTGAGCTTTATGGGACTGCTGGCAGACAAAGCTGGAGCTAAAGTTTCAAAGGCTCTTGCCTCCTAACCCAGCTTTTCAGCAGCTCATTATGGCCTTTAAGATGGCCTTGGGTCTGAAATAGATATTGTATTTGACTAATCACAGATTCACACTGTGTGCTGATGATACTTCTTTCAAAAATGCCATGGAGAGGACATCTGTTAGTTGGTGATTTTTAGAATTCTCCATAGGTACACACAAAAAGAATAATACATCTTTCAATACTAAGAGATCTGAGCTTATATTTGTGTGAATGGTCCTTCCTCCGATGCAGATTGCAGCCCCTCCACCCCTTAGGAGATGATTTCCTAGGTTTCTATGGCCAAAAAATGTATCTCTTGGTGACCAGATTTTGGGGCATGAGCCTGTCTCTAGGTATCCTCTTTCCCCTGGCATTCATCCCTCTTCATGCCCCACAATTCTTATCTATGTCTTCCCATAGATTCCACATGGAAGGTTTACTCCACCTCCTCGAGACCTTCCTTCCCTTAGATTGTTTTACATTTATCTGGTCCAGGTGGAATAGTCCATCTCTTATCCCTTGCTCCAGGACTCTCCAATTTCATTCTCTAATTCCAGATGATTGCCTTTATGGCCTTTCTTACTTTGGTTGGGGTTGCATGCAGGCCATAGCCTGTTCATGCCTACCATCTCTCAAAACACCTCACCACTAATATACACCTCTTGACTTCACCATACGTCCTGTTTGTATTCAAAAGGTAGGTTTGGGTTTTAGGGCCTTGAAAGGGTAGCATAATTTTCCAAATAAAATGGGACACCTATCATCCATTAGACATTCAACAAAAGGAGTTTCCTTATCAAGAACATGGAAAGGCTATTCAATAAGGATACAACATTGATTCACTTGATCAAATCAGAGGATCTATGTCAGGTGCCTTGCAAATCTTAAAGAAGGATGTCAATGCTAGCTGTTTGGCATTATTATCATTTCCTATTATTCCCAGATTCCCCTGCCTCTTCATGTGCTGTGGTAGCATACCTAGTCAGAATCATGTGGCAGATCTGCAGAGCTCCTAACTCTTCTTTTTTATTTGCTTTTTGGAAGGCAATTGGGGCTAAGTGACTTGCTCAAGGTCACACAGCTAGTTTTTGTGTTAAGTGTCTGAGGCCAGATTTGAACTCAGGTCCTCCTGATTCCAGGGCTGGTGCTCTATTTACTGTGCCACCTAGCCGCCCCAAAGAGACAGTCACTGCTGTCCTAGACCAGACTTTTTTTTTCTTTTTAGAGAGCAATTGGGGTTAAGTGACTTGCCCAAGGTCACACGTTGTGTGTGTGTGTGTGTGTGTGTGTGTGTGTGAAGTGTCTAAGGCCAGATTTGAACTCAGGTCCTCTTGACTCCAGGGCTGGTGCTCTTTTCACTGTGCCATCTAGCCACCCCAAGAGCTCCTAACTCTTCATGGGCTAGGCTTTTGCACTTAGATGACCAGGGAGGTAAATCAAAAGTATGAGTCTTAGTCTCCTGAAGTGATCAAGTTTTAAACCTTGTTTCTTTGCCTTTTAGGGGGGAAAGCCTAGTCTACATGGAAGGGACCTAAAACAATATTCCTAACACACCATCTAAGTGCTTCTGATAGTTGGACGGTAGGTACTTTTTCTACTATGGTTTTTTCACTATAGATTGTTGGGCTGATCATTTTTGGAGAATCAGGGATGTCAGAATATCCTGGAATGCTTTGGGACTTGATTGAATCAAGTTACATATTTGTCATCTGAAAATGGGAGTAATTTGGAGGCTACCACTGTCTCTAGAGGATCTTTTTTCCCTCTGGATCCTTCTTGGGTCATCTATAATACTAGCAACAACTTCTGGTGAGTGCATAGCTCCCTGTTCTGTTCCTTGCTTGATGCTAATAAGAGAGGAATGTTGAATGGAGTTACATTTGGAGTTGTACTCATGGAGAAATCTTATTCTACATTAACACATACATATATAACCTATACCAAATTGCTTACTGTCTCAGGGAGGGAGAGAGAACTTGGAACTCAAAATTTAAAAAAAATGGAATATCAAAAATTATCTCTACATGTAAAAAAAAATTTTAAAAACCCAACTGGTCTTGAAGCAAGAAAGACCTGTGTTTTGAGTTCTGCCTTATACTGGTACATGGCTCTGTGACCCTAGGCTAACCACTTAATCTCTCAGTACTCTAGGCTACTCTCTAAGACAGGAAGCTA
The DNA here is from genome assembly GCF_028583685.1 of Petaurus breviceps papuanus. Classification (NCBI taxonomy): domain Eukaryota; kingdom Metazoa; phylum Chordata; class Mammalia; order Diprotodontia; family Petauridae; genus Petaurus; species Petaurus breviceps. The sequence continues at coordinate 9,591,751 of NW_027187369.1, forward strand.
TAGAGAAGTTGCTGACCTACATTAGTAGAAGGAACTTCCCTCAGTGGGAGTTCCCTAAATCAATGAAATCAGAAGTCCAGTTCCTATCCCTATTCCTAAGAAAGCTACTTCTTAGTTATAACTGACCAGTTTCCCTCTGAGTGAAATGACTTCATGAGTATTCTATACCTGTGGTTCTGTGGAGGTTTGGTCTTTCCCCTAAGTATAAATTGGATATCTTGTTTTGACTTCCATTTTTTTGGGGATAGTGCAGATCAGAACCATACCAAACACTATCATATACAGAATGGATGTATAAAATCAAGTTGTTCCCACTGTGGGAATGTAGAATGTAGAAATATGATTACTAATGGGAATTATTTTTTGCTAGTAGTAAAACCTTGGGCAAGTCCTTTCCTTCTATGGACCTCCGTTTCCTCATCTGTAAGATGGGGATTGGACTAGACAATCTCTAAATCACTAAAAGTTCTTCCAGCCTGAACATTCTTTGAGCCTCTGAACCATGTCAGTGACAGTTTTCTTCAGCATTACATAGGCTCTCATAGTTTTCACCATGTAGCAATGGACACAGGCCTGGACTTGAAGAGGGACACCCTGTGTTCAAATTCTAGCCCTGCCACTTACCGGCTGTGTGAACTTGGACAATTCACTTCTCATTTTTGGGTCTCAGTTTCCCTATCTGTTCAATTAAGGGGTTGGACCATATGGCCTTTTCCAACTGTGACATTCTATACATTCTTCCTTTGGGTTTCCTCTATCCCCCTTCCACCCTTGGGGACTTCTTATTACAACCCCCTGTTTTTATCGGGTCTTGGCCTGTGGTGGCTGGCTTTCAGCCACTGTCGGTAATGTCAGTCATCAGTCACCAAAGTCCACATGTTAAACTGTACTGCCCTGTAGGACAAAAGCATCACCCTTGACATCTCCATCCATTGATGCAGTGATTGATTGGGAGAGTGGCTAGGGGGACAGCAGGAGGCAAGCAGCCAGGTGCTGGGAAGATTGAGCAGGGGCTCAAACGGAACATTGAATACACCAGACAAGGCTACCTGGTCAGCTAGGGCAGGGACAGGCATAAATAAGCAGTTCTGTATGCTCTGTGTGTGTGAGTCAGAGGTCATGGGACCCTGGCCAGCTCCTTAGAAATGTGATCCTTAGGTAAGCATGAGAAAATACCATACTGTCAGGCTGAGTATCGGAATAATAAATACAGAGCTGCTTTCAAATGCAACTCAACATTCAGTGAGCAACTATACAGTGCCAAGCCCTCTGCAGGGATGGGATGGGATGGGACGGGACGGGACTGGCGTAGGTGGAGTGGGAGACACAGTGATGAAGAAGATGCTACATCTCTTCTACATCCAGGGCTCTGGAGCTCATTCCTCCCTCTAGGCCATCCCACCCACCTCCCAGATTTGTTGGGGGAGGGGGAAACAAGGGAGATAAAGTGTGGAAAACCCATTGGAAACTAAAAGGAAGCATGGAAAGTGACTCCCAAGTCTTTACTACTTGCAGGGTGAAAGCCTTCTTAGTTTGGGAGATTTCCAAGGAGCAGTGAAGGAGTGGAGGGAGTTGAAGTTGATTCTAGCTCGCTTGTAGCAACATTGGATGGTGGATGGAGAGCTGGAAGGAGCCCCAGGGGTGGCCTCATCTAATTCTCTTGTTTTCTTGGATGCCCTGGGAGGTGAGGGGACTTGGTGAGAATCCCAAGGAGGATCATAGCCCAGAGCTGGAAGGGACTCTTTGGGATCCTACACTTGCCCTTGGGCAGATCCCCTCACAGGCCACTCTGGCTGCTTATGGGCCAGACAAAAGTTGAAGTTGCATCTGAAAGCATCACTGTGTTTATTGTTTCAGTACTCTTTGACAATCTGTTATTTTCTAGTGTTTTAGAGGTTCCTATTTTGCTGATGAGGAAGCCTGAAGGCCTGGGTGTGTCCAAGAACTTACTCACAGATAGGATCCTAACTCTAGAGTCGGAAGGTACCTCAGAGGCCATTTTAGTCTAAGCCCATCATTACACAGAGGAGGAAACTGAAACCCAGGGACATCAAGGGACTTGCTCAGGGTCATGCAGATAGAAAATATAAGAGGCTGTATTTGAATCCAGATCCTCTGATTCCAGAGGGAAAATGCTTCCCAATGGTGAGAGCTGTCCCAAAGTGGACTGGGCTGCTGTAAGAGGTAGTGAGTTGGCCCTCACTGGAGGTCTTAAGGCAGGTGGGTACTGGGCGGCCACCTCTCAGGGATGTTATAGGGGGGCTTCTGGTGGATTTGGAGGTAACTGAGGTTTCTTCCACCTCTGAGATTCCATGGGTGCCCTCAGAACTCATGTGACCTCTGTGGGCTTGAGTTTTCTCCCCCATAAAATGGGAGCATCAGGCTACATGATCTCCAAGACTCTTTCCATCTCTATATTCTATGTTCTTTGACTTTCCTATTGAGTAAAACGTCTTATTTTTCCCATTTGTCACTGTTCATAAAAAAAAGAACAGGGGCAACTAGGTGGCACAGTGAATAGATCACTGGCCCTAGAGTCAGGAGGACCTGAGTTCAAATCCAGCCTCATACACTTAATAAAAAAACTAGCCATGTGACCTTGGGCAAGTCATTTAACCCCAATTGCCCTCCAAAAAGCCCCCTCCCCCCCAAAAAAAGAACAAACAACTCCCTTGGGGCCAGCATTCTTT
>NW_027187369.1:9594450-9656091 GCF_028583685.1 Petaurus breviceps papuanus
CTAACCCCCCATTTAACAGATGAGCATGCTGAGGCACAGGTGGGTTAAGTGACTTGCCCAATGTCTTCTAGCTAGTATCTGAGGCAGTATTTGAACTGTCATCTTCCTCACTTCCCACTCTAAAAGGACACATAAGCGGATGTCTAATCAGACTGACTGGTGCCTGAGATCCCTTCCAGCTCTCCAATTCTGTGATTCTGTGACTTCACGTCCAATTCCCTATCCCCTACACCAGTCATGTCAGAATCCTCAGCCCCACCTCCATCAGTCATCTCCTTGTCATTGGACATTTGCTCATCCCGAGTTGGCATTCAGGAGCACTTGGAGGACCTTTGGAGACCATAGGCTGTGCTAAGGGAGCTAATGACCCAGAAGACCAATGCAAAGCTGATATCCTGGCTCCTGTGTGCTCACCCAAGCTCTTATTACATCTGTATACATCTGTCTGGTAGCCCAAACTCTCAGCATTTCCTGACTCTACAGAGTTATCACGTATTCAGTCAAACTAGATCTCCCAATAGGATCTCAATTTTTCCCCCTTGGAGTCTGGATAAGAACTTGTTAAGGATACTCGAGAGGTGATTCCTACTAGGCATGTCTTGGACTAGATGGCTAATTTGATCTCTTTATCTTGGAAACTATTGAAACTACTTTTCAATGCTCTATTCTGGTTGTAGTGAGATATGGGGAAAGGGGTAGAGATAGTGACTGGACCTGTGATTGTGTTGATATAGGGAACTCCCAGGTGAGGCAGTTCCTTCTACTAATGCAGGTTGGCACCTTCTCTATAGCTTCTTGTTTTAGAGAGTAGCCTAGAGTATTGAGAGATTAAGTGACTTCATCTTCCCTGAAATTTATAGTCTTAGCTGCCTGGGGCACTGAGAGGTTAAGTGTCTTGATCAAGGTTACACAGCCAATGTATCTGAGGCAGGACTTGAATCTAGGCCTTCCTGTCTTTGAGGCTAGTTTTCTACCCATGATGCCCCAGTGCCGCTGTTTATGGAAAAGAGGAGCTTAAGAAATATTTTTTGTTGGATTGGGGAGCCAGATTACTAATAATGGATTGCTTTATTTGTTCTTACTGATTGAGGCAAGGGAGAAGGCCCAAAAAGGATGAGAACTTCTAGGAAATAAATATTTAGCATAAGCAGAAGTGATTTGATTGAGAGACTGGTACAGAAGCACTGGAAATATAACAACTCAGATTTTAGAGAGGCCCATGGAGAAGATAGAAACAAGAGTAAGCAACTGAGAGCAATAAAAATGATTCCATAAGAATGTCAGAAGATGAAAGTCTAGAATGATCTGAGGCTGACCGCAAATGCAGGATACAACCATGAAGAGGAGAAAACATTCAAGCTATGCTATTGACAAGAGCAAGGCAGGGTGGGGGTGCATGGGACGCAGATGAGACCACTGATTGGGGCCAAATGGGGGTTATAAGGTAATAATGTTCAGCTCCAGTTTTTTTTCTCTCCCAAGGACAGTGGAATTTGGGTTGGGAATGGTAGAACAAAACTGGTTAGCAGGGAGCAGAAATTCAACATGGGTGAAGGAGGCATTTGGACAGCATTTAAATGCCTTTAATAAATTCAAGTCACCAGGTCTGGAAAAATCATATAATACACTACCAAACGACCCTGGCAACTGTCATTACTTACTGGACCACTGTCTCTGAAGCATGCTTAGAGAATGGATCTTTGTCACCTTAGTGAGAGTAAGGACTATTTCCTTTTTATCTTTGTATCCAGCTAGCACAGGACTTTGTGCAGAGTCAGAACTTAAGAAATGGTCATTGCATTGACTTGGATCTTGAAGAATAGGACTGGACACATGGACCAGTTTTCATAAAAGGGATCTTAGGCCCCTAGAGCTAGAGCTAGAAGGGACCTCATAGGACACTTGGTCCAACTCCTTACTTTTACAGAGGAGAAAACTGAGACCCAGAGAGGGAAAGGGGCATATGATCACAAGATCATTGATTTAGACTTTAGAAAGAACCTTAGAGAGACCATCTAATCCAACTCTGTCATTGTACAGAAGAGGAAAATGAGGCCAGGAAGGTCATAGAGCAAGAGGGTAGAGTCTTCAAATAGGTCCTATGAACTTAATTTCTATTCCTAACAGAATTCTAGAATATATAATTAAGAAGATAGTTTCTAAGTACTTTCAAAGTAATGATCTTTAGAAGCCAGCATGACTTCATCAAGAATCAGCCATACCAGACTAACCTTATTTTTTGGGGGACACCCTTATTAGACTAGTAGATCAAAGGAGTTTTAGGCATAGTATGCTTAGACTTCAATAAAGAATTAGATAGTCCCTTATCCTAGACTTGTGGATAAGGTAGAAAGTGATGGGTTAGAATGTTAACTGTATATGAACTGGTTGAATGACCTGACCTGATGAGGCATAATTAATGAATTGATGCTAAGTTGGAGAGGAGGTGTCTGCTGAAGTCCAGATCCAAAAGGTGAAGAATTGTGATGAAATTGTATAGGGGTGAATGGAGAGCCTACAGATTGAGTCCAAATATCAGCTTCACAAGAGAACAAGAGAGAGGAGACTAGATAGCAGTTCCTTTGAAACAGATCTCAGTACTTTAATAGACCAAGTTCTCAATGTGAGCTAGCAGTGGCCAAAAGAGTTAATCTGAGGTCTCATAGGTGATCAAAATTTTATTAAGTAGCTACTATGTGCTAGGCATTGAGAATATAAAGAAAGAAAGGCAAAAAGGCAGTCCTTCCTCTCATAAGGAACTCTCAATCCCATGGGGGAACACAACATGCAAACGCCTGTTTACAATCTATCTGGTAAATTGGAGATAATCAATAGAGGGGAGGCACTAGAATGAAGTGGGAAAAGGAGAGGCTTCCTGTAGGAGGTAGGATTTTAGCTGGGACTCAAAAGAAATTTAGAAGACAGAGGCAGAGATGAGGAGGAGACAGTTGCAGACATGGGAGACAGCCATTGAAAAAGCATGGAGTTGGGGGCGGAGTCAAGATGGCAGAGAAGAAACAGGACCTCCACATGGCTCTAGCTTCCACCTTCCCCAATCCATGTAAAAGGGGACTCTGAACAAACTTTGGAGCTACAGAACCCACAAAATGACACAGAGAAACTAACCTTCCACTGAGGACAGCCTGGTAGGCCAGCAGGAATAGGCCAGCACAGTGCTCTGGGAGTCGAGTCCAGCCCAGTCCCACACGGAGGTTTTAGCCCCAGGGTGGGCATGACCAGCCACCTGCTGGAGGGACTCCAGATCACCAGCAGCTGTGGTGATCCAGAATTATCAACACATAGATGCTAAGGACAAAGAGAGCTCAGTGTAGTGTGGACTTTGGGACCCAGTAGTTGGGAGTGCTTCCAGCTTTTGCCTCCTTTCCAGAAGACACTGAGGAGCCACGGCTCTGCAGCTGCCCCCACATGGCAGCTTCAACTCCTGGTATGCAGAGTGCAGGGGGACTAAGCAAACTGTCTGAGGGGTAATCGCTCTTGCTTTAACCTGCTTGGATCTGAATTGCAGTCTAAGATGGAGGTCCTGGGGTGTGTGACCAGCTGGCCAGAGTGTGTGGAAGCTTCAGAGAGGGTACCCAACTAATACCTCCGGTAGCTGAGAAAACCCCAGCATTTGTAACAAAGCTCCCCTGTCTGGTGGCAGAGTCCTACTATGGCAAAAAGCCCAAAAGTCAAGTAATTGAGTGGCAACGTGACAAGGCAAAGGAAACAAAGCAAACAGAAGAATCCAACATTAGACTACTATTTGGGGGACAAAAAGGATCAAAGCATGGAACAGGAGGAAGACAGTGAAGTCAGAACTCCTGCACCAAAAGCTTCAAAAGAAAATATGAGCTGGTTACAGGCCACAGAGAACCTTAAGAAGCAGATAAGAGAAGTGGAGGAAAAATTGGGAAGAGAAATGAGAACGATGCAAGAAAATTATGAAATGAGAGTCACCAGCCTGACTGAGGAAAATAACACCTTAAAAATAGACTAATTCAAATGGCAAAAGAGGCTCAAAAAGGCAATGAGGAGAAGAATGCCTTAAAAAGCCAAATTTGCCAGATGGAAAGAGAATCTCAAAAGCTCACTGAGGAGAATCATTGCTTCAGAATTAGATTGGAGCAAATGGAAGCTAATGGGTTTATGAGAAATCAAGATGCTGTTAAATAGATCCAAACAAATGAAAGAATAGAAGGCAATGTGAAATATCTCATGGGAAAAACCTCTGACCTGGAAAATAGATTCAGGAGAGATCATTTAAAAAATTATTGGACTACCTGAATGATCAAAGAAAGAACCTAGAGATCATCCTCCAGGAAGTTCTTAAAGAAAACTGCCCTGATGTTTTAGTACCAGAGGGCAAAATAGAGGTTGAAAGAATCCACCTATCACCTCTTGAAAAAGATCCCAAAAAGAAAATTCCTAGGAATATTATAGCCAGGTTTTGAAATTCCCAGATCAAGGAGAGAATATTACAAGCAGCCAGGAAGAAACAATTTGAATATTGTAGAAACACAATCAGGATAACCCAGGATCTGGAAGCTTCTACACTGAGGGATTGAAGGGCTTGGAATGTGATATTGCAGAGGTCAAAGGAGCTGGGATTAAAACCAAGAATCACCTACCCAGCAAAACTGAGTATCATGTTTCAGGGAAAAATATGGTCATTCAGTGGAATAGAGGAGTTTCAAGCATTCTTGATGAAAAAAAAATGACACACACACACACACATATATATATATATATGTCTATATCAGAGGGTATATGGGTGTATGAATACATATGTAAATATGTGTATATATGTTTACGGGTATACATAGATAGAGGGTACAGGACCAACTTAATAGGAAGGGATGATACTTAAAAGGAGAAATTAAGAGGTGAGAGAGGAATATAATGAGAGGAGATGGGGAGAGACAGAATGGGGTAAACTATTTCATATAGAAGAGGCAAGGGAAAATGGTTACAATGGAAGGGAAGAATAGGAAGGCAAAAGGGAATGGGTCAATCTTATTCTCATTGAATTTGGCTTGGGGAAGGAATGAAATACGCATTAAATAGGGTATCTCACCCTACAGGAGAGTAGGGGGAAGGGGATGAGAGGGGGGATGATGGAAGGGAGGGCAGGCATGGGGGTAGGGAAGTTGGAAGCACCCACTTTTCATTCTGGTATTTTGGTTTTGAGAGAATTATTCATTTTGTCTTCTTTCTCTCTCATTTTCTTTTCAAAGTTCCTTTTGATCTCATCTAGGAGAGCCTTCTGTGCTTGGGACCCATTCCCTGTTGAAGTTTCAACTTTGGGTGTGGAGTCCACATTGTCTCCCTCTGAGGATAGTAGGACTCCAGAGTCTTTGTCTTTGTGGTCTGCTTTCTACCCATTTTGAGGCAGGGTCCTAGCCACACCCTTCCTCTAGGATCCCAAGCCTTCACTGTAGAGGGTTTTGCCCTGGGGCAAGAGTTACTATGTTTTCAGGGGGGGGGTTGGAGCAAGTGAGGTTCACTCTGTCATCCTAGTCTTTGGAGGTCATGAAAGGGGTTTTTTAAAAAAATTTCTGGGCTATGAAGTGGTAGCCCCAGGAGTGTTTGCTGTCCAGGACAGGGGCCCCTGTATTTGCTTCTTACCTTGCTCTTTCCAGTCCCAGCCCTTTGGTGATAGGCCTGGTAGTGGACCTTGTGGTTGGTGGGAAGACTTGCCCTCTGAGTTGATCAGGCTCCTTCCGGGCCTGCCTCTGCCGGCCACGCCTTCCCGGCCTGCCCCAGCACCCACTTTTGAAAAGGGATGGGATCCAAGTAGAGAATAGAACAAGTGGGAGGTGGGATAGGAGGGAGGGAAATATAGTCAATCTTTTACAATATATCTACTATGTTATTGGTTTGCATTAGCTATACATGTACAACCTATACTGAACTGCTTATCTTCCCAGTAAGGGTGGGTAACAAGGGAGGAAGGGAATGAATCTGGAATTCAAAGTTTTAAAATCAAATGTTTAAAAAATATATATACTATTATTAATACTATTTTACATGTAATTGGGAAATAAGATATACAGGCACTGGGGCATAGAGATCCACTATGCCCTACTGGAAAAGTTGAACGGGATATGGCAAAAGATATGGGAGAGAGCAGATTGGAGGAGGGGATATCCTGTGGGACTGCTATTTTGGGGCAGTGGGTAGGGGAAAAACGGGGAGAAAATTTGTAACTCAGAATCTGGTGGAAGTGAATGATGTAAATCAGAAGTTAATAAAGCATTTGAAAAATGAAAAAAATTAAAAAAAGAAAAAGCATGGAGTTGGAAGATGAATAACAAGGAGGCTGGTGTCATTGTATCACTGAGGCTGTAGTTAGTGGAGTTTGGCCTGGGGAGGGGAGAGACCCAAGGCTGGCAAATCCACCTACAGGCTATTGAAGTAGTCCATGTATATGGTGGTAAGTGATGAGGTATGGGCTCTGGGAACCTCCCCTTGTACTCTGATTAAATCATCTCATTTGAGGTGGCATTTGCATGAGGCCATGACCCTTACATTGTGGCTGGGCCCAAACCTCTGCTACTAGACTTCCCACCCTTGAACCTATCAAAATATCAATCCACCCTTGAAATGGCCTAGCCCACCATTGTCTGTAGGCTCCAGGTAACCTCCAGCAACTTCCCACCCTTAATCACTCATTGACCTCATTAACTCCTCCTCAACACCGGCCCCAAACTCCTCCTCTAGACCACCCCTAGATTCCTCCCACCACCTTCTGTACATAAGACCCCATCTTGTCTCCATGTCTGTGAGAGCACCATAGAATGACCTAGCACTGGCTTATTCTGTGTCCAATACAAGTGAACTTTTAATAAACTTTGCTTTTCTTTGGCTGAGAAAAGACTTGAGTCAAATTCATTTGGCAGGACCTGGTGGGTTGGTATTTTGGGGTCTCAAGAGCAACCCTAACCCTCTTTATGGGTAACCTCTTCACCAAGGGCCTGCACTGGGATGGTAGCAGTGTCAGAGGACAGAAGGGGGCATGAAAGGGATATTACAAAGGTAATCTCCACAAGCCTAAGCAACAGGTTGAATATGGCAGTGACAGAGAGTGAGAAGTATAGGATGACATCTAGAGTTTGAGCCTGAAGGATGGGGAGGATGATGGTGCCCTTGATAGTAATAGGAAAGTAAGGATGGAGGATTTGAGGAGAAACGTGATTAGTTCAGCTATGGGCATGTTGAGTTTAAAGATTTCTATAGGATGTCTAGTTCAAGATGTCTAAAAAGCAGTTGGAGATGTGGGACTGGAGGTCAGCAGTAGGGTTAGGGCTGGATAAATCGATCTGGAAATCATCAGCATAGAGATGGGAACTGAATCCATGAAAGCCGTTGAGATCAACTAGTGAAATAACAGAGGGAGAAGAGAAGGCCAGGGCAGAGTCCCATGCTACATCTATGGTTAGCAGGCATTACCTGAATGAAGATCCAGCAAAGGAGACTGGGAAGGGGTAGTCAGACAGGTAGAAGGAGAGAGCTTCCCCCAAAGCTGGAGAGACCTCAGTGTTGAGAAGAGGGTAATGTGCCAAAAGCTAAAGATAGATTGGGAAGGATGAGGACTGAAAAAAAGGCCATTTTGGGCAACTAGGTGGCACAGTGAATAGAGCACTGGCTCTGGAGTCAGGAGGACCTGAGTTCAAATCTGGCCTCAGACACTTAACACAAAACTAGTCCTGTGATCTTGGGCAAGTCACTTAACCCCAATTGACCTCCAAAAAGCAAAAAAGAAAAAAGGCCGTTTGATTCTGTAAGTCAGAGCTCATTAGTAATGTTGGGGAAGAGAAGTTTTAGTTGAATTATGATATTGGAAGACAGACTATAGAGAGTTTAGAAGAGAATGAAAGGGAAGGGAGTGGAGGCACTAATTGTAATTGACATTCTGTAATGCCAAGCAAAGGCAACTTCCCAAGGTTCAAAATACCAGCATAGGTGCTCTCCATTTTATTCAGTGACAAATTAAGAACAGATAGAATGAAAATTTAACATCATTCAAAATACAGCATTTACCAAGTATAATTCAATAATCTCCAAGTACTACCCCACCCCTGGACATTACATTCATTTAATCAGTCACAATCAGTCCCTCTTCTAAATACTACTCCACCCCTAGGCTGTACATTCATTTAGTCCATCACAAAGCCCCTCTTCTCAAATGGAGTTTAGTTTCCAATCATAAGTAAAGTACATTCATTTGTCTAATCACAGAACACAAAAAGGTCAAAAGTTCCCCACCCTTGGATCACAATTGATTCTACCCCAGAGTTACAACAAGCTTAAGCTCAGCATTTAATACCCAAATGGAGGTCTTTTCTTCATCTTGACACGAGGCAAGTTCTCAGCAATCTTTGTTCCTGGGGAGACAAAGCTTAGCAAGGCCACAAGATACATTGCCAGTGTCTTCATTAATTCATCCTCTGTCTGCAGAACATTCCTAGGACCCCTGAAAACATTAGCAAAACCCTCTCCCAGGATTTCTGTAAACATACAACAGGAAAATCCTTCTTCAGGGCTTCTGAACCAACAGAAAGGTACAAGACCTCTGCAACAACAGGACTGTCTTTCACCAGTGGACAAATCTGGCAAAACAACATCAAAACAGACAGACAAAGTACCAGCATAACAGCCATGTCTCCTCAGTCCTTGGCAGCTCTGGGTGGAAGGTGTCAAAAGTCCTAGGCAATTCAAAGTGGCCCTCAGCAATCCTCTCAGTCTCTCTCTGGCTTCAAGATGCTGCTTCCAAAAAGTTCTTCTGCCTCTCTCTTTTCTTGTGTCTCTCCAAATCTACGTCACCAGCTCCTCCCAGTTCAGCCCTCTATTTTCACGTCAACAAGTCCATCTCACAAGCAGGATTCACAAGCTCTGGGTTTTAACACAATCAAACCAAAAACCAAGCCAATACAGGGGGATCTTTAAATTACATTACTATTACATTCTACCCCTCCAGGATCCTTGGCCTTACAATCTCAATCTAAATGGCCATGGATCCTGGAACAAATAGAGGCACCGTGCTTTGTATTCCTTGCCGACTATGCCATGATGTAATGTCAAGCAAAGGCAACTTCCCAAGGTTCAAAATACCAGCATAGGTGCTCTCCGTTTTATTCCGTGACAAATTAAGAACAGACAGAATCAAAATATAGCATAATTCAAAATATAGCATTTACCAAGTGTGATTTAATCAAGTACTACCCCACCCCTGGACATTACATTTAATTAATCACAAAGTCTGAAAGGGAGGGGAGATGGTAGGGATGGATGGATGGCACTTGAGGATGGGGGAGATATAGGCGTGTTTTTAGGCAGCCGGTAGACAAGAGACTTTCCTTGGCCAGATAAAGATGAAGATTGGGACAGAAGGCATCTAGGAAATGTGAATTGAGGATTGAAGAATAAATGGATGGATGGAAGGATAAATGAAAAAGCATTTATCAAATGCTTAATATATTCTAGTTTTGTGCCAAGTGCTGGGAATTACAAATAAAAAGACAAGTACCTGGCTTCAAAGATTTTGCATGAAAGTGGGAGGAGCCTCAGGCAGATGGGAGGGGTAGCCAGAATCTCTATCAGGCTGAATCTGGAGCATTGTGGCCATTTCTATGTACCACGTTTTAGGAAGGATGTTAAATGGCTGGATACCTTCTGCAGCACTTCTTAAACTATGGGTTGCAACCTCATGGGGTCACAAAAAATTTGGCAACAGTAAGAGGTTTTGGAATGCACAATGACCAACAATTAATTAAAAATTAGACAGGTAATGAATCTGAGGTGTTTCTGGCAGTGCTTGCTGGTGTTGCATGGTACAACTTCACTGCAGCCCTGGTTCTGAACACAAAGCATGTGCACTTTTGCACTGCCGCTAGGCCATACAATGCCAACAAGCACTGCCAAAATGTGAAAAGGTGTCATGAGTGGAAAACATTTAAGAAGCCCTCTTCTAGAGTAGGGCGACCAAGATGGTGAGAGGGCTAGAGACCATGTTATATGAGAATAGCTTGAAATATCTGGAGAGAGATTAAGCCAGGAGAAGAGTTGGGGTGGGTGAGGGTGAGAATAGGTATCTTCTAGAATTTGAAGACTGTTGGGGGCCAGAGTGGGTAGACTTACTCTGCTTGGCCCCAGACAGCAGGCCTGGGATTAGCAGGTGGTAGAATTAGGCTCCCAGAGCTGCCCCTGAGTGGAATGGGTTACCTGGAGGCTTTCAAGTAGAAGGCCACCTCTTTGGTGGGCAGGTTGAAGGGATTCTTGGTCAGGTTTGTTGTTGGGGGCCTCTGAGATTCCTTTTGATTCTGAGAATCAGTGATTCTGCAGATATATTTGATGTGGAGGCTAGGTGGCGCAGTGAATAGTGCACTGGCCCTGGAGTCAGGAGGACCTGAGTTCAAATGTGGCCTCAGACATGGAACACTAGTCCTGTGACCTTGGGCAAGTCACTTAACCTCAATTTCTCTGCCTTCTCCTCTGCAAAAAGCAAAGAAAAAACGATATATTTGAGTTGCCTTGGATTCAGTCATGGAAGCTGATGCAACTGTATGCCCTGGGAATAAAAATAACCCCTAAGAAGGCATGTGAAGACCATACTCAGTGAGCAATCCAGAGATATAGTTCATAGATAGAGTTGTACCACTCTGGAGTTGGAAGGGACCTTTAAGAGCATGTAGTCCAACTCCTTTATTTCCTTTTGTGTGGACTTATTATTTCATCAGAGTGGGCTCTTCCCAATATGAAGCTTCCTCTGATGATATAAATAGGTCACTGGGAGGGTAAGGGACTTGTCCAGGGTCACATAGCCAGCATGTATCAGAGTTTGGATTTGAACTCAGGGCTTTCTAACTCCAATATACAACCTAGCCACCTCTCTTCTACAGGTGACAAAACTGAACCCATGGTCACAGGGCAGGTAGCAAATAGAAAAGCTGGGACCAAGTCTTTATATTGCAGCTTTAGGGCTCCCCCACACTGTTTCCTGACATTGGCACCCCCTGTCCAAGCCAGCCTGTTGAAAGCTATCAACTGTTTACATGGCTATTTCCTGACCTCCCTTCCAAACTGCCACTCTTGAAGACTCACTGAAAGTAGTTTTCAAGAAGTTTATTATTTGTATAGAGTGCAATATAGCTGACTTCCCCCCTCTTCCCCTTACAAAACCCCCTTCCCCATGTTCATTTTGAAAATAATGTATTTTACCAGCAAAGCAAAGGCTCCCAAAGTGAAACTGGGAGGAGGTGGCCAGGCTGGCCTCTATCTCTGCTTCTGCTGCAGTAGGCCTTGGGGGTGGGCTAAAGAGTTGTATAAACCCTGGATTTAGGAAAGATGCCTTCTTCTGGAGGAAGTGAGCTGCTGCTTTGATCTCTGCTGAAGAAATCTGACCATGAAATGATTCCAGTGCTTCCCAGGGGATGGCCAGTTCTTGTCCCCTGGTTGGAGTCATTGTATAAAAAGATTCCCAATAGTGAGGACAGAAGTCAACCCCTTGGGTATTGGGCCAGCTGGTCTAAAAGGCAGGGGGAAATTCTAAATATATTATTTGTGAATTTTCAGGGATCTAGCTGTAATCTGGTAATGCTTTGTCTCTGAGGGCCTCAGTTTCCCATCTGTAAAATGAGGTTGAACTACATCATAAAAATATTAATTACTAGGGGGTGGCTAGGGGGCGCAGTGAGTAAGGCGCCGGCCCTGGAGTCCGGAGGACCTAAGTTCAGTTCTGGCCTCAGACACTTAACACAAAAAAACTAGCCATGTGACCTTGGGCAAGTCACTTAACCCCAACTGCCCTCCAAAAGGGAAAAAAAATGTTAATTACTAGAATATCTGTGGCAATGCAAGGTTTTCAAAGTGTTTTCCATATTTTATGTCATTTGATACAACAACCTTGTGAGGTGAATGCTATTGTTATCCTTATTTTCTAGATGAGGAAACCTAAACTAAGAGAAATTAGTGACTTGCCCAGGGTCACAAGATAGTTTATTCCAATCCTTCTGCCTAAGAGTCCAGCTGTAGCCCATACCTCCTACCTAACTTCCCAATCTCTAGCATCCCGTCTAGCTCTGAAATTTACCATCTCCTGATGTTGGAGGTGAAAGAAGGTTTTGTGGAGGAGGGGAGACTTGAGATCTGGTCTCGGAAGGAGGGGTAGAATAGAGACATGGAGGGGAAGTGGAGGAAAGGTGAGGAGGACAGTCCCAGTAGAAGGAAAAGCTCAAGGACAGGTGAGGAAGTGAGAATAGGCCTGGATACAACAAAGAGCCAGGCCCATTTGCTTGGGTTGCATTTAGAGCCTAGTGGAAGATGAGGTTGGACGGAGGAGATGAAGAAGAACCTTGAATAAAGAGGCAAGGGGGGACAAGACTTAGTCTCAGAGGGAATAAGGGAAAAAAGCAGCTTCTTAAGGGAGATGACATTGTCAGGGGGGCCAGCAGTTGGGGAGCCTTGGAGTCAGGAAGGCCTGCATCAGACACTTCTTAGCACCTCACTCACCCTCTCAGATGGAGCCTGTCACTTTGTCTATAAATGTGGTGAAGAATAGAATTTGCTGTCCAGTGTTGTTAGGTACAAAGATTCTACTAAAAGCATTGGGCACATCTTAAAATGTGCATGTTACCTCCCTCCCTTTCTTTTCCATCTCCCTCCCTCCCTGCTCCCTTTGTTTCTTTTCACCCTCTTTTCTTTTTTCTCCTTTTTTTCTGGCTCTCCTGCTCACTCTTTTGCATTCTCTCTCTCTCTTTCTCTCTCTCTCTCTCTATCTCCAGCAGAAATGAGCGTGGAAACAACGGGAAAGGTCTGGTAAGTATCTTTCTACTTTTCTCTCTCTCTCTCTCTCTCTCCGTCTCTATTCACACTTCTGTCTCTCTCTGTCTCTCTCTCTGTCTCTCTCTCTCTCTCTCTCCCCCCCCTCTCTCTCTCTCCCTCTCCCCCCTCCCTCTCTCTGTCTCTGTCTGTCTCTCTGTCTCTGTTGTCTCTCTGTCTCTGTCTGTCTCTCCCTCTCTCTCCATTCCTTACAACTTGTATAATCTTGCGTTACTCCCATCTCTGAGCCTCGGTTTCCTTCTCTGTTAAATGAAGGGGCCAGACTAGATGATCTCAAAATCCTGTGATCTTCCTAGGAAGCCACTGCCCAGGGGAGACTGGCTCTGAGGCTGGATCTCAATAATCCATGCTCAAGGGGCCGAGGTCCTGACCTAGGTCAGTGGGAAACGTGGGGAAAGTGTGAATCTGAAAGAGATTTTGAAGGAAGAATGGACACGACTTGGTGACGGATTAGCCATAAGGGGTGAAAGGAGTTAGTGATGAGTCCAGGCTTTTGAGGCCCCTGACAAAGATGAGGAGGCCAAAGCAATGAGCTGCTTTAGTTTAGGGGATGATGAACTCCAGTTTACCTCCCAGACACTGCTCAGGAATGCCCAGAGAGGTTCATTTTCTTTCCTTTGGGACAACATACGGGTGGTTTGTTTTCTTGGCTTTTTAAAATTTCCCCCCCAACACAGCTATGTGCTCTGGTGAAAAAAGCATCGGTGCTGGCATTGGCAGAACCCAGGCTCGGACGCTTTGGGCCAGTCTCTTGGCTTCTCTGGGTTGTAGTCTCTTCACCTGTCAGATCAGGGGACTGGGCCAGATGACCTCGAAGATCTGTTCCAGCCCTGCATCTGGGGCCATCCTCCCTGCTGTTCGCTAATGTTTTTCCTCTCCCACTTTGCCCCAGCCCTATGGGGTTCGGCTGCTGTTGCTTCAGAGCAAGAGAAGGTATGTTTTAAAGTGACAGGCCTAGAAATATCGCTCCCTTCTTGCCCTTTCACAGCTGCAGAGCCCCAGTCCTGGTCCTCACCATGAGAAATAATAAAATGCATATGTTTATAATAAAAATCCGATTTCCCTCTTCCTGTGATACCTCCCAGTTGTAAGTTCCCATCCGTTTGCTGTTTCAGCCGATCAGTTAACAAATGTACTTTAGGAGAAAAAGTGGCCTTTTCCACTGACATGTCTTATACACGTCACTTCCCTCAATCTTTGGCTCATTGAGCAATACAGTCAGATGCTTTCTCTCCATTTCCTAGTCTCAGATTCCTTCTATCTTTGATTTGAGTCAAAATGTCCCAAGGGTGAAGTGTGAGAGGATACTTTATTCCAGGTTCACACCCGTCTAAGCTAACTTTCTCATGGCTTTTGAGGATACCACCTTCACCCAGGTTCATAATTTTGAAGTTATCCCTTATTTTTTCTTGGTACAGTAGAAAGAGCCCTAGCTCTGGGGTCTAGGGACCTAGATTCAAATCCTGTCTCTGACATTTGTAGAACCTTGGACAAGTACCTCACCTCTCCAAGTCTCAGTTTTCTCATTTGTAAAATTAGGCATCTGAATGAATTGGCTTCTGATGGTCCCTTCTGTCTTCTGTGATTCTCTCATCGTCTCTCTCCCTCACCCCTCACATGTGGACAGTTGCTAACTCTAGCCACTCACAAGCTGGCTTCCCTCATTCACTCCCTCATCACCTTTTTGAGGTGGTCTCCCAATTGGTCTTCTGGCCATCAGTCTCCCTGTTACTGCCACAGTACCACCATCCCTCCAGTCACCCAAGTTCCCAGCCTAGGGGTCATGCTCATGTCCTTGGTCTCTCCCCATCATCTCTTGGATAAAGGCCCTTCTCTTCCTATCACCTCACACCTGGACTATTAAGATAGATCCCAAGGTCTCTCTGGCACTCTCTCAAGTCTCCCCCTACTCTAGTCCATCCTTCATTCACCTCCCAAAGTGATCTTCCTAAAATGCAGTTGTGACCACATCATTCCCCCCTACTCAGTAAACTCCAGTGGTTCCCTATAACCTTCTTGTCTCCAGGAACAAACATAAAATCCTCTGTTTGGCTTTTAATGATCTTTATAATCTGGCCCCTTCTCTCCAGTTCTATCACATCTCACACCCCTACACAGATATCCTTGGTGATCCAGTGATGCTGGCCATTACTCCAAACACTCCACCTCCCACCTCCAAGTCTTTGCCTCAGCTCTCCGCCATGCCTGGAATTCCTTCCTTACTCATCTTTGATCCTTGGCTTCCACTGAGTCCTAGCAAATACCCTCTCTCTGCGAGAAGCCTTTACCTAGCCCTTTAATAGGTATTTAGCCTGGGAACGGCCTGTTTGTCTGTAGTAAGTACTTAGAAAATGCTTGTTGCTTTTTTACCTGACTTGGCTCCCTCTTGCTTCTAGGATCAAATACAGCCTCCTCTATTTGTCCCTGAATGCCCTTCCCAGGGAGGCTGGGGCTCATCACTGTCCTTCATGGACTCTGTTTCAGCCAGATTGGCTCACCTGTGGCTCCTCATATATGAGGATCATTTATATTCTTATCTCTGTGCTTTGGCCCAAGCTGTCTATCCTGCCTGGAATGCATTCCCTCCCCCCTGGACACAGGCTCCGTATCCCTGGGACAGGATCCCTCACTTCCTGCAAGGCTCAGCTTATGTGTTACCTCTTACACTAGGCTTTCCCTGATTCCCCACCATTGCCCCCTGCTAATTACTTTGAATTTCTTATATATTTGGGATTTATTTTTCTTTGTTAAGGTCCTTCACCCCTCACCCAGAAGTTCCTTGAGGGCTGGCGTTGTGTTTTCTGTCTTTATATTCCACAGTATGTAGTAGGTACATCATAAATGCTTATGGAATGAATGAGCTCAGGCAAGACATGATAGTTATCTTCAAGTGTTTGAAGAACCATTATATGGAGAAGCCTAGTTTTGTTCTGCCCTGAAGTCTGAGTAACTGGGTTCAAAGCCTGTCCTTTCTGTGGCCTTGGGCACCAAGCTGCTCTGCCTCTCTAGGCCTCAGTTCGCTTCTTAAAGTCCTTTCCAGCTTGAAATTTCCTATCTCCTTCCTGGCCTGGGCAGCCAGGAGCGATGGGTAGAAATAGGGAAGGGACAGTAGCTAACAAACAGTTCATTTATGGAATCTATCCCAAAGGCTAATGACAGCCTTGTCACTAGAGGTCTTCAAGCAAAGGCTGTGCAGTGGATACGTGTTCAGGCACAGCTTGGACTGGGTGAGAGGTGTTGAACACTCTGCCAGGGACACTCCTGAGTGCAGCCCAACCAGATTAGCTTGTAATTGGGAAATAGTGAGCAAAATAAAGAAGATGCAAAAAATGTAGAAAATAAAGCCAATATGCAGCCTGCAAAGATCTTTCTGTATGTTTTAGTAGCATTCATTTCTATTTGATATGGGCAACAATGGACTGGGTGAGCTCCGGCTCTCTGGATTTTTTGGGATTGATCCAGGTTTTCCCCACTATGACAGGTCGTATAGCCTTCCTCATAAGTCTTTCGTGGTCCTCCAGTGTCTTCACATAACTTTGCTAAATGATACATCTAGATATCGGAATGGTAGGAGAAAACCATGGCCTGTGGCTCTCCCTTGCCAGGCTCTGTTCAAGCGAGTGCCTGAATTACTCTGCTAATGTGGGTGCCCTGTCCAGACTTAGGAGTCTGAGTCATTGGCTTTGGGTTGGGATGTCTTGGATCCTGGGTTCTAGGGAGAGCAGAGGCCTGTGGTGCCCACAGCACTACTTGGCATATCACTATCCATGATGAGGATTTGCCAAGTCAACTGAGACTTGCCATAGGCAAGAACAGAACA
This sequence comes from Petaurus breviceps papuanus, assembly GCF_028583685.1. Classification (NCBI taxonomy): domain Eukaryota; kingdom Metazoa; phylum Chordata; class Mammalia; order Diprotodontia; family Petauridae; genus Petaurus; species Petaurus breviceps. Next base: position 9,611,108 of record NW_027187369.1, read on the forward strand.
TGGAAAATGGCAGAATGAGACAGAAACCTCCAAATGGTTTGAGGCCTTCAAGTTTGTAATCTGCCAATGAGGGGTCCTTCAATGACCTTCCCGCAGTCATATAGTCATTCAGAAATAGAATAGAGGCCAACTAGCCTCGTCTCCCTCATCTTGTTCTGATGATTATATCAGATCTCAGAAAGAACTCCCTAATGATTATCCCTGTCCAAAGGGGAATGGGATGCCTTAGGAGGGTCCCGGCTCTCACATTCTTCTCAAGGCACATGCCAGATAACCTTCACAACCTGTCCTTACTGTATGCTACACTTTCCTCCCCTCCACACACTCTGTGGTGCAGGCATTCTGGCCTTCTTCCCATAGGACCCCCCATCTCCCATCTCTACACCTTTATACTATCTGTCCCTCATGTCTGGAATGTTTTACTTTCTCACCTCCACTTATTAGGGAAAGAGAAGGGAATAAACATTTAATAAGTGTCAACTGTGTGCCAGGCCCAACTTGGCTATGTGCTAAGCAACCTTTTATTGGCCTGCTCCTTTCAGGTCTTGTTTTGATTGACTACTTTGACCTTGCTGCTGCTTCTGCCACCAAAGGGCCTTTGAAACCTCTCCCTCAGGACTCTGCTTTATGCCACACTTCTTACTGCCTCATATGGAGAGCAGAGTAGTTGTAACCCCAACCTCCCTCTCACCTTCTCCCAAATCTGGGTGGGCTCAGCTAATTCTAGCCCTTTCCCCCTTGTTGGGCCTTGAAAAGGGGGAAACAGTACAGGTTTCAAGTGGGAAATTAGGCAGCCTGACCAAAGCATTACTGTTCAGCACCTCTTTTCTACTTGGCATATTCCTATAATTTATGGGGATCACTAATTTCCCATTAACAGGCCTACTGTATGTTCTCACAACTTGACATTGTGTGTCCTACTTCTTTGTATTTGGGAAAGTTATCTGCCATGCCTGGAATGCCTTCCCTCCTGAGAGCTCTCCATTGAAAGGCTCAGCCTTGGGTTGCCTCCTGAAAGCCTTCCCTAGATTTCTCCCCTTCCACCCCTGAAATTAGGTCCTGTGGCCCAGTTGGTGGAATGCTGAACTTAGAATCTCGAGGCCCTAGTTCAAGCCTTATCTTGGCAAATCAAAGCTTGTGTGATCTTGGCAAAACAGGTAACCTCCCTGGGCCTCAGTTTCCTCCTGTATAAAATGAGATGTTGAACTAGTGAGGCCCCTTCTAGCTCTGCATCTGAGATCCTGTGTGTGGCTTAGGGCAAATGACTTCACATCCCTGGGCCTCAGTTTCCTCCTCTAGAAAATGGGCTGGTGGTAGACTAGATGACTTCTGAGGCCCCTTCCAGCTCCAGACCTGTGGATGACCTTGGCACAGTCATCTAACATTATAGTGCCTCAGTTTCATCCTGGGAGTGGAATATAAGCAACTCTAGGGCAGGGCCTCTTTTTTGTCTTTTTGTATCTCACTCCTTCCACTCTGCCTAGGGAGAATCCCCTGCTACCTTCCCAGCTGGCCCAGGATTACCTTTCCATCCCAGTTAGTACTTTCTCCCTCTAGAAATTACTTTGCATAAACTTTGTATTTCCCTTAGGGAAGGCTCCAAGTCTGAAAAGCCTTAGCTGGCTACATTTACATAAGAAAAGCAGGAATGTGGCTAGTCAGAGGGAAGATAAAGACCTTTTCCCCCTGGGCTTAGTTTTGTTTCGGTGCCTATACATTCACTTGTATAGAGAGAAAAAGAGATTTAGAATTGGGAGAGTCAGGAGGCCTGGGCAGTTAGCTGGAGGAGCATCCCGGGCAGAAACGATGACAAGATCTAATTTGGCTGCCAGAAATTCAACAGGGAGCCCAATGACTGGCTGGCCCTAGGTTAGTGCGCTGGCTGCGAGGACCAGGGGGCTAGGAAGTAGAGGTCAGAAGGTAAAACGAAGTCCGAAGGCCCTGGCCCTGCTCTGGGTGGGAGCTTGGCATCTGGAAAGCGAACTAACAAAGGCTTAGAAGGGATTGTCAGATTTCTTGCTCCTCACAGAGGAGGGGGAGAAGAAAAATGCAGACAGGGTTTTCTTTTCCCTAATCAGATGGCTGCATGTGAGAAGGGCTGAGCCATAGAGAGCTCTATACCCAAAGAGTGGAGCAGAGAAAATACTGTCTGAAGACTCTAGCTAAAGACAGAGGCTGGAAGGAGAGGGGCTACCCAACCCAAGGTCCAGTGCAGCTGCCCCTGCTGGCAATGACTATCTGGGACCAGAAGGATCATGGTTGAGCAGCAGGGAGGGAGCAGGGGCCCAGAGGAGACTGTGTGCCTCACAAAACTAGTGGGGAGCAAGCCTTGCTGGAGGAGATTCAAGGGTGGGAGTTCCCATTTCATGTGTGCACCCCATCCACACGTGTTCCTTATGCGTGCACACCTACCTGAATTTACTAAGGCAATATATGTTTCCTGGATATAGGTTTCGCCATATCTTCTCTTAATGTAGGCCCACTTTTCTCACTGAGGTTGTGTATTTTCAAGAGAGTATTTCCCATGTTTCTAGGGGAAATGTTTTGTGGCTACATTTCCTACTCGATCTTTTGTTGAATCCCTTTGATTTGAACTAATTGTGTTCTCTGGAAGACCAGTAAAAGTAAACACACGAGTGGGGGCTTGTAGACAGTGATTTTGAGTGCATGTGACCCCACAGAGTATGTTCAACCTGAGGGAGATTTGCTGGAGGATTTACCCTGCAAAGTTGGGGCTGTTATTCCCAAGGACTACATTTACTATGTACGTGTTGTGTTGTTCCCATCCCTTCCCCCCTGTAGAACGTGGGATCCCAGAGGGTTGAGGCTTATCTCAGGGTCTAGCACTTGATAACTGTTAGCATTGGATCTAGTCTCTGCTCTGAATCAGACTGGCTAGGAGAGAAAGTAGTCCCAGGGAGACCGGAAGTATAAAGTGCTGTGTGGCACCTCTGTTACTGTGAAGATCATGGATGGCCCTGTGGCCTCCTGTGGGCCCTGCTCCATTGCCATGGACGCATGAAATTGCAGAGTTTATTTCACAACTTGAGATTGTGGTCTGTTGCCCAGTTCCAAGGGCTGGGAAACCCAGAGACAGTCCAGTTGTTTGTTTGTAGATTCTTCAGTGAAGTTGATGACTTTCTCTCTTTCCAGGAGTCCTTGAAAATGCCAAGAAACTGTGTGGATCATTGGAAGCCTCTCAGTTCCCCAGGGTCAGGGTTGGCCTGGGTCCCAGGCTGTTCTCCTGGGGTAGCCAGCTCACTCATTTCTTTGCAGGACTTGGGGTATGTCCTTTCAGCATGTGTCCCAAATATTTAGAGGTGGACTCACTTGGGAAGAAAGAGTTTTTCTTCAACTAATTTGACTTGAGGAAAATTAACATTTCCAGCTAAATAAACACTGCAGTGATTTAGGTCAGGTGACTTTCATTCTTGCTTGGAATGTAGCCCTTTCCTTTAGAATGAATTGTTTTCTTTACCTTCTTTTTAACCCCTAAAAGCCTGTTATTCTTATTTTCAAAATGGGACCGATTATACCTGTAGGGCCTACCTCCTAGGGAATAGAACAAACATAGTGTCATAGAAAGAGCACTGAACTTTGGGCCAAGAGAGATCCTGATTCAAATCCCAACTCTGCCACCTCCTAGCTGTATGACCCTGGGCAAGTCATTTGACTCAAAGCTTCAGAGGCTTCATCTGTGAAACAGGGACCCTGCCTAGCAGGGGCATTGTGAGGATCACCTGAAATAACATATATAAGGCATGATGTGGGCCTGAAAATCCTGCCTAAATGTCAGCTGCCATTATCATAATTGTTACTCGCTGTGTGACTTTGTTAAAGCCACATAGCAGTCCACAGTTGCCTCCCATGCAGAAGGAGAGAGTTGGCCTAGATGGCCTTCCCATTCCCGATCTTCTGACCTAATGGTCTCTGAGGTCCCTTCTAGTGCTAATGTCCGAGTATCCCATGATTGTTCTTACCTGATTTTGTGAGTTTGGGGCCAGTTCATTCTCTGGGCCTCAAATGACCCTTTTGTAAGATGAGGTGCTTGGAATAGATGATTGCGTAAGGTCATTTCAGCTCTAAACCCCATACTAATGGGAAAGTTTTCTCCCCCTTTCTTCTTGTTTGGTTCAGCTTGATTACTTGCCAGTGAACACCTGACCCCGAGCTCTGGCTTTGGCCTGAAGAGATCTGAAGATGGCAGCTTTTCCTGGGAATCCTGGTAAGACTCTGGCATTGGAAATAGTCACATCAAGTTAGATCGCCTTTGTTTACTTGCTTGTTATTTTAAGGTTGCTTTTCCCCCTAGGAATTTATCATTGCTTAAACACTAATGAGAGAAGTGAATTCCATGTGAGAAATATTTTGAGAACATTAACCAATCTTGTTTGTCTTGCCAGACTTAGAGGTTGTCTGTATTTATAAGGTCAAAGGATATGGAACTGTGAGGCGATGGGTGCATTTGGTTGAGTTCAGGCAAAAATGGTGGTGGAGTCCAGTTTCAGAGCCTGGGCTCCTGACTTTGTCTAGTACTTCTTAGTTATCACATTCAATGTTATGCTTTGATTTTTGAGGAATCTGTGAAAGGAGACTCCTTAATGCTGGTTGAAATAATGTTACAAAGCTATGCCTTTCTGTTGACAAATGCCTTATTGTTTGTAAAAATGGAATCTTCTTTGCAGGTTTGAATCTATGATGGGAACATGCATGCAATAATCAAATTTCCCACAATCTCTGCTTCCCCTCCCCCATCTACCACCAAAAGATTAACTGCCTTAAGTGAGTGGGATAAATGTTAAGTCCTGCACCTGGTTCCTAACCCCACCCCTCTGCTGAAATTGCTTTTTCCAAGTTACCAATAATCTCACTAAAATTGTTTATTATTATTAACTTAGCAAGCAGCCACAAACATGAATATTTCAGTATATAAAGAAGAGAACAGAATTGTATGTGAAACTTGGAGTGCCTATTACATTATATTTTAAAATTTATGATAAATTGAATAATAGTAGTAGTTTGTCAGGTTCCCCTTCTGCATTTGCTTCTTCTCTCTTCTGTGTATTTGTAAATGTTTCATTGATATTCTTTGCTTCTCATTTATTTTACCCCACTGGCACTAATTCCTACTGGCTCCCCCTAAATAAAAGCCCTTCCTTGTAACGGAGCATAGTCAAGCAGAACAAATGGATGCGTTGGCTGGGTCTGTAAGCGTCTGGCTGGTTCTGCCAAGAGTCGAGGAGCAGGCTTTCCCATCGTTCTTCAGGAGTTCTGCTTGGTCATTGACTTGGAGCAGAGTTCTCAAGGCCTATTTGTTTTCTTTCACATTATTGTGTTCATTGTGGAAATTGTTCTCCTGATTCTTCTAAGTTCTACAAGTCCTCAGTGGATGGGCACCCTTTGTTTTCAGTTCTTCAGAGTGACAAAAACTACTGCTAGAAATGTTTTGGTCCATATGAATTCTTTGCCTCTGCCTTTTTCCCTCTTTGGGGATGTATGCAATGTAGCAGTATTGACTGGATCAAAGGGCATGCATAGTTCAGTGACTTCTTGGGATATAATTCCAAATTGCTTTGCCAGCAGTGTGGTAGTGTGCCTCTTGCCCCTCAATAATCTCCTGACTGCTAAATCGGAAAGCTTTTCCTGCCTTCTTCATCCTTCGCCTCTCCCAAGTGTTTGACACTGTTGACCACTCCTTCCCTTCTGGATAGTCTCCCTCTTTGGGTTGTGTGACTCTGATTTCTCTTGCTTCTCTTGCTACTTTGGTGAACTCTCACAGTTTTCTCTCCTTTCTCTAAAGTATAGGTATTTTCTCAGTGCTCTATCCTTGGCCCATTTCTCTTCTCTCTCTACTCTTGTCCACTCTAGGGTTTCAATTCTACCCTCTGTGCAGATGACTCCCAAATCTCCATGCCCAGAAGCTCCCCAGATTTCCATTCCTGCACCTCCATTTGTCTCTTGGGCATCTTCACTTGGATACTACCAACACACCAAATGTTCCACATTCGACTTCTATGCAAAACATGCCCTTGCTTTAACTCCCTTACAGTAAGCATGCTACCTACTTCATAGGACTACTAGAAGGAAAAAACAAAAACTAGCAAAACTGATCAACACATTGAAAAAAATCTGGCATTATTTGCAACGTTGCATGCCCATCAACCTTGGCTTGTGCAATGGAATAAGGGGAGTCCATCACAACATTGACCCTTTCTACCTTTGCCATGTTCTTACACCATACTTTACCACCCATCTAGTGACACTTGCTTTCTCCTTGATGTTCCTCAAACAAGACATTCCATGTCCCACCTCTGGGAATTCACTGGCTGTTCCTCATGTCTGAAATGCTCTTGCTCCTCATCTCTGCCTCTTTGCTTTCTTCAAGTTTCAGCTAAAACCCTGCCTTCTTGAAAAAGGCTTCCAGGTCCCCTTACTTAATTCTAGTGCCTTCCCTCTGAGACCACACCAAATCCATCTGGTCGGTGTCTTGTTTGTAAATAGTTGTTTACATGTGGTCCTCCCCTTTACAGACTGTGAGCTCCTTGAGGGCAGGTACTGTTTTTGCCTTTTGTTTTATCCTGGGTTAGTGCACTGTTTGGCCCATGTGATAGTAATGGCAATTAAAGATTCCCCTATATTGGCTTGGTTTTCAAATTGATTGTGTTAAAACCCAGAGTTTGTTAATCCCACCTGTGGGATGGACTTGTTGATGTGAAAAGAAAGTCCTGAACTGGGAGGAGCTGGTGATGTAGATTTGGAGAGACACTAGAGAGAGGCGGAAGATTTTTTTGGAAGCAGCACCTCGTGGAGAGAGAGAGAGAGACTAAGAGAATTGCTGGTGGCCGCTTTGAATTGCCCTGGACTTTTGAGACCTGCCCCCTGAGCTGCCAAGGACTGAGGAGACATGGCTGTTTTGCTGGTACTTTGTCTGTCTGTTTTGATGTTGTTTTGCCAGATTTGTCCACTGGTGAAAGACAGTCCTTTTGTTGAAGAAGTCCTGGAACCTGGCTGTTCGCTAAGAAGCCCTGAGACTGTCCTGCAGACAGAGAGTGAATACTGTCCACTGGTGAGGGACAGTGCTGTTGTTGCAGGGGTCTGGAGACTGTCCTGCAGACAGAATGAATACTGTCCACTGGTGAGGGACAGTGCTGTTGTTGCAGGGGTCTGGGAGCCTTTCTGTTGGTTCAGAAGCCCTGAAGAAGGATTTTCTTGTTGTATGTTTACAGAAATCCTGGGAGAGGGCTTTGCTAATGTGTTCAGGTGTTCTAGGACTGTTCTACAAACAGAGGATAAATTCATGAAGGGACTGGCAATGTATCTTATGGCCTTGCTAAACCTTGTCTCCCTAGGAACTAAGATTGCTGAGAACTTGCCTCGTGTCAAGATGAAGAAAAGACCTCCATTTGGGTATTAAGTGCTGTGTTTAAACTTGATGTAACTCTGGGTTAGATTCAATTGTGATCCAGGGGTGGGGAACTTTTGACCTTATTGTGCTCTGTGATTGACAAATGAAGGTACTTTACCTATGTTTGGAAACTAATCTCCATTTGAGAAGAGGGGTTTTGTGGTGGACTTAATTAAGGTATAGCCTAGGGGTGGAGTAGTATTTAGAACAGGGACTTTGTAATTGATTGAATGATTGGAAGATCCTGGGGTGGGGTAGTACTTGGAGATTATTTAATCACACTTAGTAAATGCTGTATTTTGAATGATGTCATGTTTTGATCTTCTCTGTTCTTGGTTGGTCACTGAATAAAATGGAGAGCACCTATGCTGGTATTCTGAACCTTGGGAAGTTGCCTTTCCTTGGCATTACATTACAGCCCATAGTAGGTGTTTGATAAATGTTTGCCGATTTGACTTCTCATATTTCTTCTTAGGGGTCAAGCTTGGTCTTTATATTTTGCAATATTCAGTTTGTGGTGGTTCTTTCCATGTACATCATTTCAATCATTGTGTAGTTTGTTTTCCTGGCTCTTCCCATGCTTCTCTGCATTCCTCACACTCATTTCTTACAGCACAGTCATGTGCCATCACGTTCCTGCACCACAGCTGGTTTAGCTCTTGCCCAGTCAACAGGCTCTACCACAAGGAAAATAAATATTCTGGTGTATGGGCAGCCCTTCTTTTGGTCACTGACCTCTGCAGGGTGTGTGCTTAGCAGTGAGAGCTCTGGCACAAAGGGCATGCATGGGTGTGATGGGATTGACTTTGATCCTAAATGCCAGTTTTTGGTCAATACCTTTCATGACTTCTCTATTAAACTTATGAAAAACTAGATCAAACAACGATGTGGTGTGGAGAGTACACTAGAGAGACAGGAAAAGCCAAGAGCTGTCCGTGGTCAGAGGGGAAAGGTTGTTACCACCTTTGGGTGGCTCTCAGAAGAAACCTTGTGGAGGCTATGGCATTTGAGTTGTGCTTTAAATGCAAGGGAGGAATTCAGCAGGTGAAGAAGGCTGCTCAGCCACAAAAGGAATTTAAGTAGATTGCCATCTCTTTCTCCCTTCAGTCACAGACTTCCCTGTCAAATTTTGGTATCTTCCTCCTAGGGGACAGTGCTGTTTTCACATGGGTCTAGTCCTGGGTCCTCCACTAAGCAGTTGCATATGTTCCTAGCCCTTTGTTCTTGCCGCTGTGTGCTATATAGCTTCCCTTTCACTCTAGGGTTCCTGGCAGTCTCATGGTCTCCTTTGGTATTGGCGCCACTTGTTCATATACAAAAGTAATTGGTAATTTCATAATGTCCTTTCCAAGCTTTTCAGCCTTTCTTGATGGAAATATACTTTTTTTGTTCCTAGAGTAATACTTACTTTGATGATGAATTTGTGATCCCATTAACATAGGCATACCCTCTGTGAGAAATTATTACCATAGAAACTGAATCAGAGAATTCAAGCAGCTCAGAGCTGGAAAGATCCTCAGAGGCTATACTCTAGCAAGAATCCCGTCTCCAGTGTCTTTGGAAAGTGGGCATCCAGCCTCTATTTGCATATTTCAAGTGAATGACAAGCTGCTCCTTCCCCTGGAAGCCATCAAAGTTCACTCTACTACTCTGCAAGTTGGAGCTATTGCTCCTGGTTTAGTATCATATACTATTGTATGGTATCATATAGTATATAGCATGGTATAGTATTAAATAGTATGGCATAATATTATATAGTATTCTATAGTATCTTGTATTATATAGTATCATATAGTATGGCATTATATCATAGAATTATATAGTTTTAAGCATCATTATGTAGTATATAGTATGGAATAGTATGCTATAGTATCATATAGTATAAAGTATCATATAGTATCACATAGTATATTGCATAGTATGATATAATATAGTATGGTATAGAATACTAACATCACATAGTATCTTATAGTGTTACATAGTATGGTATATATCAATATAGTATCTTATAGTATGGCATACTACTACATAGTATGGTATGGTATTGTATATGGTATAACATGGTATAGTATCATAGAGTATGGTATAGTATAGTATAGTATAGCATTATTTAGTATTGTGTAATATATAGTAGGATATAATATCATATAGTATGGTAAAGTATTATATAGCATCACATAGTATTGTATAGTATATAGTAGGGTATAGTATAACATGGTATGGTATAGCATCATATAGTATGGTACAATGTATAGCATCTCATTGTTTCATATAGTGTGGTATAGTATCATATGGTATTGTATAATATGGTATAGTATCATATAATATTATACAGTATCGCATAGTATAATAGTAGGGTATAGTATATAATATGGTGTAGTGTAATAGCATCACATGGTATCATATAGTATGTTATAGTATATAGCATTGTATAGTACATAATATAGTACAGTATCATAGTATAGTATAGTATCAAAGTATAGCATAAATTAATATAGTATGGTATAGTATAACAATATAGTATGGCATGGTATTACATAGTATGCTATGGCATAATATAGCATGGTATAGTGTAACATAGTATGACATAGTATGATGTAGTATCATATAGTATAACATAGTATGGTATAATATCATATAGTATAATATAGTATAGTATGGAATAATAATAGCTTGAGAGCTGTCAGGGACCTCAGAGGCCAGTGAATCCAACATTCTCATTTTACAGAACAGGAAACTGAGGCCCAGTGAGGTTGAGTGACATGCCCAAGTTCTCAAAATCATCCATCTTGACCTAGAAGGGACCTTAGAGGACACCTAGCCCATTCCATTCCTTTTCTAGATGAGGATAATTAAGGCTCAGAGAAAGGAAAGGACTTGCCTAAGTTCATACGGGTAGTTAGTGGCAGAGACAAAATTCTAACCCAGATCCTCCAGTACTCCATTGTACCACATGGCCTCTTGCTCACAGCAATGCCAGATGTGTCTGTGGTTGTTTCTGAGTATATATTTCCCTTGCAAGCAAAATTGGGTAGCAGAGGATCGGCCGGGTAGTGCAGTGAGTAAGAGCACCAGCCCCAGAGTTGGGATGACCTGGGATCGAATCCGGGCTCAGACACTTAGCACCCACCCAGAAACACCTGGCTGTGTAACCTTGAGTAAGTTACTTAACCCCAATTGCTTAGGGGCAGCCAGGTGGTGCAGTGAGTAAGAGCACCAGCCCCAGAGTTGGGATGACCTGGGATCAAATCCGGGCTCAGATACTTAGTACCCACCCAGAAATAACTGTCTGTGTAACCTTGAGCAAGTTACTTAACCCTAATTTCTTTATAAAAAAAAACTGCATAGCACAGCTGGAGAATTGGCCAGTAAGAACCTTCAAATGGATTCCTGGACCTGAAGAATTGCCTTAAGGGGAAAAAAATTCTTGAAGCAGACCAGGTTTCTTCATTCTCTATGATAGAGGTGTCAAATGTGTGTGTTGCAGCCTGGAAAACTCCAGAGTGCTGCCTGCCTGAATCAGATTAAAATGTAATTGGGAAATATTTAAGAGAATAGATAAAAAATATACTAGAAAAGAAATAATGTGAATATGTGGTTTTCTAGGTCATTCTGTGTCCACAGAGATCCATATGTACAGTTTTATGTCCCCTGTTTATATATGAGTTTGACAACACTACTCTATGATACATCTATCCAGTAGTCAAATAAAATGTTTCCCCTGCTCCCTCTGGTTCCCTCAAATTGGGCCATCCTTTCAAAGTCAATGGTGATGCACAATGGGGAGGAAATAAGGGAAGAAAGCTAAAAGGAGTTTGGAGATTTCCACCCTGCTTTTCATGTTTTTCTTCAATGTTGCCAGGTAGAAAGTTGGCAAGCTGGCTGGATCCCAACAACAATTTAAAGCAAAAATTAACCAGCATCAGAGAATATCAATGTCTTTATCCATAGTCACTCAAGTGAAATATGGCATAGTCCCTGCCCTTATGGCATTTAGAATCCTATGTGTATAAGGGGGTCAGAAATTAACTCAGAGCTATAATACAAAACTTTATAAGATAAGTGCACTAGAGATGAAAGGCAGAGTGCTCTGGGAAGTTTGTTACCAATATAGGGGAGAGTGGAATAAGTCTGGGAAGTTGCTTGGGGGAAGTGCCATTGGAGTTGGGCTTTCAAGGCTAAGCAAGAGGCCATGAAGGGAATTCAGTTGAGCAGGTCTCAGCAAACTGGACATAAGTGATGGGGCAACATCTGAGCATTGGGTTCTCCCCAATTTCCCTATTCTTCCAGAGTCGCTGTGCCCTGGGGCTCTGCATTCTCCCCAAAACTCAGGTCCAGTACTGGACTCCACTGCTGTTTGGTCACTACTAAGACTGAATGAACAAAAAATCTGGGAGCATGATGTTCTGTACAAGCTGGAGGTAGAGCCAACTTCTGAACAGAATAGGAGACACATCCATGGTGATACAGTAGGCATCATTAGAGCTGTCCATCACTATCATGATTTCTTTTTTTTTCATTTTTCAAATGCTTTATTAACTTCTGATTTACATCATTCATTTCCGCCAGATTTTGAGTTACAAATTTTTTCCACATTTTTCCCCTACCCACTGCCCCAAAATAGCAGTCCCACAGGATATCCCCTCCTCCAATCTTCTCCCATACCCCATTTGACTTTTCCGGTAGGGCACAGTGGATCTCTATGCCCCAGTGCCTGTATAACTTATTTCCCAATTACATGTGAAATAGTATTAATAATAATAATATATGTATATATATATATATATTTTTAAACATTTGATTTTAAAACTTTGAATTCCAGATTCATTCCCTTCCTCCCTTGTCACCTACCCTTACTGGGAAAATAAGCAGTTCATTATAGATTGTACATGTGTGGCTAATGCAAAACAATAATAGTAGATATATTGTAAAAGACTGACTATATTTCCCTTCCTCCTATCCCACCTCCCACTTGTCCTATTCTCTACTTTGATCCCATCCCTTTTTAAAAGTGAGTGCTTCCAACTTCCCTCCCCCTCCCCAGCCTGCCCTCCCTTCCATCATCCCCCCTCTCATCCCCTTCCTCCCTACTCTCCTGTAGGGTGAGATACCCTCTTTAGTGTGTATGTAATTCCCTCCCTGAGACAAATTCAATGAGAATAAGGTTGACCCATTCCCTTTTGCCTTCCTATTCTTCCCCTCCATTGTAACCATTTTCCCTTGCCTCTTCTATATGAGATAGTTTACCCCATTCTGTCTCTCCCCATCTCCTCTCATTATATTCTTCTCTCACCTCTTAATTTCACCCTTTAAGTATCATCCCTTCCTATTAAATTGGTCCTGTGCCCTCTATCTATGTATACCTGTAATCATATATACACACATTCACATATGTATCACCATCATGATTTCATTGTGGTTTCTCATGTCAGTTTCATTCTGATTTTCCACATAGCCAGTTCAGAAAGATTAAGTCCTTAACCATATGTCTTTGTCACAGAAGAGCAATTGATTGCCTACGAGGTAGTGTGATGTGGGGGAATCATCTCTGGCTTTGGAGTCTCAGGACCTGAGTTCCGATCTTAGGTCTGCCACTTACTAGTTGTGTGACCTTGGGCAAGTCACTTCCTCTCTCTGGGTCTCATTTTCCTCCTTTGTAAACAAATGGGTTGGACTAGAGGGCCTCTGAGCTCCCTTCTAGTTCAAGGTCCATGATCTTGATCTCAAGTGAATGAAGTGTTGGAACTCCTGGGGCAGATCCAGATACAAGGAGTTAAACTAGACCAAGTGTTCTCCAAAGTCCCTTCTGATTCTAATTTTTTAAAGATGCTGACGATTTTCTTCTTCTTTTGTTCTCCTTTTCTGTCCTCTCTCTCGATGTTCCACTTTCCCTGTAACTCTTTTATTGTATCTTCCTTTGTTCCTCCTGTGTATTCCTTTTTCTTTTTATCTTCCATTTGTCTCTTTCCCTTAATCCCCACTTCTCTATTCTTGCCTTGTTCTCTGGGCCAGGACCTTCCATATCCTCTCTCTACCTTCCTTAAATGACCACAATAGGGAAGGGTGAGGCCATTGAATCAAGTGGACATTCCCAACTCTTAATGCGGCTTTCATTCATTCATCAGCATCTGTATCTTTACATCACTGGTTGCTGGGTGGTAAAAGTGTTCCACCTGAATGACTTCAAAAGTGGCTCCTACAGATACAAGTTGCTCTTAATGGATGTGTGGGCTGTAATTTCCTTTCCTTTGGACCAGTGGTTCCCCTCCACCCTGTCTTTGTACTTGGAAAGAGAGGCTACAGTGGAGATTAACTACAGATCTCTGTGTTGGGGCATCTTCAGGCCTGCTCCAGACTTGGGGAAGATGTGCAAAAAGGATGGCTCCCTTGACTTTCTATGTAAATTTATCATTTATGGCAAGGCTCTGGCATTGGGGTGGGGGGAGGAACATCCTTTATCAGAGCAGCTGGCAGCATTGTCTGACACTCAGGGACATGATATGACTCCCCCCAAGGCTCACGCTGAGTGTCAGAGGCAGGGAGTCTTCCTGCTCCTCAGGCCAGGCCCGTATCTACCATCTCTCAGTAATAACAGAAAAATGTAAATTTCTGGAGTGATTCATGGTTTTGAGAGCGTTATTTCTCACTCACTGTCACTATGTATTATCATTTCTCTTTTAGAGATGGGGAAAGTGAGGCTCAGAGAAGATGATAATACACAGTTGTGTGTTTAATCCTTGGAAACAGTATCCCACTATATTATTCTGTAGGCAAAGCTTCCACAAAGTGGGGGTGGGGGGTAGCCAGTCAGTGTGACTTGGGGAAAGTTTCACACTTTAGCTGCTTTCTCCTCAGTCAGCAGCTACCTAAAGAGATGAGACTCCTTTGTAATTAGGCTGGGCCTTGGGAAGCCACAGGGTTTCTGAACAAAGTAGGTGTTACAAGGGCTTGCAAACAGTCTGTTGGCTTTCCTCCTCAGAGAAGCCTTAACAGTTCCCATATTTACACCCTGGATTTCCCTCCTTAGCCCCCCACCCTTTTTATCCGTTCATGGTGCTGAAGTCACTAACCGTTGGAACTGGTGCCAGTTCTGAGCAAGGCTAGTGGGGATTAATGAGCTCAGACTGGATCTAATTGAGCTCCAGTCTGATTACTCCCAGGCCCCTTTCTCCACTCCTCTTCCCCACCAGCTTTCTCTGTTGGCTTTTTTTCCAGCTGGGTGTTTAGTCCGGATATTTCCCACTCTGTGACCTTTCCCATTGCATTGTACTTACCAGACCTTTCCCGTTGTTTCCACGCTCATTTCTGCTGTTACTGACTTCATCCAGGTGCTGTAAGTAGAGAGTCAACAGATCCGTCCCCTTGGAGATGCCAGAGGAGCTCTAATTTCCTGTCATCTGGAACCTGGACACCAGGCCCGAATCCAAACTGTTCATTGTCTTCCCTGGCCCCTACATCAGAACTCCCAGTCAGGTGTGCGGAGCTGATTTTTCCCAAGCCCAATAACACTGAGGCCTATTTTCAGAGGAGAAACTTCCCCCTTCTCAGCCCCAGCTGAGCGAGGACCTCTTGGCTCTGCCAAAAGCCCTGTTTGCAGAAGCAGATGGCTGAGGAAGCAGTGAAGGCTTTGGGGACTGGAGAGGCTGGGAGTCCAAACCCCTTCAGTTCACAGGAGAGAAAACCAAGGCCTAAGGAGGAAATGCATTTTGCCCAATGGCCCCTGGAAAGTAAATGACAGGTCCAGATCTATCACCCTTTTTGCTTTATGTTTCTGTTTCTTATGTTGGTGCCCCTGAACATAGAGACCACAGATGCCAGCTGTCCCTGCCCTCACTCTGTGCTGCCTGTAGCCTCCAAATGGCTGATATGCTTCTCATTTATTTATTTTTCCAAGGAGTGAAACACACATACCATTTCCAAAATCATCGCTTTTGTCAGAAGTTCTTTTCAGGTCCAGATGCTAACACAAAAGCCTTGTCACCTTTCTGAGGTAGGTTTCAGAGTTGAGTGAATGACCATACCTATAGAGGTATGGGCAAAGGTGTCCCATGAAGGGTCTGGGTGGGTCCGTGCAGGTTAGTGTTTGGATCAGAGACATGGAGCAAGGCATAGAGGTGTCCCTTTGTCCGATCTGCAGATGCCACAGTGCTGAGGGTCTAGAGCACAGAGCCACGGTTCTAAAATCTCTTTACAGGCTGGAGTGATTGCTAGATTATGTTATGGTGTATCAGAAAGATTACTAGGTCTCGAGTCAGAAGATCCGGATTCTAATCTTGACTCAGCTACATACTGTTCCGATGACTTTGGACAAGTCACTTGATGGTTCTGGACCTCAGTTTCCTCATATGTAAAATGATATGACTAGACGACCTTAGTTCTTCCTAGCTCTAAATCTATATACAATCTGTTTAATAGGAAATTTAGTGTGGATAAATGTTAAGTGTTACGCTTGCTTACAAACAATGTAACATTACAAGTATAAGATGTAGGAGGCAGGGCTACTCAGTACTCCATTTGAAAAGGCTTGGGGGTGGCTTGTGGAAAGCTCACTCCAGATGAATCTATAGAGTGATACGGCCCAGAAGGCAAATGGGATCTTAAGCTGCACTACTGAGTAGTGTGCCCAGTATGGAGTTGCTAAATCCTGCTGCCCTCTGGCCCTCTCAGAGCCCATTTGAGTTCAATTCTAGGCATTAATCACCTGGAGGGCACCCAGGATGGTGGGAGGGCTCAAGGCCATGTTTGTGAGGATGGGGGATTTTAACTTGGATCAGGCTGGGGGAGGGCCATTTGATCCCTCTCTTGCCGTATTTGAAGAGGTGCCATGGGGAAAAGAGAAGATACTTGTTCTGCTTGGCCCTGAACGGCCAAGCTAGTAGCAATTGGGAGAAGTTGCAAAGGGACGATTTTAGGCATCATCTGAGAAAAGGCCTTGTGATAATTATGAAATGGAATGTACTGCCTCAGGAAGGTATTGGATCATCCAACAAAGTCTGGACCACAACTTGTGAGCTAAATTAGACGTGTTTCTTGTTAGCTTGTGGGATGGACTTGATAACCCATGAAGTCCCTTCCAACTCTGAGAGGCTGAAATTCTGTGAGTATGTAGAGATTCTGCCAGTAAGTTGACACAGGGTAGACTTTGGTTGCCTTCAAAAGGTTTTGCTCAACACTTCCCCTTTTGCTTTTGCCTTCCCTGCTCAAATCCTGTCTTGTGCCACGTTTCTTTGTCCTTTTCCATAACATTTTAATCCACCCACCCCATATCCACATTTTAACGACAAGCACAGTAAGGTATAGACAAGAAACTTATCTTGTCCAAGCTAATACCAGTAGCAATAATAGAGCCAGGATTTGAACCCAGATTCATGAATATGATACACAAGAGTGTGACAGATGCCGGTAGAGGTTTAGACAAAGGACTGTTTAAGGGGAAAGAGCCCCCTTTGGGCTGGTGGCCTGGAAGGCAATGAAAAACATTAGTCAATAAACATTTACTAAGTTAAGATGCATATAGGTGGTACACTGGTTAGAGCACTGTGCCTACAACCAGAAAGACCTGAGTTTAAATTTTTCCTTAGATACTTATTAGCTGTGTGACCCAGGGAATGTCACTTTAATCTCTTTTTGCTTCAGTTTCCCCATCTGTAAAATGAGAATGATAATAGCACCTACTTCTTAGGGCTGCTGTGAGGATCAAGTGAAATAACATTTGTAAAAGCGCTTTGCAAAGGGACGGCTAGGTGGCATAGTGAATAGAGCACTGGCCCTGGAGTCAGGAGGACCTGAGTTCAAATCCGGCCTCACATACTTAACACAAAAACTAACCATGTGACCTTGGGCAAGTCACTTAACCCCAATTGCCCTAACTTCCTCCCTCCCCCCCAAAATTTAATTCCCTCCTTTCCCTTATTAAGTGCCTACTATATGGCAGGCAATTGGTCAAGTCTTGGGGACAAAAGACAATATCCATTCCTGAAGAACTCACAGTGTAATGGGGGTGACAACATGCAGACAACTGCATGCAGACAACTGTGTCCAGACAAGCCATCTACAAGATAAATTGGATATAATTAAGGGGGATTGGGGAAGGCTTCCTGTAGAAGGTGAGATTTTAGTTGGGATGTGAAGGAAGCCAGGGAAGCTGGGAGTGGAGATGAGGATGGAGAGCATTCCAGGCAGGGGGGACAGCCAGGGAAATGCCTGGAGTTAGGAGTGTCTTTGAACAAGAAAGAGCAAGGAGGTCAGTATTCCTTGGAGGCCAAGGGTAAGGGGAGGCAGGAGAGGGTGGAGTAAGGTACAAAGGATTGGAAATGTTGAAGTGGAGGGGTGTCATGTTTTGGATGGCTTTGCATGCCAAAAGGATCCTGGAAGTGATAGGGGGCCACTGGAGTTTATTGAGTAGGGGAGTAACATGATCAGACCTGAACTTCAAGATCACTTTGATAGCTGAGTGGATGAAGGACTAGTGGGGAGAGATCTGAAACAAGGAGAACAATGGACAGGCTATTGAGATAGCCCAGGAATGAGGTGCTAAGGGCCTGCAGCCGAGTGGTGGACCTTTCAGAAGACAGAAGGGGTGGATGTGAGGGATGTTACAAAGCAGAAATGGGGAGGGAGCAGCAGAGTTCTTTCTAGGCACAAAAAAAGTTTGAGCAAAGGCATAGTGATGGGAGAGGGCAGGATACAAAGAGGAGACAGTGGTTTTCTTTGACTGATGGTGTAGATAATACAAAAGGGAGTAGTAGTATGAGAAATTGGGAAGATTGGATTGGAGCCAGATTTTGCAAACCTACTGATGCCAGGAACAGGAGCTTCTCCTTTTTGATACTGGGCAGTTGAGAGTCTCTAGAGTTTTTGGAGTGAAGGAGAACTAGTCTAAGGGCCATGCAGCAGGAAGATCTGCCTTGCTTAGGAACCCTGGAAGGAATCTCAGAGGTCATTTAGTCCCACTCAGGGGAGGAAACTGAGGTCCAGGGAAGTTACCTGACTTGCCCAAGGTCACACAGCTAGTGTCAGAAGTGGATTTGAACCCAGGTTCTCTAACTCCAGAGTTGGTGCTCTTGGGCCTATCCCTGAGGAGGTCAGTCAGTCTTGCACTTTGCTTGGGGAAATCATGGAAAGAGGTCACCATCATGTCTGTAATGGCCTGTGTTCCTTCAGTGTCATCCAATTGGAACATCCTTCCCCTTACCCAGGGGCAAAAACCAAAAGGCAATGGATTGAATGGTTTAACTGTTTCATTCCGGGGCAATCGGGAAGTTGGACATTTGTGAACATTAGTGAAAGACATGGATTAAAGAGATGCCCTTCTGCTTGGTGTGAAGCAGCACCACTCTGAGAGTTTCAGGTCCGCCAGTCGCTTCATTGTCTCTGTGTTTGTGTGTGAGCCAAAGGAAGTGAACACTTTTGCGGGAATGATTTAGAAAGGGTGTTTTCTTCAAACACAACCATCTGAAGAGAATTTCCAAAGAACTCTGTCTTCCTGGAGAGATTCCTGACATTCTGGGGCTTTGTGCAAATATAAAAGCATCTGAAAAACATCAAAGGAATAATAAAAATGACATTTGCAAGTAGTCACAATACAGATCTGAGACCTCAAAGATGGTCCTTCCTCCTAGGGTGTCAGTTCAGCAGTTCAACAAATGTCCACTGTGTGTTGGGCACTGTGCTGGGCCCTGGAGTCACAGGGACAAAAGGGTAAAGCAAGTCCTGCTCTCACAGAACTTCACATCTATGGGAAGAAATCAGGGCCATGTTATTGGGTTATATTTGGTTTGTAATGAACAGATAATATCTCGAACAAAGAAGGAAATATCTCGAACAAAGAAGGAAAGTCAAGCTGTTACTATCAGGGATCATTTTGTGATGGCTTTATTAAGGTGCTGTCAGTATGATTTCTCAAAGAAATTAATTGATATAGTTTCTTCCCTCTCTCCCCATTTGGGCTAAATAATTTTAAGGGCCATTTAAACTCAGTGAGATGGCACCCTTCTTCCAGATGTTGTTGTTTTCATAGCAACTAGCAAAAGGGAAGGGATGCAGAAGGGAGCACTAGCCAGGGAGAGGGTCCATCAGCATTGCTGGCAGGGTGCCGAGTTAGTCACAGGAGGAATGAGCAAAGGAAGAATTAGGGGTGTTTCCACAAGCACACCCCATCATGTATGGATTCCATTGAGCCTGGCAGAAATGAGGACCGATTTCCATGTGTATCCATTGCCTTCTTCCCTGTTCTAGGACCACACGTGGGCCCTGAGCCTGGGGCTCTAGGGTGATCTCTCTGCTTGGGCTCCTGCAGGGGCAGCTAGATGAATAGAGCATGGGCCCTGAAGTCCAAAGGACCTGAATTCAAATCCCTCCTCAGACACTTGACACCGACTAGCTGTTTGACCTTTGCAAGTCACTTAACTCCAATTGCCCTGCCTTCCTACCTCCGGAAAAAAAAATGCTCCAAATTCCTACAAATTCAGGCCTGAAAGAGACCTCAAAGGCCATCAAATTCAAATCCCCTCATTTTACAAATGAGGAAACTAAGTCTGAGACAGGTAAAGCTACTTGGCCAAAGTCACACAGTGAGTGCTCTAGCCTCTGAGACCAGAGGACTGACCCCCAGGCCTTTTAGCTACCATTCCTTTTTGCTAGGATTTGGGTTCTTGATTCTTCCGAACTTCCCAGAAGTGAGGCCAGTTCCTTCCCAGCTCCACCCATGCCTTTGCTCTGTTTCTGCCACCCTTGGCTACTTCTCTGCCTCCTCTTTCTTGATTTTTCACCTCCTTTGAATCTCATTAATTGCTGAGAAAATTCCTGAAGACAGCTTGTGTTAATCTCCACATCTTTGTTTGATTGACATTCTTTCCCAGAGCACTTGAGATGTGGTCAGTTATCTTAGGGTAACTCCCCTCACCCCTAGTCTGCTGTTAAATCCCTCTGTGTCTGGCTCCCCTAGCCCTGGGAAGCAAGGTAGGACCTAGCTAGATCAGAATTAATACTCCTCTCTTGGAGTTCACAGGTGGCTGGAGTTGAGGCTACCTTCCCCAAGTCCCAGCAGGATGACACTTGGGGTGTCAGGATTGCTAAGGCAGCAAGGGAAAGAGAGCTGATGCCAGGAGACCTGGCTTTAAGTCTTGCTTTTGATACTATCTGTATGGCTGTCAACAAAAGTCTCTTTACTTCCCTGGGCCTCAGTTTAGGCATCTAAAAAACGAGGGGGTTGGACCAATGGGCCTCTGAGGTCCCTGCCAACTTGCGATTAAGTCCTATGTGTGACTTGGAGCAAATTACTTCTTTCTGGGTCTCAGTTTCCTACTCTTTAAAATGAGGTTATTAGGGACAGCTAGGTGCCACAGTGAATAGAGCACTGGCCCTGAAGTCAGGAGGAACTGAGTTCAAATCCGGCCTCAGACACTTGACACTTAACTAGTTGCATGACCTTGGATAAGTCACTTAACCCTGATTGCCTTGCCTTCTCCCCTCCAAAAAAATGAGGGTATTAGATCAGATGGCATCTGAGGTCCCAGTGAGCTCTAGTGCTGCCATCCTAGTATATATATATGACTTAGGGCAAGTCACTTTTCCTCTATGGGCCTCAGTTTTCTCATCTTTAAGAGGTATGTGGACCACATGACTTCTGAGCTCCCTTATAGCTCTACATCTATGATCTTAAGCTCATAAGGGTTCTCCCCACTAAACCTCAAAGTTGCTGGTACTCACATAGTCCATGTGCCACTGGGCCAAAGCCAGATTAAGGGAAGGAGCTTGTCCCTAGTTTCTTGGGTAAGTTTCTTCCCTTCTCTGGGGCTCAGTTTTCCCATCTTTAAAATGAGGTTTGACCAAACTTAGGAGTTCTGAACCTGGAGTCTAGGAACTTAAAATTTTGTTTTAGGAAAACTTTATTTCGATATCATTGGTTTCCTTTGTAATTCTGTAAATTTTATTTTCTGCATCTAAAAACATTATTGTGAAAAGGAGGGGCATGGGTTTCCCTAATCTGCCAAAGTGATCCCCAGCTTGTTCAAACTCTGGCATAGCTGCTCTCCATTAGCTCTCCCCCAGCTCTGATAGTGTGTCATGCTAAATTCTGTGGTTGAACTTACCTTTGCAGCCCTCCACACACTATATGTTCTAGTCACAGTAAATGAGTGGCTATTCCCAGTAGAGATTGGGGCTGGATGTATACATTTGTATAGGATATATAGATTTGGGAATCATCTGATAGTTGAACATGTGGAGCCTGATGGAATCACGAGAGAGAGTTTAGCAGAGAAGAGGAGGGCTTAGAGAAGAGCCTAGGGGTGTACCCACATGTGGGGGTGGGTGGCCCATGAATGATGATCTGGCAAAGGAAACTGAAAAGGAACAGCCAGACAGGTAGGAAGAGAAGCCAGAGTGAGCAAAGAAGGCCTTTTGTTTTCGTCTTTGCATTCCCAGTCCTTGGCACATAGTAGGCACTTAAGAAATGCTTGTCAAATTGAATTCCTGGCTTAAACCAGTCAAAAAAATGCCCCCAGCACAGATTCAGTTCTGTATGTTTCTTTGGACACTGCACTGACTTCTCTTTCCAGGAGATGGAAAATTCAGATAACCTGGGGGAGGCCCAGGAGAAAAGATTTCCTTTTCACAGGCAAACCCTTGAGTTTCTCATGAGTGAAGTTTCTATCATATATTGCGCAAATCTCAAGTTTCCTAAACCCCTTCGAACTTTGAGGGACCTTTTGAAAAGCCCAGTGGTCTGTGGCAAGCCCTTCAAAGCCTGTTGTCCTCCATGGAAACTTCTGGGGGTCCATCACTTACAGGATTCTATCTTTGCCCCTTATATAGAAAGCTTTCTTTTGGGTGAGGCCCATCAAAAAAGAGGAAGCAGGGATGTCAAGGGTTTTCTTCATTTCTTTGGAAGATGTGAATTGTGATCCTGCCTCAGACCCTGGCTACCTTTGTATCTTTGGGCAAGTAATTTAACCTCTCTTGGGTTTAAGGTCCTCATCTGTAAAATGGGTATAATTATAGCAACTACTTCACAAAGCTGCAGTGAGGATCCAATGAAATGATGTAAACCTGAAAGAACTATATAGGACTATATAGCTCCTATAAAGGTCTATATAGCTCCTATCATGATTATTCTTTAAGTGAAAATCTCTAGTGGGACACCCAGAAATAACTGGCCGTGTAACCTTGAGCAAGTTACTTAACCCCAATTGCTTTAAAAAAAAGAAAACCTCTAGTGGGAAGGATACCAGGTGACATGTTTGACTATGCCTCAGTCTCTGCCCTCATGGAGCTCCCAGGCCCCACCCCCACAGATCGTTCTCATGACCCACATATTCAGGGGAATACACTGCAAAGTGGAGGGGGCAGATTGCCAGTGGGTTTGGCTACAGAAGGGAGTGGAGGGAAGGAGCTGATCTTTAAAGGCTGGGCAGGGATTCAGTCCATCAGCATTTAGGAACCATCTGCTCTATGCTGAGCTCTGTTGGACACTGGGGATTTAAAGGCTGAAGTGAAGTTGTTCATGTCCTCAAGGAGCTTCTATTTGAATGGGGTGGGGAGAGACGAAGGAACATCCTTATAGAATAAGTATGAAGCAATCCTAGGTGGGGAAGGCCTCAATCACCAGGTGAAGAGGGGAAAGATCAGGTTGTCCCTGGTGGAGGGGGTGGCAGGGGGAAAGTCCAAGATTTCAGGCTCAGGCATCTGGGTCCAAGGTCCATATGACCTTTGACAAATCAGTTCCCCTCCTTGGGCCTCAGTTTCCTCATCAGTAAAATGAAGAGTGGGACTCGAGGGCCCTTCCATATCTAGTTCTGTAATGACATTTAACAGGATAATAAATTTGGATCTGGAAGGGATCCTAGAGGTCATCTAGTAGTCCCCCTCACCCCCATCATTTTACAGATGACAAAACTGAGACCAAGAGGGAAGTGACTTAGCCTAGGTTCACAATGGGAAGTAAAAGTCAGAGGATGGATTTGAACCCTATTCTGAAGACTCAATAAAGGCATAGTGCAGAGTCCATTGAGGGGAGGGTGGCAGGAGTTTTCTAGTTTCGTTGGGCCATAGAATGTGTGGAGCAGAGACAGAATTGAAAAGGTATTCATTGCCATATTGGGGTGGGCCTTGAATGCTAGGTAGAGTAGGGAGCTATTGAGAATATTTGAGCAGAAGAGTAACATAACCAGATGCATGCATTTGGAAGGATCTGTCTCTGTGTTATAAAGAAATAAGGGGTGGGAGGGAATGGAGGCAGAAAGAGAGGAGGAATTGCTCAGCCCTGGTTACCAGCTGCATATGGCAAGTGACAAAGTGTCAAGGGTCAAAGATAGCCTCATGATAATGAGTTTGGGAGACAGTGTGAAGGGAGAGAAAGCACCATTGATTTCTCCCACTCCATTCCAAATGAAATTGCATCAGATTTTGGTTTTCAGATGGCTTCATTATTGACCAGGATATATGCTATTTGATTAACACAGACTTTTGTAGACAACCAAATGTTTAGCTATTGTATAAACATGCCCAGATTCCTCCTTCTGTTTAGAGCAGACCCTCTGTTCCCTCAGAGGGAATGCCATTGAGTTCAAAACTCGAAACCCCAAACCCACACCACACCAGTATCACCAGTTTTATCAACTTGTTTGCCTTTGGCCTACTTGGGCTTGTCTCCACAAATTAGTATTCACTGGGAATGTCTCTCCAGGCCCCATGAATCTCTTTAGAGCCTCTAGGTGACCCTATTGGGATATCCATTTTGCAGTCTATTGATTCTTTGGCCTGTGTTTATTGGGACGTGAATACTTTTTAAACTTTTCCTCTTTGGCCCTTTTCCCTCTACACCCCCCCCCCCCTGAAGTGTGGCACTGAATACAGAGTCATTTTGTTTCCCTAAACATTCCAGGCTAACCCCATTTTCTTCAGGAGGCCCTGCCTGAGCCCTGTTATTCTTGGCTGACCGCACACAACCAAAATATGATTTGAAATTCTGTTGGCACTTAGCATTATCAGTACCTAGAAGTAGGTTGTTGTGAAAACATGCAAGGTGGAGATGGAGTCACATTGTACTGAAATAAGCCTGTCTCAGTATATGGTTTTGCCCATTCTGAGACCTGGTTGGCATTTCTCACCATTGCAAAGTCCTCAGATACAATAAGTGTAGAGAGGTCATTTATCTGACCATTTTAAGTCATTGGACCAGAGCCAAGAACCAAGAAAAGTGTGCCCTCTAATTTGTTTTAAAATTGCTAGTGTCTGATTGTGCCTCATGAGCTTTAAATGATAGAGTGAAAAGTTGTAGAACAAATTTTAGTGTTGTAAAAAGCTAAAACTTACAACAGAGTTAACCTAACACATTTTATTATAAATATAATAAATTAACAACTGCTCTACCTATATGTATAATTATGCTATATATGCTTTAAAGCTCAATGGATTTATCATCTGCTAAATATAGACAATTCCTCCACTGATGCAGATTGCAGCCCATCTTTGCCTGTTGATCCTGGGTGACTCTTGCCTATATCCTCCCATAAGGTCCACTCAACTTATTAGTGGCTTTCTTCACTTTCTCTTGACATTCCAGGGGTATCAATGGAAAACTCTGGTTGCCCATTCCTCAGCTTGGCTAAGGGATCAGCTTATCTTCTTTTCCTATCATACCTATCCCTGCTATGCATTTTACTGCTCTTCTTTGAAATTTGTCACTGGCTATATGCCACTGCCTACTCACGCTTCTCCATCGCCCTTTGTGTCATAGTAGTTGGCAACTTGTCTTGAATTTAAAAAAAAAATTGCATTGTTCCCTTTTGTCTCTACACTGCCTACATTTCCCAATCTGTCACTCCCTCTTTATAACAAAATATAAGAGGGGAAAAAAAAACCATTTCAGTAAAATTAGCTGAATATAACATGAAAGTTGGTCGGTGTGTACAGTGTTCTATACTCAGTCTCCCCCTCCCCCGATTGGAATGGAGGTATCTTTTCATACAGGTTCAATTTTGGTCATTATAATTGAAGCATGCAGTTTTGATTGTTGTTCCTTTCATTTATTTTCCTGTTTCTGTTTATTTCACTTGGTATCAGTTCATGTAAGTCTTCCCATGCTTCTCTTTATTCATCATATTCATTGTTTCTTACAGCAGAGTAACATTTCATTACATTTAGGCATTCTATAATCTATGGATATCTACTTTGTTTCAATTTATTTGCTGCTACAAAAAATGCTGTCAAATATTTTTGGGTGTATGATATTTTGGAGGAGCCTTTCTTTGTATCATAGATCCCCTTGGGGTATGTACCTAATAGTGGGATCTCCAGGTCAAAGGCTATGGGCATTTTAGTCACTTGCTTTGCATAATTCCAAATTGCTTTCCAAAGTGGCTGGGCCACTGTACAGATTTCAACAAAGCATTAGTATGTCTGTGCACAACCTTTCCAACACTGACCTTGCCTCTATTTTGCCATTTAAATTTTTTTTTAATTTTTGCTTTTTGGAGGGGCATCTGGGGTTAAGTGACTTGCCCAAGGTCACACAGCTAGCAAATGTTAAGTGTCTGAGGTCAGATTTGAACTCAGATCCTCCAGACTCCAGGGCCGGTGCTCTATTCACTGTGCCATCTAGCCACCCTTATTTTGTCATTTTTGCTAATGTTCTAGATGTGAGATGAAACTTTGAGTTTGTTTGGATTTTCATTTCTCTTTTTCTTAGTGGTTTGGAGCATTCTTTCATACTTTTTAATGGTTGGAAATTCTGCTTTTGAGAACTGTGTCTAGAATGTTGGTCCTGGAGTCAGGAAGGCCTGAGTTCAAATCTAGCCATAGATACTTTGTGATCCTGGGCAAGGTCTGCTTCAGTTTCCTCAATTGTAAAATGGGTCAATAGCAGCATCTACCTCCCAGAAGTGTTGTGAAGAGCAGATGAGATATTTGCTAAGTGTTTAGCACAGTGCCTGGCACATAGTAGGTGCTATATAAATATTTATTCCCTTCTTTTCCTTTCCCTTTGGCCACTTTATATTGGGAATGACTTTTGGTCTGTATTTCTGTTTTGTTGTTGTTGAGTTGTTTTCAATTGTGTCCTACTCTTCCTAGTCCTATATGGGATTTTCTTGGCAGAGATATTGAAGTGGTTTTGCCATTTCCTTCTCCAGTGGAATAAGGCAAACAGATGTTAAGTGACTTTCCCAGGGTCACACAGCTAGTGAGTGTCTGAGGTCCCATTTAAACTTAGGTCTTCCCGACTCCAGGCCCAGAGCTTGGCTTATCCACTGAGTCACCTCATTCCTCCATATATTTCTGTTAGTTTCCTATATTTCTGAAACACCTGACACCTATCACTTATGTGATATAAAAACTTTCCTAGTCAAATGTTTCCCTTCTTATCCTACTTGTACTTGCTTCCTTTGTGCACAAGCCTTTCAATTTTTATGTTTTCAAAATCATCTATTTTAATCTTTTTTTCTTTGACCCCTTGATAAAGTTAAGGCAGAAATTTTGATAGCATTATTTTATTATGTTGCCATGAGCCAACCGTGAGCATTGCATATTCCTCCAGTTACTTTTTTTTAAAAAATTGCTTAAAAACAGAACTTCTTAGCCTTTTTTTGGGTCACAATCTCCTTTGCAAGTCTTATGAAGCCTACACTCATCAGAATCATGTTTTTCTTTTTTTTTGCTTTTTTGGAGGGCAATTGGGGTTGTGACTTGCCCAAGGTCACACGGCTAGTATTTGTGTTAAGTGTCTGAGGCCAGATTTGAACTCAGGTCCTCCTGACTTCAGGGCCAGTGCTCTATTCACTAGAATCATGTTTTTCAATGCATAAAACAAAATACATAGGATTCCAAAGGAAACCAATTATATTGAATTACAGTTACAGAAAACACCACCATCACCACCAAGTTCATGGACTCCGCGTTAACAACTCCTGCTTGAAAAGGAATGTTTTGTAGTCATATCTAGACAGGTAGAGCAGGTGTTTTGGTAGGTTAACTCCCAGGCCCTTTATACATTTTGCAGCTATTTCGAATGGAGCTTCCTTTTCCTTCCCAGATTCTTGTCTTTATTGCACAGAAAGCTCTTAATTGTTTGTGGTTTTATTTTCTAACCTGTTACTTTACTGATGCCATCGTCTCAACTAGCTTCTTGGTCGATACCCTAAGATTTTCTGAGTAAACTCTCATGCCAGCAAATAGCAATGTTGTGTGTCCCTTATTTGTCTTTCTTTATATATTCCCTTTCTTTCTCTTTTCTTATTGCTAGTATTTCTGGAGATATGCCAAATAACAGGGGAATAAGGAAACCTCCTTGCTCTATTCCTCACTGGTTTCCCTATTGCCTGGGATGCCGGTGTTTCGTTTGAGAGAGATACATTTTATCATTGAAACAAAGATACTTTGATGCCTGAGTTTTTAGCATAGCTGAGTGTTATTCTTTGTCTAAGGATCTTTCTGAATTTCTTGATATAATCATGCTTTTGGATGTTTTTGTCATTAATATGATTAACTGTGCTAATTGTTTTCTTGATGTTGCCCATCCTTGCAAGCCTGGTCTAAATCCAACTTGGGCATAGTGAATTATTTTTTTGGATAGATTTCCATAGTCATTTTGCCAGGATTTTATTTAACATTTGAGAATTGGTATTCATTAATTATGCTTCATGATATAGTTCTTTCTTTGCTCTTTCCTTCCCTGGCTTAGATATTAGAGCTCTATTTGTCACCTAAAAGGAGTTTGGCAGAGTACTTTTCAAATTTGGAGAATAATTTGTATAGCATGAATATTGTTTTTTTTAAAGGTTTGAAAGAATTCTCCTCTTAAGTCCAGGGACAAGGAGTAGGTTTTTTGTTTGTTTTATTTTTTAATTAAATTTATTTACTTTTAGTTTACAACATTCAGTTCCATAATCCCTTCAGTTCCAAATTTTCTCCCCCTTCCTCCCCCCCCCCAATGTTGGCTTGAAATCTGATATAGGTTTTACAAATACCTTCAAATTAAACATTAATCAGATTGTAAAGAAGAATTATAACCAATGGAATTAACTATGAGAAAGAAGGAACAAAACAAAACAAAGAAGAGAGAGAGAGCTGGTAGTTTGCTCCAATCGGCATTCAGACTCTGTAGTTCTTCCTCTGGATATGGATAGCCCTTTCCATCGTGAGTCCTTTGGAGTTGTCTTATAGCCTTGCATTGCTGAGAGGAGCCCAGTCTATCAAAGTCGGTCATCACAGATAGGATGTGGCTGTCATTGGGTACAGAGTTCTCCTGGTTCTGCTCCCCTCACTCAGCATCAGTTTATGTGAGTCTCTCCAGGTTATTATGAAGTCTGTCTGCTCCTCATTTCTTATAGCACAATAGTATTCCATTACATTCATATACCACAGTTTATTTAGCCATTTCCCAATAAATGGGCATCCCAACAAGGGGGTAGTTTTAGATGGATACTTTTAAGTACATTTCTAGTATGAACTAAGAGAAGGGGAGAGCTGGAAGGTAGGGAGGGAAAGGAGAAAGAAAGGATCCCTGCCTCTTCCTCTGCCCAAGGGGGGAGGGGGTTAATGTTTGCCATTATGGATCCTGAGGCCCAGAATGCCCTTGTACGAGCTTAGCTTTCAGCCAAGTTGGGCACAGGATCCCCATGATTGGCTCTCTCTGCACTGAGGGGCAGAGGAGACCTCAGACTCTTCGATATCTCCTGCCAGAGAAGCCTGGAGGCCTGCTCACATTGGTCTTGGTTCTGGAGGGTCATAGCAGGCCCCCGCTCTCCCTGGTGTATGCTCTTCCTATTTCCTAGCTGACAAGAGTGTGGGTAGCCTCCAGCCCATAATCTCTTCTTTCCTTTTCCCAATCCAAGGGCCAACTGACTATACCTATGGGCAAAATAGACTGACTGTTGACTTTGAAGTGAGGCAAGGTCATGTAGAAGGAAAGGCACTGGACACATCCCAAACTCAACATGTCCAAAACAGAACTCAGCAGTGTCACCCCCAGACCTCCCTTCCCTCCAAACTTCCCAATTACTTTTGAAGGTACCGCCAGCCTCCCAGTTTCCCAGGCTCTCATTCTAGGTGTCATCCTTAGCTTCTCATTCTCTCTCCCCATCCCCACCCCCTCATCCAGTCAGTTGCCAAATCTTTCCATGTTTGTCTCCACAACACCTCTTGCATTCATGTCCTTCTTTCTACCCAGATGGCCACCACTCTGTTTTGGGCCCTCATCATCTTGCCTGGACTATTGCCATAGCTTTCT
The DNA here is from genome assembly GCF_028583685.1 of Petaurus breviceps papuanus. Lineage (NCBI taxonomy): Eukaryota > Metazoa > Chordata > Mammalia > Diprotodontia > Petauridae > Petaurus > Petaurus breviceps. The sequence continues at coordinate 9,640,741 of NW_027187369.1, forward strand.
AATTGGACTCTTTCCCTAACTGGAATGAGAGGCTCCTCTTAGCTGGTAAATTGATTCTCTTAAAGTGCAAATGTGACCTTGTCCCCATCCCTAGTCAGTAAACTCTAGTGGCTCCCTATTACCTCTAGGGTCAAACACAACCTTTTCTGTTTGGCATTCAAAGCCCTTTGTAACCTGGCCTCCTCCTCTCTGTCTAGCCTTATGGTCCACTCCTCCCCTGGCTAGATGGCAAGGTGGATAGAACACTGGGCTTGGGCTTAGCAAGACCTTCACTCTTGTATTGTCTGATTTTGTATCTGCAGCCCCCCTTTTCCCAGTACAGTGCTATTTGAGCTGGTCTTTACAAGATGGTTCTGGATTTAATAAATCCCTAAGCATTTAGTAAGTACTTACTGTATGCCAGTCACTGTGCCAGGGGCCCAGTTTACCTTGAGGAAGTCCTTCAAACTTCCTAGGTCTTGGTCTCCTCCTAGGTGGTGGCATTATCACTATTTGAACAAACTCACAGGGGAGGAAGGAAATTCTCGTGAGATAATGGATATGAAAGTGCCTGAAAGACTGTGTAAAAGCTTGCTCTTGTCTAAACATTTCATAGGTGAAGTATTGCAGCTGTGGCGGCTTCCCCTCCAAAGAAGGGCAAATGTGGAAGCAGTACTACAAGGAACTTTCCTTGTGGGCATGGCCATGGCTTACATGGCATCACAATGCCCTGGCATTTTCCACATTCGCAGCATTTTCTGTGATTGCAGTGGGCACTAATTTACCACAGATGGCTGTGAAAGAGCCCCCAAAGAGAAGGCAGAGGTCCCAATTTTAGCCGCTCAGTACTTGGTACCTTTATTAGATGTGATAGTTGCTAGTTAGGGGAGCAGACAGAATGTGATTCTTGTGTTGTTTCAGGTTCAAAGTTGAACTGACTCTGCCAGCCCAGGAGTTGGGGGCTGGGCCCTGGGAAGAGCTCACCTGGGCTGTGGTCTCAGGGAGTAGGAAGCCAGCTGGTAGCTCCTGTTTACTGTGTGCTAGTCTCTGTGCTAAGTGCTGGGGAAACAAAGAAAGATGAAAACAGCTCCTGCCCTCCTGAAGATGGGCATTTTGATGCAGGAGACAGCATGTAAATAACTGGGCATTGTCAAAGCCTGTGTGCACAGTAAATGGAAGACAGTTTAGGAACGTAGAGGGGAATTTAAGCTGAGTCTGGAAGGGCGACTGAGTGGCAGAGGTCAAGGGACAGCCCGTCCAGAAGCCTGGATTCTAGGGGGTTTGGAGAGAAGTAATCTGTGTGAATTTCTTTTTACCACCTAGGTCAACATGCTCCAGCTACTGAAGACCTGGAAGGACTTTAGCATCAATCTGATGCCCTGGGGTGAAACTTCTTGGCTTGGGTAGCAATATGGCTCTGGCCCCAAAGCACAGGCATTACTAGCTTTGGGGATCTCACTCCATCACATCTTTTTGTCCAGACCCGTGATTTTATCTGGGGGGTGGGGGAGAGGGGAGGGATCCCAGCCAGGAAACTCCCTCTGCCAAAGCAGATCAAAAACATAGAGAGTTGATCGGGCCCCTGAGAGGCTGAGGGACTTGTCCAGCATCCTACAATCAGTATTTGCAGGTTTTGTCATTCATTTAAAAAAATTTTTTCCCCATTAACCCTTTCCTGCTCTGTGCAACATTCCCTCACTGTCCAAGAGGGGCTTTGATGATGGCACCTTTCCCAAAGAAAGTGATAGCAGAAGCAGAGAGGGAGGCAGGCCAGTGAGTAGGGCCAGGAGGTGCAGGGCTAGAGGAGAGGAGAGAGGTGAATGCTGTTCAGTCAGACCATTCCTTAATAGCCACTGGAAGTAAAAAAGCACTAAATTGAGCCTGGTATGTTATTCTTAGAGAACACATTTCTGGAAGCAGCCTGCTCTGTTTTCCCTTCCTGTAATGAAGGGTTGAAAAGAAGCGTGAGGGGCAGGCATCCAGGTATACGAGTTCGGAAAGCCCCAGGGGAACAGGAGGGGGCCGGTGAGTCACCGACAAAGAAAAAAACCCAGACATTCTAGGAAGTCTGTTTTTCTTCTCTATGGTCCTGGAAATGAATCTCCATCTGTTTCTCTTAGGAAATTTCATATCTCTTAGTACCTGATTGAAATACCTCCTCCTGCCTGGTGTAGGGACAGCACAGTTCACAGAGGAACAGTGACAAACTTGGATTCTAAGGCCGGCTGTGCCACTGAGCACTTGTGTGACCCTAATTTCCTAATCTCTGGACTAGCTGGCCACTGAGGGCCCTTCTAGCTCCAGATCTAGATCCTAGGTGGGACCTTGGGCAAGTCCCTTCCCTTCCCTTGGCCTTAGTTTCTTCCCCTGTAAATGAGGGGGCTGGATTAGATGGCTTCTGAGGTCCCTTCCAGCTTTAGATCTAGAATGCTATGAACCTAATAAAGTCAACCAATATGTATTAAGCTCCTGGTGAGACAATGAGCCCATACCTCTTCTCCAGTTCCATCTACTGCCCCACCTGGCTTCCTCCTCTCTAGTGCCTGTAAGACCGAGAGACAGCAAGCCTTGGGTTGGATGACTAGTTCTGCTGTTTGTCACATGTTTGGCATTAGACAAGTCATTTAGGTTCTGTGCCTCTTCAACTATAAAATGGAGATAACATTTGCACTCCCTACTTCTTACTGTAGCCCTGGGGATCTGACGAGATCATGGACAGGCAGCCCATGGTGACGGTGGGGAACTAGATCAACAACCAACCAATAAGCATTTATCTAGCTGCTCTCGTGTGCCAGGCACTGTGCCCAGGGCCAAGGAGACAGACAGTGAATGAAGTAACCCCAAAGTGAAAGGATCCTTATCATTTCCTTTGATTATGGAGGTTATACTGATCCTGTCCATCCCCCAGTCACTGAAGACTTGACCAAACCATGTGATCACTCGACTTCCTAGTTGGAGGGCAGGGTTGTACTCCAGTGTCCTGAGCCTCAGGGATTGTGGCCTTCTCTAGGGTCTCAATTATTCAGGCCTCTAAGTTGAAGGGCTGCCCAGAGGATCTCTAAAGCCTTTTTCAATCCCGAGGTACTTGAATCCAGAGTGCCTTCCCCTATTGGAGACTCAGTTTCCTCTTCTCTAAAATTGATGGTACTGAGGCTATTGGACTAGATCAGTGGTGGGGAACCTGGGGCCTTGAGGCCACATGTAACCCTCTAGGTCCTCAAGTGCAGCCCTTTGACTGAATCCAAACTTCACAGAATAAATCCCGTTAATAAAAGGGTTTATTCTGTAAAACTTGGACTCAGTCAAAAGGCCATATTTGAGGACCTAGAAGGCCACATGTTGCCTCGAGGCCCCAGGTTCCCCACCCCTGGACTACATTATCTACAAGTAACCTCCCAACCTTTGGTGTACTTTGTAAATCTTCTCTTCTCTGTTCCTTCTTCTTTTATTTAGTTTCCTCTTCTGCAAAATGTGGGGTTTGGATTGTGGTTCCTTCTGCTCCTTATGCACGTTAACTTAATTCCCATCCCCTCTACTTCCTCCTCTGTAAAATGGGGCCTTGGGTTAGGACAGTGTCAGGTTTCTGCCAGAGTTGACCATTCTCTGATTCACACTGCTTCCTACATGTTGCGTGCAGAGAACACAGAAAGCCAGTCCTCAGAGCTTTGGTCTGGGCCCAGAGGTAAGCTCTGCCAAGGCTCATGCTGGAGCCGGGAGAGCCTTTTTCGTCCCCAACCCTGGCCTCTCACTGGCTCACAGAGCTGGAATGCATCTTTAGGAGTCATCCAAACTCCATCCCCTGCCAGCTGCAAGGTCCAGGCCTCCCTCAGCCAGGGCAGCCACTCTGATTAACAATGTACTACCACCTTCAGATTCTGAAAGAGAAGTGACTATTCATTCCCAAGGGGAATTGGTCAGACAGATTTCCCCTGGAAAATTGGGTTTTTGACGTCCTCAAAAAGTTGACTGTAACCTGTAGCAGTAGTGATCAACTTACTTTTCTCTCTTCGCACCTCAGTTTCTCCATTTGTAAAATGGAAGGGATTGATCAAGAGAATTGCTAAGCCTTCTCAGCTCAGAATCTTATCCTACTAGGATCTTTCAGTGTTTCTCCCTTCCCCCGACTCTCAATCTTAAAATTTTTATTTTCTTGCAAATCTCTGTTGTTAGAAGTATGTTCCGTGGGTTTGGAATTATTACAAAATAAAAAAGTGCCAGAAGATAGTTGGATTGGAAACATCAAGGCCTGGAGCTTCTGCAGAGCTCTTGGAGAGGAAGAACGTGGGAAGCATAGTGCTTCAAACCTGTCCTGGCTGCTTGGCTGCTGGCACTGAAGCCAACCCTCTCATCTGGATGCAAATGAAAGTGATAGAACCCATGTCAAGCTCTGTGCCTTAGGAAGGAGACTCTGGCCATGCACCATTTTATTTAACATTGAAACTTGGGCCCCATGATGGGAGCCAGTGTGAGGCTTTTGGCAGACTGCCATGGGCATTGGGTAATAATGTAGATCTAAAACTCTAAGGCAGGGACCCCTTCATTTGAGATGGGAGAAAATGCTGGCCCAGGTAAGGGAACATATCTGTTTGTCTAGTTTAATTTCCCTCTTGGGAAAGAGGAGGAAACTGAAGACCAAGTTGCAGGGCAGTAAATGGGCAGAGGTGGGATGCAAAACCTCATTTCCCAATTCCAAATCCAATGTTCTGCCTCTCTTTCCAAGAATGAAAAAATGAAGTCCTGTCTTCCTCCCAACAGAAAAATCTTTCGTATTCCCCTCTGCTCAGAAATCTTTACAGATTCACAAATTCCCTGCAAGTGGAGTTCAGATCTCTTTCTGGCATCTAAGGCCATCACAATGTGACTCCAGCCTGCCTTTCTCTCTTTCTCTCCCATTGCTCTCCCCTGCTCTGCTAGAGCAGTTGTCCTATTTCTCTCCTACCTGGGTGTCTCCCCACCCCAACATGCTGTTCCCTGGACCTAGAAGATCATTCTGCCTTCCTTTTCCTTGTGGAATTCGTAGCCAGCCTTTAGAGTTCTGTTCAAACACCACCTCTCCCAGGGAGCCTTCCCAGATCTTTGCACTGGGATGTCACCTAGAGATTTGGGTTATTAATGTAATGTCATTGTATGTATCTTATGGAGGTCACTTGGGCTAGAATGGAGCATATGGGTGTGTGGGGGGGACTGGTTTGGAAGGATAGGCTAGAGCCAGGTTGTGAAGTTTTAAATGCCCTGCAGGCATACAGATGCTGCTAGAGTTTTTGGAGCAGGGGCATGATGTGATCAGACCTGTACTCTAGGAAAATCACTTTGGTAGCCGAGATGGAAGGTTCAATAGAGAGGTGACGATGGTCTGAACCAGGGTGATGTGAGTGTGAGTAGAGAGAAAAAGGATGGATTGGCGAATGTTGTTGGCAAGACCTGGCATCTGATTAGACATGGGATGAGGGTGGAGACTGAGTATGGAGGATGGCTTTGAGGTTGCAAACCTGGATTTCCAGGAGGTTGGTGGTGCTATGGGTAGAAATCGTAAAGATCAGAAGAGAGTCCAAATTTGGGGCAAGGTTCTTATTTTTTTTTTGGACATGTTGAGCTTGAGAAGCCTATGGGACATTTAGTTCAACATTTCTAAGAGCTCATTGGTGGTACGGTATTAGAGTTCAGGAGAGACACTAGGCCTGAGAGTCATTGCATAGAGATGATAAAAGAACCCATGAAGTTAATACCATCACCAAAGATGAAAGAATGAACTGAGTGGAAAAAAACCCATTTATTCAGCACTGGGGAAACACAGAATTTAAGACAGTGCCTGCCCTTAAGGAGCTTACATTCAAATATGGCAAGACCACAGCTTAGGGAGTGCTGGCCAGGGAAAGTTACAGGGTTAATGAGTGGAAGTTTAGGAGAGTAGACTGACACACCCTTTCCAGTGGCTATAACAGAGTTGATTTAATTATGGTTCCAGAACAGGGAAAGAGGAGAAGGGGTGAACAGACAGGGACTATGTGTTCTATGGCATGAAAGTTAGTGAGTTGGGAAGGTATCTGGACCTCATGGCATAGCTGTCTGGAGCTAGGTATAGCCTAGATAAGGCCCCCACCAATCAGTAATCACTTGCAAGGTCAGGAGTTGCAGGCATGAAAGGATTAAGTGCTTTGTGGGTTGCTTCTGGCCTGAGTGGTGTGGGGTTTGGTGAGATGGCCTGGGGAAGTAAAATACTGTATTGAGAAGATGGCCCAGGACTGAAGAGCTGGGGTCGGGATGAGCAGGAGCAGACAGACTGGGAGGGAGTGGGGACCAAGAGAGAATCAAGCTATAATTCCAAGATGAGGGATTATCTTGGAGAAAGGGTAGCCCACAGTGGCAAGTGCAGTCGAGAGCTGGAGGAGGATGAGACTTAGAAAAGGCCATCAGATGTGGCGGTTAAGGTCATTAATAACTTAAAGTTTTTTAAATTAAATTTTTTTTCAATGAACAAAAATCTCTTTTCTCCCTCCCACCTTTTCCCCAAACTCCAATTGAAAAAGAAAAAGAAGCTTTTAAAAAAGGTGTGTAGTTAGGCAAGAAAAAGCAAATAAATAGATGAATGAACAAACAAATAAGAACAATTCTCACATTGAAGATATCTCAAAAAGAAATGTATTTTGCATCCCAGGTTCCTGCCTTCCATGTCTTATTTGACAGGAGAAGGGTAAGTAGCATGCATCATTATTGGTCTTCATTCTATGCTTGCTCATCATGTTGAGCAGAGTTCTTAAGTCTTTCAGATTGGTTTTTACCCTGTTGTTATTACTGTATAAGATGTTCTTCTGGTTCTACTCACTTTATTCTGCATTAGTTTATATGTCTTCCCAGGTTTCTCTAAAACTGTCTCTTCCATCATTTTTTAAAGCCCAATACTATTCCATTACATTCATATACTATAATTTGTTCAGCCATTCCTCAATTGATGGGTACCCCTTTAGTTTCCAGTTCTTAGCTACTTCAAAAAGAGCTGGTATATACAATTTTGTAGTTAAGGATTCTTCTCTTTCTTTGATCTCCTTGAAGTGTAGGCTTAGTAGTGGTATCAGTGGATCAAAGGGTATGTACTGCTTAGTAACTTGTTAGGCATAGTTCCAAATTGTGTTCCAGAATAGTTGGACTAGTTTACAGCTCCACCAATAGTGCATTAATGTGTCTGTCTTCTTGAAGTCCCTCCACCTGTCATCTTTGTCAAGCTGATGGATATGAGGTGGAACCATGGCATTGCTCTAATTTATATTTCTCTAATCACTAGTTATTTGGAGCACTTTTTGATGTGGCTATTGATAACTGGAATTTCTTCCTTTGAAAGCTGCCCCTTCATATCCTCTGCCCACTTATTAAGTGGGGAATGGCTCTTATTCTTATAAATTTGAAACAGGTTATTTGGAAATGAGACCTTTATCAGGAGAACTCACTGAAAAATTTCATTTTTCTCTAGTTGTCTGCTTCCCTTCTAGTTTTAGCTGCATTGTTTTTGTTTGTCCAAAAATTTAGAAAGGTGTGTGGGTGTGTGTATGTATGTATATAAAATCAAAATTGTCCATCAAATGAAACAAAAATATAAAGTGATTTGCCAACTTTAAAGTGCTACATAAATGTTACCTATTACTATTTTATCTTCTGTAATCCTTTCTACCCCTTGTTTGGTCATGAAGTCTTCCCTTATCCATAGATCTGAAAGGTAATTTCCTTTTTGCTCCTCTAATTTTATATGATGTCATTTTATATGACCATTTATTTATACATAAAGCCTAAATAGTATATTTATTTGGAGCTTATCTTGAGATGTTAGTCTATACCTAATTTCTGCCAAACTGCCTTCCAGTTTTCCCAGAAGTTATTGTCAAATATTGAGTATCTGGTACATTAACTATGAATAGAGTAGCTTCATCACTTGAGAGATCAGTTTGGAAGACAAATTTCAAGGTTGGGAGGAGTAAGAGGAAAAGTGGCTGCAGCAAGTGTAGTCAGTTTTTTCCTCTAGGAGTTTGCCAGTGAGAGGGAGAAGAGACATAGGATGCTATCTGTATGGAGTGGGAGGTCATGTATGCCCTGTTCACCACTCCTTCTCTATCACAGACTGTAGGAAGGGAGTGTTACAATTTTATTGGTGGTTTTGCAATAAGAACTAGTGCTAGAAGAGAACTTAGAGGTCATCTGGTCCAACGTCCTCACTTTACAAATGAGGAAACCAAGGACAAATGACTTGCCCAAGGTCATATAGGTTATTAATGGAAGAACCAGGCCTGGAACCCAGCTCCAACACATTCCCTATCATATCACACATCTACACTGAAGAGTAGCTCAAGAGTGAGAGACTTAGCTCACTGGTACCTTCAGCCAGATGTGACCATGGCCAGAAGTAGAAAAGTCATGGGTTGTTCCTGAGTGCTACACTCCTTCTCTTGGAGTTGGCATGGTACAGTGGAAAGAACATTTGATTTGGAGTTGGAAGACCCCATTTTGCATCCTCCCTTTCCCTAAGCTATTGCCAAGTCACACATGTGACTTTGGACAAGTTCTTTAACCTCTCTGACCTCCCGTTCCCTCAATTTTAAACAGAGGGCATTGTACCAAATGACTTCTAAAGTCCCATCCAACTTTAGGTGTGTGAGCCTAGCTGACTGAGCTGAAGCAGAGCCCCAGGTTAATGATTGTAAAAGGCCCTCAGGGAAGTTAAAAGAAATGGTCACTTATCACAAGCCCCCAACTGAAAGAAGAGAGCCGAGCAGCCCACAGTTGACTTGGCCAGCTCTACTGTTTGATCCGCCGGTGGGCATTTCTAGACAAATATGGAGATGGAACAGCAAATCTTCTAAAGGATTCCTGAAGAAGTCACATGTGCTCTTGGACTTTAGCCCTGGCCATCCATGTCTTTGCAGCAATGCCCACTTCAAAGAGTTCTTCTTACTTGGCATGCAAATGAAGTCAGCCAGTTTTCAACGTCTTGGATCCAGCTTCCAGTGTTTGTTAGGTTTGCTGGCCTCCTCTCTCACCTCAGATAGGAGAATTCAGAATTCCAATCCCAGGGAGTGTATGTGTATATCAAGCACTGACCAATTTAAGCAGCATTGTGGACATAAGGTCTGGGATGGGAGCATATGATTTGATATGATTTTTTTCTTTTGAAGATACTCATTTAAAATTCATGTTTAATTGATACTTTTTTTTAATCACAATCCTGTCCAGCTATTCCACCATCCCTTCAACATACCCACTCACCCAGTAAGCCTTCCCTTTTAACAGACTGAGAATTTAGCAAAATCAGCTGATATGGTGACCAACTCGTGCACCTGTGGCCCCTCAGCTCTTCTCTGGGTCTGTGATTAAACATTATTAGTTACAGAATATCAGGCACCCTTTGGGGCATTAGGGCATTTGTTTACTGCCTTATAGTCAGGTCCATATTGGCCTCCTGGTTCTGCTTTCTTTGTTCTGCCTCAGTTCATAGAATTCTTCCTTTGCTGTTTTTCTCCTGAATTCTTTAGTCATTGTTAGGACACAATAACATTTTATTAGATTCATGAAGCACAATTTGTTCACCTGTTTTTCAGTTTATGGGCATCTATTTTGTTTTCAATTCTTTGCTACCACAAAGGAGATGCTATGAATATTTTGGTGTGTATGTGGGGTTTCTTTCTCTTTTTAACTTTCTTTGGGTACATGGCCAGCAATAGGATCTTTGGATCAAAGGTACATAGGAATTTTGAAATACAAGGGGCCTCTATCACCTAGTCCACAGGTTTTCCTTTTGTCCTGGACCTCTTGAGCAGTCTGGTGAAACCTATGGCCTCAGAATAAGTTTTTAAATGCACAAAACAGAATATACGGGATTACCAAGAAAGTGAATATTATTCAAATAGTTGTCAAAATATATGTTTTAAAAGTCCACAGATCCCAATTTAAGAACCCCTGATTTCTGCCTCCTTGTTTTATAGAGCATGAGAGTAGAAGTGACTTTTCCATAGTTACTTCCAAAGGAGACAGTGGAAGAGTCAGGGTTCGAGGCCAGATCTTGTAACTCTAGGTCCCCAATACGCTCCACTTCATTGCCCTGGGCTTGTTGTCAGGGGACTTCGTCTTTGGCCCTGTTTTCCACCAACCTCCTTGTGTGACCTTGAGCAAATTGTCAGATCTAATTTGCCAAATGGAAATGATAATCCCTGTTTTGGAAATGATAATCCCTGTTCTGCCGCTGTACCAGGGTTGCTGTGAGGATCAACTGAGATAAGAGGGGAGAGGGTGCTTTGGAAAGTCAAAAGCCTTCCTCAAATTAGAGGGCTTATTGGGATTATGTGGCCTGGCCTCAGAACGGGGTACTGCTGGAAGATGTTGATTAAAAACTTGCCCATGTTCTATGGGTTTCAAAAGATTAAGCCCCAGCCCTTTTGCTAGTAAACACTTACCTTGATGCTGTGAGGTCTCTTATTTCCAAATGGTTTTTGGAAAATGAGAGAAAAGACAATGATTAACATAAAAAAAAATGATTGCTTTGAGTAGAGAGAAAAACAGCCGGGGCTTAGCTTCTTGATGACACAGGAGGTGGGAACTGAGAGACCTGTAACCCAATCCCAGCTTACTTAGGCCTGATGGGTTTTTGTTTTGAGTGGGAGCCTAATAATGTTTTTTCAGTGATGATGATGATGTCGCCCAAAGGCCAACGTTATTCACCTCAATGGGCAAGGTTCTTTCCTTTATGTACATTTGACGTCAATTGGGACCTTTTAGAGTGATTGCATAAAAAATAACTAGGAATTTCATGAATGAAAACATTTTTCTTTTGAAACACTGTAAGCTCTGTTATCCAGGAGGGGCAGGTAATAGCTGTTCGGGTTAATCAAATAAGCTCACAAGTAGAGGGCCAGACACTCAGGGTGTGCAGTGTTGTAGAAACCCATCTTGTTAAGTGCCTATGTGTCCTGGTGTAGATGAGGTCTGAGGCTGTGAACCCTGGAGCACCTTGGTCAGGACTGCAGGTGACCCATAGGACCACAGAAAGTCACACAGGCAGGATGTAGCTTGTCTCTTACATTGACTCACCCAAAAGAGGTGGCCAGAAAAGCATTGCCAAGGTGGAAGACTGGAAAAGGAAATGACTTGGCCTTGTGGTCAGATGGAGGGTGCCAGAGGGCTGAAGCCAGGTGCTTCAAGGCTCTGGAAGTCCAGGGAGCACATCCTCCTCTGGATCAGTTCGGTTCACTTCAACAGAAACATTTGACCAGGCCACTCCTTTGCTCAAAAAGCTTCAGTGGTTCTCTGTTGTCTCTAGGATAAACTATAAACACCTTAAGCTGGCATTTGAAACTGACTTTAACCCTTGGTTTCAGATCCATCTGATACACTTTCTGTTCCAACCAAACCAGCTTCCTTGCCATTCCCTGTTCAGAATATTCCATTTTCTACCTCCATGCCTAGAATGCTCTCGCTCCTTTAATTTTTGTACCCCCTAGCTCTTAAAAAGGCTTGATTCAAATGTTACCTCCTAAAAGAGGCTTTTACTGATTCCCCCAGTTAATGTTCTGCCCCTCCCCCTTAAATTATTTTGTATTGACTTGTCTGTATGCATAAGGTCTTTGAGGTCAGGAATTTTTTCATTTTTTGTCTTTGTATTAGCACAGTGCCCGGCACATAGTAGGCACTTACTTGAGTTGAATTGAGTAAACATCTACTGTGTTCAGGGCACCATGGTAGGCATTCAGATACAGCTCTCAAGTGGTCTTTGAGAGTTGCTCTGGCCATTTTGGAAGTGAGTCTTTACAGTTATGGCTCAGCTGGTCTTTGTACAACTCTAACTAACTCACAAGATATGAATGTTCACTAGAATAATGCCGTTGTCTGATCACCCACCCTTTGCTTGGATGCCTTCAGTGGCCTTGCTGGTCAACCCATTGGACAGCTCTTATATCAAGAAAATTCCATTTCCCTGTAACTTTTGTATCTTGGTCCTGGTCCTTCCTGTGGTCATTTTCATGTCATGTCATTTATTACATGATAGAGTTAGAGCTGGAAAGGACTTTCCAGGTCATCTAATCTAACCCCTTCATTTTACTAGATACTGAGTGACTTAGCCAAGGTTACATAGGATATACGAAGTAGAGCCAGGATTTGAACCTAGGTTCTTTGAGTCCAAGTCCAATGTCTTTTTCCACTCACATTCATGTGCTTTGTGGTTTTCAAAGGGCTTTCCTCATTTTAACTAGTATCATTTTATAGAGTTGGGAATCAGAGTGGGAAGTAAGCTGCCTTGTTCTTGTTATTCTTTTTGACCCCATTTGGGGTTTTCTTTTTTTTTTTTTTTTTTTTTAAAGCAATCGGGGTTAAGTAACTTGCTCAAGGTTACACGGCCAGGTGTTTTTGGGTGGGAGCTAAGTGTCTGAGCCCGGGATTCGATCTCCAGGTCTTCTCAACACTGGAGCCGGTGCTCTTACTGGCTGTGCTACCTGGCCGCCCCCATTTGGGGTTTTCTTGATGAAGATACTGGAGAGGTTTGCCATTTCCTTTTACAGCTCATTTTACAGATGAGGAAACTGAGGCAAACAGGGTTAAGTGACTTGCCTAGGAGCACATGGCTAGTAAATGTTTGAGGCTGGATTTGAACTTAGAAGGTGAGTCTTTCTGATACCAAGCCCATTGCTCTCTCTACTGCAGTGCCACCTAGCTGCCCCTAATGCTCCCTAAGGTCACTCAATTAGTGAAACATCAAAAGTAGCATTCTAAGCTGGATCTTAAAATCAGAGATTTAGGGCTGGAGGGGATCTTAGAGAACATCTTACCTAACTAACTTTCATTTTATGGATGAGGAAAGAGAGAGCCAGTCAGATATTAAGGACCATCTTGGAATAGTAGACAGAGGGCACTAGATTGGGGCCAGGAAGCCCCGCTGGGCTCAGATCTGCCTCAGGCACTTATTAGCTATGGAACTCTGAAGAAGTTACTTAGCCTTTATAGTCCTCAGTTTCCCCCTCTGTAAAATGAAAGGTTACACTGGATGGCCAACTCTCAATCTAGGATCCAAAGTGTGATTACCCACAAGCCCCTTCTCTTCTCTTGGCCTTAGTTTCCTCCTCTGCAAAATGAAGACTTGACCTGGATGCCTCTGGGGTCCCTCCCAGCTCTGATCTGTGCTCCTAGATGGGACCTTGGCTAAGTCATTTCACCTCCTTGGGCCTCAGTCTTCTGTAAATAGGAAGTTTGGAAACTCTCAGGTCCCTTCCAGCTTTGACTCTCTGGTCCTCTGACCTCCCTGAGGCTGGACAGTGTTGGAAGAGCTAGATCAGAGGCCCAGTTCTAATATTGACCATGTGACCCTAGACAGAACACTTACCTTCTCTGGGGGGTGGGGACAACATTTCAGCTGCTTCCCTGGATTGTTGTGAGGAATGGAAACTGGGCTGATCCTTACCTACAGTAAGTGGCAGAGCCAGAAACCAGAATTCTCTTTCTGGCACACGTTTGACTCTTCAATCACACTGGGGGTGAGGGGGTGATTGAGCTTGCTCCCTTCTTCTGGGGGCATTTGATTTGTCTTCTGGAGAGAATTCTTAGGTGGGGACCAAGTCTAGACTGATTATAAAAGCACCAAACACACATGCCTAAGGTGTGAGGAGATCAGCTACAAGCCAATAGCTGATGTGGGGAAACAATGCCCCATTGTAAGGAGGAGGGAGGCTCCAGAAGGTGATGGAATTCCCGGAGCTTCCATTCCCATTTTTCCCAGCAGCATTCAGCCCTGTGCAGGCCCTGGCTTGACAGGCCTCGACTCCAACTAGGATGAAAGTAAACACTAGCATAAATGAGGAGCTCATGCGTGCCCATGGATTTTTGGAAAAATTCCCTCTTTGCCTTTCATATCCAATTGTTCCCAAATGATGCTCAATGCCATCTTGGTGTGTCAAGGCGTGGCTGACTTGTGCCGAGCATTGCCAGGGAGGCTGCAGTGCTTCTTTGCCTGGAGACTGGGCTTCCTATGCCAGCTCCACCACCTCCTAGCTATGTGACCTAGGAAAGCCCTTTCTCATTTCCACATCTCAGTTTCTTTGAGTGGAATTTAAACTCCTTGAGGGTAGAGAATGTCTCTTTTTGATTTGTATACCCAGGGCCTAGCACTTTATAGGCACTGAATAAATGTTTATTAATTTATTGATTAGGGGGGGTTGGACTCTGAGGTAGGTGTCTTCCAGCATTAAGCATATGATCCTCCATGTTACTTTGAGCCTTCTGCTTCCGGTGGACCCCTCTCTCCCAAAGTCATCTCTAGCACTGAACTGACTCAATGCCTTGGCAAAAACCTGCCTCTCATTGTCACTGCCTACCTCTTTACTAGGCTCCCAGATTCCCTGAACCATGTGTTCTCTTTACAAGTCACCCTAACACCATCATGACCTCAGGCCTTGAGGAACAATTCTGTGAGTCATCTAATCATCTGCTTCCTTCACCTGTCATCTCCCCATCCATATTCTGTTTGGACTGATGCCTCAATTATTGGTACACTCCCTCTATCACTTTTTACTTTCCCTATCCCTGTGGTCAAAATCCCCAGCTGCTGAAAACAAATCACTTTCCCCTGCCCTACTTGGTGTCTGCTCATTTGTTCCCAATCACCTCAGCCATACCCTCCCATTGTCCTACCAGAGATCTGCCTGCCTCTTCTCCTGTGTCTCCATGGTTAACAAACTTCCTTTCATCAGAAACCTTTTTGCTTTTCTCATCCCTTTTATCTTTTGGCCCCCTCCTGATGACTCTGCTTCTCTGGCTACCCTTTCCAATCTCTCACTCCCCTCTCATTGCTCAAGATGGGGGAGTTGGGATGCTTCTTGCTCTCATCTCCACTCCAAATTCTCCTGCCACCGTCTCTCAGCAGCTTTTCCAAATTTATCACCCAATCCAAAATCTGAGGGCTATTATCTACTGACCTCCAAGATAGTCTCCCTCCTTTCTTGATGAGTCGAGCAAGTCTGGCTTGCTGTCTTTCTTTCCACTGTAACTTCTGCCCTCGTAATAGAGATCTTCAACATCTAAATGAATGTTCCCACAAATACCCCAACTTCACAGTTCTTTATTCTACCCATTTCCCATGACCTTGTCCTCTGCCTGTGCTATACCTAGACATGATTCATTCATTGATTTTGCCATCATCCACAGATGTTTCACTTTTCTGTTCATGAACTCTGAAATTCCTTTATTTGATACATAGGAACTGGGCAGACAAGTAGCAGAAAAAGGCAGAGGGGGGAGAGAGAGAGAAAGAGAGAGAGAGAGAGGGACAGAGAGAGAGAGAGACAGAGAGACAGAGAGAGACAGACAGAGAGAGACAGAGAGAGACAGAGAGAGAGAGAGAGAGAGAGA
>NW_027187369.1:9656191-9702294 GCF_028583685.1 Petaurus breviceps papuanus
GAGAGAGAGAGAGAGAGAGAGAGAGAGAGAGAGAGTGAGTGAGAGTGCGAGTGTGTAACCCATTTGCTCAGGATGGGAACCCTTGGGTTTACAGACTGGATTGAACTTTTAGCTGAATTTCACCTGGTCCGTCCCCCTGCCCAGTTGTCTGGGCATGATGTGGCATTGATCACAGGGGATCATTGTTCTGGCATATTGATTCACACTGCTTGCAGAAATATAGGGGTAGATTTTCTTTTGAAAAGTGTTTCTTCATATGCTTTGACCACTTATCTAGCAGAGAATGCCTTTTTTGGCTTTAAGGCTTTAATCTATATGTCTTGGACATCAGGTGCTTATTAGAGATATTTGATATAAAGATATTTTCCCCCAGTCCAACCACTTCCCTTTTTATACCAGCTGCATTTCATTTTGTTCTACCAAAGCCTTTTAATTTCATGTAATGAAAATGACCTATTTTCCTTTTTCTAATTTCCTCCTCCCTAGTTATTGCTATGGATGGTTCCTGGTCTGCTTCTCTTCTCATGTTTTTATGTTATGACCTTTTATATTTAGCTTCTGTATCCATTTTGAATTTATTACGATCTAAAGCTAATCCTTGCAAAACAAAATAAATTTGCTTCTCAGCCCTTTAGAATCTGGCTTCTGAGTCCACCTCTCCTCCAAGATTACCAGCTGTTAAATCCTCTTTGACCTCAGTTCTCACCCTTTTCTGTCCTCACTCTGGTTTTGGACAATGGCCACCTCGTCCTCTCTATGCCATCTCTTCTCCCAGCCTTCTCATTTCCTCCTCCATCAAGGTCTTTAATGTTTTCTCCACCCTTAAATTTCTGGGTACTTCCTTCTCTGTGAACATTTTCTACACTCCTAGTAGAATGTAAGCTCTTTGAGAGCAGGAAATATTGCCTTTTGTCTTTGTGCCCCCATTGCTTCAAAGAGTGTTTGACTCATAGGTAGATACTTAACAGACCTTTGAATTAACCCTCCATGGTATAGTGTGTGTGCGGGTATGTGTGCAAATGTGTGTGTTCATGCATGTGATTCCCATGTTGACACACATAGACACAGTATGGATAAAAGAGACATCTAAGAATCTGATTCAGCCCCTGAGGCCATGCCTAGCATCTGACTTGGTGGCTTAGCCTCTGGTGTCTGCTCATGGTACAAGGGCAGAAATCTGAAGCTGGTAAAGGCAGCCAGGGGCCTGTGCTTGGAGGTGCATGAAGCCCTGCTGGGGTGGGCCACATAGTAGGCAGAAGGCTTTGGGGAAGGGCAGGAGGGGTGGAAGTTTGGGTCACTTAGGTCAGAGAGTGAGTGGTAGAGGAAGTGAGGCATATGGCAGATAGGGCTCAATCCTTAGGTGGGGAGTGGGGCTCCAGTTTAGTTGAATGAGTGACTGATGGAGCATCTTCTCCACCCACACCCAACCCTCCTTGTTGGCTTGTTCTTGTTTGTTTTGATCCCTCCCCCCAACAGCCCTTCTTCCCATTGCCATCCCTGCCCATATACCTTTCCTTTTTATGATCTTTCTTTGTCTCACCTTCTTCCTCAGTCCACAGAAACATGTAAAGACAGGCAGCTTGGTGGAGCAGATCATGTGGTCAAGAAGCCCTGTACTCAAGGTGTTGAGACAGATCGAAAGAACGGTAGACCTGGAGTTGCCTCAGACCCTTACTAGCTGTGTGACCCTGGGCAAGTCACTTAATCTCTGTTTGCCTCAGTTTCCTCAGCTCTAAAATGGGAATGATAATAATAGCACCCACCTTCTTGTGAAGATCAAATGAGGTATCTTGTAAAGCACTTAGCCCAGTGCCTTAATTCCAGTGCCTTCTCTCTGTTGATAATTTCCTAGTTATTCCGCATAAAGCTTGTTTGTACATTGTTGCTTGCCTGTTATTTCCCCATTAGATTGTGAGAACCTTGAGGGCAGGGACTATCTTTTGCCTCTCTTTGTTTCTCTCAGTGCTTAGCACAATGCCTGTCACTTAGCAGGTGCTTAGTAAATGTTTGACTGACTGACCAGATGAAGAAGGTTTCCAAATAGTTAGGACCCTTGCCCACAGTCACTGAGCTGAACAGGATCTCCTGCCTTCCAGGTCTCAGGCCTGCTCTTTCTGCTGGCCTTTGCTGCTGTGCTGGGGTCATGGTAGCTCAGTAATTTTGTGTGATTGGGGTCTCAAAGACTGAAAGAAAAGGTGGAGAACAGTGTGTTGTTGTTTTGTGCTTGAGGACTTGATGGAAGATTACCTGGACCAAACTCCCACCTGGTGGAGAAGGGAACATGAGCTTAGGCTGCAGCCAGTCCCTTGAGGCACAGTGTCAGGAGGAAGGGAGGTTCCAGTCCCCCTGCTCCCAGCCCCATCTGTTTGGATTCAGAGTGTTGTGTTTAGTGCTGGCTGCCACGTTTTATGAAGGATGTTAATTAGCTGTTGTGGGTCCAGAAGGTGGTGATGAGAAAGGTGATGTCTTGAGATTATGCCATATGGGGTTGTAGTGAAATAAATAGAGATGTTTAGGCTTGAGATGAGGAGACTTGGCATCGAGATCATATGGTGGAGGTTTTAGAGGTGCGAAGGACCTCAGAGCCTATCTAGTCCCCCACCATTTTGCAGAGGAGGAAACTGAGTCACAGGGAGAGGGAGAGAGGGAGAGAGGGAGAGAGGGAGAGAGAGAGAGAGAGAGAGAGAGAGAGAGAGAGAGAGAGAGAGAGAGAGAGAGAGAATAACCTGTCCTAGGGTATATAAGTAGTCAATTGCAGAGCAAGGATTTGAACCTATGACCTTGGACTCAACATCCAAGACTTTTCCCATTACACTGTGCTACCTCCCCAGTGGTCATTGGCTGTAAGTATTTGAGGGGCTGTCATGTGGAAGAGGGATTAAACCAGTCCCAAAGATTGTTTTTTGAATGGTCGTTCAATTTGTCAGTGAACTAATAGTTTACATTTAAAAGAATACAACAATAAAACAGACAGCTCCGAGATAATGCCTAATGTCCAAGTGCCCAGAAAGGTCAGGGACAACACAGCCCACGGGGCTGGGGTCACACTCCCCCCACTTCTCCAGTCTTGAGTCCTGAGCTGGTGGAATGGTCTAAGTGGGGCAAGGCTATAGGAGACAGCAGGAGGTTGGTTCAGGCACTTGGTGATTGTCTTTTTTTTTCTGTACCATCTGCTTATTGGCTTTCCCCATCACCTGCCCTGAGGCTTGCCCCCATTTGGGGACAGAGAGGGACAATGACAATGTCAAATATTACACAGACAAGGTTTGTGTCTGGCAAAGCATTGAAAGGGGGTGGGGTTGGGAGTAAAGAAACTTTGATTCCAATCCCAGTTCAGCTATTTACTGGCTATATAACTTGGAACAAATCACTTCCCTTCTTTGAGACTCAGTTTCCTAATTTGTAGAATGTTTTCTTCTTGCTTAAGACTTGTAAGAATTACATGTGAATTACTGAAAGTGAATATTGGTGCAAGGATCTGCATTCAGAGACTGGGGGTTTACCTCCTGCTTTGGCTGCTACTCCCTGATTGGGGGTCATGTCCCCTCTTAGAACTGCAGTTTTTGACTGTAAAAGAAACGAGAGCTGATGTATGAGGATTGGTTGTTATATCACTTGTCTTTTACTGAACGTTTTTCAGCAAATTATCACTGATTAAGTGCTCTTGGCTAAAACATGCAGGTACTGGGTATGTTTGCACTGGTCAGCTTGGCTCTTAGACACTGACCTCCCAGATACCTTTGTCCAGCCATCCATCTTCTCCTAGTCTCAAATTTGGTGGCCTACACACAGGGAGGTGTTTCCAGAATGTTTGTTGAGTTGGGTTAGGGCAGAGACAGTGATGTCTCAGTGAAGCCACACTTCGTAGTTGCTCCCCCTCCCCCCATACTAGTCCTGGTTCTTCCTTCCCACCCCATGTAGCCTCTCTGGGTCTGCCACTGTGGAGGTACTCAGTTACGGGGGCCCAATGCCAGGTTTTAGAGCTTAGATCCATCATCCTGGGCAGAGAACTGAGATTCTAGAAACAGAGGGACCCCTGTGGCTACCGCCCTCCAGCAGGTTTGAAAATATGCAACACGTTTGGACTTGACAGTTCAAGATGTTTGTAGACAATCCCCCACCTTGACACATGCATACTTTCAAGAGGAAAAAGGTATGTGGGCCATGCAGTCTTGGTTCCCTTAGGCTATAGCTTGGAGTGATGTTCTTTGTCCAATGACAGCAC
The DNA here is from genome assembly GCF_028583685.1 of Petaurus breviceps papuanus. Lineage (NCBI taxonomy): Eukaryota > Metazoa > Chordata > Mammalia > Diprotodontia > Petauridae > Petaurus > Petaurus breviceps. The sequence continues at coordinate 9,660,417 of NW_027187369.1, forward strand.
TGAGCCGGCCACTAATGTTCACCATTCTCGCAAAGATACCATTTTATTTTACAAAACACAACATGTCGCCTCTCTTCCATTTACTATTTGGGAAAGAGACAGACGACAGAAAGACAAGACAGGACAAAATTGAACAGGCCAGAAGAGAGCTCCCAAGGAGACCGCCTTTGCAAAGGGGTGTCACAAAGAGAAGAGTGCCAGGAAGGCGGGGGTGCTGCGCCAGTAGGTCAGTGGACCAACCCAAAGAAACACAGCACATAAAGCAGGATGGCGGCCAGGAGCCCCAGCAAGGAATTCCCCGCCCCAAGGCTTCTCACACTATTGCCTTCTTTGCTCTGCTGGTTCAGAAGCTGCTTGTTCAAAGGGGCTTCATCCACTTCCAGGTCATATGCCAGTTCTGCAAAGAGAAAAGAAGGAAGTGTCAGCAGTGGTGCCAGATCCTGGGCCTTGTGCTCCCTTCTTCTGCTTTGGGAAAAAATGTGCATTATTTTCATAAAGGGCTTTCCATATTTCCTTATATTCCTCATACTCGAGAAGTTACATTAAGGTTCCATGATTTAACTATCTTGAGATGGCTGGGCATTTATAGCATCCCCCAATTACATATAATGCTGCTCTGAAATGTGGAACAGACAACTCTTTTGTTTTGCTATTTCATATAACACTTTCAGAGTGTGTTCCCAACAATGGAATTGTTGGCTTAGCCGGCAGGATGCTTTTTGGTAAACTTTCCTGCAACTGATAGTCTTCTTCTGAAAGATTCCACATTTCTAATTTCAGCAGCAGCGAATGTCTATGCATTGCTCCCCATTTCTCCCCATTGTGTTTACTTATTTTTTTCAATTTGATGGTTATGAGGTGGTACCTCTAAAGTTTTGTCTCTGCAATTATTTGTAAAGTTGAGTACCCTTTTCAAATGATTGTGCTTTGTGCTTCCCCACTTGAAAATTATTCATGTAATTTGAACATGTAGGGCCCAGGGTAGGGAAACTGCAGCCTCCAGGCCACATGTGGCCTTCTAGGTCCTCAGGTGTGGCCTTCTGACTAAGTCCAAATCCTTTTATGAAGGGGACTTACTATGTGAGGTTTGATTCAAAGGGTCACACTTAAGGACTTGGAGGGCCACAGGTGGCCTCAGGACCGCAGCTTCCCCACCCCCGCTCTAGGCCGTGTGCAGTATGAGTTATCACGATGACTTTTTACCAGTTCCTAATGTATTTTGCATGCCATGTCACCCTCGACTCTTTTCTCTCCCTCCCCTTCACCTCCTCCCATCTTCATTCATTTGCCCAAATTTGCTAGTACTGCTGCCACAACATCTCTCTCGTGTCTCCCTCTCTACACAGCCACATCCACCCCTTACTTGGGCTATTTTAAGAGTGCCCCTAGTTTCCCTCCTGTCCACTATGGCCTCCACACAATTGTCAAAAAGATATTCTTAAAGCAGAAGCATAACGGTGTCCCTCCTCTGCTCCAGCAGTGCCAGTGGCTCCCTATTTCCCCTGGAATAAATGCAAACTCTTTTTCAGCTGAACTGGCCTACTTGATGTTCTTTGGATGCAACATTTTCTCTTCGGTCAGGGTCTTTGCACAGGCACGGCTGAAATATTTCCCCTCCTTATCTTTGCAAAGTACCTGGCACATAATAGGCGCTTAACAAACACAGTATTTGTTAAACTCGATGGAGCTGTATTTCTCTTTTGTCTTTGCTGCGAGTATTCACTAATTATTCCAGTAATTTCCTAATAATCTCTGAGTTGTTGAATTAAAAAAAAATCTCCCCTTGACAATTGAGATAAGTCCTTTCATTCTGTGTTCTTTTATTCTTTTGAAGTTTCTCATCTGGCTGGGAGTTCCTGGGCTTTAGTGTATAAGAAGTTACAAATCAATTTTTCCATATAGATTTGGTAAATAATGCAGCCTGTCCTAGGGTTTGATTTGTCATAGATTTATTGAATGCACATTGTTCTATGTATTTGATACATCTATTCTGTCTCACTGATCTCTTTCTCTATGTGTGGCCCTGTATCAAATAATGATGACCATTTAGTGACATGTTTCAAAGTCCAGGAATATAAGACTGTCATTATCAACTGTTTTTCTCAGCATGCCTACCCCCTGCTACTCCTCCCTGCTTGGTTTCTCTCTAATTCTGCAAGGATGCATCTTTGTGTCACACTGGTTATATACATTATTTGAGGGAGTAGTATCATTTCTGCTATAATAATATGTCCCCTGCATAAACACTGAATAACCTTCCAGTTATTTAGGTCTTTCTTGATTTCAGTCATTATAGGTTTATAAGCCTTTCATAGGTCCTTTGTATTTCTATGTAAGCTATTTCACAAATATTTGATAGTTTAGGGGATTTATTTTTTTAATATATTTTCTTGTTCTTTATTTGGAATTAATATGGATGAGGATGGTTAATTCTGAATACTATTACTTTGCTGCACTTCATGCAGTTGGATTTTCTATATTATTGTGTTAGCTGCAAATAATGATATCTTGAGCTAACTTACAATGTTAAGGCCTTGATTCTCTTTTTCTTATCTCATTGAGGTGGTAAGAATTTTCAGTGTCTTGGCAAATAAAAGTAGCAAGAGTAAGAGTCTTTGCTTTCTGTCTATTTTTAGTGATAACTTTGCTAACATTTCTCCATTTCATATTTTATTGGCTCTTGTCCTATGGTAGATTTTTTTTACTTTGTTGAGGGAAAAATTCCTGTATAGCTGTTATTTTTTAAATCACAGATTATACGTGATCAAAAGTTTTTCTTTGTCTTGATTTTTTTTTAGTTTTTTAGTGCAAGTGTTTTGTCATTTAAAAATTTTAATTTCTCTGATCAAGCCTTGTCCATCTGATATAAACCCTGATTAGCCATGATGAGTAATTTATTTAAAGAATTGCTGGATACTATTGCCTCAGTGATACTCTTACTTGAACCCCCTCCTTAATAATAATAAGAGCTAATGGGGGTGGCTAGGTGGCGCAGTGAATAGAGCACCAGCCCTGGAGTCAGGAGGACCTGAGTTCAAATCTGATCCCAGACACTTAACACTTACTAGCTGTGTGACCTTGGGCAGGTCACTTAACCCCAATTGCCCTACCTTCCCCCTCCAAAGAAGCAAAAAAAATAAGAGCTAACATTTATATAGTGCTTACTATGTGTCAGGCACTGTGCTAAGCACCGTATAGTTTTTATCTCATTTGATTCTCACAAGAATCCCGGGAGGCAAGGTGCTCTTATTATTCCCATTTTATAGATGAGAAAGTAGACAGAGGCTATGTGACTTGCCCAGGGTCACACAGGTAGTAAGTGTCTAAGGCTGAGACTCAGGTCTTTCCCACCCTAGGCCTGGCACATTCCACTACCTAGCTGCCCAAGAAAGAAAGTCATTTAAAGAAAACCAACCACCAGGGCAACCTTGTTGCATGGTGTATACCATATTCTGTACCTTGATGCCTCTATAGAGAGGACAGAGGTAAAACCCAGTCAAGATGACAGAATAGCAGGAGGAAGTACAACAAAACTCTTCCCCCAACTATTTCACAAAGAACTATAAAATAATCAGGAAATCCAAGAAAAAATCACATTGAGTCTATTTCCAGCCCAGCTTGGCAAAGGGAGACAGGAAGAGAGGTCTGTTGAGCTTGGGGTCTGAGAATAGCCAGGTGCATGCCCTGGAGCCTTCAGCCCAGGTACTAGAGGAGCCTGTCTGTGGCTGTGCACCAGGGAAGGAGAGGTCTCAGGTCTGGCACATAACTTTGTGCAGGGAGCAAGAACAGTTGCCAATAAGCACTTCTGTCCCTACTCTGTGTTGTGTCACAGATCCACAGTACTCAGAGGAGCGGAGCCACACCTAGGAGTGGTGGTTCAGAGAAGAATGAAGTCACAGGCTCTAGGCTTTACTGAGTATGGAACAAATACAGAAGGAAGCAGCAGCTGTGTGGCTCTGATCTCAACACTGGCCAAATAAAAAGGACCAAGTCGGGAAGTAAGGCAAGAAGAATAACCAAAGAAACAAAAAAAGACCCACAAGAAGAAGCTATTATAGTGACAGAGACACCCAAGAAACAGACAAATAAGAGAAAGGCACCAGGGCATCTACCAGCAAATCCTCAAAGAATTTCTAAAAATGATGAAGAGGTTTCTTTTTTTTGTATTTTTTTTTAATTTTTAGTTAACATCATTCATTTCCACAAGATTTTGAGTTACAAATTTTTTTCCATCTTTCCCCTACCCACCACCCCAAAACAACAATCCCACTGAATATCTCCTCCCCCAATCTGCTCTTTCCTATATCTTCCCCCAACCCCCTCCAACTTTCTAGTAGGGCATGGTGGATCTCTATGCCCCAGTGCCCGTATAAATCATTTCCCAGTTATATGTAAAATAATAATAATAATGTGTATATACATGTTTAAACATTTGATTTTAAAACTTTGAATTCCAGATTCTTTCCGTCCCTTGTCACCCACCCTTACTGGGAAGTTAAGCAATTCAATATAGGTTGTACATGTGTAGCTATGCAATACATTTCCATAGTGGATATATTGTGAAAGACTGACTATATTTCCCTCCATCCCATCCCACCCCCCAACTTGTTCTATTCTCTACTTTGATCCTATCCCTTTTCAAAAGTGGGTGCTTCCAACTTCCCTCCCCCCCCAGCCTGCCCTCCCTTCCATCATCCCCCCTCTCATCCCCCTCCCCCTACTCTCCTGTAGGGTGAGATACCCTATTTAGTGTGTATGTCATTCCATCCCTAAGCCAAATTCATTGAGAATAAGGTTGACTCAGTCCCTTTTGCCTTCCTGTTCTTCCCCTCCATTGTAACAGTTTTCCCTTGCCTCTTCTGTATGAGATAGTTTACCCCATTCTGTCTCTCCCCATCTCCTCTCATTATATTCCTCTCTCAACTCTTAATATCACATTTTAAGTATCATCCCTTCCTATTCAACTGGTCCTGTACCCTCTGTGGTATGTATACCTGTACACATATATACACATACTCACATATGTATTCATATGCCCATATACCCTCCTATATAGACATATATGTATATATACATACATATATATTCATTCATCCCTTCAACTATTCCCATACTGAGAAAAGTTTCATAAGTTACAATTATTGTTTTTCCATGTAGAAATGTTAAGTAATTCAACTTTCATAAATTCCTTATGATTTCTTTTCCCTATTTACCTTCTCATGCTTCTCTTGCTTCTTGTATCTGAATGTCAAATTTTCTATTCAACTCTCATTTTTTTCATCAAGAATGCTTTAAAGTCCTCTATTCCACTGAATGACCATAATTTCCCCTGAAACATGATACTCAGTTTTGCTAGGTAGGTTATTCTTGGTTTTAATCCCAGGTCCTTTGACCTCCGGAATATCATATTCTAAGTCCTTCAATGCCTCAGTGTAGAAGCTGCCAGATCCTGTGTTATCCTGATTGGGTTTACACAGTATTCAAATTGTTTCTTCCTGGCTGCTTGTAATATTTTCTCCTTGATCTGGGAACTCTGGAACCTGGCTGTAATATTCCTAGGAGTTTTCTTTTTGGGATCTTTTTTCAGGAGGTAATCGGTGGATTCTTCCAACCTCTATTTTGCCCTCTGGTTCTAAAACATCAAGGCAATTTTCCTTGAGAATTTCTTGGAGGATGATTTCTAGATTCTGTTTTTTTTATCATGGCTTTCAGGTAGTCCAATAATTTTTAAATGATCTCTCCTGGATCTATTTTCCAGGTCAGTGGTTTTTCCAGCGAGATATTTCACATTGCCTTCTATTTTTTCATTTGTTTGGATCTGTTTAATAGTATCTTGATTCCCCATAAAGTCACTAGCTTCCACTTGTTCCAATCTAATTCTGAAGGAATGATTCTCTTCAGTGAGCTTTTGAGATTCTTTTTCCATCTAGAAAATTTGGCTTTTTAAGGCATTCTTTTCATTGGCTTTTTGAGCCTCTTTTGCCATCTGAGTTAGTCTGTTTTTTAAGGTGTTATTTTCTTCAGTCAGGTTGTTGACTCTCATTTCATAATTTTCTTGCATTGTTCTCATTTCTCTTCCCAATTTTCCCTCCCCTTCTCTTATTTGGTTTTCAAAATCCTTTTTAAGCTCCTCTATGGCTTACAAGCAGCTTGGAAGCTTCTGGTGCAGGAGTTCTGACTTTGCTGTCTTCCTCCTGTTACATCCTTTTTTGTCCCCAAAAAAGGAATCCAGAGTCAGATCGCTGTGCTTGCCTTGCTTCCCTCATTTGCTCATGTTGCCACTCACTTACTTGACTTTTGAGCTTTTTGCCACAGTAGAACTCTGCTACTAAGGAGGGGAGCTTTGTCCCAGTTGCTGGGGTTTTCGCAGCTGCTGGAGCTATTAGTTGGGTGCCTTCTCTGAAGCCTCCACATGCTCTGGAAAACTGGTCACATACCCTAGGACCTCCACCCTAGAGTACAATCCAGATCTAAGCAGGTTAAAGCAAGAGTGATTACTCCTCAGACTGGTTGCTTGTTCCTCCTACAATCTGCAGACCAGGAACTCTGAAGCAGCCACTTGGTGGTGGCTACATGGCCACAGCGCCTCAGCCACTTCTTCCTCTAGGGGGTAAAGGCCTGCCTGCACTCCTAAACTCCCAGTTCACAAAGTCCACACTGCACTGACCTCTTACTTTGTCCTTAGCATCTATGGGTTGATAATCCTGAAAATTTTAACAGCTGCTGGTGATCTGAAGTCCCTCCTGCCAGCAGCTGGTTGTAGCTCCCTTGAGGCTTGTGTGGGGCTAGGCTCGGCTCCCAGAGTGCTGCGCTGGCAGACTCCTGCTGGCCTGCCAGGCTGTTCTCAGCAGGAGGTTAGCTTTTCTGTGTCATTTTGTGGGTTCTGTAGCTCCAAAGTTTGTTCAGAGTCACCTTCTACTCCACCATCTTGAAGAGGTTTCTTTTAGAAGAGCTAAACATGATTTTATAAATGAAATGATAAGACTAGAGGGAAAAATTAGAAAAGATTTGTGGATTTGTGGAGATTTGTGGAAAATTGTGGAGATTTGTGGAAAAAAGAATTGAAAAGAGAATTAATAGCTTGGCATAAGAGGTACAAAACTTTGGCCAAGAAAAACACTCCCTTAAAATTAGAATGGACTAAATAGAAATAAATTACTTCACAAGATAGCAAGATTTAATAAAATAAAAAAAGAAAATAGAAAAACATCCCATAGCGAATACAACTGACCTGGAAAACATATCAAGGAGAGATAATTTAAAAATCATTGGATTATCATAAAACCATAACCAAAAATAAGGGAATTCTCATCTTTCAAGAAATCTCCAAATAAAATTGCCTGGATCTTAGAACCAGAGGACAAAGTGAAAATAGAAAGAGTCTGCTGGTCAGTTCCTGAAAGAAACACCAAATAAAAGCTCCCAAGAAAAATATAGCCCAAATCCAGAGCTTCTAGGTCAAAGTAAAAGTACTGCTAGCAGACCAAAAGAATTCAAATACTGAGGAGCCGCAAAAGTACCATATAGATTTAGCAGCCAGTAGTAGAAAGGAAAAGAGAGGGGAGAGGTGAAGAATATTATTCATTATAATTTCTCATGGTTTGGTCTTTTCTGTTATCATTCATGTCACTAGAACAACTAGTGTGCATTGATATTTGGGTTCTGCATTATTTCCTCTATCACTTCAGAGAAGTCTTACAGAGTTCCTCTAAATTTCTCATATTCTTCATTTCTTTCAGCAAAATGATGTTCCTAATGAATTTTTGGTTCTTAGCCTTTTTTTCCTTCCATACTTAGTGCTTTGAATATTTTTGTCTGTATTGGACCTGTCTGTCTTTGCCCTCCTTCAGATATATGCCCAGAAGTGGCACCACTGGGTCAAAGGCTATGAACAGTATACAGACTTTCTCACCACATAATGGCAAATTGTTTTTAAAAATGGTTGGACCGGTTTCTTTCCACAACCTTTCCAACAATGGCTTGCATTTTGGATCATGCTTGTTGATTCCTAAGCTGTTTAAAATATTTTTATTCGTAAATTTGTTTTTATATCATTTGTTTCCAAAAATATCTTCCCCACTTAGAGATCCATTCCTTCAAAAATAGTAAAGAGGAAAACAAATTAGTTTAACAAAACTAACCAACAGAACAACTGAGTCGGACAGTGCTCCACACCCATATTCTTCCATGTCTGCAAAGAAGGGAGGGAGGTATAGTCTGATATTTTGTGGGGAGGAGGGGTGTCCAACTTTGTTCATTATGATTACACAGGCACTCAGCACACATAGTGGTCATTATGCATATTGTTCTTCTGTTTTTGCTTACTTCTTTTTGCATAAGTTTATATAAGTCTTCTCTGTAGTCTTCATATTCAGCATTTCATGTGGTGTAATAATATTTTATTACATTGATATTCCAAGACTTTTTGACCTATTCTCCAGCTGATGGGCATAGATTTTGTTTCCAGTTATTTCCTATTACAAAATAGTTACAATTCTATGACTAGTTTGGCGTATGGACCTTTCTGTCTTTGACTTCCTTGGTATATATGCCTTGGGACACCCTTATTTTGGTGTAGCCCATCTGACAGTGGGATCTCTGGGTCAAAGCGTCTCAGTGGTCCCAATGGATTGCTCCATTTCAAATTATTTTTCAGAAATGGCCCAATTCACAAGTCCTCCAAGAATATATTAGTATGCCTATTTTCAAAATTCCCCAAATATTGACTATTCCTATCTTTTGTCATATTTGTCTGTTTGCTGTATGTGAAATGAAATCTGAGTTGTTCTGATTGAGAGGCAGCTATGTGGCCCATTGGAGAGGGAGTTTGACCTAGACTAGAGTAAAAAATATTTGAGTTCAAATTATACCTCAGACACTTATTAGCTGTGTGGTCCTATCTGTTTCAGTTTCCTTATCTGTAAAATAGGGATTATAATAGCACCTGCCTTCCAAGGTTGTTGTGAGGATCACATGAGACGATATCTGTAAAACACTTTGCAAACCTTCAAGCCATATATAAATGCTACCTGTCGTTGTTATTTTTGTTTGCATTTCTCTTATTTAGCAATCTTTTACACATAGTTGTTAATGGCCTGAAGTTCTTCTTTTCATAACTGTTGTGATTGTGTGAATACCTTATAGACAAGGTGCTACTAAAAGTCTTTTGAGACACTCTTCTTTGGAATATTGGACCGTTATTAGAGCTATTTTCTGCTATGGGTTTTTTTTTCAATTGATTGTGATCACCTCTATCCCTTTTTTGGCTAATAATTCTCCCACCTACCACCCCTAGCCAGAGTTGTGAAAGCTACCTACCTCATTTTCTTTTCTTTTTTTTTAAATAAACTTTAATATTTAGGTAGCATATTCATGTTCAGCTAACTGGCAAAAGAGGTTTAAACCATAGAACTAGGATTATCTATTCTTCATACATTTTTGTATCTTCCTAGTTGTTAACATCTTGGTTTTTTTTTCCTCATTAGAATGTACCCTCAGGGGAGAAGCTATCTTTTTGCCTTTTGTGTTGACTTGAATTTTATTATTTTTTTCAAGCTCTATAAAATATCACCTTGATAGCTAAGTATATTACTGAATATGCTTCTAGATCTCCTTTGCTGGATCTTCTTCCAGATTGTGCCCTCTAACAAAAGGTGTCCCTCGAGGCTCGGTCCTGAGTCCCTTTTCTCTTCTCCCTCTATATTATTTCACTTGATGACTCATAAGCTCCCATGGATTTAATAACTATATGCTGGGGCAGCTAGGTGGTGAAATGAGTAAAGTGCCGGCCCTGGAGTCAGGAGGACCCGAGTTCAGTTCTGGTCTCAGACACTTAACACCCACACAAAAAAACTAGCCATGTGACCTTGGGCAAGTCACTTAACCCCAATTGCCATCCAAAAGGCAAATAAAACAAACAAACTATATGCTGATGATTCTCAAATCTACTTTTCCTTCCCCAATCTCTCTGTTGACCTCCAGTCTCCCATCTCCAACTGCCTTTCAGAGATCTGAATTGGATATTCAGTAGACATCTAAAACTCAACATGTCCAAACCAGACCTTCCTTAGCTTTCCTTTTCAACCTTCCCCTCCTCTACCTTATCTATTACTACAGAGGGGCATCCTCTCAGTCCCTCAAGTTCATTTCTTGACTCCTTCCTCATACACCTGATAGTGTGTTGCCAAGATGACACATTCTGTTGATTTTAATTTTGCATCATCTCTTGAACATATCCCTTTCTCTCCTCAGACACTGTCCCCATCCTGGAGCAGGCCCTCATCGCCTCTCACCAGGCTATTGCAATAGCCTGAGGGTGGGTTTGTTTGCCTCAGGTCTCTCCCCTTTCCAATCCATCCTCCATTCAGCCACTACAGTGATTTTCTTACAGCTCAGGTCTTACCATGCCACTTCCTATTCAGTAAACTCCAGTGGCTCCCTATTACCTTCTAGGATCAAATATGAAATGTTTTGCTTGGCATTCAAGGTCCTTCATGACCTAGTGTCCTACTTTTCCAGCCTCTTCATGCCTTTCTCCCTGCCACCTGCCACTGGTCTCCTGGCTGTTCCATAAAAAAGGCACTCTTGTCTCTTGGCTTTAGGCATTTTCTCTGGATGTCCCCCATGTCTGGAATGGAAAGGGAGAGCCCTTATCAACTTCACCTACTGGCTTCCCTGACTTCCTTTTCCAATGAAAATCCCATCTTTTTTGCCTTTTTTTGAAGGGCAATTGGGGTTATGTGACTTGCCCAAGGTCACACAGCTAGTGTTAAGTGTCTGAGGCCAGATTTGAAATCAGGGCCTCCTGACTCCAGGGCTGGTGCTTTATTCACTGTGCCACCTAGCCGCCCTGAAAATCCCATCTTTTTAGCAAGCCTGTCCTAACCCCTCTTAATTTGAACACTTTTCTTCTGTTAATTATTTCCTATTTATCATGTACATAGCCCGTTTATATTGGTATTTGTTTTCATGCTGTCTCAACTGTTGGATTGTGAGCTCTTTGAGAGCAGAAGCTATTTTTTGTTTCTTTTTGCATCTTTACCACTTAGCACAGTGTCTGGAATACAGTAGGAGCTTAATAAATATTTATTGATTAACAGAGAGAGCTGAGTGGTTGGAATCAGAAAGACATGAGTTTGAATGCTGCCTCAGACAGTTACTAGTTGTGTGACCCTGAGCAAGTCACTTAACTTCTTTTTGCTTCATTTATCTCATCTACAAAACTAAAACAGGGATGATAATTGCACTGAATCCACAGAGTTATTATGAGATCAAATGAGAGAATGTATGTAAAGTATTTCAAATTCCTTAGTCATTCAGTTTTTCAGTTGTGTCAGACTCTTCAAGACACCATTTGGGGTTTTCTTGGCAGAGATACTGGAGTGGTTTGCCATTTTGTTCTCTAGCTCATTTTACAGGGGAGGAAACTGAGGCAAATGACATTAAGTGACTTACCCAGGCTCACACAGCTAGTAAGTATCTCGTACCAGATTTGAACTCAGAAAGATGAGTCTTCCTGACTCCAGGCCCAGCAGCACCTAGCTACCCCATAATTCTTAAAGCCTATATAACTAGCTATTAGTAGTAGTGTGTACTTTGATAGACTTACTCCCGGATATTTCATGGATTTTTGTATACTTTTAGTGTAATTTTCCTTTCTACCATTTCCTTTTGTTATTGCTTGATAGAAAAGGTGGCAATTTCTGTGGGCTTATTTTGTATCCTGTTACTTTACTGAAGCTATTAATTGATTCAGTTAGAAAACTTAAATGATCATCAAACCAAGTAAACCATCATGTCATCAGAAAATAGGGAGCTTTATCTATTACATGCTTTTAATTTCTTTCTTAACTTTTTTTTCTAATAATACTGTTAACATTTTTAGAATTATAGCAGATAACAGAAGGCAAAGGAGGAGGCAGCCCTGCTTTATTTGCATATTCATTAGAAAACCTATAATGGTTCCCCTTTTGTATATAATGCTGGCTTTTGGGTTTAGATATATTTTTAAGTCATATTAAAAAATGTTCTTATTCTGCCTATGCTTTGTAGGGTTTTTAGCATAAATGAAGGTTTTACTTTGTCAAAAACTTTTTTGGCATCCATTGGTATAATCATCTGGTTTTGGATGTTCTACTTTTTACAAAGATTAATGATGGTTGTTTTCCTAATGTTCCAACATCCTTGGCTCTTTAGTATAAATCCCAAGTGTAAACTTGATCATATTGAATAATTTTTTGGATGTATTGCTGTAGTTACTTTTTGCCAAGATTTTATTTTAAAAATTTGAATCCATATTCATTAGAGTTGTTTCATTTCCTTTTGCTATTAGTGATATGGAACATTTTCTTTCACATTTCTTCTAAAAGCTGTTTGTTTGTATCTTTAGACCTATTGGAGAATGGCTTTAAGTCTTACATAGGGAAATCAACACATCTGTGTATATTAATTATGTTGATTGTTTTTCCCAATGTTCAAATCTTCTTGCATCCCTGGTATAAATCCAACTTGATCATGTGGATAATTTTTGGATATATATTTATTTATATATAATGGTTTTGCCAGGATTTTATTTAATCAGTAGAGTTGTTTTATTTACATTCCTCTTACTGTCAGTGATTTAGAACTTTTAAAAATTTCTTCCTCCAAAAGCTATTTTCTCCACACTTTTTGACCTGCTGGAGAATGCCTCTTGGTCTCATATAGAAAATCAATACAAAACTATCTGTATATATCCCATGGGTTTCAGAACTCTTTTAAATATTTGATATAAAACTTCTCCTAACTGACAACTTCTCTTCTTGGTTTAACTACATTGTATTTGTATAATGTCAGGGGCATAGCATTAAGAGCATTTATAGACATCCCGAGTGTCTTGCTGTTTAGTGCTAAGATGGTTTGTAAGTACTGCTATAAATGTCGATTTTTGTGGATTTATTTTTTAAGTTATAGTTTTTCTGAAGGGATTAGTTGTCTTGAATAATAATATTAGCTAGCCTGTATATATCATTGAAATTTTGCAAAGTACTTTAGAAATATTATTTTATCCTCACAACAGCCCTGGGAAGTATGTGCCATTATTATTTCTATTTTACAGATGAGGAAACTGAGAGGTTAAGTACATTTCTCAAGGCCATGTAGCTAGTAAGTGTCTTCAGGCTGGATTTGATCTCAGGTCCTCCCAACTACAGAAACAGCACCATATCCACGCCCTCGCCTAGGTGCTTTAGAGTTCTTCAGATTTTCCAGCATTAACTAAGCAAATCTATATGTCATTTGAAAGTAAGGATAATTTATATCCATTGCTAATGTCTATGCTTTGACTCTACTGTAGTAGAAAGAGCCTAGACAGGAATCAGAGGACTGAGGTTTGAGTCTTTGATCTCCCTCACCTGTACCTGGGTTATTTTAGGAAAGTCATTTCTACCTATCTGGGTCTCTGACTCCTTATCTGTACAGTGAAGAGAGTAGACTGAGCAATAATCTCCAAGGTTCCTTCCAGCTTTCAAGCTATATAATCATGTGTCCTTCTGTAGTCATATTTGTAGAACTAGACTTTCTAGAATGATGTAAAATACTGTGGGGAGAGGAACATCCTTGTTTTTCTCCAGTAGTATTTGGGACAGCTTCCACCGTTTTACCTTTGCAAATAATACTAGTTCTTGTCTTTAAACATATTTTTTAAAGTTCCTATTAAAGAGAGGTGTTCTGTGCCTATACTTTTTAGACTTTTCAACATATGGGAATGTTTTGTTTTGTCAAAGGGTTTTTTCTGATCCTCTTAAGATGATTGTAAGTTTAAAAATATTACCTTTTTTTCCTTTTTTCCCCATTTTTCAAATGCTTTAACTTCTGATTTACATCATTTGTTTCTGCCAGATTTTGAGTTACAAATTTTCTCCCCATTTTTCCCCTACCCACTGCCCCAAAACAGCAGTCCCACAGGATATCCCCTCCTCCAATCTGGCCTCTCCCATATTTTCTCCCATACCCCTTTTGACTTTTCCAGTAGGGCATGGTGGATCTCTATGCCCCAGTGCCTGTATATCTTATTTCCCAATTACATGTCAAATAGTATTAATAATATATATATATATATATTTTTAACATTTGATTTTAAAACTTTGAATTCCAGATTCATTCCCTTCCTCCCTTGTCACCCACCCTTACTGGGAGGATAAGTTCAGTATAGGTTGTACATGTGTAGCTAATGCAAAACAATAACATAGTAGCTATATTGTAAAAGACTGACTATATTTCCCTCCCTCCTATCCCACCTCCCACTTATTCTATTCTCTAGTTTGATCCTGTCCCTTTTCAAAAGTGGATGCTTCCAACTTCCCTCCCCCCCAGCCTGCCCTCCCTTCCATCATCCCCCCTCTCATCCCCTTCCCCCCTACTCTCCTGTAGGGTGAGATACCCTATTTAGTGTGTATTTCATTCCCTCCCCACGCCAAATTACATGAGAATAAGGTTGACCCATTCCCTTTTACGTTCCTATTCTTCCCCTCCATTATAACCATTTTCCCTTGCCTCTTCTATATGAGATAGTTTACCCCATTCTGTCTCTCCCCATCTCCTCTCATTATATTCCTCTCTCGCCTCTTAATTTCACCTTTTAAGTATCATCCCGTCCTGTTAAATTGGTCCTGTGCCTTCTATCTATGTATAACTGTAAACATATATACACACATTCACATATGTATTCATATACCCATATACCCTCATATATATATTTCTATTCCCTTCAACTATTTTCATACTGAGAAAAATATCATCAGTTACAATTATTGTTTTTCCATGTAGGAATGTTAATAGCTCAACTTTGTTAAGTTCCTTATGATTTCTTTTCCCTGTTTACCTTCTCATGCTTCTCTTGCTTCTTGTATCTGAATGTCAAATTTTCTATTCAACTCTGGTTTTTTCAGCAAGAATGCTTGGAAGTCCTCTATTCCACTGAATGACCATATTTTCCCCTGAAACATGATACTCAGTTTTGCTGGATAGGTGATTCTTGGTTTTAATCCCAGGTCCTTTGACCTCCGGAATATCATATTCCAAGCCCTTCGATCCCTCAGTGTAGAAGCTGCCAGATCCTGGGTTATCTTGATTGCGTTTCCACAATATTCAAATTGTTTCTTCCTGGCTGCTTGTAATATTCTCTCCTTGATCTGGGAATTCTGGAACCTGGCTATAATATTCCTAGGAGTTTTCTTTTTGGGATCTTTTTCAGGAAGTGATCGGTGGATTCTTTCAACCTCTATTTTTCCCTCTGGTTCTAAAACATCAGGGCAGTTTTCTTTGAGAACTTCCCAGAGGATGATTTCTAGGTTCTTACTTTGGTAATGGCTTTCAGGTAGTCCAGTAATTTTTAAATTATCTCTCCTGGATCTATTTTCCAGGTCAGAGGTTTTTCCCATGAGATATTTCACATTGCCTTCTATTCTTTCATTTGTTTGGATTTGTTTAACAGCATCTTGATTTCTCATAAAGTCATTAGCTTCCATTTGCTCCAATCTAATTCTGTAGCAATGATTCTCCTCATTGAGCTTTTGAGATTCTTTTTCCATCTGGCAAATTCGTCTTTTTAAGGCATTCTTCTCTTCATTGCCTTTTGGAGCCTCTTTTTGCCATTTGAGTTAGTCTATTTTTTAAGGTATGATTTTCCTCAGTCAGGCTGTTGACTCTCATTTCATAATTTTCTTGCATCGTACTCATTTCTCTTCCCAATTTTTCCTCCACTTCTCTTATCTGCTTGTTAAGGTCCTCTGTGGCCTGTAGCCAGCTCATATTTTCCTTTGAAGCCTTTGGTGCAGGAGTTCTGACTTCACTGTCTTCCTCCTATTCCATGCTTTGCTTCTTTTTGTCCCCAAAATAGGAGTCTAATGTTGGAATCTTCTGTCTGCTTTGTTTCCTTTGCCTGGTCATGTTGCCCCTCAGTCAATTGACCCCTGGGCTTTTTGCCACAGTAGGACTCTGCCACCAGACAGGGGAGCTTTTGTCCCAAACACTGGGGCTTTCTCAGCTGCTGGAGGTATTAGTTGGGTGCCCTCCTCCCTGAGGCCTCCACATGCTCTGGCAAGCTGGTCATGCACCCCAGAATCTCCACCCTAGACTGCAATCCAGATCCAACCAGGTTAATGCAAGAGTGATTACTCCTCAGACTGGTTGCTTGGTCCCCCTAGACTCTGCAGGCCAGGAGCCGGAGCTGCCACATGGTGCTGGCTGGCTGTGCTGGTGTCTCAGTGGCTTCTCACCCCAGGGGCAAAAGCCATGCACTCCCACTTACTGGGTCCAAAAGTCCAGACTGCACTGACCTCTCACTTTGTCCTTTGCATCTATGTGTTGATAATTCTGGAGACGGCCACAGCTGCTGCTGATCTGGAGTCCCTCCTGCCGGAGGCTGGTCAGGCCCGCCCTGGGGCTAAAACTTCTGGCTCATGCGGGCCTGGGCTCAGCTCCCAGAGCACTGCGCTGGCCGATTCCTGCTGGCCTGCCGAGCTGTCCTCAGCGGGAGGTGAGCTTCTCTGTGTCATTTTGTGGGTTCTGCAGTTCCAAAGTTTGTTCAGAGTCCCCTTTTTACATGGATTGGGGAAGGTGGAAGCTGGAGTCACAGGGAGGTCCTGCTTCTACTCCGCTATCTTAACTCTGCCAGTTTAAAAATATTACTAATTATAGGCATTGTTTTCTTTTCTTTTTCTTGCTTTTTGGAGGGCATTTGGGGTAAGTGACTTGTCCAAGGTCGCACAGCTAGTCTCTGTGTTAAATGTCTGAGGCTGCTTTGGAACTCAGGTACTCCTGACTCCAGGGCTGGTGTTCTATTCACTGTGCCACCTAGCTGCCCCTATTGTTTTCTTAATATTGAAGCATACTTGCATAACTGGTATAACTCCAACTTGGTGATAATCTTAGATATATTGCTGTAGTCTCTGTGCTAAGATTTTATTTAATATTTTCCCCTCAATATGCAATAGTGAGCTTGTTTTATTATTCTTTCTTTCCTTGAATCCTTCCTTAGTTTGGGTATCAGGACAATATTTGTCTTGTAAAGGCATCTTATTCCAGTGCCTTCATTTTCAGTTGTTAAGAATAATTTTTGTAGTATTAATTTATCTTTTAATATCCGAAGAAATTGACTAGTACCTTGACCTAGACTATTTCTCCACCCTCTCCTTTCGGTACTTCATTTCAGACTTATTCTATTTTTCTTTTGGAAACTGAGTTGTTTGGGGATTTCATTTCTTAACATGAGAATTTTACAGTTTTGTAGATAAATAGCCATTTATTTTTATTTCCTCTTTGTGGTGAATTCACCTCATTCTTTTTTATTTTCCTCCTTTTTTAATCAGGTTAGCTAATGGCTTATCAGTTTTGTTAGTATTAAGCAAAACTCTTGGCTATTTCTATAGTCCTTTTCTTTTGATTTCTTTTCCTCTCCTCTGATCTCTAAAAGTTCTTTCTTTTGTGCTTTTTGCAGTTAACTTGTTGATTTTTCTAGTGTTATTTTTTTCTAAAAAAAAATCATATCGTTAATCTTTTTATTTTGTTGGTATGTGTATAGAGATAGATTTTTTCCTATGATTACTTTAATTGTATCTCCAAAATGTTGGTATGTGGCTTTACACAATTGTTTCTATGAATTGTTATTTGACTCACTTGTTCAATATATCACTACATAGTCTCCATTTAGATCTGTATTACCAGTTTTCTTATGTTATGGTAGATAAAGGAGATATTTTATATTTGCTTCTTTTTGTATTTATAATTTCTTTGTGTGCCTAGACTCTAGTTAAAATTTCTCCCTAGCTGAAAACTGCTCTCTGCATTTTCTGTTCTTGTTTTCCCCCTAATTATTCTTGGTTGAAGGACAAGGGCTTTGATTAGCATTTCATGACTAGTGAAAGGTTTGGGGAAGAGCTAAGTCTTCTGATCTTACCATCTTCCCTGGAATTCTTCTTTTGTATGTGTATCATTCCTATGTATGTTGTTGGTTCAGAACTATGGTTCCCTTTCCTCAGCCCATGTAATCCCTTCCCAATTGTGTCTTCCATTTTAGTCAACCAACAAGGGCCTTATCACTAACCCATTTTAACCACTAAGACAATCTATGCGTTCATGGAAACTGATAGGGATCATAATTTAAGTAGATTTTATTTTTGTTTTTCTGCTTTTATTTTGCAGCGTTTTATGTCTTTCTTTTGTTTTTGTCTTTGTTTTTAACATTTGTTTTTAAACCTTCGATTTCCAGATTCTTTCCCCTCTTCCCTCCTCACACACCCCCACTGGGAAGACTAGTAATTCAATATAGGTTGTACATGTGTAGTTATGCAAAACATTTCCACAGTAATTATATTGTGAAAGACTAACTATATTCCCCTCCATCCCATCCCACCCCCCACTTATTCTATTTTTCTCCTTGGAACCTGTCCCTTTTCAAAAGTATTTGCTTCTAAATACCCTCTCCCCAATCTGCCCTCCCCTCTATCATCCCCCCTCTTATCCCCTTCCCCCCTATCTTCCTGTAGGGTAAGATACCCAATTGGGTGTGTATGTTATTCCCTCCTTAAGCCAAATTCAATGAGAGTAAGGTTGCCCCATTCCCTTGCACCTTCCTGCTCTTCCCCTCCATTGTAACAGTTTTGTCTTGCCTCTTTTATATGAGATAATTTACCCTATTCTATCTCTCCCTTTCTCCTTCTCCCATTATATTCCTCTCTCATCTCTTAATTTTATTTTTTTAGATATGATCCCTTCCTATTCAACTGATTCTGTGCCCTCTGTCTATGTATACATGTACACATACTCACATGTATTTATACACACATACACCCTCCTATACATACATATACAGGTATATATACATATATAATATATATATATATATTCACTTCAACTGTCCTCATACTGAGAAAAGTCTCATGAGTTACATTTATTGTTTTCCCATGTAGGAATGTAAATAGTTCAACTTCAATAAGTTCCTTATAGTTTCTTTTCCTGTTTACCTTCTCATGCTTCTCTTGCTTCTTGTATCTGAGTGTCAAATTTTCTATTCAACTCTGGTTTTTTTTTCATCAAAAATGCTTGAAAGTCCTCTATTTCATTGAATAACCAAGTTTTCCCCTGAAATATAATACTCAGTTTTGCTGAGTAGGTGATTCTTGATTTTAATCCTAGTTCCTTTGACTTCCAGAATATCATATTCCAAGCCCTTCAATCCCTTAATGTGGAAGCTGCTAGATCTTGTGTTATCCTGATTGTGTTTCCACAATACTCAAATTGTTTCTTCCTGACAGCTTGTAATATTTTCTCCTTGACCTGGGAACTCTGGAATTTGGCTATGATATTCCTAGGAGTTTTCTTTTGGGGATCTTTTTCAAGAGGTGATCAGTGAATTCTTTCAATTTCTATTTTGCCCTCTGGTTCTAGAATATCAGGACAGTTTTCCTTGAGAATTTCTTGGAGGATGATTTCTAGGCTCTTTTTTTTGATCATGGCTTTCAGGTAGTCCAATAATTTTTCAATTCTCTCTCCTGGATCTATTTTCCAAGTCAGTGGTTTTTCCAATGAGATATTTCACATTGCCTTCTATTTTTTCACTTGTTTGGATCTGTTTTATAGTATCTTGATTTCTCAGAGTCATTTGTTTCCATTTGCTCCAATCAAATTTTGAAGGAATTATTCTCTTGAGAGAGTTTTTGAAATTCCTTTTTCACCAGGCAAATTTGGCTTTTTAAAGCATTCTTCTCCTCGTTGGCTTTTTGCACCTCTTTTGTCATTTGAGTTAGTCTATTTTTTTTAAAGCAATTGGGGTTAAGTAACTTGCTCAAGGTTACACGGACAGGTGTTTCTGGATGGATGCTAAGTGTCTGAGCCTGGATTCAATCCCCAGGTCATCCTGACACTGGGGCCGGTGCTTTTACTCACTGTGCTACCTGGCCGCCCGTGTTAGTCTATTTTTAAGGGGTTACTTTCTTCAGTGTATTTTTGGGTCTCCTTTAGCAGGCTGTTGACTCACTTTTCATGATTTTCTTGCATCATTCTCATTTCTCTTCCCAATTTTTCCTCCACTTCTCTTACTTGATTTTCAAAATCCTTCCTAAGCTCCACCATGGTTTGTAAACAGTTTATATTTTTCTTGGAAGGTTTTGATGTAGTAGTTTTGACTTTGTTGTCTTCTGGTTCCATGTTTTTATTTTTTTGTCCCCAGAAAAGGATTCTTCAGTCTGCGCTTCTTCTGCTTGCTCATTTTGCCAGTCAATTATTTGACTTTTGAGCTCTTTGCCATGGTAGAACTCTGCTTCCAGGGTAGAAAGAACTGTGTCCCAAATTTCTGGGGGTTTTGTAAATGTTTTCAGAAGTCTGAGGAGGGTACCCTCTCTACAACCACCAAAAGCTCTGGCATGCTAGTATTTCTCACCCCAGGACCTCCACCCAAGACTGTGTCCCAGATCCAAGCACGTCAAAGCAAGAGTGATTACCCTCTGAATGTTTGCTTGGTCCCCCTATGACCTGCAGGCCAGGAGCTCCAGAGGCAGCAGCCAGATCATGCTCTTCAGTCACCCAGTTCCCACAGAGTTCCCCACTGACCTTTTGCTTTCTCTTTAGCTGGGTTGAGAAGCCACAGCTGCTGGTTATTCACTCTCCTGCAGTCTGCTCTGGCCAGTCTGTGCCACTGTTTGGGACTGCCCCAGGTCTGGGTCCCAGTGGCTCAAACAGGACTGCACTTGGCTCCCAGCACGGTGTGATAGACCCCTTCCTGTCGGCCTGCCAGCCTGCCTTCAATGGGATATTTGTTTCTCTCTGTCACTTTGTGGGTTCTGTAGCTCTAAAATTTGTTTAGAGTCATATTTTACAGGTATATGAGGTGGTTGGTGTGAGAGCCCAGCCAAGTTCCTGCTTTTACTCTGCCATCTTGGCTCTGCCCCCCTTTTGTGAAATTTCTTCCCCAAGAAACACCAAAAAGTCACAAAATTGTCCCACTTCACAATAACTCAAAAGCTGCGATCCTCCTGAATCCACTTCCACCAGAAAATGCCAGGGTGCTGTATTTATTGTAATAGGTTCCTATTGCCTTTTGACAAAGAATTCCAGATCTGAATTTTTCTTCTCTGGCATGGGGAGGACAGGTCCTGGGAAAAGGTGCCTGACTAAGGACCGGTTAGTGGGTGGTATCAATGGTAGTCTAAAATAAGAACAAGGCTCAACGCAGATCAGATATGGACACAGGGCTCTGGTCTACTGAGTCATAGATGACTTCCAGAAAAGGCAGTCTAGGACCCTGGAGAGCTCCGAGGCAAGACCTCACAGACCTTATTCTGATGAAGTCCAGACCCATCCAAGGCTTTATAACCCCCAAGTACCAGACCTACTACCTCCATACCTCCTTGCTTGTGGTAGAACTCTCTGATTTTTAAAAGGCATTCAGTTATGATAGACTCAGTTCCTCAGCATCACACCCATCATGAGAGATAGTGGGATGTAGCACAGCACTGTACTTAGGCTCAGGAAGACCTTCATTCCAATGCTACCTCTGCCACTTCCTAGCTGTGTAAGCATTTGGGCTCTGGGGCCCCAGTGCCTTCATCTTTCGGTGAAGATGTGAAGAGTGCATCTAGCACAAGGTAGTTGTTAGGTATTGATTTGACAGCATGGATAAACAAAGGATTTTGTTCACCTTTAAGTGCTATAGAACTGTGAAATTGTGTTATTATTTGTGACCTAGGTATAGTTTCTATTTAATATAAATTTTGAAAGTACCTTCTATGAGTAAAACGCTGTGCTAGGTGAAGAGGAAGATGCAAAGTTTAGCTAATATTAACACCATCTCTGTCCTCACGGAGCTCAAAGAAGAATTAGATACAACATAGATCAATCACTATCATATACAACATGGCATGATAAATGCATTTGAGCAGGGTAACTCAACATGTTTTGTGAAGTTAGGGTAGGAGGCCATTACCCATGGGGCCAGGGTGGGGGAGGGAGGCAAGATTGGATTCAAAGAAGTCTTCCTAAAGGAGGTGACATCTGAATTGGGCTTTAAAGGATGGGTAGGAATTCAAAAAGTGATGAGGGGGAAGGAGGGCCTCCCAGACACAGGGAACAGTGTGAGCAAAAATCCCCTGTTGCTAAAATGAAAATAACCACCCTCAGTTTTTAATAGAGGGTCTTAGAAGCACACTTGGGATGGGGGTGGGGAGGAATGCTTGGTTCTAATTTAAAAAAGATTGCTCCCGTTTCTTAATGAGGATTCCCACCTGATGTGGAAACTAAAGAAACCTGAGTAAAGGTCCTCACTGAAGCACGTCAAATGTACAGAGAACTAAAAGAGAGGCCCAGCCACAGTCGGCTGATCAGACGAGAACCAATTGACCTCTGATTCTGCTAATTGGGGCTCTGCTTGGGCACCCAGGAGCCCAAGCTCCCATTGAGAAAAGCCCCAGGGCAGACTTTCTTAGAGTGGGATACAGAGGTAGCACATAGTGACAGTACAATCACCCTGTGATGTACATAGTAGAGATATTATGATTCCCATTTTACAAATGAGGAAACCGAGGCCCACAGATGGGAAGTGACTTTGTCTAGAGTCAAACAGCTAGTGGGTATGGGAGATGGGACTCAAACCCAGGTACTCCACCAGGATTTGAAGTCAATGATCCTGCATTAAAATCCTGGTACTGCTATATGTCACCTCTATTACCTTGAACAAATCATTTAATGTCCCTGGTCCTCGGTTTACCCACCTGTTAAAAATGAGGGTTTCACAGGTTGATCTCTCTCTCCCTCCCTCCTCCCCCCCCCCATCCCTCTCCAGGGAAGACAATCAAATCATCATTCCACTTGGGTTATGGAAATGAGTTTTAGTTAGGAGGAAGAGTGTAATAATCCTATTTGTAATAAATTTATCCTCTTCTACAAATCCTTCATAATCAGAAACTCTCTAGGTGAAAACTTCTATCTATAACCTTATCCCTGGCCTTCCATGGTACCGTCTGCACTGCCCTTCTTCTTTAGCCCTGTTCCTTTCATATTCCTTCCATTCTCACAGTAATGGACACCTGGCTATCAGAGTAGATAGACATCATGAGCCCCCCCAACAAAGGACTGGATGCATGTTCTCTCATGCCCTCTGACACATTGAGGCAGGAGAAAGATTGGGTTCATTCTTTGTTCCTCCCCATCTCTTCCAGACCCCCTTTGGGACTCCAATACTTAGCACCTTCTCATCTTTCAAGATAGGTGCTATTATTATGCCCAATTTCCAGATGGAGAAACTGAGGCAGATCTGAAATCAGGTCTTCCTGACTCTAAATCCTATGCTCTGTAAAATCCTTGAGGAAGGAGGGACCATATGAGATAATGATTGTAAAGCCCTTAGCACAGCACGTGGCACACAGTAGGTGCTCTAGAAAGGATAGCTCTTATCATTAGCTATTATTTATCCCTTCTCTCTATGCACAGGGCCACCATCCTACTTCAGGCCCTGTCACTTCTCTCTTAGCGAAGGTGCAGCCTCTTTGTTGGTCTTCCTGAGCAATTTCTCATTGGTCTTCAGCCACTACACTCTCTAGTCCTTCCATGAACCTGACTACATCCTGCTCTTTAGAGCGAATCAAAAACATTGATTATATGGCCGTGGGATACAAAGGAAATTCGGTCCTTGCCTCTAAGGAGTTCCCAGTATAATGAGGGAGAAAACATGTCAATAACTAGGTCCATACAAAGTACATATGGATTAGATGGGAGTTGGTATCAGAAGAGAAGGTACCAAAAGCCTTTAGGGGGTGAGGACTGAGCTGAGTCACTAAGGGAAGAAGGGAGCACAATCTAGACATGGTGAATGACAGGGACAAAAGGAATGCAGGAGATGGAGAATCCTGTCTGAGGAAGCACATGTAGGTGAGTGTAGACCCTTGATAAATGGAGTCAAAAGACCCAGCCTCTTTTACTAAGTCACTATGTGACCTTGGGCAAATAGCCAGTCCTCTGTGATACAATAAAGCAGAGAAGGAGAAGGCCAACACCTTGAGATCTAACAAGCAGCTGCCATTCTAGCTCCAAATGACGGAGAAATCCAGTGGTCACTTTCTTATACTCTTTGGTTGAAGGTTTCCTAAGTATCCAACTTCCTCCTCATTAAACAGTTCTCTTGATTTAAGGGATGATGACGATTGATGGTGATGATTGATGATGATGATAGCAGCTCACATTTCTGTGATTTAAGGTTTGCTAAGTGCCTTACATACATTCTCTCCTTTGATCCTCAAAATAACCCTATAAAAGAGGTGTTATTATTATCATCCCAATTTTATGGATGAAGAACCTGAATATAATATAATGGAAGACTATTGTGCCCACAGAAATGAGAAAAGGGATCAATTCAGAGAAAACTGAGATGATTTGTGTGAACTGATGCAAAGTGAAATGAGCAGAATCAGAAGAGCTATTTTTACAGTAGCAACAACATTATAAAGATCACTGTCTTAAAAATGTTGAATAATTCCGTGACCAACCATGATTCCAGAGGACCAGTGTACAACTATGTCATCCAAAGGCTGCTAGACCCAAGGTGCAGAATGTGACATCTATTTATGGACAAAGGCAGCATTTACCCTGCTTATATATATTTATTTTTTAATTTGGGGATAGGTAGGAGGGATAGAAAATAGATCTTTGTCAATTGAAAAATAATAAAATTAAAGAGAAAAAAGTAAACTGAACTTGAAATGATTAGACCAGGATCACTTATCTCTTAAGAATATGAAGCAAGATGTGAACCTAGGTCTTTCTGCCTTCAATTTCAATGGGCTATCCAGCACTGCCATTCTGTTTACAATGAATTAATCAGCAAACACTTATTAAGCACCAAAGACACTGTGCTTAGGTGATGGGGATATACATACAAACAATGTCATAATCCCTACTTGCACAGAGTTAGATTTGAATGGGGGTAGATCACAAGTATATGTAACATGTATGTGTATGTAATATACACATAACACATAGAATGTAAACAGAATAAATACAAAGTAATTTTAATGGATGGTATATATTTAACACTAACCCTATGAAGTAGATGATAAAAGGAGTAGTATCCACTCCCTTTACAGCGGAGGAAACTGAGGCTCATAGAAGGGAAGGTACTTGTCCCATACTGCAGAGCTAGTAATGGTCGAAACCAGGCTGGAGCCCAGGTTTCCACATTCTAGTGCTGTTTCCATGATGCTGCAGTGCTTTTAGTCCTTTGGGGGAGATGGAAGGGAAGTCAAGGGCCAGCCATTGTCTTGGAGGCAGTGTGGGAGAAACCATGTAATGGCATAGTACAGTAGAACCTTGCTACGTAATTGATTGGTTGGGTGGTGTTAGGGCTGAGTACCAAGACTGCTGACTGACCCTGAACATGGGATGAGGCAAGATGTGAGGGAAACATACATCCAGAATTATAATCTGGTGTAGTTGGAAGGGGCCTTGGAGACCATCTTATCCAACTCCCTCATTTTACTGAGGAAGAAAATGAGATGCAGAGAGTGGCGCTGTCTTGCTCTAGGTCACACAGCAAGTAAGGAGGCCAACCTCTGGAATAACCCAATTAGAATAAAAATAACAAAAACAAAAAACAAACCCTCACAACAAAATTAAACACCCTCCCGCCCCAGACCAAACATCCTTAACACATTTTGAGCTCCCAAGATTAGGAGAATCACCACAAAGCCTTTTATTTTTAAGCTGCCTGCCCTATTTGGGGTTCTTGGTGATTGATTTTCCAGAACATAGCTTTGTTCTATTAAGTGCATATTTTAAAACACAGAAATTGTTTCTAACATGTATGATTTTCAAAGAGAATCTTTTGGCCTGCAGGGAAATGTTCCCACTGTACCCCCAAATCCGGTTCTGTTTATAATCTGTTTCACTCCAACCAAAGGAGGGTCATCCTACCAACCCATACTAATTCCATCACCAGCCTTCAGGCTATGTCTGCCCTTCTTGGCCTCTGGGTTGAAGATTAGATAATCTGCTTCTACCAAGAACTGCTCATTAAGGTTTGCTGGTGGTTTGGGGTGAAAGGTTGCTGATACACATGAAGAGTGGGTGCCATGCCCCCTTCTCTGAGTTTATCCAAACTTTCCAGAAGGGTATGTGGCAACAGTGAGGTAGGGGAAGGAGCTCATGACTAGTAATCAGCAACCCTCACTTCTGTTCTTGGAGTGGTTGTTGTTTCACTAGTGACCTGGAGCTTGTCAAAGCAATCTGGGTCTCAGTTTATCCCTTAATAAAGTATGTTAGAGTAGATGCTCTCCAAGGTCCCTTTTAGTGTAGATGGTCTAGGATGCTAGCTTTTGGCTCTATTAGCAGAAAGTTGAATTTACTTATCATCTCTGGCAGTTGGGGGCATCACTAGGGGATCAGCTAGACATAAGGGGCAACAGATATTAGCTAGTATGAATCCTGAATTTTTCAGATGAGGAAACTGAGGCCCAGAGAAGTTCAGGGACTTTTCCCAGGCTTCACAGGTAGTAACAGGTATGATGTGCACTCACATCCTCTGATTCTACTGTACTAGTGTGCTTTTCCCAGTAGACCATAAAGCAGAACTAGTACAGGCTCAGAGTCAAGAGACCCAAGTCTTAGCCCTGGCTATTCCACAAGTGAAATAAATATGTGACACTAGCCAAGTCATTTCCTTTTTGGAATTCTCTTTTGTCTGCATGATGAAGGAGGTTGGAATGGATCCCCTAGAAGGAATCCAGAAAGAACTTAGCCCAACCCCCTCATTTTACAGATGAAGTAAGCAAGGCTCAGAGAATGCAAAGCACCTGCCCAAGGTCACACAGTTAAGAAGTAGCAGAGAGGGCATTGGAGCCCAGTTCTCCAGTTCTCTTTCTACTACACCACAATTTATGAAGTCCCTTACAATGCTGACAATACAGTGCTTATAAGGTTAGACAAAGACCGGATTTAGAGCTGGAAGGTACCTAAGTGATAATCAAGCTGACCTCAAGATTTTATAGACAAAGTAAATGAGGGCCAGAGAAGCCAACTGAAGTACCCAATATCACACAGCTATTAAATGTCAGAGCCAGAATTTGATCCTCCTGGTTCCAAATCTAGTGTTGTTTCCTCTAAACCACACTGTCCTCAAGTCTGGCTCTTTCATTGTGTGAAGGAAGGGCTTTGTAATCCTTAAAGTGGTCTCCAAATGGGAACCACCATTTTTTTTGGTACCATGCTATCTCACTGCAAAGCACCGCCAGCATCCTCCACACAGAAACCAAGGTGGGTGCCAGAGTGGAGCTGACAGTATGGTCATATAAGGCAAGGTAGGACTCTTGGTCACATTGGCCATTAGAGTGGGAGTCTTTATTTTCACCGTCACCTTATGCCTGAAGCTAACCCAATCTAGAAGACATAAAACTAGGTAAGAAAGAGATTTTGGATTGCCCTTTAGATAACCACACTTGGTATCATAGAAAGTGACAGTCAAAAGGGACTTCAGAGGTCATCTAGTCTAACCCCCTCATTTTAGATTGCCCAGGCTTTATCATTAAGTGACTTACCCAAGGTCATATAAGTTTTGTGTGGCAGAGTTTGGAGAGGGCCCTGAAAGAATCCTGGGCTTCTCTTACTACTCTCACATTCTCATTCTGCACATGAAAAAGTTGGTGGTAGAGAAGCCATGTCTCCTCCCCTCTTTCCCTCCCCTGTGCCCCCAGATTCCAGCAGGCTCAGAGTGTCACCAGGAGGAAAGATCTTAGCCTGGCAGACCACAGACTTTGGGGCCCTTAAAAGGACACCTGGCTTGCAGGCATATAATAGGAAGCCAAGGCCTCCTGATCAAAGAGGGTAGCGTGGCCGCCCCACCCGCCTGTACTGATGGGCCCCCTTCATAGGGCAGCCCAGGAAGCTGAGCTGCAATTGAGATGCCAATGGGGGGAGCTGAGCATCATGGTTTATTCCTTGCCAAGCCCACACCAGCAGATGGCTTCAATCCGGGCCTTAATATAGTAACAGGATAATACCACCATACGGGGGCTTTCCACGTCAAGCTTCTACTTGGTCTCAGAGATGTTAACATATGAAACCTACAGGGCAATTTTATATTCTTTCCAAACTGAAGAGACAGGGTGGCATGCTGGGATGATAGTTGTAGATTTAGAGGTAACAGGGTCTTCATTTGACACTGAGGGGAAGTCACTTGTCCACAGTCACGTGGGCAGTAAGTGGCAGATTCAGGCTCCTAAGGTGCCTTTGTAGCTCTCCCACTGAGGGCTATCAAGGTGACTGGTTATGGGAGGATGGGGGCAGGGTATGAGGTTAGGGTTAAGGGTGCCTCAAGAAAGCAGGTTACCATAAGAGCTTTCATTCAGAAAGGGCTTTGAGGTTTAACCTAGGGTAGCTTTCTTTACTCAATCCAACTAAGCTGCCATTATCTCATAGCTTCCTCCCATCTTCCTGCAGGAGCTAGTCCATTTGTTATCACCATTTTATAGCTGTCAAAGCAGAGGCTCAGAAAGAAGAAAGTGATTTGCTCAGGGTCCAGACCAGATTCGAACCCAGTCCTCTTGACCCCCCACTCCCTTTGAGCTCCCTCTAACCTATGATGTGAAGAACGCCCAGGGCTTAAGCAATGCTGCCAATTCCACTTCATGCCCAGGAGATGACAGAACAGCACCTACATTCCAAACCCTCTCGATTCCTATCTGTGGTCTCTCAGAAGTGCTGGCCTTATTGGCACAGTCCTCTGGCTGCTGGTATTCACCAGCCAGGGCAGCCCTCACCTCCTTCCTTTCTCCCTGCTCTTAAGCCTGCAGGTAGGAAATACTGGTGTGGACCTGAAACAACTCGGAAAATGCCCCTTTGGTCTGCTGGAGCTTCATAGACTTGTTTCAGAATGACCTCCTCTCCCCCCTGGGGGTCACCCAGTGTTTCTGCATCTTAGTTTGCCTGACAGGATCCCTCTTTGGGCCCATTTGGGAGCAGGCCCAATTGTCAATTGTGCAACAACAGTGACCACTGAGTCAAGCCATCCAGCCCCCTCCTTGAAGGGGAAAAGGGCAGGGAGAGCCTCCAGCCCTGCTTGGCTCTGGCCCTAGAAAAGGTCAGTTGACAAAAATAGGTACCTGGGCTTTCTTATTGGCAGCATGTTATAGGAGAGGGCCTGCTGGGCTTGGAGGCAGAAGCCCTGGGTTTGAGGCCTAACCCTTCGCTGACCTTGGGCATGGATGGCACTATTGCTATGTGGAGCCCAGTTTTGTCCTCTGTAAAATGAGGGGGCTGGACTAGATGGCCTCCAAGCTTCCTGCCAGCTGTCAAGGTCTCCCATTCTTTGATTCTGTGACAAACAAGGGAGGGCTTCGTCACCAGCCTGTGGGCGTGTTTACATCTCTTAATGTGGGCGACCAAGTTCAACTGTGCTTTTGTGCCTGCCAAAAGAAAACCATGACTAACCAAGGCTTGAACAAAGAACTCTGGGAAGCCATTGGCATTGCTCTGCCCGGCATGCTGCTTCCTTTTCCAATTCCGAGTGCTTTCAGGAGTCTCCCTTGCTCTCCGCTCATCCCGTCTTTGGCCACTGAGGGCCTCAGGTACTCTCTAGTGCCACCTTTCACACACTGGGGGGGAAGACATGTAACTTTACTGTAGAATTCAGTGATAGTCCAAGTCAATATGAGTTGAGAGTGGATATGGCATCAGGTCCAATCTCAAGGGATTTAGATTCAGGGCTGCAAGGGACCTTGAAGGCCATCAGGTCCCACCCTTTCTTTGGGATATGGCCTGGCCTACAGGTCTTTCTTCAGAGTCTGAGCTCTTCTGTACATTTATTGAAAAGGAGGCGCTACAGTATAAATGAATGAACACAGGACTTCAAGTAAAACCTGGGTTTGAATCCTGGATGTTATTTTGAATAGTTATTTGGTCCCAGGCAAAGTCCTTAACCTCCCTAGACCAAAACCAGTGCCCTTTCCACTCTAACAGCTTTCCTCTGTGAACTAACTCTATAACTGTGGCTCACTTGAGCCCTCACTACCCCCAACGAGGTGACCGCCTGGGAAAACACAGGCCCTCTCTCCCAGGTTAAATGCCTGCTACATGACATTGCCATGACCCCTGCCTCTCAGGCAGGTTTGTAAAACTCTAGGCTCTCATAATTGAGAATGACCTTAGAAATTATCTAGTTCAGCCAGTATTGGGGCAGGAATCCCTGGTCAGCTATCACTCAGGAAGACTGCTGGGGATAGGGAGATCCTTGCAGGCCCAAGGGTGCTCGGGCCCTAATACTTCTACCTTACACTGAGCAGCTGCCCTATTTCCATCCAAGGGGGCCCAAGTAGTCCTCAGAGCCCTGCTGGTTAAGAACCTCCTTTGCGAATCAGTGTCAGATGTGACGTCACAGGGTCTGGTGTTGAATTCTCATTCTTCTCCTTATTAGTTGAGTGATGCTGGGCAAGTCACTTACATCCTTGGGCCCTAGGGTCCTCCTTCATTTCTCTAAGGTGGGAACTGACTAGATAGGCTCACAGATTTTTTTCCAGTTCTAAATCTATGATCCTATGATTTTGCTTGACCACTGAGTGAACAGCATTAAAGTGGGTGGGCTGCTTAATAGTAATCATGGAAAGCAAGAAGTGCTTGTGCTATGTATTAAATGACAAACCAGAAACCCTTTGGTTACAAATACACATGGCTCTACACATAGAAGACAGGTACACTATATTGTAACTTGCAATAAGAAGTGGTATAAGAAACATCATCAAGGGCATGTGTGGCTGGACAGGGCTGGTCACAGGAGAGTGAAGGACGATAGATGGGCAGCAGGGGAGTTGCATTGCTATCCCTGAAATATTAAAAGAGGCAGATGAAAGTCTGCACATTGTAGGAGGGGGGAAACTGTGAAGGGTTTAGAGAGCCACGGGAGGGAGATGTGGACAGGCTGCTATCTGCACCAGTGGAGAAGAGTCTACATTGAAGAGTTGAGAACAATGTGCTGGCATGGAAGTATTTAAGGCACTGACTGACTATGACTGCTGTTTGTGCTTCATGCCCAGTTACTCAACCACTCTCTGCCTTCCTGAGCCATCACCCACACCTTGACCATACTCAGCTCCTGTCCCAATCTTAAGCCTAGAGTTAACTAGCTCAATTATACATTGTCCTCGACCACCATCTTATCTTTCCTCACCCTTACAGTCAAACTCCCAAGAGTAAACTCTTTATACTCATTGCCTGTTTCCTTTTTCCTACTCATTCCTCAACCCTTTTCGTCTGACTTCTGACCTCATCACTCAACTGAAACTACTCTCTCCAGCGTTACCAGCAATTTTGTAATGACCTGATCTGATAGCCTTTTGTCAGCTTTCATGTTTCTCAACCTCTTCTGTAGGACTTGATGATGCTGACCCCACCTGCTTCTTCCTCAATACTCCCTTCTCCCTGGGTTTTTGTGACACTTCATTCCTGATTCTCTTACCTGACTACTTCTTATCTTTGGCCTATATCATCGTCCATGCCCTTCCCACTCTGCGTGGGTGACTGTGGGGTTCTGCCTTTGGCCCTCACCTCTCAGTCAGCAATTCCCTGTACCTCTATAGTCTGAGCTCTCATTGTGCTTTTGAGCTATAGTCTGCATCTTCATGCTCTTACTGGATATCTCCACCTTGATGGCCCATAGGCATCTCAAGCTCAACATGTCCAAAATGTAATTTCTCATCTTCTCTCCTAAACCTATCCCATTTCTCTAAACTTCCTTATTTCCACTGAGGGAACAAACATCCTTCAGTCACCCAGGTTTGCCACCCAGAAGGTGTTCTGTGCTTCTCCCTCCCTCATCCTCCTTATTCAATCAGTTGTCCAAAATAAATAGCACAGCCACCATCTTGTCTCTACTTGCACAGTTGCTGCTACAACTCGGGTCCTCATCACCTCTGGCCTAGACTATTGCAATAGCCTCCTAATTGGATTCCCAGATTGTAAGCTAGCACGTATCATATGTTAGGGTTTGCAAAGCTTTTTATATATGATATCTCATTAATCCTCCCACCAACCCTATAAGGAAGATGCTACCGTTATCCTCATTTACAGATGTGAGAGAGGTTAAGTGATTTGCACGTGTGACTTAAGTCTTCCTGACTACACATCTCAAACTCTAGTCACTACTCCACTAAGCTCCCCTGAGACATTAGCTTCTAGTAGTCCAATCTGGTCTTTATGTAGCCTCCAAAAGTACAAGTCAGAAAATGCCACTCCCTGCTCAAGAAATTTCTGTGTCTCTTTCTTTGCTCTAGGTTAAAATACATGTGTCTCTACTTGGCATTTGAAACACTTCACAAAAATCTGGTTGTAACCTAGCTTCCCAGGCTTACTATGCATTTTTCCTCTTCACACATTCTATATTCTAGCAACTTGGGTTCAAGTGTCAGCTTGTCCACTGAGTCATGGGATCTTAAGCCAGTTTCTCCCCGTCTCTGAGCCTATGTCCTCATCTGGACAGGGGTAGAATGAGAAAGGTTTGGACCATATGACCTTTAATGTCCTATTCCAGCTGTGAAGCTCTATGATTAGAAATCAGTTAGCCAAAGGAGCAAATCAAATTCTCCACATATGTATGAAAGAGAAATTATGAGAAAACTTAAGATACAAAAATTATAGCAAAAGGAATACATGCCCAGACATCACTGGGAGTCTGGGGGGACTAGAAGCCATTGCAGAATGGAAGGAGAGTGCTCATTTTGGGAGCAGATGAGTGCAGGCTTTTTTCTTCATCAGAGATTTCTCCTCTCCATTCTTTGCTTAGATACAGTCTACTCATTTTCTGAAGCCCAATTCAGTCCCTCCTTCCCTAGTCACTTTCCCCTGTGTAGATCTTCCCCTATCTCTGACTTCCTATCATAGAATGCCAGTCAATTGAAGTGGAAAGAGCCAGGATATGCCCATTTTAATCACAACTCTAAAAGGTACTTATTATCTGTGAGACATTGGACAAGTCACAACCCCTTGCTGAGTGTCCATTGCCTCCTTTTAAAAAATGAGGATGAACACTTATAGTGCTTTCTGTACTGCATTACTGAAAGTCTGTGTCATCTTTAAAGTGTGATTGGGCAGCTAGGTGGCTCTGCAGTGGATAGAGCTCCCCTGCTTGGAAGACTCATCTTCCTGAGTTCAAATCTGGCCTCAGACACTTACTAGCTATGTGACTGTAGGAAAGTCACTTAATTCTCTTTGCCTATTTACTCATAAACTGGTGAAGGGAATGGCAAACCACTCCAGGATCTTTGTCAAGAAAACCAAAATGGTGGGCAGCTAGGTGGCGCAGTAAAAAGAGCACTTGCCCTGGGGTCAGGAGGACCTGAGTTCAAATCTGGCCTCCTACACTTAACACTTACTAGCCATGTGACCTTGGGCAAATCACTTAACCCCAATTGCCCTGCTCTCCCCCCTCCAAAAAGAAAAAAAGAAGAAAACCAAAATGGTGTCACAAAGAGTAGAGCACAACTGAAAAATGACTGAACAAGAAAATTATCATTACCACCACACTGTTTTGTGGGTTACCCTGGCTAATCTGCTGGAGATGTGTGTTCCCATCATCCTCCCTTTGGGAGGTGCAATCTGTTGCTGAGGACTTTACTTGAAGCCTTTCCAGCACAGTAGCTCCTGATTTAACTTCTGATAATACAGGGTCATCCCCCCCCCCATTGCAATGAGGCATCAGAGGATTTTAGTGGAAAGCTATGCAAGAGAAGCTACATAAAGGATACTGTCAAAGAAATGGATGCCCAAAAAATAAGGTGGACTAGTGCCCCTGGTAGGGGTTTAAGGTCAAGAGCTCTAGAAGAGGGCCTCCAGGGACTTTGCAGGAGGCTTACCTGGAGCAGATATATGAGAGTATACAGACAATGAGGTGCAGAGGTGGAGAAGGCATGGGTGGACTGTACAATGAAAGGCATGCCTGTGTGGAAAGCCTAGCACTTTGGCCATAGTAGCTACTTTACCAGTGCTTGGCTTAATGAGATCACGGGTCCACTGAAATACCAAAGGGCCATCATCACACTGCATATAGACCACTTAACTAGAGCCCTATATTCTTTCCTCCTTTGCAAAAGCAATTCAACTGCCATTTATAAAGCACCTACTATGGGCAAGGCACTGTGTTCATGCAAGCCAGTCTGGTCATTAGCCAGAGGGGATACCTGTGGGAACAGCTGTGATCCTTTGGAAGCAGAGGACCTAAGCTGGAGTCCTGGATCCAGCACTTACTAAAATTTGTGAGCTTGGTCAAGTTGCTTAACCTCTGTGGGTCTCAGCTACCTCCTCAGTAAAATGGGGATAATTCTATTTGTACTGCTCTCCTCACAAAGTGGCCAAAGGAGAATGTTTAGCAGACTTGAAAGCATTGTAGAAGTGGCAGTTGGTGTGATTGGCATCCAGAAGCTGGGTTTCCGGGGTCCTGACCTTTCAGAAGGGGCGAGAATCCTTTCATTACCCACCTCCTAGGGTTGTTGTGAGGATCAAATGAGAGACCAGACAAAAGCAGTTTGTAAACCTGGAAGCACCACTGAGTATGAGGTTTATTCTGGCCAGTCCCCCCCTCCACTGCTTGCTTAGCACAGGCCTGAGCACACACTCTTAAGAAATACTTTTTGATGAACTGAATATAGTGAACATAGAGGTGAACTGAGTCAGAAATGGGGAATTATTTTTACAAGTTAGAGTTATAGAAGGAACACAGAAGCCACCCTCCTTTATAAATAGTGTTAATGGGACTTTTTCTTTAACACTCCTAATTGAAATTTAACAACAGCAATTTTGATTTTCTTTTAAGACCATTCAAATGGGATTAGAATAATCCCTCCTCTTGCCAGATTTACCCTCCTTTGAGAAGAGCACACTACCCTTGGGGCTGTGCCAAGACCATCCATTCCCTGGGTTCTGGGGGAAGCCAGCTCCAGGTGAGGAGGCGACATTCAAATGAGGGCTTGCTGGTATCTCCCATTGAAGGATGAGGTGATTCCCCTTATGCAAAATTCTGCTTTGTGGAGGTGAGGTACAGGAAGGTTACATGGGCTATTATCCAGAAATGAGACCCAGTGAAATATAGGCTGGGATAAGTCTGGTGAGGTTTGCAATGGCCACAGTGGCATTCTTTATTCCCCTTTCTTGTGGCTGCTGACCAAGCTTAATGTTTGAGGATAGAGGGGGAATAGCCCTTCCCTCTTCTTGTTGCTGATTCAGTTAAAGCCCACAAAAGTTTGTCAAGTATCATAGGGCAAATGGGGCTTTGTGCCATAGTGCTAACATATGGGTCAGGAGGGGGGTACTTCTCTCTAAATTGGCCTTTACCCTCATTCCCATTGCTGTGGCATCTCTCTCCCAGGACTCTGAGGGATAGTTGCCCCCTTACCACAATAAAATGAGTTTGTCCTAGGCATGATTTTGGCTAGTTATAGTTCTGTCTACTGGGCACTGAGATACAGTGTTTAGATAAGACACATTTCCTTGCCCTCATGGAGTGTCCAGTCTAATAGGGATGATAGGACAGCAGAGAAAGTAATGTTAACACAATGTTACAAGATAAGCATATCATCGAGGTGCAAAACCAGGTTCTCTGAAAGTAGGGTATGATGGGGAAAGTCATTAGTTTCTGGGAGGATCAGGGAGGACTTCCTTATAGAAATAGTATCTGAGTCAGGTTTTAATGTTAGGTGGGAATTCAACAGATGGGGGCGGGGAGACATTTCAGGCAAAGGGAACAGTGTGAGCAAGAGGAAGCAGCCTTCATTCATTAAATGCCTACTAAGCACCAGGTGCTAGAGATATAAAGACAAACTAAACAACAGTCCCTGCCCTCAAGGAACCATATATCCCACTGGGATATATCCCACTCAGGGAGGTCAACCCCTTCTCAGCAACTTACAATCTTCAAGAGTTGACCAGAACACAGGGATGAAGTAACTTGGCCAGTGTCACACTGGGAGGACCCAACCCGAAAAAACTGACTACCTCCACAGTAAATACTGAATAAATACAGGGCCATTTTGTGGATCAGGAAAGGCTTGTGCTGTAGGACTTGGTACTCGAGTGGAGATTCTCAGAGACAGTCAAGCTATGAGGACAAGCAAGCGATCTGGTTTGGATGGATTGTAGAGGGTGTAAAAGGGAGCAATGTGGAATCAGTTTAGAAAGATATGTTGGAAGAAAAGTGTAAAGATTTTGAAATGCTCAAAAAAGGAATTTATATTTGATCCGAGGGCCAGAGTGAGAAGAGACATGATCAGACCTGTGCTTTGGGAAGATCAATTTGACAGCCATGTGAAGGATGGGACAGAGAGGGGAGAGGGTGGAAGCCTGCAGACTAGTTAGGAGGCTCCTGTAGTGGTCCAGAGGAGAGGCAGGCAGGCCATAAGGGCCTGCCTTAGGATAACAGCTTTGGGAGCGGAGAGAAGATGCATGCACGCCACCGACAATCGGAAGGGGGTGGAGCTGACAGAGGCTGAATGCAAGGTTGTGAATGTGAGTGATTGAAGGACCGTAGATTTAGAGGTGAAAGGGACCTTTGAGGTCATCTAATTCATCTTCCTCATTTTCTAGAGAAAGAAGTGAGGCCAGTAGAGGTCGAGTGACTTGCCTGAGGCCACACACACACACACACACACACACACACTACTTTGGAAAGTAGTGCAGACAGGCTTGGAATCCAGCTCCTCTGGCCACCTCTCTAGCACTTGCCATTTCACTATGGTGCTTGGTGATACCTTTGACAGGAAGAGGGAAAAATGAAGGGGCCATATTGAGATGCCTTTGGGGCATCCTGGTAGAGCTAGCCAGCAGGCACTGGTGACATAGATCTGGAGCTCAGCAGAGAGACCTAGGGCTGAATAGAGAGTTCTGGGAGTTGATATAATTGAATTCATGGGAGCTAATAAAGTCGATGGGACAGGAGAAAAGGCCCAGGATTGAATCTTAGGGGGCAGAGTCAGGGGTGTGACCTGTCAGGCATGCCCTTGTTCCTCCTCCCCAGCACCTAAGCAGCCTTTCTCCTTTTCGAGTTCATTCTGATCTGTTTTATGTCACTTCTTGCATGTAAGTCCTTTTTGGTAATGGAAAAGTTCTTGTGCCAAGGGATCACCTATCCATTGTAGTATGAGCACCCTGGTTGATCTGGATCCATCTGTGTTCCTGTCTGGCCAAGGCAGGGCACCTGGAGGAGCTGGGCCATGGGGAAGTTCAGATGTGGCTGACTCGTCAGGGGAGGGATGTGAAGATGGTTCTTGCCACAAAGTTCCAAAGTAGGTCCACACACACTAAGGAAGACTAGCTTTAGGGGATGCCCACTGAATTTACTTCTAGTCCACTAGCTACCAAACGGTCAGGGAATTTGTAATAAATGCTTGTTGATTGATTGATTGATCGCCCAGGGAGCCAGCCATTCCTAAGAGAAGCCAATTGTGTTTCTGGCTCCAGCCCCAGGCTGCGGGGCAGAGCACACCATGCTGTGTTTGTTGCCCAAAAGAATGAAAATGAATTGGTATTCAGACCGGACACTGGAATTCCAGATGTGGCCCCTCAACAGGGGGGAGGGGGTGGGAGGAGGAGGAGGAGGAGTGGGGATGGGAGGGCTCGATGTTTCCCAAGGGCTGGTTAGAAAGAAGAAGAGGATTTTTGAATGCCAATATCTGTGGTGGAATCTTTGGATGATCCCAGGACATTTTTACATTTGCCTTTGTGACCCACCCAGAGAGTCCAAAGCTGAAACCATGTACAAAACAATCAATGAAAGAATGTTCTCTGTCCTCATAACTTTTTTATGTAATGGGTTTGGTTCATGGAGCTCTGTTTATAATATAAAATTCAGGACTGACGCAGCTGCAGAAGTATGCAGTGTCAGACTCAGAGTGTGTAGGAGAAACTCAAATTGCCACTCTTCCCAGACAAACCAGAGGGCTCGAGAGAGATCAGAAGGTCTGTAGACCTAGAGGTAAAAAGAGACCTGAAGCCAGATAGTCCATGCCATTCCCCATTTGGCAGAGGAGGAAACTGAGGCCCAGGGAGGAGAAATGACATCCAGGGTTATAGAGGTGGCCGAACCAGAGTTTGAACTTGAGTCTACCCCATTTCTCGTATGGCATCACGTTGCCTTGTCAGCGCATGAGGCTAGAATCAGGATCTACAGGCACACGGGGTGGGCACTGCTTCTTCTTCAGTTCTGGGCAAGGCGTAGCTTTGAAAGTCTCTGGTGTTTAGATGAGAAAAGTCCAAATACTGGTACCCTTCCATCAACCCACTGACCAACGGGCCCTTGCTAAGTGTCTGCTCTGTACTAGGCGCTGTGAGAGATGCTTGGAATGTGAAGACCAAGAACACAACAATCTTTAAGCTTGATGAACCACTCTTGCTGTGATGATGGTCAGAGCCTGTGGGGCTGCTAAGTGCTTGCATTTAGGCTGCGAGCTCAAATGAGACCAATGCCAGCAGAGGGGACTGAGGTTATTGGGCCAATATCCCCAGAAAATAGGAAGAATTGGGTGACAATCTTTCCCTGAAGAGAAACACCAAACTGGCCAGAAAATGCACCCATCAGGTATTGGAGGATTCAGAGCCAGAAGGGGCCTTAGAGGCCATGAGGTTCAAACCCCCACCCCCAATCCTTCAGAGACAGCAAGTGAAGCCCAGAGAAATGGGACTTTCCTGAGATTACACAGCTCATAAGCAACAGGGCTGGGATTCAAACCCAGGTTCTCTGGCTCCAAATTCCACAAGCTTTCTACTACACCAGGCTGCTCTCATAAATGTGAGCTGAAAAGTCACTCTAACCAATTCCAGCTGAATCAGAAAAAAAGTTAGACATTTCCAGTTCCTCTGACAGGATTGATTGAACTGATGAAAATTGAGCTTAAAAAAAAATCGAACCCTCCCTCAGTTTCCTTAAAAGCACAGACCATATTTAGGCTCTCTCCTACTTGTGCTCATCATCTTTGGTGTTATTGATTCCCAGCCATCCTGGGGTGAAGGGGACTAGAAGTTCCTCCAGCATATATATGTCAGAATATCTCTGCATACAAATTTTGGTTGGCCTCAGCCTTGCAGAGATTAATTACTGCATGGGTCTTGACAATTGGTAATGGGGGGATATGCCCCGGGGTCCAGCTCCTAGCAGCAGCAATGAGTTAGGATGGATGCCCCTGTCCATGAGCAGAATAGTCATTCCACAGGCTTTGGGGGCCTATATATGAGGGGTTATTCAACCCCAACTGGGGGAAGATTTCCTCACAGGGTTCTAGATCTAGGACTGGGAGGGACCTTTGAGGCCATCAGTCCAGTCTCTTTGTTTTTCCAGATGAGGAACCAAGGTCACACAGATAACATCTGAGCCAGTTTCCCCCCCTGGTACACTCCTATTCTTGTAAAAAAAAAACCCTATTGGCATATGCTCTTAACTTATTTTTCATTACAGAAGTGAAACCATATATGCTAAAGTTTCCTTCTGAAACTTGTCATGGCATGGAGTTATCACAGCTTCTCACAGACTTTGCCTGGAAAGGCTGTAGGCACAGGCCTGCCTAGAGATTGGCTCTGTTTGTCATCTGGGGACCAGCCTAGCCAAGTGTGGAATAGTTCATCACCAAAGGGTTGGCCACTAGTGGGGTCGGGGAGGGATGAGGAATATTTTTGGCTTCAGCAATGAACAACAATGTATTATGGTTAAGACAGAGCAGGACTGTGAGGGAGGAGTCGCAGACGCAGAACTGGCAAGTTGGAAAGTGCCTCAGAGGCTTCTTGGTCCAATCCATACCCCAAAAGGTATCCTACTACAGCAAATTCCGAAACTGCTCATCCGCCCTCTGCTTGAAAACCTTTACTGAAGTGGAACTCAGGATGGCCAGAGCCAGGCCATCCTGCTGGGGGAGGAGCACTTTCATTGCTAGGAGGTATTCCTTTATATGGACCCTATTTGCACACTTCACCTATTGCTTCTAGTCCTGCCCTGGGTGGGGGAAAGCTGCTTCTGGACAGCCCTTCCCGCACTTGAAGTCAGAGACCATGTCTTTCTTCGTCTGAGTCTTTTCTTGTCCACTTTCTAAAACAAAGGTTCAGAGGTCACGACTGTGAGGCCCTCCGCCATCCTGGCTGCCCTTGAAATGTAGCAGTCAGAGCTGAGGGAGGCACTGCAGATCTGCCCAGGGCAGCAGTGACCAAGCTTTCTGACTCCCTCAGTTTGGGCCTTTGGGAACGCAACCTGTGATTGGAGGCTTCAAGCCTTTTTCACAGGAGCTTATCTAGCCACATTCCTCTCATCTTGTGCTCATGAGCTTGACTGCCAGCTTATAAAATGAAAGAAGGAAAGATTTACTCAGGGATCATCTTACTGCAGCAGACTCCAGACCACATAACTGAATCTCCAACCCGCTCATCACCTCATCAACCATAGGGGAAGAGGTGGAAAGCAAAGGGGATGGGCCCCGCTTTTGGTCCTTTATATGGAGAAAATGGCCAGTGATTAGGAACTATACTATGCTCTTCATATCTCAAGGAAGACAAGCTACAGTAACCACATGGAAGGAAGGTCAAGATAAAAGCAATGAATACCTTATTTTTCCTTACAGAAGTGAAACCGGATCTGCTGAAGTTTCCTTCTGAAATTTGTCATGGCATGGAGTTATCACAGCTTCTCAAAGACTTTGCCTGGAAAGACTGTAGGCAGGCTTTTGGGGCCTATATACAAAGCCCCTTCTTTTAAAAAAAAATACCTTCTTTTCTTTTATCATTTTTTTTTTGCTTTTTTTTTGGAGGGCAGAAGGCAGGGCCATTGGGGTTAAGTGACTTGCCCGAGGTTACACAGCTAGTAAGTGTTAAGTGTCTGAGGCTGGATTTGAACTCAGGTCCTCCTGACTGTGCTCTATTCACTGCACCACCTAGCCACCCAAATAGCTTCTTTAAAAAAA
Organism: Petaurus breviceps papuanus; assembly: GCF_028583685.1. Classification (NCBI taxonomy): domain Eukaryota; kingdom Metazoa; phylum Chordata; class Mammalia; order Diprotodontia; family Petauridae; genus Petaurus; species Petaurus breviceps. The sequence continues at coordinate 9,701,348 of NW_027187369.1, forward strand.
AATGAAAAAGGATTTTTAAATGTTTTCTATGGTGCCGGGTATGGTGCTGGGAATTAAAAAAATGGGAGTCCCTGCTTTTAAGGAGCTCACATTCTTATTAGGGGAGACAACACATAGAAAGATCAGCTACAGTGCAGATGGCAAGGCCCCAAATCCAAAGGGTGCACTAGCAGGTCAGATGATAGCCAGGAGTTGGGAGAGCCTAGTGACAGGGCAGATGGTAAGACCTAGTAGTTTGGAATCTCATAGTTGGTGATTTCAAAATCATCTATCCTAGTGTCTTGAATAACCCCCTTACTCTTCTAGACCCTCGGGGTCTGGTAGGCTCAGGCTGGAGAGGGAAGACAAAGGGTGGCAGTGGGTTCTTCTTCCTGCCCAGCCTGCTGGATGAGATCTGGTCAGCTAAGTAGCTTAGGGTAATTGAGGGATATACAGTGGGGAAGGGATGCTGTTGTGGCAAATAGCTTTGAACCCAAATCATTTATTACTGGTATCTTTAATTGACTATGGATGGAATAATGGACTTGAATCTCAACTCTACTGCTTACTTGCTGTATGTCCTTGGGCAAGCCATAGCTCTGTTCTGGGCCTCAGTTTCCCCATCTGTCACTGGAGGGGTTTGGATTAGATATTCCCTAGAGGTCTAGCAAGCTATAGAATCCTATGTCTCTTTGTGGCTAAAAAGACTTGTGAAAATAAAAAGCATGCTTCCCTCCTTCCCTTTTGTGACCTGGAAGCTGATGTCAAACCCCAGTGACATTGGGAAGTGATTGGCCCAGAGAAGAATGGTGTTGAGTTCTGGACCTGGCTTTGAGGCCTGGCTCTGCTGCTTCTTTCCTACCTGTGGAACCTTGGGTCCCCTTTCCTGAGCTTCAGCTTTCTGCTTTGCACAGTGGTAGTGTGTGTGTGTGTGTGTGTGTGTGTGTGTGTGTGTGTGTGTGTGAGAG
>NW_027187369.1:9702394-9817109 GCF_028583685.1 Petaurus breviceps papuanus
AGAGAGAGAGAGAGAGAGAGAGAGAGAGAAAGAAAGAGACAGACAGACAGACAGACAGACAGATGGCGGTGGGGGGGCAGGGGTTGTTGAACTAGGTGATTTCTTAGGTCGCTCTGGCTCTAAAGCCAATGGTCCTAAGTAGGTCTTTTGGGGAGTAGGTTCTGTTCCATATCCTTTTGAGAATCCTCAAAATATTATATTTATAGTTATATTCTCACTGTCCTTACCCTTGTCCCCCCTCTGCCCCCACCATCTGAACTAAGGGGTCTCTGGTGATTAAAAAATAAAAAAGTGCCTGCCCGACATCAAAATATCATCTCGTTAATGAAGTTATTTGCTCAGCTGTATGAGCACAAGGCAATAATACTTTCATTCCTTCAGCAGCACACACGTGTTGGCATCCCTTCCCCCTCCCAGAGCTCCATGGGATGACTGCCAGGAAAATACAATTATATGCTGGCACAGGAATAAATAAAATTCCTTAAACTAAAAGCTGTGTGTTTTCATTCCCCCTTTTTCCATTTCTTTATTCACTTCTTTCTGTCTTTCCATTCCTCTTTTAACTCATTTCCTGTGTCCAATTATTCTGTTTTCATCTGTCTGGCCTTTTCTCTGTTAAACATTCTCTCCCGTCTCTGCAACTCACTTTTTTTTCACATGCTTAGAAAAATGGAAACTTTTCAAGCCCCACTCAGATTGGGAGTCTCTTGTCCTATTCTGGTTTTGTGACTTTTCCTTGTCTCTTACCCCTTCAAGGTAAATGGTCAACTCAGGGCCTGTTTTCTTTATGTTTCAGCCCCACGAAGAGCTCCCTCCATCTTTCAGCTGTTCCTCTGCTTTACATCCTGCTGCTTCCTCTCATCTGTCATTTTGGAGGAATTGTCGAGGATCTAGAGCTGGGAGGGCCATTAGAGATCATCAATGTGTATAACCCCTTCATTTTATGAAAGAGGATACTGATGTTGAGAGAGGGGAAGGGACTTGCCCAAGGTCACAGAGCTAAGAGGTGTCAGATTTGGGATTTGAACACAGGTCCATTTGTGTTTGTCACCTCCCTTTTTCCCCCTGTACTCATATTTGTTTTCTGAGATCAATTTATTGATTTCTCCTTACCTTCCCCATTAACTTTTGGGCAATTATTTTCTTTTATTAATCCAAGGAAGCCCTTGGCCTCTTTTCTTTCTGACTTTTATGGCCAATGCTTTTTTCCTATGTATATTCCTTAACTTAGAATTGTGGACTCAAAATGATCAAGCTTTGAAATAATCTAGGTCACTCTCCTCTCCCCCTCCCCTACCTTTGCAGAAGAAGAAACTGAGGCCCATCGAGGAGAAATTAGTTGGCTAAAGTTATACATCTATACATAGTAGAATCAGGACTTGAATCCAGGTTTCCTAACTCTAAATCCATTGCTCTTCCCACTATATCACACCAAGTCAGCATTAGTGTGGAAACATGTTTGAATAGCATCCCAAAGGAACAAAGGCTGAGAAGAAAGCTAAAGACCCCAACAAACAATAGGGAAACAGTTTCCCCAAAGATTAGCATTCGTGCCATGATGAAGTTCTGCAGTCCCACTTTCTATTGACTTCTTACAATAACAACTATTATAACACACTTACGTAGCAAGATGTAATTGAAAAGCTCTAGGGGTTGTCCATTCAACTGAATATCTTAGTTTGAACAAGGCATTTTCATCCACTTGTTTTTTCCTGTGTGAATTGTTAGACCAAACTCTTTTGAATATTTGTGGATCCATTCAGGGGGCTCTGCATCATTCCAGTGCTTGATATAATTAACACAATATTGCCTACCAAGAAGAACATCTGGAAGACAGAAGGAATCACTCTTAACATTTGGACTCTTTGTTGGACCTCCTTCATGATGGTGGCAAATATATTTTCCTCTAATGATTTTTAACAAAAGACATCTTATTGGAAGAGGGGCATTTTGTTCTACAGAATCAAATGGGGTTTTTTAAACAATCAACATACAATAAGCAGAGTAGGATATTGGATTCTCTGTACCTTCCAGATGGAAGAGGAGGAGGAGGAGAAGAGGTCAGATTATATTTGGGAAATTGTGCAGTGCTTTTAAGGACCAAAAGCTTCTCCTTGAAACAAAGACCCATCTTTTAAAATATCAGTATTCTTCTGGTGGAGTATGGCTACGAATCATGGAATGCCAGCATCTCCAGTGAATTAAAATTGTGAGTCACCCGAAGGGCAATGGAGATGCATATGGTGGGCGTGAGTAGGCTGCAACACAATACAAATGAAGAATTGTGCACTAAAAGCAGCATAAAGGATACCATTGAAAAGATGGATGACTAGAAGGGGCCACAAGGCCATCATGTACCAAGAGCAAAGGATAAGATAGGGCTAGCTTATGCGTTCCCTTGGTACTCACACAGTGGCATGTTCCCTGACCCCACTGTGCAGGCTTGAGAGGAAGACATGGACAAGAGTGGGACCAGATGAGATGGCTTGGGTTACAACCTGTCCTGTTGGAGGATTATCAACATTGAAGAGGGCTTGGATGACCGAAGAATCATAATTTGTCAGCCTAGGTTTTCTGTTCTATTTTACATTCATTATCTCATTTGACCCCCATCACAATCCTTTAGTGAAGTCAATGTTTTCATCTGTATAAGGGGGTTGGTGGGGCCATCTCCAGTCATCCTGATCTATATCTTGCTACTGGACCCAGATGACTCAGGAGGAGAAAGTGAGGCTGATGACTTTGCCCAGCCCTCCCACACTTCAATCCAATTCACCTGCAAGTCATGGCATCACCTCCCTCACATCATGGTCCTCTTTGAGAACGAAGGACAAAACAACAGCAGCCACAGCAGCAGCAAGGGAGTTGTAATAGGTGTTCTCTAAGGTCCTTTACAATTCTAAATTTGATTCTAAGGCAAAGTACTATGCTAGCATCCCTATCTGAAAAAAAACCCAGGGGGTCGGCTAGGTGGCACAGTGAATAGAGCACTGGCTCTGGAATCAGGAGGACCTGGGTTCAAATCCGGCCTCAGACACTTAACACTTACTAGCCATGTGACCTTGGGCAAGTCACTTAGCCCCACTTGCCCTCTAAAAGGCCAAAAAGGAAAAAAAAACCAGGAAACTGGGGTTCAGAGAGGAAAGGGGACTTACCCGTAGTCAAATGTCCTTTTCTACCCATTTCCTGAATATTTACTGGATGGATAGATACTTTTCCATCTCCTTCACCCCACTGTACTCAGTCTTACACTCTTGGTAGCTTTACCTTCATAACACTTCTCTTGTCCTTCCCCTTCCATCCCCACATGGTCAGGCCCTCATCACCTCTCACTTAGATGACTCCATTCACTTCCCACACAAATGACATTTGAAAGGCACAGGTCCAATCATGCTACTCCCTAGCTCAAAAAGTTTCATTGGTTCCCCATTACTATTTCTAGGATAAAATAAGAACTGTCCAGACTGACACTGAATTCCCTCAGCTGATTTTCAAAATCTTCCATGTTAACTTCTCTTTACATACTCCAGCAGCTAGATTTTGTCCAGCGTTGTCCATCTTCCTTTCTGATTCTCATCATCCTCATCTTCCTTCACAACTCCCGCCCTGAGAAGCCATCCTTGCCTTGCCCTGCCTCCATTCCCCTTGTATTTCTTTCCAGCTTGTACCCCTCCCCTGCCTTCCTGGGAACATCAGTTTCTTGAGCTCAGGGACTCTTTTCTTTCTGTTTCTGTGGCCTGGGACCGGCAGAGTGCCTTGCTTTTTATACATGCTTAGTCAATACTTTGTTCATTTGAACCGAATTGAATTTCTGAGTGTTGTCTTACATTCGTAACTGGCATCACAAAATATCCCACTCTCCCCTCTTTGCCAGGCCACTGGGCTTACTTCCCTAGTGTCCTGGCTTCCCTCTTCTTCCTCAATCATCTCCAGGCATCCCCAGAAAACTCTTTGAGTAGGGGATTTCTCACTCAGAATCCTTACTGTTTTTCCCATGGCCATTTCAGTTCTAGCAGGTTGCCAAAAGAGCCACCTGGAGAAGAGACTAAAATTTCTATTCCATGAGGACAAGATGTGGCACTAAGACACAGGCAAACCCAAGGACTCAACAGTTCAGAGTATGGATTTACCTTAGTCTGGAAGCAGAGGGCATGACTAAAGTTACTTGCTATCAGGCAGTTATCTGCAGAAGTGTGATGTGGTAGGTTTTTTCAGAGAGCCCATACTTTGTGTGTACCACTCATTCCACCAGAAGTGCCCTGTGTCCTCCTGAAATCCTAAGTGGCTTCCAATGTCCAGCTTTAACTGCTACCTCTTCCATGAAAACTTCACCATTCTTGCTACAAGTCTCTAATTTTCTTTTTAATTTAATTTTTTTAATTAAAATATTTTTTTTTGCTTTTTTTGGGGGGGAGGGCATTTGGGGTTGACTTGCCCAAGGTCACATGGCTAGTTTTTGTGTTAAGTGTCTGAGGCCAGATTTGAACTCAGGTCCTCCTGACTCCAGGGCCGGTGCTCTATTCACTGTGCCACCTAGCTGCCCCAAGAGTCTCTAATTTTCATAAGCTCTAGATAGCTCTAGCACTATAAGGTTTCCAAAGTACATTTCTCTGCCCCACCAACAGCCCTGGGAAGTAAATAACATGATTATCACCTCCATTTTACAGATGAGAAAAATGAGGCTTAGAATGGTACACACTTGCCCAGTATGATGATTTGGAGCTGGGATTCAAACTTGGCTCTCTCTTGATTTCAAATCCAGAACTAGCATTTCTTCATTTAGCAAACACCCATTTAACAAATATTTAGTAAAAGTGCCCTGTGGGTATGTGTGTGTAGAGCACGGTGCTAGGCAGTGGGCGAAGGAGGGTACAAAGCTGAGCTAAGGCATAGGCCTGAGCTCCTGGAGCTTTTCTTTCTTCCATAGCCTTTAGGCCTGAAACTCACCTGGTGTTGGGACTGTCTTCTGCCACGTGTGATGATCATTAGAAGGGACTTCCTGATAAATGAGCTCCAAGATCCTTTCATCTTTATATTTATTCTTTTTAGCCTCTAGCAGAGTCTTATGAAGTAAAGCTCCTGCTATGGTATGGGGCATGTGCTCTGTGTTCAAAGGAATACAAAGTTTAAATAAGCCAGTGCCCTGCCCTCAAAAAGCCTAGAACCTAATGATCCCTCTCCTTTTCTATGGAGAAGGTAGCCCCCAAACTGGACCTCAAAAGAAGGGAGAGATTGCCACAGATGGAAATGAAGGGTAGGATATGACAGTTCCAGGCATGGAAGATGGTATGGGTAAAGACTGGGTGGCAGGAGAGGGCAGGATGAGAACAGAGGAGTGGGGAGTAATTTAGTTTGTCTGGGATGTAGACATAGTAAGTATGTGATAACCATTTGCTGGAACGTTGAACCTAGGGAACCTTTCATTCTCCTCTTCAGCCGTGCATCATCTCCCCCTTGCTCCAGCCTCCTTGCTCCATCTTGCTTATTTCCTTTATCCCCTGGGGTTATTTTCAATGCTACCTTTGGCTGCTGGTGCTCTCTGTGTTTGGGGAGGGGAGGAGGTACAGCTGCCATCCCTCTGAAACCTTAAACCCTTTCTATCAATCGTCGACCTTTCTGAACTTGCTCAGCTTGGGAACCTGGTGCTGGCCAGCATTCTGCAAATGCCTTCTGGCCCTTGATCTTGCATGGAGTGAGTGGCCAGTCAGTCAAAGAGGGGTTTAGTATTAGAATAATAGTAACAAAAAGTCATGTTATAGAGCTGTATGCAGCTAGGCATTCTTTCACTTGGGACAAAAACAAGAACACAAAAACACCCTCTCCCAATCAAAAAATTCTTGCTTTTCCAGGGAAAGGGGAAAGGGAAATTATCAAGGAGAAGAATAAGGCACTGACTAGACTATAGCTATGGTGGAGAGGAAGGTAGGCCCTGGGAGAAGGCCACCATCATGATACTGGAACTTTCTTGGGGGTAGACTGAGGGTAAGAAACTGGAAAGAGGACTGTGAGGTATGGAGATGGTAGTCTCTGGACTTTGCTCCATTAAGGAAACATCCTCTTCCAGGAGGAAGTGAACCCCCTTTTAAACAGTGGTATACTGGGAAAAGCACCAGTTGTCCCCACCCTAGTTAGAGCTCTGACTTTATGATTGACAAAGCATCTTCCTCACAGTCACTCAGTGAGATATCTGGAGGTATAGTTATCCTCATTTCGTAGAGCAGACAGAGGGGAAATGATTTGCCTATGCTCACATAGCTCAGAAGGGAATGACCTTTAAACATGTTGTTGTTCAGTAGTTTTTCAGTAATGTCCAAATCTTCGTGACCCTATTTGGGCTTTTCTTGGCAGAGATAAAGGAGTATTTTGCCATTTCGTTCTCCGGTTCATTTTACAGATGAGGAAACTGAGGCAAATGGTGGAGTGACTTGGCCAGGGTCACACAGCTAGTAAGTGTCTGAGGCTAGATTTGGCCTCAGGAAGATGAGTATTCCTGACCTCAGGACAGGACTCCTGTCCTTCAAACAGAAGCTTGATTCCCTCCCCAGGGTTTTCACTGTTAAGTGAGAGGTAGTATGATGCCTAGCACACACATTTCTATAGTGCCTGAAAGATTACAAAGTGCTTTTAACAAGAATCAACTTGGGTTCAAAAGACTTTGACTGGAATACTGGATCTGCTATATACTACTATCGTGATTTCGAGCAAGTCATGAGCTTTCTGTGCCTCGGTTTCCCAAATTTGCAAAATAAGGGGGTTAGACAAGATGGTCTCTAAGGTCCCTCCTAGCTCTAAAATCCTTATTCTTACTCCTTGGTCAGTTTATTAGCAGAACCTCTTATCAACTAGAAAGTAAATTTATTCCCACAAAAGGAAAACAAAATGTGGGCAATTTCCTTTGCTAGTCAAGATGATCACTGAAATGAACACAGATAAAAACCAAATAAAAACAAAGAGAAAGAGCCATGGCTTTTGAACCAGGAGACCTGATCATGCAGGATGGTATAGTAAAAGAGCGTGGGTTTTGAGGATCTGAGTTCAAATTCCAATTCTGATGCTTACCACCTGTGACTGTGGAATCTGAACCTTTTAGGGCCTCAGTTGCCTCATCTGTAAAATGAAGAGGGTTGGAATAGATGACTTCTGAGGTTCTTTCCAGTTGAGAATCCATGATTCTCTTCCACTTATTAATGTGTGATTTTTCTACTCTGGCTCTCAGTTTCTTCATTTTAACATGAAATTATTGGACTAAACAATTTCTCATCCTTCTTAGCCCTAACATTGTTTGGTCTAAGGTCCTTTCTAGCTCTGGAAGAGAAAGAGTCAGATCTCTGTATGTGGTGGGAGCTTTGGTTCAAATGAGCTGCTTTGTGGCTTCTTACAACACAGTGTCCTTCTTGATCAAGTACCATGTGGTCAATTAAAATGATCCCATTCTCTGTTTAAGGGCCCTTTTACCTCTGATATTCTGGGCTTCAGATTCTACAGTTGTATAAAAAAAAGAAAGTAGTGAAAACTTTTCTGTGGGTGGCTCTAGTCCTGGCTTCTACTTGAAGGGGAAGAGAAAATGAACTGAACTCAGCTGGTAAAGGAAACATCTCACTGATGAAACAAAGCTCTCTCACTAATTCTTTCAGATTTTCATCTCTGAAAGGTCTCACAAAACTGATATTCTTCCCTATTCCCATCCCCTACCCTTTTCCCTTGAACACACACACATATACACATACACACACGCACATTCGCACGCACATGCACACACACACACACATCCTCACCTTAACTCCTTAATTGAGAAAAGTATGGGGATCATAGTTATGGGAAGGTTTCATTTGGGGTGATTGGCAAATGGAGGCAATCAGCTTGAACAGCTGAAATTAGCAAGCCTAATTTAATGTCACTATTCAATATAGTGCCCATTTGGAATTTCTTAATGGCCTGAGGAAAGAGGGTCTTTATACAGCCTACAATCTCAGCCTCATTCTTACCTAAATTCCTTCTCATAGATGTTGTGAATGCCCTGTTTTGTAGCCAACACAAACTTTGTCCAGTAAAATAATGTGAGGAACTCCGAATGAAAGGAGATTAGCTGTTCCCGGCTCCTGTTATTTTAAAGCAGAAATAACTTTGGCTTCGAGTGATTCAGAAACAAAGCTTGAAATGCAAAGCATGCGCAACTCGAGATTCAGCATGAAAAGGACCTTAAAATATGCCCAAGTGCAAGTAATGGACTTATTAAAGGGATGAAAAGAGGCCCTTTTCAAAGAAGCCCCAGCTCTTTAGTCCTGTCATATCAGGAATCTGGCTTCAGAATTCCATCCTATTTACATTTCTTCTCCCTTTAACTATGCACTCAACTTGCAGGGGGAATCAAATATCCCAGCTTGTAAGACATTAATTTCTTTATGTTAATTATGTGGAAAGCATGTCGGGTGCTAGGGGAGTGTATCTGTGATAGAGCACGGAGCACTTGAAACCTGTTCAATGGCAATTAACAATCAGTGCGACCATTGAATTGACCACATGGTAATTGATCAACAGGGCTCCGGCGGGCTCACAAAGCAGCTCATGTGAAGCCGGCTCACGGCGAGTCCAAACAACTGTCTCTGCCACCAGCAACTTGAGTCTTTTTCACTTTGTGTCAGAAGCACAAAAGGCAGCATTGGAGGGATTCTGAAAACGGTGTTTTTCAATGGACATAATGGGAAGAGACTTCGAGCCACAATACATAAAGCATAGCTCACTATCCACACACATCCGTGTGCTCTTAAGTTTTGTACTTTAAGAGAGTCTAGAGAAAAGAAAAGAGTGTCTCCAACGCTTTCTTTGTAAGTGGCAGGTCCCGGGAGCCTTGCACAATAACATCATCCTCAAGGGGCAATTCAGTCCCATCTTGGGCAACTGGACTGCGTTTTCATCCTGCTTTCCCCACTGATTTCAATTCCACAAATATTTATGAGCCCATTGTGGTCTGGGCCCCGTGCTTGGCACTGGGGACACAAAGAGAAACCTAAGACAAGGCCCTGCTCTGGAGGAGCTTACAATCTATTAAAGGGAAGGCCAAGAACTCAGTTAGGGCTAAGAAAAAAGGAGAGTTAAGTGCAAAATGAGAGGCCCATAGAAAATGCTGTGAGAAACTTGGGGAGCGTGAGATCAATTTCAGCTGGAGAAGTTAAAGAAAAGAAAGAGGAAGTATGTCGTATTATAATAATACTAATAGCTAACGTTTATATAGCATTGTCAAGTTCATAAAGCATAATCTGTGTTTTAACATTTGTTCCTGACAACCACTTTCTGAGGTCTTAATATTTTCACTTAACAGATGAGCAAACTGGAGCCTACAGAGTCAAGTCACTTGCCCAGGGTCACCTCGCCAAATGTGGGAAGCAAGATTCAAATTCAGGTTTTCCTAACTTGGAGACTACACCACCTCATTTTCATCAATGTATGTGTGAGCTGGGAGTGATGGTGGGCTGGGGTAGGCTGTGGAGTGGAATTTGATTTCTTCTAAGATATAAAGTTACTTCATATGTGCACTTCCATCTTCTTTATCTAAACTAGGGTTAATCTAGTGATAAAGTTTGAGGTCTTCAGATCAACTCTGAGTTGGACAGGACCTTACTAGTCCCTCATTTTTATAGAAGAGGAAACTGGAGTCCAGAAAGGGTAAGGTACTTGGCTAAGGTCACACCACTGGTAAGTCAAAGAGTCAGGACCTGAACCTAGGGCTCCATATTCACAATTCATTGTTCTTTCCACTCTATCGTCGTGCCTGGGGGTCTACCGTTTTCCATGGGAAACAGTTGTGCGCTAGGGAAAAATGACAGATTGCCTTTGGAAACAGAAAATAGAGCTGCCAGCATGATGTGAGCAAGCTTGTGCAGTGGTTAGTCATTTCCCAAATACCTTGGATGATAGAGCAGTTCTTTCTTTAAAATGCTGTTCAGTTTTCTGTTCTTGGCCTCCTCTGAGCTGGTTCTTTAGCATTTTCTCAATCCAGTGTCTTGCAGTGCTAGTGTAGGTCATATGATCAGAGATCTAGAGTAAGAAGAAACCTTGGAGGCCCTCTGGGCTAACCATACCATCCTCCATTTTATTGATGAGGAAACTTAGAGCCTAGGAAGTGAAGGGACTTGGTCATGGTCATGATGAGGTTAGGAAGTATCAGAAGTAAAATTTTAAACCCTGGCTTTCTCCCACTGTGCTGTGCTGTCTTGGTATTAATGTGCATCTTGTCTCAACAAACTACCCTCCTATTTTGCCAGCTTAGTACAGGAAGGTGCCCACCTTGACCTGACCATAGCTCTCCTTTTCTCTTCATACTGAGATGCTCTAGGAAAGTTTGCTTTGAACAAAACTTAGACCAAATGTATATTTTCTAAAGTTTAACTCTATATCTAGACTATAGACAGAATTTGGATAATATCAAGAGTGATCTCCAGTGCTAATTTCATTCAGGCCCCTACGTATTAAAACTTCAGAGAGATCAAGGCTCATTGCATGAGGAGGCAGGAGACCTGTGTTCTAGTTCTCCTGTCCCCCTTCTTTGCCACTGACAAGATCTGTGACCTTGGATAGATTGTAGGATCACAGATATTGAGCTTAAAGAGATTTTAGAGACCATATAGTACAATTTCATTTTACAGAGGAGGAAACAGAGGCCCAACAAGGTTAAGTGACTTGCCAAGAGTTTTAGAGATAGTAAGTGGTAGAGGCAAAACTTGAGTCCACATCCACCATTCTCTACTGCCCATCTCTGTGAAGTATGGATGGAGGCGTGAGCCTGCTCCAGATGCTCTTAAAGTCCCTTCCAGCCCTAGAATCCGTGATTGTAGGACCTTGTCTTCAACTAGCTACTTCCTTAGAGAGATGAAACCACAAGAATTATGTGGGTTCCACACTAAGAAATCTAACAGCACCATCTGTCTACATAAGGCCAATCAAAAAATTTCAGAGTTGGATAAAACTTTAGCAACCATTTAGTCCAACCCAGGTCTAAAAAGGAATAGCAACTATAAGATAGCTGACAAGTGATAATCCAGCCTCTGCTTGGATATATGAAAGAAAGGACCCACCACCACTGAAGGCAGCCATTTCCTTTTGGACAGTTCTCATGGTTCAAAAGTATTTCCCCACATGGAGCCTCCTGGGACTTTTATCCATTGGCTTTAGTTCTGCCCTCTGGGGCCAAATAAAACATCTGGTCCCCCTTCCATGACAGCCCTTCATACACTCAAGCCTTTTCTTCTTCACTGATCCTCATGTGAGAGTTTGAAGAGGACAGAGTATAGGGACAGGTATCACCTCCTAATACCTGGAAGCTTTGGATCTTTCAATACAGTCTAATATTGAATTAGCTTTATTTTTCACTTCAATATTAGTGCAGACTCACTTTGAATTTGCAGTTCAATAAAACGCCCAGATATTTTTTTCAGACAAACTACTGCATAACCATGCCTTTCCCATCCTGTAGCCATGCAGTTGATTTTTTGGAGCCCAACTGTAAGACTTACATTAAACCCTTACTGAATTTCATCATATTAGATGGATCTTCAGGGCCCTCCTTGGGGTCTTGGGACAGGATGCTAGAAACCTATGAACACTCAGGTGTCCTGGTCTCAGTCATAACCACATTGGTCCCTACTCTTTCTTTGGGGCTTCAAGGACACACTGTGGGTTTCTGAACACCTGGATTTTTTTTCTATCAGGAGCCTACCACCTTTGCTCTTTCCTGACAGAGAGCCCTGCAGAATACAAGTATCTCTCTGATCCTTCTCTGGCTGGACTGGGAGGCTACTGGCTTATTAACCAGGTTTACAGCTTTACTGTCAGCCCTATTTCCTATGGCACAGGGACTGCTGACTTTCTGTGCAGTTCTTAGGGGCAATAAGTCACTTACTATAGTTTCTTATTTGCTTTCTTGATCACTATTTTCTCCAGTGTGAACTTCAGGTCTTTGTTAGTATGTGAGAACTAGGCAATCTGCATCTATTCAGGCAGCCATGTTGGCTAGAAGTCTCACTAAAAACTCCTTTAGCCATTTGGCACCTCTCTTTTGGATTTAATCACCATGAACCCTGGCTTGACACCACAGACACACACACACACACACACACACACACAAGATGTTCTGTCTCCTTTTCATCTGTAAAATGGGGGCAATAATACCTCCATTACCTACCTTACACTATAGTTGTGTTTTAAAAAATCTTTCAAATGTATGAAAATATGAGTTCTTGCTATTGGTCATGGAGAGAGATTGTTGGGGAAGGGATCTTGTGCTGACTTCATAGGAAAGGCCTTTTCTTAGGTAGAGCTGCTTCCACTCATCCCTGCCTCCCTAAATCTCTTCTGTGTGTAGAAAATCATCACTTGTAGACATGCATTTGATCTGGATGAACTCTAGCACCAACCAATGTGATGGAAGAGCCACAACTGGGAAAAGATTATGGAGGATAGGAAAACTGTGGTGGGATTGGAAAATGACAAATAGTGGCTTTATTTTCAGAAGGAAGGAAAAAAAGGAAAAAATGAGTGTGCTAACTGTAGGTCAGTGAAATTCACTTCAGTTCCTGGGGAAAACCCTAGAGATGGTTAATGAGCACTTAGAAAAGGAAGCAATGATTTACAAGAGTTGGGATGGCTTCTTGCCTGACTAACCTTATTTCTGTTGTAGACCAGGTTACTAACTCGCACATCAGGGGAGTGCTGAAACTATAGCTTACCTAGACTCTAGCAAAGCACTTGATAAAGTATTTCACATTAGTCTTTGAGAGAACATGGAGAGATGGAGTTAGAACTGGTTGATTTGTCTGAACTCTGAATAGTCATTCCTGGTATGATGTCAGCTGGACAAGAGGTCTTAAGTGGAATATCCAAGGGATCTGTGCTTAGCCCCAGACTATTGAAAATTTTTCTCAATGACTTAGATAATGACATGCTTGTCAAATCTGCAGATGACACCAAGTTGGGAGTAAGAGCTATCACAATGGATGCCAGAGTCAGGGTCCAAAAGGATCCTGACAAGGTAGAACACTCCATCTAATAAGATGAAATTCAGTAAGGGTTAAATGTAAGTCTTACAGTTGGGCTCCAAAAAATCAACTTCATGGGTACAGGATGGGGAAGGCATGGTTATGCAGTAGTGCATCTGAAAAAATACTTTTCAAGTACCAAGGAGCTATAATTAGTATGTCACAAGACTTAGCAGTATCTACTGTAAACAAGAGGATATCATGCAGTGCAATATTCCAAAAGGCAACAGATAGAGGTTTACAACTAAAAACAACCCTAAAAAATGAAGTATAATCCTATAGGGAAATAAATGGATCCTTAACAGAAGAGAGAATTTCTGAGTATTTCTGGTAAAAAGACAAACAGAGTCCAGAGCAAGCCAGAAAGGTTGATTGATTTGAGAGGTTGGAAGGGGCTGTATGATGATGTAGTATTAATATTCTAAAAGGAGTTAGTATCTTCCGTACCTTAATGTCATCAAAGGGTATTGAGACAGTTACAGAAAAATAGTGAACCTGGAGGAAAGGGAGATTGATTCTGTTCTGAGAGCTCTAAGAGGGGAAAAAGAGGAGGATTGTAGTATAAAAAGGAGTAAGAAGGGGGTGGAACTTGCCATTCCTTATCATTGGGCTGTACCAGAAAATTCTATAAACATGGAGGGAGGGAGGCGTGAGGATCAAATGAACCTCAGGTATCTGAAATAGACAAAGGAGAGTATAAAACACACGGTTTTGGTTAGAAATCCAACAAACTCAACAGAGAAACAGGTAGGCATGGGGGCAGGGTAGGTAGAGAGAATAATACCAGGAGGGAATAGTCAAAAGCAAAACAAACTTCCTGGCCCAAAGGGGAGATTAAAAGAAAAAAAAAGAAGGGAAAAAAGCAAAGAACTAGAATTAGAACCCAGAACAGTTTTGAAAGTAACCTTTGGAATTTATTATATAAAAAAACCCACCACAAACTCAAAAAACCAAAGCTGTATGAAATAGAGATTCAAAGTCTCAAAAACCCTTTCTTAGAACTGCTTGTGTTCATGGAAATGCTCTTTAATTTTGTGTTTAATGTTAAAAAAACTTTATTAAAAAGAGTTTAGAGCACTGGGCCCAAGCCGGGGCCATCAGCATGTAGCACAAGTAGGTCAGGGAAACCCCAGGTTTCATTGAGGTCCCTGTTTGGTCTCCCACAACCTGATCATTTTGGAATGGCAGAATACCATCCCCACCATCATTTGCTTGCACTGCTGTGTGCACACTACCATTTATCCAAACCCTAAGGGCACCTGGACTCAGTGTCAATCTGCCGTTAACAATGTCACTGTGGGCTCTTCTCACAACTTGGGGTGGAGTGAGCACTGAGACCCAGCTCTGTTCTGCTCTCTGGTTTGTGGCTCAACATAGGGAGGCAGAGAGGAACTTGGGTAACCCTTTAGAGGACCAAGGACTGGGCCACCTAAGGTTTTCGATAATGGGTCACAAGATCACAAATCCCTATGTGTTCAGGCTATATACTTTTAATTCTATAATTAATGACATTTTGCTTCAATTACAATGCCTAATTCAAACAAGCCTGCTAGCCAGACACCTGGCTGAAGCCAGTTATACGAGTAGGCGGGTGGCCGGCGGCGGGCCCTACTGGTCTAGAGCTAATTAGGGGCAACTGTAAGCTCCAACTCTCAGGCCAGCCAGGCTGCGTGTTAGAGTCAGACCCAAGGGCCACCCAGCAGATCTGGGCACCAGGCGGTGGGCGTCTGGGGAGCATGGCACCCTGGTGCCCTTACAAATGTCTCACTCACCCAAGGCATCCTAAAGGCCAAAGGAACTCCCTCCTTCCTGATGTTTTGTGCTTCAGGAGACTAAAGGCCTGAAACCGTTTAGGGGAGAGGATGCTGAGCCCAGTCACCCGTTGTGTTTTCTTGATACTTAATTTTTCCTAATAAAACAATCAGATTGAAAGGACCTTGCTTTGAGTAAAGCCAAGCGACAGTCTGCTAGCTTGCCAGCATCTGGCTGAGGCCTCTGCCTTGGACCCCGCCTCCTGCCATGTGCTTTTCTGGCCTACTGACTGCCTCTGAAGATCACCAGCTGTTTGGGTGACAAGCTGGTTGGCCCATTTGTCTGGGCTGCAGGTGCCAAGCAATGATGGATTGAAAGGGGCTAATACAATACGGCCCACCTCTCTCTGGTGGGAATAATACGATGGTCAAGAGAACTCCTTCCATTTCTATACTACTTTAACATGTAACTGCTTACATAACAGTTCTTTGAAGTATATAAGTGCAAATATACCCATTTTATAGATTAATTAACTGAGGCTCATCGTGGTTAAGTGACTTGGTCACATAGCTAAGTGGATAGGATAGTGGCTACTCTGCTGAATTGGGAGTAAGAAAGACTTGGGTTAAAATCACACCTCAGACTTATAAGATGTTTGGTCCTGGGCAAATCCCTTCCTTGACTGTAAAAAGAGGGCATTGAACAAGATGGCCCCTGGGGTCCCTTTCAGTTCTATGATCCTATTATTAAGAACTTACTATATGGCAGGCCCTGTACCTGGTCATGGGGGGATACAGAAACAAATATGAAGAACATCCTCTGCCTTCAAAGAACTGTAACATAGGAGCTGGAAGAGACCTCAGAGGGCAGGGAATCCAAACACCTTTCTTCTACTCATGAAAGTGAGGCCCAGAGAGGTTAAGAGACCTGCATAGTGTCACACTTGTCATAAGTGGTGGAGCTGTGATTTGGCCCCAGGACCTCAAAATCTATTACACTAAAGACAACTCTCTACACAGTGATACAGGAAGTTAGGTCAAGAAAGGGAGAATATAGATAACTGGGAGGATTAGGAAAGAAGTCTACGTGGTCATCATGTCCATTCTAGACTATTGCAGTAGCCTGCTGGTGAGTCTCCCTGCCTTAAGTCTCTCCCTACTCCAGTCCTTCTTCCTCTCAGCTGTTAGTCATCTTTCTAAAGCACAAGGCTGAGCATGTCGTCCCATACCTATTCCATAAACAACAGGGGCCCCTTATTATCTCCCATATCAAATTTAAAAACAAATTCTGTATTTGGCTTTTAAAGCCCTTCTGAATTTGGTCCCTTCTCACTTTTTCAGTCTTCCTAGATTTTACTTCCCTCCATGTTCTCTGCAGTCCAGTGACACCAGCCTCCCTGTTCCTCAACAGCAGGCATATTCCCTGGGGTGCCCCATGCCTAGAATGCTTCCCTGCCTTGCCCTTACCTTCTGCAGGAGGCCTTTCAAAACCTTTCCTTTTCTTACTGCTGGCACCTCCCCTCTGAGATGATCTCCATTTACCCCGTACCCACAGAGTTGTTGGCATATTGTCTTCCATTAGAATGTGACCTCTTGGAGAACAGGGCTGAGGTTTTGGCCTCTCTTTTTATTCCCAGAACTTAGCCTCATGTCTCAAACACAGTAAGCACTTAATAAATGCTTGTTAATAAACTGCCATTGTCCAAGCAGGGTCCAAGATTGAGGTGTGGGGGCCCTATGGGGGCCCCTCCTGTGGGAAGTAAGGCAAATCACTTCTTTTCCCTGGCCTCCAGGTTCTTCATCAGCAAATCTATGGACCTAGAAATACACTAATCAGCAAATGCAAGGTGATTCGAAGAGCAAGTGAAGGAATCGGAGTCTCCATGTAGGTGAGCTGATTGTAAGAGGTCGAGGACTCCGAGCCAGTGAGTGTGTCCTAGATGGTAAGTGCCAGAGCCTGCTTTGAGGCTGGGCACTGTGACCAAGTCTTACATGCTGTCCGGTATGCCTAACTGGTAGTGAGTCACAGAACCATAGAATCTCAGAGGTGAAAGGCATGTGCCCTTGATCCTGAACTTTTCTAAAGTTCTTACAGGATTTAGAAATGGAAGGGACCTTAGTGATCATCTAGTCCCCCCATTTTTACAGATGAGGAAATTGAGGCCTACTAAGTGACTACTCTAATACAGGTAATAGAGGACAGAGCTGGCTTTCAAGCTTAGGTCTTCCAACTCTAACACCATGGTCTTGCCAGTACAAGACCTTAGAGGTCACTTAGTATAACCCCTGCCAAAAGAATGAATCACTCTGGGGTGGTTAGGAGGCCCAGTGAATAGAGCACCAGCCCTGGAGTCAGGAGGACCTGAGTTCAAATCTGGCCTCAGATACTTAACACTTACTAGCTGTATGACCTTGGGCAAGTCAATTAACCCCAACTGCCCTCCAAAAAGCAAAAAAAGTGAATCACTCTCCTCTAAAATAGCCTTTACAAGCCTTTGCTTGAAGACCTCCAGTGTTGAGGAACTCACAACTTCTAGAGGCAGACTGATCCACTGTTGGACAGCTCTAATTGTTAGGAACTTATTTAGATGGAGTCCAAGTTTGGCTTCCCTGTGATTTCTATGCTTTGGTGCTAGCTGTTTCCCTCTGGGACCAAACTGAATAAGCCTGCTCTTTCCTCCCTGGAAAGGAGGCACAGCCGCCATAGCACCTGTATACAAGAGGCTCTGAAGAAGCACAGGATCATGGGGTTTGCTTTTGTCTTGTTTTAAAAGGCCAAACCCTAAACACTATTCACTTACAGAAGAAATGGAAGACAAGCATTTTTAGTATAGGTCTTTACTCCCCAAAAGCTAGTTGGGCAGCAGCTGTCACCTGGGAAACCGATTAGGACCACATGGGTGTCCAACTGTAAGTAACATGAGTGGATGGCCTGAAGGCATCCTATGCAGATGAAATCCCAAGTCCCAATAAATATGGTTCCTCATTCTGAGAAGGCTCCTCTTCCCCAGAGAAAGAACATTGATTTTCAAAGCTTTATTGATGCATGTTGCTTTTATAGCACTATCATTTCTAGATATGCCCCTCTCCGTACTCACCCCCAGCAAACCTCAGCTTGTAATAAAGAAAACCAGGTAAACAAAACCAATCCACACAGCACGTGTGCTTGGAGCGTATGTGATATTTCCCACCTCTAGTCTGCCACTTCTCCTAGGGAAGGAGAGTGGGGCATTGGAGCCTTTACCACTGCTGTTCCTCCCAAATAGCTCAAGCCTGAGTCCCAGACAAGGGAAAGAGGTTGGCTCTAACCCAAGAAGAATTTAAAAACAAAAGGCCCAAATGACTACCACAATTCCCAGCTTCCTGAGACAAATAAGAAGAGTTAGACAAACCAGCAATCCTACCTCAAGTCCATATGAAGGTAGGGTCTGTGTCAAGGGCTGTGTGACCAGATGGGATAGATGTGATTTTAGAGCTAAGTGAAGCCTTTGAGATAAGCTAGTCCAACCCCCTCATTTTACATAGGATGAAATGATGACAAAGCAAGAAGAAGCCACTCGTCAAAGGTCACTCTGGTAGGTTCAGAGGAACATAGGATTTAGAACAAGAAGAATCTTTTTTTTTGAGGAGTAAGATAGGGCAGTTGGGGTTAAGTGACTTGTCCAAGGTCACACAACTAGGTTTTTTTTGTGTGTTAAGTGTCTGAGCTGAATTTGAACGCAGGTCCTCCTGACTCCAGGGCTGGTGCTCTATTCACTGTGCCATCTAGCCGCCTGCCCCTAGAAGAATCTTTAGATATCATCATCAAAGAAGGATGACAGAGCTAGCTAGTTGTGTGACTGAGCATGTTACCTAGCCAAAGTGAGGAGTGTGTCTCTCAGTGCTTTCTCAGGCTATCCTTCCTGCTCTGACTTCATTTGCCCTGTGATCTCCTCCCTGTAGTTGGCCGCTTTAACTTTATCAACCTCAACTGTAAGATTCCTCCCTTTCCTGTCCCATCACTGCTCAGCCCTGGATTACCTCCACCATTCCCCTCCTCTGCTCCTATTTGTATGTTGCTGAATGGAGTCATCATACAACCATGCTGTCTTGGTCCATTATAAATTCATGTTGTCCAACTTCAACAGGGCCCTCACTGCAGCAAAGCACTGTTGTTTATCTCTCCCTAATTAACTCCCTTTCTCACTCATCACAGAAGCTATTCCGAACCTTTTCTTATGTCCTCAAGTCTTCCATATGTCTCCCACCCCATTCTTTTCCAGATGAGGACCTTGCCTCAAAAAATTGAGATCATTTGATAGTGAGCTTTTTTCTTTCTTTTCTTCATCATAAAACCCCTTCACACTCTTTTCTTTCATCTATAACCATAAAGTAGATGTTCTCCTTTTCTGAGGCCAGTCCCTCTTTATGGGCCCTTGATCTTCTCACCTCCTATGTTCCCTAGCAATCTGCAATGTCCTCTAGTCTTCAGTTTCTTCCTCCTCCTATTTCCTTTCCATCCTTAAAAACAAACCTTTCACCAAGGCCCCAAACATTTAGTCAAGCTAACAGAGGCAAACAGAATGGAAGAAAATGCACAGTTAGTGATCATAATTGTGAATGGGAATGTGAATGAGAAAAGCTAGCCAATAGAATGGAAGCAGATAGCAGAATGGATTGGAAACCAGAATCCAAGAATATGTTATATACGAGACATATTGGGGGCAAAAAGACACACACAGAGTTGAAATGAAGGGCTGGAGCACAGTCTATTATACTTTAGCCAAAGTGAAGAGAGCAGAGGTGGTAATTATGAACTCAAACAAAGCAAGAGCAAAATTAAACCCTAATTTAAATATAATCAGGGAAATTACATTTTGCTAAAAGGTACGATAGGCAATGAAGTAATAGAAAACTTTTTACAGCAAGTTTCTCTAATAAGGACCTCATTCCTCAAACATATAGGAAACAGAGTCAAATTTATAAACATAAGAACAATTCCATGGTCAAAGGATATGAATAGGCAGTTTTTAGAAGAAGAAATCAATGCTATCTATAGCAATGTGAAAAAATGCTCCAAATCACTGTTGATTAGGGAAATGCAAATTAAAACAAATCCAAGGTACCACCTCACACATATCCACAATGACAAATACTGGAGGGGATGAGGGAAAATAAGTGCATTAGTGAAATGTTGGTAGAGTAATGAACTGGCAAGCCATTCTGGATAACAATATGGAACTATGTCCAAAGGGCTATAAAACTGTGTATACCCTTTGATACAGTAATACCACTACTTGGTCGTTAACTCCAAGAGATCAAGAGAAAAAGAAAAGGACCTATATGTATGTGATAGTAATGGAATATAAAGATCCCCCTGTAATGGCTTGGTTTTTTGGTTTGATTGTATTTAAACCCAGAGCTTGTTAATACCACCTGTGGGATGGACTTGTTGATGTGAAAAGAGAGTGCTGAACTGGGAGGAGCTGGTGACGTAGATTTGGAGAGACACAGGAGAGAGGCAGAAGAACTTTTTGGAAGCAGCACCCTCATGGAGGCAGAGAGAGACTGAGAGGATTGCTGAGGGCCACTTTGAATTGCCCAGGACTTTTGAGACCTGCCCCCGGAGCTGCCAACGACTGAGGAGACATGGCTGTTTTGCTGGTACTTTGTCTGTTTTGATGTTGTTTTGCCAGATTTGTCCACTGGTGAAAGACAGTCCTGTTGTTGCAGAAGTCCTGGAACCTGGCTGTTGGTTCAGAGCTCCTGAGACTGTTCTGCAGACAGAGAGTGAATACTGTCCACTGGTGAAGGACAGTGCTGTCGTTGCAGAAAACTTGGAACCTTGCTGTTGGTTCAGAAGCTCTGAAGAAGTATTTTCTTGTTGTATGTTTACAGAAATCCTGGGAGAGGGTTTCTTAACCAACAGCCAGGTTCCAGGACTTCTTCAAAAACAGGACTGTCTTTCACCAGTGGACAAATCTGGCAAAAGAACATCAAAACAAAGTACCAGCAAAACAGCCATGTCTCCTCAGTCCTTGGCAGCTCCGGGGGCAGGTCTCAAAAGTCCAGGGCAATTCAAAGTGGCCCTCAGCAATCCTCTCAGTCTCTCTCTGCCTCCACGAGGGTGCTGCTTCCAAACAGTTCTTCTGCCTCTCTCTTGTGTCTCTCCAAATCTACGTCGCCAGCTCCTCCCAGTTCAGCACTCTCTTTTCACATCAACAAGTCCATCCCACAGGTGGGATTAACAAACTCTGGGTTTTAACACAATCAAACCAAAAACCAAGCCAATACAGGGGGATCTTTATATTCCATTACTATCACAATGTATAAAAATAATTATGGTGGCAATTAGAAATTGAGGTGGTGCTCATCAATTTGGGAATGGCTGAACAAATTGCAGCATATGATTGTGATGGAGTCCTATCATGTTCCAGGGCAGCTGGGTGGCACAATGGATAGAGTAGACCTGGAGTCAGGAAGACCTGAGTTCAAATCTGGCCTCAGATACTAACTGGGTGACCCTGAGCAAATCACTTAACCCATTTGCCTCATCAGTTTCTTCATTTGTAAAATGAGCTAGAGAAGGAAATGGCAAACTACTCCAGTATCCTTGCCAAGAAAACCCCAAATGGGGTCACAAAAAGTCATTCATGACTGAAATGATTGAACAAAAACAAGAAAGGAGCCACACAGAGTAATAGTTGATGATGTTCTTAATCATTTTTTTTGGTAATTATATTGCCCTTTAAACAGTAAACAAGCATTGTGAATTTTACTGGCTCCTGATTGTTTCCTTTCTCTTGAAATCTTTCCCTATTTAAAATTATCTTGAAAATCACTCCAACATAACTTCATCTTCTTGTTATTGCCAAGTATTAGAGGTCTAATGTGGTATTTCTAGTGTCATTAAAGATACCAATAATTCATTATAGAAATACTAGAAGATGTTGGATTTCATGTCTATATATTGTCTTCATTTCAGTTTCATTTAAAATACTTTTGCAATGAACTGGCTTATTTTGTTTTTCTCCCACTGGATTTTGCTGCTGTGTTCCACAAATGAACTTGTACTCTCAACCAGTGGAATCCTTGGCTGTCATTTCTCTCTGCTTGGAAAGAGAAATCAAGTGTTTGTAGGTCAATGTGGTTTCTGGGTTCCTTTGACTGCTTTGTGGTGGTACCTATTTTCTATCACTTAAATTTTTTCTAAGAAATGGTGTGAATCAGAGTCATCTTCCCTTTTATCTACTTTCAATTTTTTTTCAGAAGCTACAGCTTTCTGAAGTAGGTCTCCTTGTTTTAACTATTATAGAATGTCTCATTTTTACACCCCCCTCCAAATTTGGTGTATATTTTGATCTTGGCTCTACCCACTAGACTTACACAGGTAATTCTGAAATGATGTTGGCAATCAGCCATTCCCTATTTATATATGGTTTCATTTTTTTATTATATTATTTGATGCCTCCCATGTCCAATACTTTCTGATTTTCTTCCTGAAGAAAGCATTGATTATTTAAATGCATGAGACTTCTGAATAACCTGAATATATTTGATTGCTTTCATTTCTTTTTATTTTGAATCATATTTTCCAGCATATTTTTATCATACTTCCCTGTTCTCATCTTCTCACTAAAGTCACTGAGTCTCAACATATATGTTGACTTGTTTTGGAGGATTTTGTTAAATTCTATCTAGAATTTCTCTTCTTTGTCATTCCCTGCAAGAGATGTTGGCTGATATTGTCTGATAAGCTGCAGTCTTCTTCATGGTGGTATTTTTTGGTAAGGTTCATGAGAGCTACAAGTTATGATAATCAAATGACCTGTGAAATTATATTTCTTGTTGCTTTTGAGCACACCATGAAACTAACTCTTATTTACTTCTCCAAAGAAAATCTGTGATCTGTCCTTCCATTTAGCTATAATTACTTTGTCTTCCAGTTTTTTTTTATAGAAAAAATGTCTCTATGGATTAGGCTGATTTCCTCTGGTTAATTTGTTGGTTGTTAGACAAAGAGATGCTACATTAAGATTACTGACACTGGGGGCGGCTAGGTAGTGTAGTGAATAGAGCACTGGTCCTGGAGTCAGGAGGACCTGAGTTCAAATTTGGCCTCATACACTTAACACAAAAACTAGCTGTGACCTTGGGCAAGTCACTTAACCCCAATTGCCCTCCAAAAAGCTACATATATATATATATATATATATATATATATATATATATATATATATATTACTGACAATTTTTCTAAGTTGTCTAAAACCTGTGCATTTCTTATGACCTTCTGCCCCACCTCCCCTTTTCTCCCACTGTGCCATGATAACTTGTGGAAACAGTATCAGACTGCACAGGACTGAAAGATAATTTGCATTTTGATCTATTATAGGTCATCATGAACAAAGATTCTGTCACCTAATGTACAACCTACTGGTGACGAGCCTGTCCACATTTAGCTAGACTATTTGGAAATAGTTGTTAAGACCATACTGAAAGTCTTTATAGTTGGGTAGTTCTGGTCAGAGCTAGATGCAGCTGCTCTGTTATCCTTATCAGGACCACTTCTATGCCATGAGGGGGCATCTTAAAGCAACTTTTGTGCAGGTGAACTACAATGCCTGCGGAAAACTCTGGAAACATCCTGAAGATGGCATAATGGTCACGTTGCCAGTAGCTGGGTTTGTTCTCTCATGAACTTCAGTGAATTGGGGCATAGGACAAAGAGGCTATTTTAACTTGTCTCTCTTGCAAATGAGAGGACAAGATGACAGAACAATTCATTCATTCATCTGAAGCATAAAATACTTTATTTCAGTCCCTCATTTTAACTCTGTATGTGTCAAATCGTAGAGAGGTCAAGAAAGATAACTGAGGAAAGACCAAAGGGTTTAGCAGTGGAGAGTGCTGGTCACCACTGGTGACACTGTAGACAGTAGACTCAGTTTTGTGCTGACTCTCTCTACCTGGGTATCTCATTAGTATCACAAACTGAACTCAACACCATTCCCTCAAGAGAACAACCTTATCTCATTCTGGTCCCCTTTCTGTACTTTGCATTCCTCATCCTCCATTTTAGTCTTGCCCTCTCCATTCTCTATGCCTCTGTGTACAAACTCCCTCAACCCCCTCATGAACTCTCATTTGACACGCATTTCTAGTTCTAGGACCATCTTTCCCAGCATGCCCTCTAAACCTCCCAGCTGCATCCACTTCCCAGGTAAAAGTTGATCCCTCCTTGCTCACAGCCCTCTTGACACTCCTTGGCCCTTTTTTGTGTGCCTATCACACACTCTCTCTTTTAGCACATTATTTGTATATGTGTCTTCCTCCTTTTCAGTTTCTCAGAGGCAGGGACTTTGTAATTTTCTCTGTATTTCCAGTGCGGTGAGATTTCCAGTGAGCACAGAGATTCACACTTATTAGACATCTAATAAATAGCATTTACTATTCAAACTATTCAATACTGTTCACACAATTGAAAGCAGACTGAGATAAGTAGCAACAAGACACCTGAGTTAAAATCCTGCCTTGGGTCCTTATTAGCTGTGTGACCCTTAGTAAGTCATTTAACTTCTCTGGGTGTCAGTCAATAAGCATTTCTTAAGAGCCTACTATGTGCCAGGCACAAAGAGAAGCCAAAGAAAATCCTTGCCATCACAATCTAATGGATTCCTCATCTGCCAAATGAGGAGAATAATGGCATCCATATCTCTGGATTGCTGTAAGGATCAAATGAGTGAATACGTTCTTTTCAAACGTTAAATTGCTATATGAATGTTATCATTGTCATCACCATCTTCATCACTGCCCAGAAGTGCTCTGAGTTATAAATAAGAGTTGTAGGACAACCAGGAAGACTTCATGAAGGAAGTGGTACCTGAACTGGGCCTTGAAGCATAGCTACCCTGTTTGCTCCTTCCCTGTGCTGTGGGTTGGTTGAGTCTAAATTTGAGCCCTGAATCCCAAGCACCTAGACAACCAAACTGATTGAGAAAAACAAGGCCTCATCACCCTTCCCAAGGTGAAAGGCCAACAAAAGGACAAAGCCCCTCACAAATTGAAATGTTTTGTCTTCAGAGTTCACGAGAAATTCAGATCTACTCCCTGCACAGTGCTCCTCCAACAAGGACACTGCATAAGCCTGTCCCTCAAAAAGGGAAAAAACCAACTATGACCAATGCTCTGTTTAATCATGTTAAGGTATCATAACCAGATCCTACGGCAAAGTCATGAAACCTTGATATAACATTGTTCTCCCAACCATCTGTGATAGAAATTGAATGGTGGGCTCCAAGAGCCCAGTGGCAACAGCTTCCCTGAACATCAGTCTCCTTCTTACCACAGGTCGCCATATTATTTACTTCATGTGCATAAATATTGTTCCCCTGGAATTAGGGAATTAGGATCTTAGTAATGTTGCTCATAATACTGTTCCCTTCCTATTGGGTTTTTACTGAATTATTGACATTAAATGTTGTTTCATAGGAATTAGGGATATCAGGGGCCCTAGAAACTATCAAATTGAACCCCTTTATTTTACAGAAGTAGACATTGAGGCCTTTCTTTCCATCACAAATGCAATATGTAGTAATTGCAGGATTCAAACCCAGGACCTCCAAACCAAGTGACTTTTTTTTTATTCCACCACACTGCCCCTGTGAATTGGAGTCATTTTCCAGGAGGAGAGACATGACTTAGCCAAAGAAATGTTCTTCCCCTATATCCAATGGTGTTTTTTTAGTTAGTGAGCTGTAAGATCTACTGAGTAGGTTGATTTCTTTTTCCTTTAATGTGACTTTCTCAGTTTGGTCTGAGATAAAGACTAGCCAGTCATACTTTTGACTAGGGCTAAACACTGGTAGCTTACATATTGGGCACAGTGGCAGGTGAGCATTTTCCTGAAAAAGTGATGATGTGGTATGATGGAAACCACTTTGGATTTGGACTGAAGAGGTATAGGTTCAAAGCCCAGGGCTGCCACCCAACAGGCCGGGCAACTTGCCCAGTCTGGGTCTCATTTTCATCTTCTTTGACATGAGGTGGTTAAGTTAAATCTTCTCCCAGTTGCCTTCTAGCTATAACATTCCATAATCCTATTATACATTGTTGACTCAGTATTTGTCACCTGTAGGGGTTGTTTTTACCTTTTAGAGGAAGCAAACTTGAAATTTGTTCTATTTTTCCCAGAAATTAGTGGAGGTCCTTCATCTAAGGCTCTTTCTACTCTATCACACTTCTTCTTAATGTCCCTGGGCTTTCTAGCAAACATTCATGGCCTGGACTGGTCAGCTCAGGTACTGGTGTCTGGGAGACAATGCAGAGGGCACATGTGCAGGAGAGTGATAGACCACACACAGCTTGAGTGGGAGCTTTGATTAAAATGGAGTGAGAATGTCCATTACAACAGTCTTCAAGCCACACCAAGTCATCAATTCCTTTCAAGATCATATTAGTCTGAAGTTTGCCTTAACAAAACAATGTCGGGAAAATTAGGGTTTTATTTTAAACGACAGCATACCAAGTGCATTTGGGGATCTACCTACCAGATAAATCACAGAATTGCAAGGGTCCTCAGCAGCCTAGTCCCTGCCCTACTTGATCAAAAGCTTCTATAAGCATCTCTGATGAATAGTCACCTGGAGTTTGATCGCCAGTGTCCAATGCAGGGGCAGCCCACCACCTCTGGGGGCAGCTCTTATTGGGAAGAGATTTTTCCTTGATTCTCTCCACTTCCTATCCATTGCTTCACATTTACCCTGGGACCAAAGAGAACAAATCTAATCCCTCTTTCACATGACAAACTTCAGATATCTGGAAATAGCTCTCATATCCCCATAAAAATGTCCTAGGTAAAATCTCCCCATTTTCTTCAGTTGATTTCATATGGCATGTTCTTGGTGTGTTTGCCCTTCCTAAGTACTTGATGCTAAGTTCTTGATGCTTTCTAGCTTATCAATGTCCGTCCTAAAATATGGTGGCTAGAGCTGAACAGAATACTCCAAATGGGACAAGGATGAGGTATAAGACAAGGACACAGTTCAGTAGTTCAATCCCCCCCAGTTCTGCGCACTCCTATATGCCTCCCTTGATGCATCCTCTAAGATGATATTCGTTTATTTGGTTGCCGTATGACATCACTGGTTCATTTTATACTTGTGAAATTGACTGTTTGAACCCACATTTAAGAGGTGACATTTATTCTTGCTAAATTCCATTTACCTAGATTTGGCACAATGGCTTTATCATAGAGGTGTTAATTATCCCTTTCAGCTTTCTCTGCTTGGTTCTACACTGTTTATATTCTTTTTTATCAGTGGTTTAAATAAAAAAGTATATATGTATACTTTTGATATTCCACCAGAGGTCTCCTTCTGAGATGCTTTCAAAACTCTTAATGATTACTCTTCAGGTTTGCCCATTCACCCAGTTTTGAATCCAGTTAGTTTAGTCCTTTGTTGTTGTTCAGTCATTTCAGTCATGTCCCCATTTGAGGTTGTCTTGGCAAAGAAGCTGGAGTGGTTTGCCATTTTACAGATGAGGAAACTGAGGCAAACAGGGTGAAGTGACTCGCCCAGGGTCACACAGCTACTAAGTGTCTGAGACCAGGTTTGAACTCAGGAAGATGAGTATTCCTGACTCTGGGCCTGGCACTCTATCCACTGTGCCCCATAGATGCCCCCTAGTCTAGCCCAGGGGTCTACAAACTATGGCCCACTGTGTTTTCCCATGGCCAATGATTGAAGAATTGTTTTTACATTCTTAGCTTGTGGGCTATACAAAAACAGGTGGCGGGCCAGATGTGGCTTGTGAGCTGTATAGCTTGCTGACGCTTGACCTAACCCATGAGACGATGTCAAATGCTTCCCTGAAATTTAAGTAATCTGTAGCATTTCCTTGATCTACCAGTCTAGTAACTTTGTCAAATAAAGAAATGAGGTTAATCTGGCAAGATCTATGGCTCTCTCTCTCTATCTATCTAAAGAAGTCATGCTGACTGGTGATAATGACTACCTTTCTAGGTGTTCCTTAGCCACTCCTTTAGATTCTAGAATTTGGTTCTAAATTTTTAGACTTCATTTTCTTTCCTTTATTGAAAACTGGGATAACACTCTCCCTTTTCCAGTCCTATGATACCTTCTCCTGTTCTCCATGATCCTTCCAAGATTGATGACAGTGACTTAACGATAGCCATGCTCTTGAGACAGCTAGGTGGCGCAGTGAATAGAGTACCAGCCCTGGAATCAGGAGGAACTGAGTTCAAATCTGACCTCAAGACACTTAACACTTACTAGCAGTGTGACCTTGGGCAAGTCACTTAACCCCATTTGCCCTGCCTTCTCCCCTCTAAAAAGCAAAAAAAAAACCCAAAAACCAATAGCCATGCTCTGAGATGTAGCTCATCAAAGGGCACCCAAGTGTTGTCTTCCTCTCTAATTATTTGGGGTTCTCTCCTTTCTGGTCTAAACATTATTATCCCTGGTTGTGAAAACAGAAGCAGGCCAAGAGTCAAATGGTTCTGCCTTCTCCTAGCTGCCAAGTTTTTTGCCAGTCACCCATGCAGTAGTCCTCTGTCTTCTCTGCTCCTCTTTTCCCTAACATTGATACTGTTTCCTGTTCTCCGTTTCCCTTGCCAGCTTCAGTTTAGCCAGAGCTTTAACATTCCTGATGCTCTTCTTAAAGGATAATCCCACATTTTAACATACATTTTCCATTACCTGACCTTGATTCCATTTTCTGTCTTTTTAAAAATGTACAAATCTATGAAACCAAGTGCCATTCCCCCAGTGGATTATTGATCAAAGGATATGAACAAACAGTTCTCAAAAGAAGAATTGCAAACTATTTACAGTCTCAAATCACTAATGAGAGAAATGCAAATCAAAAGTTTTGAGGTTTCATCTCACACCTAGAAAATTGGCAAGGATCACTAAAGAGGGGAATAGTAAGTGATGGAACTATGAAATGATTTCACCAGAGGTGGGGAACCTTCAGCCTCGAGTCCATGTGGCCCTCTAGGTCCTCAAGTGCAGCCCTTTGACTCCAAATTTCCCAGGACAAATCCCCTTAATAAAAGGATTTGTTCTGCAAAACTTGAACTTGATCAAAAGGCCACACCTGAGGACCTAGAAGGCCACATGTGGCCTTTAGGCCATAGGTTCCCTACCCCTGGCTCTAACCATTCTGGAAAGGTCTCTGGAATGATTCAAAGTGACTAAATTATCCACACTTTTACTCAGAGCCCCCACTGCTTGACATATAAACCAAGAAGGTCATAGGCAGAAAGAAAGGTCCCATATATACCATAAGCTCATAGGACCTTTTAGGATATTTAGGTCTGGAAGGGCCCCTAGGGGGCATAGAGTCCAAACCCCTCATTTGACAGATGAGTAAATGAGGTTGAGAGAGGTCAGGTGACTTCACCAGTGTCAAACAGGTAGTGTCTTAGTCATATTTTCTATCTTCCTTCTGGAAATATACTTTCACAGAATTTCAGAGATCAAAGAGGTCCCAGAAATCACCTAATCCAACATATACTTGAACTAGACTCTACTCTGCAATATACTTGACAAATGACTGTTCATATTTGGCTAGAAGGCCTCCAGTGAATAGGAACCTCCTACCTCCCAAGGCAGCCCCTACCACTTTGGGCATGTTCATTAGAAAGTTTTGCCTTTTGTAAATCCCCAATATGGCTCTTTTCAGCTTTCGCCCATCTTTTAAGTTCAGGGATCACCGGCTCAGATACTCCTAGATCTGGGGCTGGAAAGGACTTTAGAGGTCATTTAATTCACTCCCTTTGTTTTGCAGATTAGGTGCAAGGAAGGTCAGGGACTTGCCCAAGTTTATACAGGTGGTAAGTAGCTGGGATTTGAACTCAGGCCTTGTTGACTCCAAGTTCAGCATCTTTTCTACTTATACCACAGATTCTGCCCTCTTTTGCCCCTGTGAATCATCAGACATTGCCTGATGGTTTGACAGATCTTGAGAGGTTCTCCCCACCATATTCTGAATTTATGCATGAGGGAGATGGCAGAACTCTCTATCCTTTTTGTCAGGTTGATAAACAGCTGCCTTGGTGTCCCTCAGCAGAGAGTCCCTAACCAGCACTCCTCATTTCTTCTTCCTCTGACCCTCTCTGGATGACTTCTCTCCCAATGACACCTGTGCATCCATATCATCACTTCCCTGAGTACAAGCAGCTGTTCAGTCCCCACAGGGACCAGCTCCCTCCTTTTCAGGAAGAGCCTCATATCTATTACTTAGCTCCAAGTTTTCAGGGGTCCTGCTTCTTTCCTTCTTCCTGTGTCATATTCTTCTACTCTCCAGCTTCCTGACACAGGTCATGATTCTGTTCTGACTTTTGAGATAATTTTTCTTTTTTCCCATTGAAGTCTTTCTTCCATTTTTGTAAAGAATCATCTTGTTCTCGGTGATAACCTAATGAATCAAGATGTCTTTCTTGAGGCTTTCCCTTCCTTTTCTAGGAGAGTGACTTGTCTGTACTTGGAATACAGATAGCAGGCCTTTGGCCATGACAGAAAGACAAACGTAGCACATTCTTTGCAGGTCACTGCAAAATTCCCCCTGTTCCCCATACTCAAGGCGCCATTACCATTCTATGCAAGGCATTTTCCCAGATGGAAGTTGTTTGTAGATTACACAAAGTTTGCTTACATGGGAAACATCTGCTTTGACACAACTGGACGGAAAGAGAATGTTCTGAAACCAAGGTATTCAACTTGTACGTGAAATGGACCCAGCTGCACAGGCCTAGTTCTAAGCCAAAAGAAAAGAATTCCCTTCAAGCCACCCCAGCTTCTTGCTCTCTAAGGCCCCTCAAGGTGTTGACTTTGTCTTTTTCCCAGAGTGAAGGTCAGTGACTTTCCCAGACTTGATTTCCTAAAAGAGAACCAGAGGCAGAGCTGAAGGCCACAGGGGCCTCAGGGCCAATGACCTAAAATGATTCACCACATATGAGGCAGGGCCTGCAGCTTAGCCAGTCCCCAGGTCTCCCTGCCACAGGCTTGGGTGCCTGCCTTCTATTATTTGCCATTTTCTTTGAGGAAGGCTCTCCTTGGGCTGTGTGCTGAGAGCTCTCTGAACGAGTCCAGAGCAAGAATCTCATTGGAGAAACTTGTTTTTGCTGAGTTTGAATTTGAAAACCAAGCTACCGTGAAAGTATGTGACTTTCTTTTTACTGCACAACATTATAAGCTTAAACATATGTGTAGGGCATAAGCATCCTAAGAATTTTAGAAGCATGAAAGATGAGATTTTTTTTCTTATAGTTTTTTTTTTTTTAAGTCTGGGTTCATCCTGCAACTGTCTTTCTCTGGGGCTGGTTTGATTTCCTAAGTCAGGAGTGCTGCTGCTCCTGCGATGAAATCCAGCTTGGGGCTGTGGACAGAGAAGCAGCTTTGCAGTCCTGACTGGCTTCCCTCCGGGACACACAAGTTAAATGGCTTGGCCAGGATCACATACCGAGTTTGGGTCTGAGGCAGAATTGTAGCCCAGCTCTTCCCGACTCCTAGTCTATACCAGTAACTCAAGCAGTAATCACTTATTAGGCACCTACTGTGTGCCAGGAGCTGTGCTAAGCATTGGTGATATAGAGAAAGGCCCTGCCCTGGAGGAGCTCATATTCTAATGGGAGAGACAACATGCGAAACCAGTATGTACAAGTGAGTTATATATGAATAAACTGGAAATAAAAACAGAGGAAAGGCCCTAGAATTATGGGGGGTTGGTATGGGAATTTAGCTGGGACTTGAGGGAAGCAGGGGGTGAAGGTGAGGAGGGAGAGCTGTCCAGGCATGGGGGACAATGAGGGAAAATGCCCAGAGTCAGATGATAGAGGGTTTTGTTGTAAGAAGTGTAAGAAGACTGGGAAAACGGGGGACAGGTAGGGCTTGGAATGCCCAATAGATGATTTCATATTTGATCATCCAGGGTCAGTGATAGGGAGCCACAGTTTGTCTCTCTGTGTGTATATGTCTACATGACATGGTCAGGCCTGTACACTCCCTCTCATCAATTTCCTCATATCTAGATGGGGGCAGTTTGATTATATTAAATCTAAAATTTATGCATCACACACATAAATGTACAGAAGAAGCTTTGATCCTTCTCTGGTGCCCCATCATGGCTGTATGTAGCAGTGTAAGCCAGACAGGCTGTGTGGGTATGGGCTCAGCCACTACCTAAGAGTGCTCTCATCTCCCTTCCCCCATATGGGACCCCAGAAAGCCAGCTCCTCTTCAAGAACCTCTGTTGGTTCTTTCTCACCAACCACAAATCAGACCTCATGAATTTACCCACCAACATATTTACTTTTTACTCATCTACCCAAGGATATATGGTTAGTTGGAAGCTAAGGCATTTGATGAATTGGTAAGTTAAGTTGTCACCCGACTACTAGCCTCAGTCAGGTGTAAGAGGCTCATCTCCAGGATACTGGTGGGTCCCAGTGATGAGGTCCGAGAGCCCCCTCTCGAACTCTCCCTGAGTCCTTGAGGTAAAGGCTCTGGGAACCTGCCTTGGACTCTTGATTAAATTGTCTCATTTGATGAGGCATTTTACTAACTGCTAACTACTATCCTAGTTACTAGCCTAGCCCTCCATTGTTCTCTACCTCCCACCCTTAATCACTCATTGACCTCATTAACTCCTCCTGATAACCCTCCCCAAACTCCTCCTCTAGACCACCCCTAGATTCCTCCCAGACCTTCTGTATATAAGACCCCATTTCGCGCCACAGAAGAGGGAGAGTGCTGTGAGAGCCACATAGAATTTTCTAGCACAGACTTACTCTGTGTCTAATGCAAGTGAACTTTTAGTAAATTTTATTCTACCTTTTGCTGAGAATTCATTCGGCAGGACCCAGCGTGTTAGTATTTTGTGTCCCCAGAGCAACCCTAACCCTCTTAGTGGGTGACCTCTTCACCAGGATACATGTTTCAGCCACTGCAGCCCCAAAAAGTATCAACTAAGGCCTAAAGGAGTTGTGATCTAGGTTGGCAGAGAGCCTTTGACACCAAAGAAATAAGAGATTCTTAGAAAAGCAGAAAAGTCACGGCTTTAAATTTTCTTAGGGACTTTTCGTATGGCATCCCCCAGAAGGTGAGTTATATAGGCATCATAGCATTTGGAGCTGGAAGGAATCATAGAAATTATTTAGCTCAGACCTCATTCGACAGATTAGGAAACTGGGGACTACAGCTACGGGAACTGGTCTCCCCCAAAACATACAGATGCTAAGTGGTAGAGGCCAAATTCACACCCAGGTCCTTTGGCTCCAAATCCACTTTTTCCACAGTCCATTATGCCATGTTAGTGACCCAGCTTTATTCATAAAGAAGCAGGGCCCTAGAGAAAGTGCCTTGTCCAGTCATACAGAAAAGTGTGGGAGCAGGGACTCTAATCCAGGTCCAGGGCTCTTCTCACAGCCCTTTGGTTAAGTGAGTCAAAGTACCCCTGATGTGTTCTTCCAGCTCTTATATCCTAGAAGTCTATGAGGAGAAGGCAAATCTAGACTTCCCTCAATAACAGAGCACTAATGCTACAACTATTTTCTTTCTTAAAGGACAGTCAGCTTTCAAAACTGGCATGAATAGTATTAGATAATGTCTAATCCCCAAATTTACAATGAATACATTTTACTTGATGCCTAAGAAATCATAAATACTGTGTAAGGGTGTGCCCCATTTAGACTTCAGCAAAGTTGAAGGTCACGAGGGGCATAGACAGAGACAAAGAAATGTAAGGATGAAGCCCTTTCAGGTGTAAATGAAGCATTCCTCTCTTGGTAGGGGACTAGCGGCTTTGAATAGCTCAATTGCATATGAAAAGGCCAGCAGAGACAATGAACTTGCCCCCAGGTCACAGACTGCCTCACTACCTTTTTCCCCAGACATTCATTTGCATAGACCAAAAGGGATTTGAGAAATGTATTGGGTGGTTACCATAATTTAAGGTGAGATTCTTTACTGAGAGACCCCAGCTCTGAGTCTGGAAGAATCTTTCTTTGGGAGAGGCTGCTCCTTTCCAATCCCTAGCCTGGGAAGTAACAGACCTTAGAGCCCAGACCCCAGGGAGAGCAGAGTGGAAAGGCTTCTGCCAATCCTAGGCATAGGGCAGGCCTGCACGATATTCGGCCCATGAAAGGATTTTCAGGCGGCCTTCGAAAACTGTAGAGGATGTAAAACAGGCCTGCCCAAAACACTGCCCACAGTCCACTCTGGCTGGCTGCAAGCAGCCTGCAGGCGGCATGTGATGTAGGCCTGGCTTAGGGGCTCCGCTCTTTCTGGAAAGTACAGCGGCATCCTCAGCACATCCTCATACAGTAGCATGGCCTCCTGAGGCTGGTGCTGAAGGCAGTGTAGACTAGAAGGCAGAGAGAGCACAAGGGTTGGCCCCACCCCCAGAGATGGCCAGGCCTGTGAAGAGCGGCCCAGCCTAGCGGTCATACCTACAGTCTGTCACTGACCCCTTGCCTCAACCTCCTGTGAACTTCCTGAGGATGCTCAGGGAAGGCACACTGGAGCCCTCAAGGTGTAGAGGTGCAGGTTATTCGTGTGCCTCACCACCATTGTGCTTGAAGCTTGTACTCACCCTCCCACGAGGACTTTGGGTGTCTTTGGGGGAGAATGTGTTTCTTTTTTTTTTGCTGGAGGGGAGTGAGGGTGGAGAGGAGATGCTTTCAGAGTTGCTGTTCTTTACTGGTCCCATTGGAGTAAATGCCTTTTCTTGGAGGTAATTGAGTTTACGAGCAGCTTGAATTACACTATAGGAAGTAGCTAGCTATTGGGCAACTAGGTGGCACAGTTGCCCAGAGTGAGAAAGAGCCATCTCCCCCAGTTCAAATGTAACCTCAGATACTGATTAGATGAGTGACCCTGGGCAAGTCACTTTACTTCTGTTTGCCTTCATTCACAGGAAAAAGAAATGGCAAACCACTCCCATTTCTTTGCCAAGAAAACCCCATGGATGGTATTGGCATGCTATGGCCCACAGGTCATAAAGAGGACACGATTGAACAACAACAACAAATAGGTCTAATCAACATCATTTTTGCTCAGGGTTACACAGTGTCAAAGGTGGGATCCGAACCCAGGTCTTTCTGACTCCCTAGCCCAACATCTTATCCACAGTGCTTATCCAACCAAGGACCTCGTGGCTCTTTTTCAGTGAATATTTATCTTGGCAACTCTGATTTCTCATAGGATCACAAAAGTAGAAATGAAAGATATCTCTGAGATAATTTTTATAGAGGAAGGAACTTGTTGCCATAAAAATCTGTGATAAAGAGAAACTGAGGTACAAAGTTCTGAGCATGATCAATTTATTAGCAAGGCCAGCAGTCTCCAATAAAGTGGGCTCCCAAGCCCCTCAGTGGCCAGGGATGCATTAGAACAGACAGCAATCTTTTATACAGTTGGGAAAGGTGTAGGTTGGTATAATAGGCTTACACTTGGTATAATCATGCTGACTTACTTGCAAAAGGGGGCTCCAAAGTCCATGGTAAGGGCAAAAGATCAAGTCCATCGACATCTTATGGAAAGTTCTTTCTTAGGCAACCCCCTACAGCTGTCAGGTGGTACTAGGCTTCTGACCAGGCCTAATAGCTTATGGCCATATGGACTCATCTTCCCTCTTCCCTTCCAGAGTAAGATAGATTGAATCCAGCCTGTAGCCCAGAGTAATGGGGAAGTTAAACTCTCTCATAAAGAAGTCAGACTATGTCAAAGCCCAGAGAGCATTGTCCAAGGTCACACAGTTAGCCAAGATGTGAATCTCCCTCCCCTAGGGAGGGAGAGGAGGAGGGGAGAAGAATGTATATAGAATCTATTGAAAGGAAAATTCTTCCTTTGGGGTTTCACCCTGATTAACAAGGCCAAACTTGGGACACAGAGATTATTACAAGTTTGTCAAGGTAGCAGTATGTCAGTGGGCTGATCATTGGAGATCAGCGATGGTTTCAAGGTGGGGCCTGTTTTTTGGTAACTTTAAAGATCTTTGGATAGGTTCAGCTCAGCAAAAGGGGCTGAACTCTTGCATCTGACTTCTTCCCCAAGGTAGCAAGTGCCTGACAGTTTGCAGATAGGGGTATGTGACAAAGAGCAGGCAATGCAAAAAGCTGGGGACTAGGTGTTGCCTTCCCCCAAACAGATCCTGTCACTCTCTACTTCCCCCTCCCACCCCCATTGACAAGCAGGACTGGGAACCAATGGGTAACTGAGTCAACATAACTTTTTTTTTTTGGAGGGCAATTGGGGTTAAGTAACTTGCCCAAGGTTACACAGGGCTAGTTTTTTTTTGTGTGGGTGTTAAGTGTCTGGGGCTGGAATGGAACTCAGGTCCTCCTGACTCCAGGGCCAACGCTTTACTCACTGCGCCACCTAGCTGCCCCTTAAACATAACTTTCAATACTCATTTGATCCTCACAACAGCCCTGGGAGGTAGGTGTGTTACCATTATCCCTATTTTATAGATGAGAGGTAAAGTGACTCACCTAGGATCACACAGCTAGTAAGTATCTGAGGCTGGTTTTGAACTCAGTGTGCTCTCCACTGCACCACCAGCCACCTAGGTCCTCTGCCTTCTGCTACTTCACCACATTGCCTCTGGCTTTAGAGATGAAACCACACCAAAATGATCCTCTGTTTTTTTGTAGGATCAGAGGATTTAAAGCTGGAAGTGACTCTAGAGATCATTGAGTCTGATACCTTCATTTTATAGAAAAGGAAACTGAGGCCTGGACAGGTGAAGGGCAAACAGCTACTAAGTAATGGAGCAGGATATTGAATGCCACCTTCTACTCTCTGTCTCCATTCTTTGACTTGCCCAGAGCAAGAGTCAGGGAGGCCGCGTGGGGGGCACTGGAGGGCCCAGCCTCATCCCCTCTCTGACCTCAGCTCTCTCATCCCTAAGAACAGAAGGATCCTGGCTACTTCGTATTGACTGAGAAAACCACATATTACCATTTCCTCTATTAAAATGTATTTCTATTGATTTTGCTCAACATTTCCCATTTACATTTTCATATGGGTTCTGATCTGTCTACCTTGTGCTCCCAGTCTTGGTGACCTCTGGGGGCCTTTCCAGTTTGAGATCTATGACTCTGATCCAGTGATTTTTCTGTCTCTTGATACCACAACACCTCTGATTGTTTTGAAGGTTAATCACACAGCACAAAGAGTTGCCAACTCAGACACCAGAAGGCCTGGGTTCAAATCCTACCTGACACTTTTTTTTTTAGCTTGGCCTGCTGAGTCTCAGTTTCCTCATTTGTAAAATGAGGATATTGGACTAGATGACTTCTGAGGTCCCTTCTGGCTCCAGTTTCAGGAGCCTGCAGATTTCTGGTTTCTTTGGTTGATCTGTTTTTACCTTATCATGGAGCAAGATGTACAGCCAAAGACATGCCTTTCCCCTCACAGTCTCGACATTTCCTAGCCCTGCCTGTCAGGGGCCTAGAAACTAGCTGGGTGGCAGAAAGGTCAAAGGTCCTGAGTTACTGCAGATCACCTACAAAATGGAAAAAATTCCTTTGTGGACAATTAAGAGCTGACTGTACTTTTCAAAAGGGCAAGAGAATTAAAATAGCCGGGAGACAACTTCCTGTCAGCCTGTTTTCAATTCTGAAATGGAGAGTACTTGTGTAACACATGTCCTCTTCTGAAGGTTTCTCAAGGATTGTGGGTAGGAATAGTGCCCCAGAAATTGTCTGTGGCTGGATGTAACCTGGGGCCACATCTAGTGGGCCTCAGTTTCTTCTCTGTAAACTGAGGGGGTTGCCTGATCCATAGGGTTCTTTCTAGCTCTCAGCCCCATTATACTATGACATTGCCTAATGTTTAGAATCTACCTAGAAAAGAAAACCTATTTGCCAGCTGGAGCTATTCCCTCAGGAGAACTCACAGAGAACCGAAAGAAAGATAGCGTTATATTAGATGGTAAACTCCTTGAGGGCAGGAACAGTGTCATTGTCCATCTCTGTATCAATCCATTCTCCTAGGAGATAAAACATATTCACAGATAACTAAGGATAGTCTGTGTATTCCATATAAGCTCTGAGATACCCTCACACACCTTACATTCTCACTGATGATTCAGTTTCTAAGAGCTAGACTGTCTATGTCTCCCACTGAGGTTCTAGGGATGACCCTGAAGGGCACCTGTGTGGCTTTTGCTGATGCCACTGACATCCCCCCCTTCATTAAGAACCATTTTAGTCAGTCTTACCTAGCTTTTAGAAAGAGGCATTTCTTTACTCAGGTGGTATAGAATACCCCTACCCCAATATTCTCCCATATGTAGAGTCCAGGAAAAAGTGAACTTAGTCTCAGAGAGGGCATGTGGCAAGGTTAACCCCTGAGTTCCTGGAAGTCCATTCCTGGGTTTTCAAGCCTTTTCCTGATGATCCAGGAACACAAATGGGAAGTCCAACATCCTTGGAAGGCCTTAGAAGTCAGTAGGGAGAGACTTGGAGGCACAGGTGCTCCGTTAAGTGAGAAATGATGGGCCTGAAGTGAGTACTGGATCCTCGGCTAGAGAAGTGGCTGTGATTGGAGAGAAAGGGACACATACAAGAGGCAATCTTGGGACTGCACTTTTCATTGCATAGCAAGTACTTAACAGTGTGTGCTACATTTTAAGCACTAATTAAAGGCTTGTTATCTATCTGATAGACAGAATGGCAAGATTTAGCATTTACTATGTGGAGTGAGCAGCCAAAGATAACTCCAAAGTTTCAAACCTTGGGACCTGGAAGGACGGTTGTGGTCTCCACAGGAAGACAGGTGGGTTTAAGAGGAAAGAATAATGAGGTTTATTTTGGATCTGTTGAGGTTGAGTTACTTCTAGGACATCCATTTTACTATATTCAATGAGCATTTGGTGATGCTGGGACAGGAGCTCAGGAGAGACAACCTTCAAAAACAGTTTCTAAGAGTCATTTGCATGGAGGTGCAGGTGTTACTAAGTCACTAAGTAACAGAGGGTGGAGACAAAAGGAAAGAGGGCACAGGCTGGAAGTTAGGAGGTTTGTGATATGTGCGTGTCATTTTATTGCTTTCAATAGTTAACAAAACAGCTTAGCCATAGAAGAAGCATATTCAGCAAGGACAGGAATTGAGGACACCTTCAGTCTCTCCAGCTGAGTGAATCGCCCTTGCCTGAGTTGCCCATCATGGTCCTCCTGCCACACATCAGAGACAAGGCCTTTAGCTCCTCGGGAAGGTTTTGTGCTCAGGTTGTTTAGGCAATTTAAAGGAGAACCAAGAGGAGAGAGCAGCAGCCTGACAACAGTGAGGTGGGGATAGCCAGATCTCAAGAAGGCAGTCAACCTGCTCAGACCCGTATTTTAGCATTGGCACTTTGGCAGCTGTGTGGAGGAGAGAGGCTGGATTCTGGGAGAGCAATTAGCAGGTTGTTTCAGTAGTCCAGATAAGAGGTGATGAAGACTCATGCTAGTGTGCTTGTGGTGTGAGTATTGAAAAGGACATGGGTGGGAGGCACGTTGAGGAGGTAAAATTGACAAGACTAGGTGACTGAGCTAATGTGGTAGGTTAAGAAGAGAGGATAGTTGAGGATAACTTTTAAATTACAACCCTGGGTAACTAGGAGTGGTGATGCCCTTAATTTAAACAGGGATGTTTGGACGAGGGGTACGGTGAGTTTATAGGAGGAAAACGAGTTCTCTTTTGGACATTTTGAAGTTGAGAGGCTGCTAGCACATTTAAGCGGATGTATCCCACACAATAAGCAGCCATGAAGTCAGGAAAATAGTTGGCACTTAATATAGGTTTTAAAAATTGAATTGGACCATTGCCAATGAACACGTCCATCAGTTGTCACTGGCTGAGATGTCTGAGCCAAGGGCTAGCTCCAAACATGGCAGGTAACTCCTTCAGTCCTGAGGTAATATTTGTAAAGTGCTTAGGACAGTGCTCAATACACAGTAGGTGCTTAATAAATGCTTCTTCCCTTCCCCTGTCACTTTTTTCTGGTCCAAGAAACATGGGCACCAGTTGAGACTACATGAGGGAAAACGGCCCATCCTCTCATCAATTCATCATCATCATAATTCCCATTGTTTTCATGCTTTAATGTTAATTTGAAAAAGCAAACACTTTGCTCCCACCTGCATGAGTGATGCAGTGAGAGTGTGATTATTCCAGGTTTCCAAATGAGGACACCAAGGGCCTAGTGAAGTCGATAAGCTTTCCTACTGTTACTCAGTAGCCTAGACCAGGACTTCTTAAACCTCTTCCACTGCCCTTTC
The DNA here is from genome assembly GCF_028583685.1 of Petaurus breviceps papuanus. Taxonomy (NCBI): domain Eukaryota; kingdom Metazoa; phylum Chordata; class Mammalia; order Diprotodontia; family Petauridae; genus Petaurus; species Petaurus breviceps. Next base: position 9,742,447 of record NW_027187369.1, read on the forward strand.
ACTGCTTCTTAAAGTGAGTGGGTGGCAACCCCCAGTTTAAGAAGCACTGGCCTAGCCTAGCCAAGCTGGTGGTGGAGCTCAGAACTGGAGCCTCTTGAGCCATATAGCCGGCTATATCTTCTTGCCTAAGAGCCATAAACGAACCTGTGCTTCCAAAGCTGATCTCTTCTGTCTGGGCCTGAGGGGAATGGCAGTCACTTGGAATCTGAGCAGGCCTCCTAATGATTACATGTGCTGGATCCCAGCCATTCCCCCGAGTGAATCGGTCTTTCCAATACTGTTGTTCTTAGAGCTAGTAGAACTTGATCTTTTTTCACCTGGGGGAAAAACAGTTGTTGATAGTTGGGGGGGATTCGTTGAGAATATTGGTAGTAGAAGCCTAGAGGACCCTGTGGGAGTTGGAGTATGGTGGGACTTAGGAATAGAGCATGGCTGTGCTGTAAGATGATGGCAGGATCCATTCCAATGGTGGTTGGCATTTTATCCTCAAATTAATAAGTCAATCAGGAAGCATTTATTTAGTACCTACTATGTGCTAGGCACTATGTTAAGTTTTGGGGATACAAAAAGATAGTTACCACCCTCAAGAAGATAACAATCTAATAGGAAAGACAACAAGAAGACAAGTATGAAGGATTAGGAAATCTTTCCTGTAGAAGGTAGGATTGTAGTTAGGACTTGAAAGAATCTAGGATGCAGAGAAGAGGAGGGAGATAATTCTGGGAATAGAAGACAGCCAGAGAAAATGCCCAGCATCCAGAAATAGTCTCTTGTTCATAAAACAGCCAGGAGGCCAGTGTCACTGGGTCAAAGAGTATATGGTGGGGAGTATGGCATAAGAAGACTAGAAAGGTAGAAAGGGGCTAGGTTGGGAAGGCTTTTAATACAAAAAAGGGGATTTTGTAAGTGATCCTGAAGGCAATAGGGAGCCGCTGGAGTTCATTAAGTAGCAGGGAGACATGGCAGCTGAATGGAGGATGGATTGGAGTGGGTAGAGACTTGAGGCAGGCAGGCAAACCAACGCATAGGCTATTGTAATAGTCTAGGTATGAAGTTGTGAGGGCTTGTACCAAAGTGGTGGCAGTGTCAGAGGAGAGAAAAGGGGCATATTTGAGAGATCTTGCAGAGGTAAAATCAGCAGGCCTTGGCAAGAGATCGATATGGGGGTGGGGAGTAGGGATGGCAGAACTGGTGAGAGATAATGAGGAGTGGTGAGGATGAGATTAGGTTGAGATCCTAGGCACTTGGAAAATGTTGGTACCTTTGACAGTAATAGAGAAGTTTGGAAGGGGGAAGGATTTGGGGAAAAGATAATGACTTTAGTTTTGGACAATTTGAGTTTATAATGTCTTGTTTAGTTGTTTCAGTAGTATATGATCCTTCATGACCTCATTTGGGGCTTTTTTGTTTGTTTGTTTATTTGCCTTTTGGAGGGCAATTGGGGTTAAGTAACTTGCCCAAGGTTGCACGGCTAGTTTTTTGTGTGTGGGTGTTAAGTGTCTGAGGCCGGAACAGAACTCGGGTCCTTCTGACTTCGGGCTGGCACTCTACTCACTGTGCCACCTAGCCACTCACATTTGGCTTTTTTTTGGCAGAGATACTGAAGGAGTTTGTCATTTCTTTCTCTAGTGCATTTTACAGATGAGGAAACTGAGGCAAACAGGGTGAAATGACTTGTCTAGGATCACACAGTAAGTGTTGGAGTTTGAATTTGAACTCAGGAAGAGTAGTCTGCCCCCACTTAAGATGTCTACTGAATATCGTTTGAGCTATCTGAAAAGCAGTTGTGAGAGATGCAAGATTGGAGGTCATCAGAGAGAGATTTGAGAATCATCAGCAGAGGGATGATAATTAAATCCATGGAAGCTGATGAGATCCAGTGAAGTAGTTAAGAGGGAGAAGAGAAGAGCTCTATAATTAGGGGACATGATGTGGATGAGGATCCAGTGAAGGGGGCTAAGGAGAGGTCAGATAGGAGGACAAAGAGAGGTGTGTTCCAAAAACTAAGAAGAAAATATCGAGGAGAAAAGGCTGATCAACATCAACAAAGGCTGCAGAGAGTTCAGGAAGGATAAGGATTGAGAAAAGGCAATTGGGGGATCACTGGTGACTTTGGAGAGAACAGTTTCAGGGAAATGATGCGGCCAGAAGCTGGATGGTAAATTTCTAGAGGCCAGAGGGATCCACTGAAGTCATAGGCTTAAGGTCAATCATTAGAGTTGGAAAGGCTCTCTGAAGTTACCTAATAATCTAGCACCCTCATTGTAGAGAAGAGAAAGCAGGTCCAGAGAGATGAGATGATCTGACTAAAGATGCACAGCAAATTAGGGGCAGACTTGGGCTCTGAACCCAGCTCACCTGAAAAGTCCACCAGGGATATAGGGACCCAACCCCCCTTTCCTGGCCTCTCCACTCTTCTCTAGTATAGCTTGTCCCACCCCATGATAATGTGAGTTGCTCAAGGGCCAGGACTATATCACTCTTGCCTTTGTTTCCCCACCATCCAACCTCAAGTCGGACACAGAGGAGGTGCTGGTTGGTGCTTAGTTGATGCTTTTTCATTCATTCATTGGAGGACAACAGAAAAATTATGTCAGTTCCATTCCCTGCAATTCATTTACAGATCTGGCCACACCATTCCTCGATTCACCAGCCTTGTGTGGTTCCCTATTATCTAGGAGAAAAACCAAACTCCTAAGCCTTCAAACCAGTCCTCTGTGAGTTGTGTCTGGCTCCAACTTCTCTTTCTAGCCTTATTTAATAGTAGTCTCCTTCACTTTTTTTTACCTTCAGTCAAGCTGGTTGGCTTCCAGCTCCCTGCACAGAGCACTCCAGCTCTTTCCTCTGTGCCTTTGCATAGGTTGTCTCCCTGCGTGGAGCACACTCCCTTCTTTGACAGCACAGGTACAGCAAGGTTTTCCTGATTTTCTCCCAGTTGGGAGTCTACTGTCTCTTCTGAAATTACTTGTATAGGTATTCAGGCCCCTGCCCTCTCCTGTTTCTCATACTCCTTTGACCACCCCCTTCTCACTTTCCTTTGCTGGTTCATCATCTCCATCATGTCCCTAACTGTGCTTCACATAGTTTGAGCACCACTGTCTTCATGAAGCCTTTCCTGGTTCTCCGCCTCCACCAGCTGATGGTGTCCTACCTCCCAAATGACCTCAGTCTAGGCTTTCTCTTTACTCTTCTGTACTCTATATGTATGGGATCTATCTGCCCAAGAGAATGGGTGCTCCTTGAGGGCAGGTGCTGTTTTACCTTTTTTCTTCCTAGTGCAGACCTGTGCATTCAGCAGGCACTTCAAGGTTTGTTGGATTGGATTGAAAGGTTACCTCCATCGCTGAGATAGAATGGTTGACATTTAGCCTGCTGGGGTGATTGTCCAGCGCTCCATAATGCTGTGGAGGTGAGCACAGTGAGGGAGGGAACTAGGACAAGTATTATTAGCCGTATTTTTTTTTAGAAAGAAGAACTAAGGCCACCCACTTGGCATAGGAAAGTTCTTTGTAATCCTTAAAGCACTAGACAAATGTTAGTTATGTGGGAGGAGCCTCAGGGGAAGTCTGTAGCCAGTTGGCTGATGCCCTCATGACCTGGCTGGGAGGAGGAGAAAAGCCAGCTGGAGAGTGGAGGTGGGAAAAGTGAGTGACAAGTCTGGCTGCCACTGGAGCAGAAGAGAGGGGAAGAGGATTTGACAGAGCAGCTGCTAGATACAGAATAGCCCCTCATCAATCTTCTCCAAAACCAGAAGGGAATATTGTCCTTCAAGGTCAAGCTATTTTCAGTGACTATTTCCAGCCCTGCTATATCCATTTCAATTCAGTGAAGACCCTATTGCTCAGCATCTGCAGACACATCCATGCATATTTCATTTTCCTCTGGATTCAGAGGCACCCAGCCCTAGAGCTTGAAGGACCTCGGAGGTCATCTGGTCCAAATCCAGATTTTCCTTTTACAGAAGAGGCCCAGACACCTGGTGAAGGAGAGGGTGCACAGGCAGTAAGTGGCAGAGCCCTGATGCAGAAGCAGACCCTCAGACTCCAAATCTTAAATGCTGCTGGTTTGAGGTTGTCGTTTCTGAGCATGGGATAGTGCAATCTGCTTTAGCCACCATCCATTCAGCCTTGGCACATTTGAGGCTCTGAGGTTAGGGCCTTTTGAATTTTACAGTGTCAGAGAAGAAAGATGCCATCTAGTCCAACCTCTACCCGAGCAAGAGTCCTTGCTCCTAATAGTGGCCCAGATGAGCTGTCATCAAGCATCTGCTACAAGACTTTCAGTAGTGGGGAGCTCATTACCTCTCTAGGCAGCCCCATTTCATTTTTGGACAGTTCCAATTGTTCGGAAGTTTTTTTTCATGTTGAACCCAAATCTGCCTCTCCATTGCTGGCTTCCATTGCTCCTAGCTCTACTCTCTGGTGCCAAGTAGACTAATCTAAGCCTTCCCCGCTGGGGCAGCCATGAGCTCTCATCACAAAGGCCTATGTGTTACCACATGTAGGGCAAAGGTAGGGGCTCATTTAACTTGGTAACTCATTGAGTAGGAATTGGCTAAAATGATATGATTTGGAACAGATGATCACTGAGGTCTTTCAAAAGTTGAAATCCCGACATCTTCTTTTCCCTGCATTCACTTCTTGTGCTGTCCCTCTGCCCCAACCTTGCCACATAGAACAGCTACCTGGATCCTTATTTACCCACTGACAATCACAGGGCTTATATTCAAATGGATACACAGATACCATAGAATCCTCAGTCTTAACTTTACCTGCCGGGACTCTTACCTCTTCCACTCATAATACATTCTGGGAATGGGAAGAAAGGGCAGGGCCCAATGTAATATCATTCATTCATCCAACAAATATTAAGCACCATCTGCATGCAGACTACTGTGCTAGACATTGGGAGAGATATAATGTTAAATAAGATCCAGTTCCTGCCTTCAAGGAGTTTATAGCCTAGTACAGGCCATGACATGTGTAGACAATTATAGTACACAACATTAGATGGTAAATACATTAGGGAAGTACACCAAAAATCTGTGTCATAGGGGGAAGGCTTGCCACTGCTGACAGGGGGAATCAGTGAAAGGGTCCTGCTCAAGGTGTTGAGGTTTAGGGCTGTGTGAGACCCCAAAATATCAACATATCGGGTCCTGCTCAATGAATTCGACTCAAGCCTTCTCTCAGCCAAAGTAAAAAAAAAAGTTTATTAAAGATTCATCATAATGGGTAGACTCTTAAGGAGCCTAAGTATTTGTGATGCTTGTATTGAAAGCAGGCCAGAACAATCTGACACTGAGTCTGAACTAGATTAATCTCAGCCCCTTCGTGGAGGCAAGATGGATCTTATATATAAAAAATTGTGGGAGGATTTAGGAGTGGTCTAGAAGAGGAGGCTAAGGAGGATCTTTGATGGAACTGAGGTCAGACTCCAGGAATGGGATTAAGGATGTGAAATAGCTGAAGGCTACCTGGACATGACAGACAATAGAGGGCTAGGCTAGTTTAAGGGTAACAGATTTGGGCCTAGCAATAATAAAGGGTTTATGGCCTCAGATAAATGCTTCATTAGTGGGAAGATTCAATCAGAGTTCAGAGTTCAAGGAGTTTCCCAGAGCCTGTACCCCATCATTGTCATCATCTATCTGATGTCATGGTCCTCTTCAAGAACTGCGGACAAACTACAACTTGTGAGTAGTCCAAGTTGCCCAAATGGGCACCCAGCTGGCCAGTTTGGTTGGGCAACTAGGCCTCTTCTCTCTCCCTTCCTCATCATGTGCTAGTCTCCTTGCTTGGGAGGAGAGGGAGGGAGAAGAGGAGAGGAGATGCATTTATCTTAAAGGTTTTCTCTTAGAGCTCTTCCTTTAGAGCTTCTCTTAATAAAGGTGAATATATCTCTTCTTTTTGTCTCTCCTCTTCCTTCCTCTCTCTTCTCCTCCTCTCCTCCATCTCTCTTCTCCTCCAGTGTCCTTTCCTGTCCTTTGTTCTTTCCTCTGGTCTACTCTCCTTTGTTCTGGTCTCTGCTCTTCCCCTCCCCTCCTCTCCCTTCTCCTCCCTTAAGGGAGGAGAACTTCCCCTCTTCTCCTACTCTCCTCCTACTCTTCTCTGGTCTTGTCTGGTCTACTCTCCTGTCCTTTGGTCTCCTATCCTCTGTTCTGTCCTCTGCTCCTCTCTTCTATCTCTCCTCTCCTCTGCTGTTCTCTCTTGTCCTCTGTTCTGGTCTCTGCTTCTTCCCTCTCCTCTTCTCCTCCCTTAGAGGAGGGGGAAGGGGAGGTGATGGAGGAGAGGGAGGGAGTAGAAACAAGAAGAAGAGATATTTACCTTAGATATTAAAAAGAAGCTCTAAAGGAAGACCTCTCCTCTCTTCCCTCCCACTCCTCCCCTCCCTCCCACACCTCCCTTTTCCCCCTTCTCCTCCCTTCACTCTCCCTTCCTCTAAGAGAGGAGAGAGGGAGGAGGATCTCCTCTCCTCTACCCTTCTCTCTCTTCCTCTCCTCTAAGAATAGGGGAGAGAGGGAGGGAAAGGTCTCCTCCCTTCTCTTCTCCACTAAGAGAGGAGAGAGGAGGGGGAAGGAGAAGAGAAGAGAGGATAGGAGATAAGAGATGGAGGAGAAGGGAAAGTCTCCTCTCCCCTCCAGTAAGAGAGAAGAGGGGAGGGGAGGAGCTGAGACCAGAGCAGAAGAGAGTAGACCAGACTAGAGGACAGAGGATAGGATATGAAACCAGAGGAGAAGAGGAGAGGGGAGGAAAGGAGACCAGATTAGAATAGAGGAGAAAAGATCAGAGGATGAATAGGGAGGGAGGAGAGGGGGAGAAGAAGGAAAGCAGGAGAAAGCCCAAAGACAATCACTTCTCTCCTAGACAACAGCTCCCTTCTATCTCTAAGAGAAGACCTCCTACCTTCCCTCCCTCCCACTCCTCCCATCTCTTCCATGTCCTGTCTGTTACTCTCCCAACTCCTATTCTTCCCTCTCCTATCTCTTCCTATCCTTCCTCTCTTCCTCTCTCCTCTCCCTTCCCCTCCCCTTACCTGAGGTTGCTGTGCCCAAAGGAAGGTACATTTTGGTGGCTGAAAGCTGCCTCTTTAACTTGGAGTTTACTGGCTAGATTTCTTTCGCAAACACCAAGCCTTAAACCCAATTCATCTGGAGCTCAAAGACTGGACACTAGGTCCCTGTCCTTCTAGCTCAGAGTGAATGTAAATATTAAATAGTAACTGTTTCTCTTGGTAAGCAGCCCTGAGGGTCTTCCCCTCCCAGTTGGATTTTTTTTTTTCTATTAAAGAAGCCATCCCTTGAATCCCTTCTTAAAGAGGCCTATTCACTGAATGGGTGTTGCCTCACTCACTGTGGAAGGACCAGGTCTTTTGCATCTTTCTGCCCATGACCTTCTATAAATTCAGCATAGCCTCAAGGGCCATCCAATGTCCCTGGGCCTTTTCTGCATAAATTCAGCATAGCCTTAAGGGCCATCCAATGTCCCTGGGCCTTCTCCGCTGTCTTGTGACAAGGAAGAGCACACTACTGGTCCTGTCATGTCTCACCAGGTATCTGGCATCCTTTTCCTACTCTGTTGCTTTGCTGGCATCCTTCACTCTGGTTCCTGTCAGCTGCCTATTAAGTGTTGCATTTTGCTTCTGCCCACTAAGTGCTAACTCATTTTGACCTTTGCAGAGATGGTAGTGTTCTGTGACCCATAAGAAAGCCCCAGGACCTAGCAGCACAGACCCCAATGCCACAACATAACTCCCAGCCTCAACTGATGGTTTATCTGCACTTACTCTACCTGAACTCTACTCCCCAGCACGTGTAGGCCAGTTCGAGGCTAGAGACACTCAGCCCGTTCCCATGCTTTGGCTCCCCTGAAGATCGCAGCTGAAGGGAGGCTGGTCTGAGCCAGTCCTTGCTCCAGCTGTTCTGCACAGCCTCAGAGCAGTTGGAGCACCCCCCAGATCCTCCTTCAGGCTTTGAGAGACACTGCCCTCTTCGGCCTTGATGCCCCAAAGTGCCCCGCTCTCCCTCTGAGACTAGCAGGACAAACCCCCTTTGATGTAAACACATGCAGCTTGGCAGCAGGGAGTGTCTCCCTGGCTTGTTTTTGTAAGGCAGAATGAGGAAGGGCCCAAGCCTGGAAACAATCAAGGAGAAATGAAAATGGGATACTTAAGGGTGGCCAAACAAATCCCAAGCCCGTGAGTGACGAAGAAGGTGGAAAAGAATGCTCCCTGGAACAAATGCTCCTTGACGCACTTAAGTGTCCCATGTTTGCTGAGGGAACGTTCCAAAAATTCACAACTGGGGACATGTGCACAGAAACACCAAGAGAGAATCTCCACTTCTCCCTATCTCCCCTATCACTGCCCCACTCCACCATCTTCTTGGTTTTCTCTTGCTTATCTTCTAGGCTCCTACTGTTCGACGTGGGACCCCATGTTTGCCCTCAGTGTTGCCTGCCTCAAAGCTACTCCCAAAGTCACCTGTGGGCCAGCAGCAAGGTAAGGGCAGATGCCCCTCTTATTGCTGCACTGCTTTCAGCTTTGCAAAGCCCTTTGCATCTACGATCCTGTTTGATACCCAGAACAAACCTATGACTTAGGTGGCACTATTATCCCCACTGCACAGAGCACGAAACCGGTGCTCAGGGAGTTTCAGTGACATGCCCAGGATTAGAATTAAGGACTGTTTGAGGGCAGATTCAAGTGCTGGCCTGTGGGAATCTGAGCTCCAGCCACTCTGTGACAAAGAACACCTTGGAGTCACTTGGAGGCAGAAGACCCAAGCTCGAGCCCAACCTCTGACCCCTAACATGTTACCTTGGACAAATCATTTAACCTGGAGGGGCTTCATTTTCCCATTCTATAAAATGAGAATTAGACCTACCTATGAGCCCTCTCTCTTTGTAAGCCTTAAAATATGACACACATTTGATTTTTTTCTTATTACCATTATCCTACTCAATGTGGTACAGGATTCCAACTGAAACGAGAGGGAAGCACACACTAAAGTTGTGTTTACATGATGCCAAACATCTGGATGAACGTGAAAAACTTCCAAATGCCATAGCTGGGTAATAGACAGAATTCCTCAGTTTTAAGCCAGATGTTTGGCAACGTGTGGCCATGGGGCTGCTCTGTTGCTCTCCCATTGACTGTTTGGGCTAGGCAGAGCTCTTGGAATGGCTTCAGTTCCATTTTTCTTTGGTTACTACTGAAGTCCACCAATCATCAGTCTATTAATTGACTGTGTGGATAATTCTCTTTTCAAGCTAATGGCATATTAAACTGATGGCTGCTGTCCACATAAGGGTGGTGTTTCTTACAAACAGCCATTTGAAAAGAAAAACATGTAACCTTGGGAACACGCATATTGTGTTTACAACTGGCGACCTTGCCAGGCTCAGCAAACTCCTTTTCTCCACATGTGCATGCAGACCAGCTCCAAGAGTGGATTTCCTTGGGGAAAAAAAACAAAAACAAACAAACAAACAGAAGGCCAAATTTTTCTCCCCCCCAAATCTGAAATCTAGGAGGTGACCTAGGGAAATAAAATGATTATAAATATTCCTGGATCACAATGGCCTAAAAAGGCACTGAACTTAGAGTCAGAAGATCATGGTTCAAGTCTTGACTCTATTAGCCAGATGATCCTAGAAAAGTCCCTTTGCTTCTGTGAGGTTCAGTTTTCCCATCTGGGTGGTTATAAGGATTGTAAGGATTAAATGAGATGATGGATGTGAAAGTGCTTTGAAATCAAAGTGTATAGAAATGTGAATTATTATTTTTGTCCTCTAAAAATAAAAGATAATGGAAAATGAATTAGAAGGAGGGTTGGGGTAAAAGAAAATGGTTTCTGAGAAGCTTGTGGATATACAAGAGATGGCCAGATCCCTTTGTGCCAGAAGAAATAGCCTAGTGGTCCCCTTAGAACTGTGTAAGGATGTTTCAAGAGGAAGAGGCAGGTCCCACAGGGACAAGATCACTCTTTCTCTGAATTCTCCCCAGGCAAGGAGGCAACCCTGCTTCCTTAAAGGCTGTGCCAGCAGATCAGAACTCTGGCAGGCCTCCAAACATAGGAAGACTTGAGTATAGATGGGTCTGATGACAGATTGTATGCCTGTTATCTGAAGACTAGCTTAGTGGGAAGAAGTGCACTGACCATGTTGGTCACGGGGTTGCGGGTCACAATGACTGAGGTGAAGAGGGGTTGGTGTCTCTGTTGATGGAGGGAACCATACTGACATTGCTCTGTTATGCTTCTCATGAAGTCACACAGTCCAGATTTGTGATGTGGTCACTTGGGAACTCCTTCCGCTGACTGAATGAGCAAATAATCTTGAACTTCTGGGATCGACCTGGTGATGAGACTCTTTATACTTGGCTGGACTGGATCCTGGCAGCAGACATAGCCTGGTGAAAGGCCCATCCTCATTAGCTTTTCCCATACTGCCAGAGACTGTGGTCCTTTAGAAGAGCCTCAGAACCCAGGGTCACCTGTACTAAACTGGAGATTCTTGGGAAAATGGATGATTTTCTGGGTTTTGCTTTTCCAGCTTGGCCAGCTTTTTTTCTAGCATTCTTATATGGTTCAAGTTCAAGTTATCTGAAGTGTAAGCATGGAAAAACCTCCACAACCAAATAGCCGTGTTCTTGCTAGGCATTCATTTAGGTCATTCCTCTATTTTTCTGATCACTAGCTACATCATCCTCATCTTGAATTCATGGAATCAAGCTACAAGTTCAATTGTTATGCAGGTTGCAGGGAAGACATTTTTTTGCAAGTGCTATGAATGACTTTGTGTTGACCCTCTCATAGGCCAGGTTCTCCTATCTTGACATTTGCCAGCACCACCTCCTTGAAGTTTGGTTCAAATGTGCTATGACTATAGACTTGCCTCCTATGCCCTCCCTTAGAATGTACCTGAGAGTGAAAGGAGATGGAGTGCATCCAAAGGGGAGTATAGGAAGAGTCAGTGGCCCTTGTGCTCTTTGTTCCTCCAAGAAAACCAAACAAGGCTAGTGAGAAGGCAAGTGCCCACAACTGTAGGTAGATGTTATACATCAGGAGGAGCATATTTGCCATTGTTCAAATACCTAACTGCTTACAAACCACCCTGGGCTAATAACAAGGTAAGGAGGAATTTGAAAATGCCATCACTCTCATCCCACTTCTGTCCAGCTGCACTGAAAAGGGTTTGTCAGGACACCTGGCCATAAATTTGCATTTTTCTCTCGCTAAATTGTAGTGGTGTAGGGAAAGAACAAGGAAGTCTGGGATTGGGAGTCAAGGTCTGGATGTGCCATATTTTACTATTTGACTTTGGCCAGGTCCCTTGATCTCTCTTGATCTCAGCTTGACTCCTAGGCAAAGTAGAGGAAAGGGGGTCCAAGTTGGATTTATAATGGGAAGGAAGGGATGGTTCAACAGTAGGGAGACTATAAACATAGTAATCATATTGATAACAAGAGGCAAGAAAAGCGTTATTTTAAAAGAATAGTAAAAAGTATAAAAATACTCAGATCAACTCAACACACATGTACTAACAACCTACCGTGTGCTGTGATTATTGAGACAAAAACTAAAGCTGGCCCCACCTCCAAAGAGTCTCTATTTTCCTTAACAGATGGTATGTGTAAAATGGATCTAAAAACACTCTATCTAAAATCAAGAGTGCACATTTGTACTGGAGAAATGCTAGAGGCCTACAGCCAGGATATGCATCGCAAATAACCACAGTCATGGAAATATTAGGTATAGCAATGAGACAAGGTAAAGAAACTGATGGAATAAGCACAGGCAAAGAGGAGCCCGTATTATCCCTGTTTTCAGAGGACAAGACGGTTATTTAGAGAGTCATTAAGATACAATGAAAAGATTAAATGATACAATAACATGAATCCATAAATCATGAGTCTTTCTGGATATTGAGCCAATTATTTAGCACTTACTATGGTGCAGGCATTATGCTAAGGACAAAGGATACAAAGAAAGGCTCATGATCTAATGAGGGAGATGACATGCAAACCGCGATGTACAAATGGGATATATACAAGATAAATTGGAGAAAGTCTTAGAAGGAAGGCACTATATCACTTGCAAAAAAAATACCAAGAAGAGAAATCCAAAATAACTACAAAATACATAAGTATCTGAGAGTTAACTGACCTCCCCCCAATACTCATGACTTCTATGACTACCACCACCAAACACTCCTTACAGAAATAAAGGAAGACATATAATTAGAGAAATATTCATTGTTCTTGGGAGGGTTTTGCCAATTGTTGTTTCTTGTTTGTCCTCTGTTCTTGAAGAGGACCAATGACATATTAGTGGGGTGATGTGTTCACTTGCAAGTGAATTCGTTTTGAGTGAGGCAGGGCTGTGCAAAGTTATTAGCTTCACTGTCTGTTCCAGGATCATCTGAATCCAACAGCAAGACATAGGCCAGGACAACTGGAGATGACTTCAGATGCAGTGTTGAGATTTTGGCCATTTTTTTTGCTGATATAATACAAATGACTGGGCTACTTAATTTACAGGTTTAGTGTCATATCAAGCTACCAAGGGATCACTTCATAGAATTATGCATAAGAACAGCAGAATTCATTTGGAGAAACAAAATGTCAAGAATCTCAAGGGAAAAGATGAAAAAGTAGGAATGAAGTAGATCTAGCTTTACCAACTATCAAATTTTGTTATAAGAAAGTAATCCTCAAAACCATTTAGTACTGCCTCAAAAACAACAGAACAGATTAATAAAATAGAATAGTTAAACAAGATCCTAAAAAAGTCATATGCAGTAGCCTAGTGTTTGATAAACCTAAGAACACAAACTATTAAAGACCCCAACAAGAACAAGTTCTGCCAAACTAAAATCAGTTTGGCAGAAATTGGGTTTAACTCAATTCACAGCATATACCACAATAAGTTTCAAATGGATAGAATTCAATATAAAGTGTCATGTAAAAAAATAGAAGAAAATGGAAGTACTTTGTGCAACTGAGGCTAAGCGGAGAACTGTTAAGGGATAAAGGTAGTCTTAATCCAGCCTTCTCTCTCCCCTCCATTTCTTGTGATTGAGAAATAGTATCATGTGATTAAAGCTGTTTTTCCTTGATATGTGAAAGGTATCCTCCTGGATGCCTGTATGAGTCTATGTTGACTAAGGGATGAAGTTCTGCAACCTGAACACTCTATCTCTGGATGAATTGAAACTTAGGGTCCTTTTTAATGGTGTACTATGAAGTTTTATAAGGTAATACTTTATTTTCTATTTCCAATACTACTAGGATAGTTTATTATATATTTTCCTTAAATATGGTATTTATTTTCTTTATTTGTTCTTTTTAAAAATTCCATACCAATATTCTCAGATTCTGTCACAATTTTCTTTGAGATCAGTTGCTCTTGCATTTAGAGATCTCAATTTTTGTATTTTTTGACTTTGCTCCAATATTTTATTTTGAATCACTGCATGTTTTGGCATTCTCATTTCCATTCTATTTCCCAGTGTCTAGTCCTTTATTAAAATGCTACACTTTTTGTTCTAAAACATCGATTTTCTTTTTGACATCTTTAAGAGCTCTATTTTCACTTCCTTATCTCTTCCTTTTGTTCTTTCATTAAGCATCTTAATCATTCTGGGATATTGGAAAGTTGTTCTAATCTTGTTTCTGGGGATCTAGTTGTAGTTATTACAGCTTTATTCCCTTTTTCGAAAGGTTGATTCTCATGTTGTTGGTTTTTTTAATCCCGTAGTACTAGATTCATTGTAATGTGAGATTTTTTTTTAATACTCATCTGTTCAGTTTCTGGGAGGATTTTTATTGTGAGGATATCTTTCTTTTCCTTTTTGTTATTATTAATTTACTTTATCTGACTCACGTTTTGAGGTGATGACATGGCCTCTTGACTATCTTGCTAGAAGTCTCCCAATTTTCTCATTTATAAAATGGGGATAGTAATCCTTGCACTAGTTACCTCCCAAGTTTTTTAATAAGGAAATTGCTATGAATGAATGACAGAAATTAAAAAGCATTTATTAAGCACTTACTATGTGCCAGATTCTGTGCTGCTATCTGGCGATACAAATACAAAAAAGAAAAACAGTCTTTGCCCTCAAGAAACTCACATTCTAATATGACTTTCTCAGCACGAGTAGTGCATTGGTGGCTAAGGAGGGGTGTTTTGGTCAGGGAAATCACAGGGAAAAATGAGTGGAGTCATAGGACAAGTGATTAACATCAATTTTCTAAGGATGGCAGTGTTGGTTTGATTGCCTGCGAGCTGTTTGTACATGGGAATGGGGTGGGGTGGAAGGGCATAGCAGCATGGCATAGAGACAGACAGGGAACAAACAGCATGTTGAGTTTGGGTAGAGGATGCTATAGGGAACATTCACCAATTGTAAGTCCAAAGTCCTATGGTGGGCGTTGGAGTGCTACTTTGTAAGCCTTAAATAGGAACCAAATAATTCATTTGTTACTCTGTGGTATCTGCCAAGTTACAATTAGACTTAAGCTATTAACCTTTACTTCACTTTTCCTGTGTGCATACAGTAGTTGCAGAAAATAATCTAAAGTTACACTTAAATCTTAGAGACCTCACATCTTACAGATACGGAAACTGAGGCCCAGAGAGAGGAAGTAACATGCCCGATACCACACAATCCTCAAGATTTAAACCTACATCTTCTGACTTTATACAATTAAAAGAGAAATGCGAGTGAAGGATTTTGAAAAATGTTTTCTAATTGTTATTTTTTTAAAATTTTGTTTTGTCTTCAGATTTTAAAACAACTGCAGAGAGTGACATCTGGTAGGGAAGATTGCTGAGCCAACAGCTGTTCTCTATTAATGGCTAAAGCCCCTGGTGCTCTGAACACAGTAATGTGGGCAAACAGCAGAAGCTGATGTGGTAAAGGTTGGAGGAAGCACACACTGGCCCCTCAATAACATTTTTTTCCAAGGATGGGGGAAGGGGAAAGAGATAGAGGAATGGGTAAGCTCTTTTTTCTTTGCTCTCATGCCCACTTCCCCAGGTCAAGACCTCATTACCTCTTGTCTGAACTATGTAATAGATTCCTAACTAGCTTTCCTGCTCCCAACCTTTCCTATCACCTTTTATACAGCTGTCAAAATAATCTTCCCTCTGAAAAGACCTCTGAGGTCTTTTTCAACTGGGATTCTTTGATTCGTAGGTTTGACCATGTCATTTTTTTTTTGTCCAAGAACTGTCAGTGGCTCCCTATTGCCTGTAGGATAGAATACAAAATCTGTAGTATTGCATTCGTGAATTTCCTCAATCTGGAGCCAATGTATTTCTCTATGCCACTTTAGATAGTCTGAATCCCAGGAAAATCAGACTCTACTTCATAGTTTCATCTGGCCATGATAAATCTTCATAAGCTGCTTGCCCCTCCCTCCTGCCACACCTCCTAATGGCCAATCTGAAATCCCTTTTCTCTCCTTTCAGGGTCCAAATTCATGCCCCCTCCATGAAGCCTCCTCTGCTGTCCTCAGGTGAAAGTGATTTTTCTCTCCTCAGACATTTTAGCAGCTTTATCTGGATTGAACCATTTCATGTTCTACTCTGCATCATATTTATTGCTATTATTGTGTCCACCTATCAGTGACTTCATCTAGGGTCTTCTTGACAAAGATCTTGGAGTGGTTTGCCATTTCCTTCTCTAGCTCATTTTACAGGTGAGGAAACTGAGGCAAACAGGGTGAAGTGACTTGCCCAGGGTCAAACAACTATTAAGTGTCTGAAGTTGGATTTGAACTCATGAGGATATCTTTCTGACTTCAGGCCTGACACTCTATATAATGTGCCACCTAGCTATTTGTACATATCCCCCCACTATTAGATTCTGTCCCCATCCTTGTGCCAGCTTGGTTATAGTAGAAAGATCCCCATCTTGTAAGTCAGAAAACCTGGGTTCTAATTCTGGGCTTCCTCTAACTCACCTTGTGACCTAGAATAAATGACTCCTTTCCTGGCTCCAGACCTTGGCTTCTCCACCCACAAAAGTAAAAGATTAAACCATCAGATCTCTGAGGTGCTCAACAATGTTAGCAATTGAATTGAAACCTCAATTTTCCTTTCTCATTTCTTCTCCTTTCCCCCCTCCCTCCAAGTACAGAAAGGTCTGCAGTAGACACTTAGAGAATGACATTCAGGGAAGGACCTTTCTAGAAAGATGGTCCTGCGAAGCCTCAATTCAGAAAAACCAGAAGAAGAAAAGCTAGCATGGATGTAGAACCTTAAAGTTTGTAAAAAGTTTTATAAATATCATCTAATTTTATTCTCACAACAATCCTGTGAAATAGGTGTGATTATTATCCCCATTTTATAGATGAGGAAACAAAGCAGATAAAGGTTAAGGGACTTGCTTGTGGTCATATATCTAATATTTGTCTAAGGCCAGATTTGAATTCAGGTCTTCACTACTCTAGGTCCAGCTTTCCAAGCATTGTACCACCTGGCAGTGAGCTTAGACTATCTAGTCCAGCCCCTTCATTTTCCAGAAGGGGAAACTAAGGCTCAGAGAAGGTGAGGACTTACACGTCCATTGTGCGGGGCCCTGGGGATGCAAAGACTAAGGTGAACATGTCGCTGCTGCTTTGAAGAATGAACCCCCTTTTAACACCTAATAAAGGCTGAGTTTTATTCAGTTTTTGACCATACCTCCACCTTCATACCTCATTTCTCCCTTTACTCCAGCAAATCCTTGCAAGTGATCTTTTTTTTCTACTATCTTTATTATTTTAGTATTTGTCATTTGAAGAAATAATGATTACTGGCATTTATTTATCACTTGAAGGTCTATCAAAGTGCTTCACCCTCATTATCCCTTTTGAGCCTCACACCAGAACAGAGAGCGCAACTCCAATGGTCTGGTCACGTTTTTTGAATGCCAAATGCACATGTTTGCCTTAAAGACTATTTTACAGGAACTCACACAAGGCAGGTACTTACATGAAGGTCAGGTGGAGCAATGAGAAGACTCAAAGTCCCTCTGAAGAACTCTGGGATGGATTGTGTGATATGGGAAACACTGGCCCAGAACCACCCACAGCATGCCTGCATCATAGAAGGTGCTGTGCTCTATGAGCAAAGCAGAATTGCAGGAGCTCAAAAGAAAGGAGAGACACAGCTAGGTGGCACACTGAATAAAGTACCAATCCTGGAGTCAGGAGGACCTGAGTTCAAATCTGACCTCAGATACTTAACACTTAACTACAACTGCCTTGCCTTCCCCCCTCCAAAAAAAGGTCAGAAATGCAAACCTAGAGATACCTCCATCCCAAATGTTCAAACAGACTATTTGTGCCCAACCTGTGGTAGAGCCTTCTGAGCTCATACTGGACTGCTCAGTCACAGCTGAAAACACTGTACCTTGACCCCAACATCATGATGTCATTGGTCCTCTTTAAGTATGAAGGATGAATAACAACAAGGTAGAAAGTAGAGGTATTATTGTTGCCACAGAAAACCGAGGTTCAGTAAGGGTAAGTGACTTGTTTAAGTTGCATTGATTCAGAGGAGAGATTCAAACACAGGTCTTCCTGACTTGAATTTCAACATTCAGTCTACTACACCACACTGTCACTTTAGCAGGATGGCCCCAGCAGCAAGCAGAATGCCATAGTTGTACCTATGGTCTATGTGAAAAATGGTTTCATCCTTCCTGCCAGGATTCTGGGCAGTGAGAAAACACTGAGTTTTATTATTAATAAGCCATTGGTTCTAGGGCTGCATCCAGAAAGCAGTGAAGATAAAGCAGAACCAAGCTCAGAAATGTCTAGGAGGAAGAGGTTAGTGAAGAAGTTTGACTACATGTCTATGAGGCTTGTTGGTAGGGAGAATGTAGAAGGAATAGTTCCTTTCTGGGAGCCTGGGCTATGTTTAAATCATATCTCCAGCAACATGATGGGGTTGGGCTGAGGAGGAGGAAGAATGGACTTTGCCTAATCACTACCTCTTACCAGTGAGAAATAAGGGCCAGATCAGATCTAGCAGCCTATGAAACAGTTCCAGTAGGGACAATCAGAACATATGGCTCCCATAGTAGTGAAAGCTAATTTGATAAAACATGTGGCCCCTGAAATCTCTTAAGAACTCTGACTCTGCAGCATATTGCTACTTTTCCTAATTTTGGGGTAGGTGTCTTGAGTAATCAGTTATGCAAACCACAGCTCAAGCCCCCATCAAGTATAATAATACTCTAAATTGCCAGACCATGTGAGAGTAACCAAACTGATAGCAAAAACATTTCCTTAAGATATGAAAACAGTGTAAACAACAAGAGAAAATCAAGTAGTAGAATAATCTGTTCTCATATGCAACTAGGAGAAATCTCATATACCTCACCAAGTGGTGGGCTGGAGAGAAACCTTCTGGGGAGAACTTAGGTTGGTTGGGGAACCTATTGATCATTCCCACACTCTTCTCATAATGCTTTCAGAAGTAAGCATGGAGTTTCACAAACCTCTAGGGGCAAGCTGGAATCTGCTAGAGACTCCCAGGCTGGCACATCCTGTGACTCCTTTGTTTGGGGACACCATGACAGTACTATTTATTCCATGGGTTCTCCCTTTTCTATTCCTCTGCTCCTACCATCTAGTGTTATACTTACTTGTGTCCCTGCCATATTTCCCCATAGGACTGTAAGCTCCTGAAGGTGGCAACTGTGGTATTTTTCCTTTTTGCATTCCAATACTAAACATAGGACATGTCACATAGTAGATTCTTAATAAATGCTGAAGTGAAATGGTGAAAGCTCAGAAGAATATTCAAGGGAGAAGTAAAAGAGAAGGGATGGGATGAGATGATTGTAAGGGCAATCAAAAAGTAGGATTTTTTGCTGTTTTTTTCTGGATTGAGTTTTAGCCAATCAAGTGCCTTTGATTGAGTCTTGCCTTTGATTGAATCAAGAGTCTTTGATTGGAAACAGTATATCTTGTATTGTTGGAGAGAGAGAAGCAAGTGTGAGTGGGCTAGGGGAACCTGCTTGTGGGGAGGCCTAACAGAAAGAATGTTTGTGATGTTGGCACTCCTTCTGTTGATCTGTGTTAATTTCTCAGACAGAAGCCCTGTCTGTTTGTCTTTATAAGTGAATTATGCTAAAAAGCAGTGATCAGCCCATGGGAAGGAGGCTTAACTTAAACCCTTTTAAGAGCTGTTAAAGTGAATTAAGATGATGGTGCTTGTAATGTGTATAAATATTGTTGTAGCCCTGTTAAACTTTGTTTCTCTAGAAACAAAAGCTGCTGGCAGGAGGCCATGGAGCCTGTTGTTGGGCAAGGGTTTGTAGTGGAACAGTCCCTGTGAGCTGAGACAAGGATCAGGATCAGAGAGCTGCCTGCACGTGAACCCAAGCAAAAGCTGGGAGAGGTCAGCCCACAAAGGAAGAGCCATGGGGTTTGAAATTCAGCTTCAATTCAAGATGAGAGAGGACTTTACTTGGACACTGTGTATTGATTGAGGGGATTGTGACTTACTGTGACCTAGGGGTGAATGGTATTTGTTTTTTCTCCTACCCCTTAAGGATGTGTTGTGCTAAGGGATACCCTAGCCTGGGACCCCCTGATTTGGGGGATGCAATAATATATACTGTGTAATATGTTGTGCTAGGGAAGACCTTAGCCTTGGACCCCCTAATTGTATAAACAAGTATTTTGGGGAATATTACTGATATATGCTATGCTCCATATGACATACTGAATGTTATGAGATATATACATATTAGATGACATGTTTTGCTTAAGGATATTGCTATGAATGCTATGCTTCACTGAACAATGTTTAGTTCTGAAGAGTTCATTATACTATGAGATTAAAACCTTAAAATTATTCACAGCAGCAGTCCTCAGGTGTGCTGCCATTATTGGTGTTACAATTCCATAGCAGAACAAAATATAAAGGTTGGGGGGGGGTGGTAGAGGGGATATATAAGATGTGAGAGCAATCCATGACAAACAGCAGAGAGAAGAAAACTGGTTAAAACAATCACATGAGGGTATAAAACCACCCAACCACCTCTGAAAACTGTGAAAGCCAAAGAATATTTACACAATCTGAAAATGCTGAAGAACTTCTGAACCTGGTAAATTTGAGGACCAGTGAAGGTGGAAAAAGAAACTCTGCAAGCCCTCTTGAGAGCTGTTCTCAAGCAGGTAAATGATACATGAAAAGAAATTAAGCAATGCTATGAAAACCACAAGACCAAATAAAAGAAAAACTGGAAAAAAATAACATAAGGCCCTTAAGGGACAGTTAAAAGAGGTTAAAAAAAGGAATAAGAGGAATTAATGTAGAAAATGGAGTTTATAATAGGAAGTTTCTAAAATTCCAAGAAGCAACAAAGAGCAGACTTACTGAAGTGGAAAATGAAACTGGGCACAATGAAGAGCAGCTGGAAATGCTGGCTTAAAAAAATTACTCAATTATTGAAGCTATTGAAAATCTACAGACCCTACTGACAGACCTGGGGGAGAGGTCAGGGTGAAGTGACCCCCAAGACCTGAGAAAAAGAAAAGAACTGGGGCACTTGATTTTAGGAAGTCACCCAAGGGAATGTCCCAGAATTGTTGAAAACACCCGGTAGAATACAAATAGAAATAGTCTAAAAGATGCCCACAAGCAAGAACCCAAGATCTAACATGCCTAGGTGTAGCATAGTTAAACTCAAGGACTAGAAAGATAAGGGGGGAAAAGATACTATTAACTGCCAGCCAGGAAGTAAATAATTTACCAAGGAACAATAATTAGGATGACAGCATACCTTTCAAGGATGACAAATGAAGATAGCAGAAGTTGTAATACAGCATTTACAAAATTACCCAGAGCGAGCTGTGAACCCAGAATTATCTCCCCAGTAAAATCCAGCATGTTTTACAAAGACAGGAAATGAATATTTGAAAAGCAAACAGATTTTGAAGGTTATAAAGAGACATACTTGCTTCAAGGAAGTCTTCTGACAGCAAACAGGCCTCCCAGCTCAAATGATAAGCATTTAAAACAGCCGAGATAACACTATGTAAGAACCCTCCAAGCTTTGTATCAGCTCCATCATTAAAGCTTTCAAAAGGGCTTTTCCCAGAAAGCAGCTGAGGGCTGAGGTTGTAGGGACAAGGAAGGGAACAAATAAGGTAATCCCAAAGTGAAACTACTGTCTTTGAAAAAGAAGCAGCCCTAGTTAAAGTAATTTATATAAACAGATTATATAAGTAAGAATCAGAAATCATTAACCTTGATAATCCAGTATTTAATAAACCCACAAGCAAATTGGGGGGATAGAGCTTTCTATTTGGCAAGAATTCCTTGGAAAATTGGAAATTTGTTTGGCAGAATTTCAGTTTAGATCCATGTCATATACCATATGCCGCAATAAGCCCAAAATGGATATGAAATCTGAAAAATAAAGGACATAGCATTAAAAAAACCCTGAAAAGAACAAGGCTAGGCAAGTTTCACATCTATAATCAGGGGAAGAATCCTTAACCAAATAATGGATGGAAGTGATAACAAAAGAGAAATAATTTCAGTTACTTGAAATTGAAATACTTTTGCACAAATAAAATTATCGCAACCTGGATAGGGGAGGAAGTAGCTGCTTAGGGGGAAATATTTGTACCAAATAACTCGGACCAGGATTTGATACCCAAAATACATGAGGATCAGCACAAAAATCCAAGACCAGAAGCCATTACTTAGTATTTAAGTGGTCAAGGGATGTGAACAAACAGTTCTGTAAAGAAGAATTGTAAACACTAACGAGCAAAGCAGTTCTGAGGTTTAACCTCATACCTAGAAAACTGGCCAAGATTATAGAAGGTGGATATAGTCAATCTCAGAGGAAGTGTGGAAAGATAAGCACATTGATGGGGCAGCTAGGCAGCACTGCAGTAGACAGAGGGCCAGGTTGGGGGGCAGGAAGACTACTTTTCCTGAGTTCAAATCTGTTCCATTCATATACTACAACTTGTTGAGCCATTCCCCAATTGATGGGCATCCCCTTGATTTCCAATTCTTTGCCACCACAAAAAGAGCTGCTATAAATATTTTTGTACATGTAGATCCTTTTCCCATTCATATGATCTCTATGGGATACAGACCTAGTAGTGATATTGCTGGGTTAAAGGGTATGCAAATTTTTATAGCCCTTTGGGCATAGTTCCAAATTGCTCTCCAGAATGCTTGGATCACTTCACACCTGAGTTCAAATCTGGCCTCAGACACTTATTGGTGCATAACCCTGGACAAGTCACTCTACCCTATTTGCCTCAGTTTCCTCATCTGTAAAATGAGCTGGAGAAGGAAATGGCTAACCACTTTAGTATCTCTGCCAAGAAAACCCCAAATGAGGTCCAGCAGAGTCGGCCGTGATTGGAAAAATGACTGAAAGCACACTGATACACTCTTGGCAGAACTCTGCATTGACCCAAACATTCTGGAGATACGCTAAAAAAGTGACTACAATGCCTATACTTTTGACCTAGATATCCCTACTGCTATCTATATACTACAACGAGGTCAATGTTAAAAAGAATGCTCATATTAGAGGCAGCTGGTGGCTTGGTAGATAAAATGCTGGGTCTGGAGGCAGGAAGATCAGAGTTCAAATCTGCCCTCCGGCTGTTACTAGGACTTTTACCAGGTGTGACTCTAGGCAAATCATTTCACTTTTCTGCTTGCTTCAATTTTCTCAACTATAAAATGAGGTTTACAACAGCACCTACCTCCCAAGGTTATTGTAAGGATCAATCAAATGAGATAATATTTGTAAAAAATGCTTATCCTAGTGCCTGGAACATGGTGGTCACTATATAAATGCTAATTCCCTCCCCCCAATATTTATAGCAGTACTCTTTGTAACAGCAAAGTTCTTTGGAGGGGGTAAAGGAAAGCAGATGCCCATTGATTGGGGAATGGCTAAATAGATGGTGTGGTATATTGAAGTAATGAAATATCACTGGGTCATAAAATACAATGAATATGATAAATATGGAGAAAGGGAAGGCTTAAATGAGCTCTTACAAAGTCAAATCATCACAGCTAGAAATAATGGACACAGTGACTACACAATGTAAATAGAAAGACAATACCAATAGAATTGACACCGAATGCCATTATGGATATGGAAGGCACATATAATTTTGGATTCAGTTCATGTATTGGTTAGTTTTTCTGGATTCCTCCTCCTCCCTTATTCCTTATTATAAGGGATGGCTTTCTGCAAAGACAGGGAGTATATTGGTAAATGTAGGTGACATAAAAAGGAGCTATCAATAAAATTTAAAACAAAACTAAACTACATAGCAATTTAATAGATTTAGGTTTAAAACGATTCCATTAAGTTTTACTTAATACTAGAAATAATAAGAATTTAAAAGTATGTATTCCCTTATGAGAGAATGACTAAAGAAAAAAACTAAAAAGTTATAACACTAAATATTGTTCATAAACTTGTCCATAAAATATATAAGAATTGTAGGATGGATTAAAAAGCAGAACCCAGTAAGGTTATACTTAAAGGAAAAAACATTTAATTCAGATTTATCCAAGTTAATTTAAAATAAAAGGCTGATGTAAATTTCCATGATACTAATAAATCAGTAAAAGGAGGTATAAACTATTGGACAGAAAGTATTAAAATAAACAGAGAAGGAAACTGTATTATAATAGGAAGATTCTATGCAAAATGAAAGTATATAAATCTTAAACATACACATAAACACGCACATATATTCATCTAATAATTTTGTGATAAATATAATATAGTTGCAAGAAACAGTCATAGTGGGAGATTTTAATACCACATTATCATTATATGATAAATTCAACCAAAATATAAATAAGGAAGAAATCACAAAAGCAAATCATCGTATTCAGCAAAGTAGAATATGGAAAGAGCTTGATGGAACAAAGTTTCTACCTTCTTTTTGAAGCATTCATGAAACTTATAAATGTCGAACATGTGTGGACCACAGAGAAGACAGAGGCACATGTAGAAAAGCAAAGATCATATACAGTGCATTTGCCAAAAAAATTATGTTAAAGATAGTAATAACTAATGGTATAGTGAATAAGTGACTTTGAGTCCCTTAGAAATTAACTAATAAAAACAATAACCAATACATTATATAATAATTTTTAAAGGTTTACACAGCACTTCACATATATTACCTCATTTGGTCCTCAAATCTCTAAGACTTAACAGATGAGGAAACTGAGGCCAAAATGAGTTAAGTGACTTGCCCAGGGTCACACAGCTTGAGTCTTTCTGACTCCAAATCAGATACTTGATCCACTATGCCACCTTTTACAAGGTGAACTAGATAAAATAAGAAATTGTTTCTCAAAATCAATAATAAATTATATAAAATACAACAATTCTGATGCTACCTATTGAAATCTAAGATATACAAACAAAGCTGTACTGAGGTAAATTTGTAGCCCCAAATACCTATACTAACATTTTAGTAAAAACAGTATACAAACTACTTGTAATTAAAATAGAGTATTACATTAAAAAACAAAGAGATCCACCATCACCCAAGAGATAACAGTGAAATAGAAGTAACACTGGATTTGGAGCCAGAGGGTTTGGGTTTGAATCCTTCCTCCAACACTACTTAAGCTACCTTGGACTGAGTCCATCTCTCTGCTTATCTAAAAATGTAAATGATTGGACTAGATCTCTAAAGTCTTTTCCCACTCTAAACCTATAACACTATGGGAACCCCAGGGTGGTTCAATATCAGGAAAATAATATAATAAATTTCATCAACAAGAAAAAAATTAAGACTGGATGATATTAGATACAAAGTCTTTTAAGATTATATTTGGAACCATTTAGGAACAGCTTATAAGAGTAATTATTTTATACAAATGAGGTGCAAGAGGAAGAATTGATACACAGGAATCAGATGGGGAGGAGAACTGGTAGTTCTGGTAACCTACTTTCATCAGGAATGGGTTTAAGAGGGAACAATACATATATATTTAAAAGCATACAGAAGTCTTCTAATTTCAGAAGAAATAAAGTGGTAGGGGCATAGGAAGGGGGGAGAGGACAAGGGAGGGATATTTAGAGGGAAGAGTGAGGGAATAGGTAAATAGGGGTATAGAACAGTGTTTAGATTTATGGGAATGGGAGGATAGGGGAGGGATCTTTGGAGGGGGTAGGCAAGTCATAGGAGGGCAAGGTAGTGGGTAAAAGTAAAGTAGAGGAGGCAGAAGGGGTAGGAAACGAGATACACATAGACATAAAAACAAAAATCAGGAGCAGAGTAGGTTTGGGAAAATATATGTGTATATATGTATGTATATAGTTATGGAGAAACATATTTAAGCTTTATTTTAGCCTTCTGAGGGGGTAGGGGATGGTATGTATATATTTATACCTATAGAGACATATATCTAAACTTTACTATGACCTTCTGGGGTGGGTTGGAGGGAGGGGGAAAAAAGAACAAAGTAAAAAAGAGCACAGCAGAGAACAAAAGAAAACTCACAAGGAAGCAAAGATGGACAATTCTCAACATGAGTATTATTTATCATGCAGGCTTTCTTGAAATGAAAATTTATTGTTACATATTTTGAATCCTCTCTTCTGCTCTGCTATGCACATGGCACGCTTTTTTCTTTCTAACTTTGTATTTAAGTTCCAATATTTAAGTTCATGATATGTTTTTGTTTCTTTTCTCTATTCTCTATTTGTGTTCTGGCATTTGAGTCTAAAATAAAATTTTGAAAAAAAAATTAAAAATCCACCAACCACTGCCTGAAAGAGACCCCAAAATGAAAACTCACAGGAACATCATCATTAAGTTTCTTCATTTTCTCCTTGACCTGAAGAAAACATTAAAAGTAACTAGAAGGCAGAGGGCTAGTAGTGTTAGAATCTTATTCTCTCTCTTTTTTTTGGTCTTTTTGGAGGGGAAAAGGCAAGGCAGTTGGGGTTAAGTGGCTTAGCCAAGGTCCCACAGCTAGTAAGTGTTAAAAGTATCTGAGGCCAGATTTGAAGCCAGGTCCTCCTGACTCAAGGCTGTTGTTCTATCCGCTGTACCACCTAGTTGCCCCTAGAATCTTATTCTCATCATAACTGGGTTAAAGAGGGAATAACATGTACATCTAGAAGGGTGTGCAGATTAAGAAGTTGGAGGCAAGGGCAGAGGATAAGGGAGGAACTCTTACAAGGAGTGTAGATCATGTACAACCTGTATTGAATTGCTTGTCTTCCCAGTGGGGGTGGGTGAGGAGGGAAGAAGGGAAAGAATCTGGAACTCAAAGAGTTAAAAACAAATGTTAAAAATTGTTTATTTACATGCAACTGTGAAATAAGATATACAGGCAATGGGGTATAGAAATCCATCTTGCCCTACAAGAAAGTAAAGGGGGGTTTGGGGGGACAAAGAGAGGGCAGATTGGGAGAAGGGGTATTCAGTAGGCTTACTATTTTGGAGTGGGGGTAGGAGAAAGATGGGGAGAAAAAATTGTAACTCAAAATCTTGTGGAAATGAATGTTGAAAAGTAAAAAATAAATAAATAATTTTTTTTAAAGGGGAAAAAAGAATAGAGGAGACAGACACGTTTTAGAAGAAACTAGTTTACAAAGAGAAGTTAAAATGGCAGGGGGTGGAGGTGGTTTGAGAAATGTTGGAGGATGCAATATGCTTGTTGGAACAGGAGGGGAATGGGATCTAGTATATGTGCTATAAGATAAAGTTTATAAAGATGGAAGTCGAACTTTTGTGGATAACGGCAAGATAAAACCTTGTTGTCAAACTCCTTAGAAAGAGTGGTCTGTGAATCCAGAGAGCATCTTTCTTCATATGTCCTTCATAGTTAATTTTGGTTTTTATAATAGTCAAAATGATTATTACAGAAATACATATAGAATAATTTTACATGTTACCTATCTAATGGTAACCACCTCTGGGGTGGAGGGAAGAAAAAATAGAAACTTTATTACATATTTAAAAGGAACAGCAAGTTGTGCTAAATAGATTTGCAGTTTCATCTGCAATCACATTCTTTATTATACTTTGTTATGGAAATGCTTGTTTTATTTCATAAATTTTAAAATAAAACAAGGAACTAGGACAAATAAACAAATTAAAAAAGGAGTGTAGATCAGGGAGAACTTTCCCCTCTCAGAAGCAGATAAATCTAACCCAGAAATAAATAAGAAAGAAGTTTAGATGAACAGAATCTTAAATAAGCTAGATATTCAAAGAGAACTGAATGAGAATAGAAAGGAATACACTAGAGGTGGCCAGGTGGCCCAGTGAGTAAGAACGTGGGCCCCAGTGTTGGGAGACCCGGGATTGGTTCTGGCCTCAGATACTCGGCACCTACACAAAAATAACTGGCCGTGTAACCTTGAGTAAGTTACTTAACCCCAACTGCTTAAAAAAAAAGGGGGAATACATTTTTTCTTAGTGGTACACAGTACCTTTACAAAAACGGACCATAAATTAGGGCATAAAACCTTTATAGTTAAATGCAGAAAAGCATAAATACGAAATATATCCTTTTCAGATCATAATGCAATAAAATTACATTTAATAAAGGACCATGGAAACACAGCTTAAAAATCGATTGGAGACTAAATTACTTTATCTTAAAGAATGAGTGGGTTAAAGAACAAGTCACAGAAGCAATAAGTAATTTTATTAAACAGAATAATAATAATGAGACAACATACCAAAACCTATGGGATGCAGAAAAAGTGGTAATCAGAGGAAAAACTCTCTCTCTAAATGCTTCTGTTGTTGTAAGAAATGATAAGCAGGTTGATTTTATTGTTTTTTTTTAATTATTTTGGCCTTTTGGAGAGGGAAGGTTGGGTAATTCGGGTTAAGTGACTTGCCCGAGGTCACAAGGCTAGTAAGTGTTAAGTGTCTGAGGCTGGATTTGAACTCAGGTCCTCCTGACTCCAGGGCCAGTGCTCTACTCACTGTGCCACCTACCTGCCCCCTGAGCAGGGTGATTTTAGAAGAATGTGGAAAGACACGCATGAAACAACAAAGAGTGAAATGAACAGAATCAAGACAATATTGGATACAGGAACAATATTGTTTGAAGAATAACTGAACGACCAAGCTATTCTAAGTATTATAAATATTCAAATCAGCTACAAAGAACCTATGAAGGAAGATGATATCTAACCCCAGAGAAAAAAACTGATAAATAGAAGCATGCTTAGTATAGTTACATATGTAAATATAATACATACACATATATGTGTCAAATGGTGGCCTTCTCTAGTTTGGGGTGGGGAGGGAAGGAAGGAGATGGCTTGGAACTTAAAATGTAACAAAAAAATAAATTAAAAAATAAAATTACATTAGGAAAATTTTTTAAACATAAGACTAGAAGGATTTTTTAATAATATGATTTTTCAGAAGTATATGTCTGAAACCATGAACTAATAGTGTTCACAGTAGGGAAACACAAAGCATTTCCATTAAAAACAGGTTTTAAACAGTGACATCTGTACTCTCTCTTCTTATTTAATATAGTTTTAAAAAGCTCAGTAATAGCAATAAAGCCTGAAAAGTTAAATAGCTCTATGGATAAACAACATCATTGTGTACCTAGAAAACCCAAAACAGTCAACAAAAAAAATAGAGTTAATAAGTTACTTCAGTAAAGTAACAAGACATAACAGAAAGTCATAAAAAGTCCTCTGAATTTCCATGTACCACTACCAAGAATCAAGAGAAACTGATCTGAGGCAGCTGATGGTACAGTGGATGGAACACTGGGCCCAGAGTGAGGAAGATCTGGTCTTACACACTTGCTAGTGGTGTGATCCCGGACAAGTCACTTAACCTGTTTGCCTCAGTTCCCTCATCTGTAAAATGGGAATAATAATAAATCTTGCCTCACAGAGTTGTGAGGATCAAATGAGATAATATTTGGAAAAAGCACTTAGCCTAGTGCCTGACACATAGTAGGCACTGTATGAATGCTTATTCCCTTATTGTGAAAGAGAAATATCAAGCATTTGGATGTTAACTTGTCAAGACATACAAGAGACATAGACAAAGACAACTTATGAATGATTTTTACAAAAAGTAAGAATCTAACAAACGGAGCAATGTCACTTACTTGTAGTGAGGTTGGGCAAATGTAAAAGAGGCAATATTTTCTAAACTAACTTACCTTTAATGCAGCAGTAGTATCCATCAACATATGAACAGATTATTTCACAGAATTTGATAAAGTCACGAGAAAATTAATATGGGAAAATACCGGACAGGAATATTAAGAACCAAGACAAAGAAGAGCAGCCGAAGGAGCCCAGCACTAGCAGGTAATTAGAAAACTGTCTGTGGCTGGAAAAAAGCCCGAGAAATCGATCAGCAGAACAGACTAGGGAATTCAGAGATAGAACCCAGGTAATAGAAAAGATTAGTGTTTGATAAGCCCACACTCAAAAACCAATGAAGAATGGAATCAGTATTTAATTAGAGATGCAGGAAAAAAAACTTGAACCCCCTTGCCTCCCTCAAGGAAAAACTCCCAATGCCTTTAGATCCATGCTGCCAGACACACATCACAATAAATCTCACAGAATCAGTGATCTCAACACATATAGATTTACATTTATATACATACATAATCATGAAAAACCAGGAAGAAAAAAGAAATAGTGTGCTTCTTTCAACCAGGGTGGGGAGAGGCATCTTTTTTATTTGTATTTTCTTTGGTCTTTTGTGTTTATTTCTATATGTACATGTTGCTTCCCCTCAATAGAACACAAGTTCCTTATAGCCAGGGATCATTTGGTAAGTGCCTGACACATAGCAGGCATAACAGACACTTACCAAATACTTGCTGAATTGCATAGAATTGATCAAACCAATAAAAGAGATCATTGGCTAGAGAATGACAGAACCAGTTGTGATCTCTCAATATAAAAGGATACTATTGTGTCATGTTAAAGAAATCTTAGCAGACTTATATGAAATGAAGCAGAGAGAGCTGAGCAGAACAAGGAATGACAGCAGAAAGTTGAGAAGGAAGCCTGTTGTGCTGTGTGCGGTGTGCTGAATGATTTTGATTGAATATACTGGTTTGTTAAGGTAGGACTTGTATTTGGAGGGACACACAGGGATGGGGATGTGCTAATGGGGTAGTCATTGCAAGTGAAGAGCATCAAAAAGAGCATTTTAAAGTATAAAGAAAAATGAAGCTCAGAAGGGGACACAATCATGGCAATTGTGTTACTATTGTATTAAAACTAATATATACTCTAAAAATGTAGCAGAAATTCACAGACTTATGTACAGTCCCTTATTTGTTTCCTATATACTGAAATGTTCATGCATTATTCATGATTATTGCTAAATGAATAATAAAAAGGAATCATTTTTAAAAAGAAATCACTTAAAACAAAATCATAGCTCTGATTGTGTAAAGACTAAAAGGATTTCACACAATAAAAAGCAATCTCCTTAAACTTAAAAGCAAAGAAAATATTGGAAAAAAATAATTGAAATCAATCTGGTTTCTGACATCCACAATTTATATGGAACTGCTACATAATCTATAAATTTAATAATATATAGTCTCTAATGAAGCAGTGATTAAAGGATATAAACAGATAATTTGCAAAAAAAATATAAAATGCTAACAACTATATTAAAAACAGCTCTTAATATTGTAGAAATAACTATCAAGACAACCTTAAGATAATATTTACACTCACTAGAATGGAGAAATTGGGGGGAAAAGTCCAGTGATACCATGCCTATCAGGAAACAATTCCTCTAACATGTTGTCGGTGGGACCATAAACAAGTGCCAATATTTTGGACAGCAATAAGGATTACTGAATTCCTCATACCTTTTATTTTCTTTTGGAGGGCAATTAGGGTTAAGTGACTTGTCCAAAGTCACACTGCTAGTTTTTGTGTTAAGTGTCTGAGGCCAGATCCAAAACCAGGTCCTCCTCCTGACTCCAGGGCCGGTGCTCTATTCACTGCACCAGCTAGCCACCCCCTCATACCTTTTTTTTTTTTTAAAGCAATCGGGGTTAAGCAACTTGCTCAAGATTACATGGCCAGTTATTTTGTGTGGGTGTTAAATATCTGAGGCCAAAACTGAACCCAGGTCTCCCGACTCTGGGGCTGATGCTCTTACTCACTGCGCCAACTGGCCGCCCCTCCCCTCATACCTTTTAAGCCAGTGATTTAATTGCTAGAGCCTTATCCCCAAAACATCATAAAGAGGAAAAAAGAATGGATTTTTTACAAAATTATTCACTACTGCTATATCAGAGCAAAACTTTGCAAATACCCTCGATTTCCAATAAGAGAATGGCTGAAAAAATTATGATCTATTAATGTGATGAAATATTATGATGTAAAAACATAGCTATAACTACAGTGATGCAGCTTGCAATTTGGACAGTTGAGACAAACAGCCTTAAAGAAGTGTTCAAAGCAGATACATTAAGCTGAGGATGAAGGGGAGGCAGATGTACTGGGAGGGGCCAGAAACCCCTAAAACATCAGAGTTTCATCACTGGAAAACTGGTCACGAGGTAATGAGCTATTTTTCCATGGTAGTAAGTCATAAAACTCTTTACGATCTGATCTGTGTCAGGGGAGGGAGGCCCCATGCCAAGGAACCAGCTGTTCCTTGAAGTTGTGATGAAATTCATCTATTTGATTATTGTTATTTGTCAAGATCGTAGTAAAAAATTATTTTAAAATAATAATATTTCTAATCAACAAATGTAGGCATCATCAACTACTTGGCTTACTGGTTGTAGCTCCTCAATCGATCTTAAAATTGGCCTGTCCTCATACTCTTGCGCCTTTCTCTCCTTTTAATATAAGATCTACCCAAATACGTTGTTGAGGACAGACTGTCAGTTCATTAAGGCCACTTTTGTTGGAAAAAGGGGGAAAAAAGGACAAGAAAAGCTACATTTGGAATCTGTTCATTCAAAACATAGTGGGGAGGGAAAGGTGGAATAGACTTAACTTGGAAGTTTCCTTTTTCTATCCACTGGCTCCAGTATTAGCCTTGTGTGTCTGGGGCCAAGTGTGGAAAGAAACAGCTCAATTCAATGTTTCTTGGTGCTTACCTGCTAAGAAGCGGAGCTGAGTCTTCACTCTTAGCCCTTCATCACCAGAGCCTCGGCCACAGTCATCTTCATCATCACAGTCCCCACTTTCAACTTCTTCCTCACGATTCTTATCTGAGACCCGCCTCAATATTGCCATGCTTTTTAGGATCTGAAAGAAAATGACATAGAAGCATTGAATTTCAGAGCTATCTAATCTAACCTGTGCTTGAGTAAGACACCTCTTTATACCCAGAGATCCCATTGCTAGGCAGATACCCCAAGAAAGTAAAACAGAAAAAGAAAGACCCTCCTTTCTACATAAAAATATCTACATTATCCCTTTTTATAGTACTAAAGAACTAAGAACAAAATAGATGCCCAAGGACTGAGAAATAGATAAATAAATTTTTGTACGTGAATGTAATGAAATATAACTCACTGCACTATACAAACAACAAATCTCAAGAATCTAGAGAAACATGGGAAGACTTAGATGAACCAATGCATCATGAAGTAAGCAGAACCAGGAAAACAATGGGAATAATGACTCTAACAATGTCAGTGCAAAGAATAACAAAAAGCGTAAAAAAATCCAAATGACCAAGCTTGTAGATGTTGGGAGTATTTGGACACAGGATACTGCACACAATGTTGAACTTGGTTGGTGTGGTAGTTCATTTTGCCAAACAATTTTTTTTTCTCCTTTTTATATTAAGGGATGGCTCTCTAGGAGAGACAAGGGATGAATTTATTGGGGAATAAAGATGATGGAAAATCCAAAGCTATCAATAATGTATATTTTAAGAAGCTTCTATATAATGTAACTAAAAAGATGCTGTCCAGTCTTTGTTTGGGACAGTTCTGATTTCTAGGAAGTTTCGACATCAAGGACAGATTTACTTACTTCTCTGTAACTTCCATCCATTGTCCTTACTTCTATCCTCTAGGGACAAGCATACAAAGTTTAATGCATCTTACACATGACAGCTCTTTAGTTACATAAAGTCACTTATCATAGGATTGTAGAGTCAGAGCTGGAAGAGGTCTCAGAGGCCATTTAATCCAACCCTCTCATTCTGCAGTTGAGGAAATGGAGGTCTAGGGAGGTCAAGTGACTTGCCCCAGGTCACAAAGATAATCATGATTAGAGGTCAGATTGATACCCCCAAGTCATCTTTTCTCTAAGGCTAACCAGCTCCTTCAACAGATTCTTGCTGGTGTCCTGTCCCCTCATTGTTCTTTTTGCTGCCTTCTGAGAATTCTCTAGCTTGGCAGTATCTATATGTGGTCTGACCAGGGCAGAGGACAATTGGATTATCCCTTCTCTCATATATTCATTTTCATGTACATTCATATACACATGAAAGAGTACAATTTCCAGTCTCTTCTTTGTTTTCCCCGTCCAAGTATCTTGTCCATGACAGCATGCCCTTACACTGCTTTGTTGAGTTAACAAATGAGCACACTCAGAGACTGCGTGTTCATTTGAACAGATGTAGACCATATCTCTGACCAGGACATTGAGAATTTGCCTTAGCTGACTCGCAGAAACAGTACAGAGTGCCATCATATCTTTAATTCTTGTACAGGGATGGCTGCTTCTCCATGGAAGGAGTCAAAATAGGAATCTTAGGTAAAGAGACTAATTTGGAATTAATGTGATTCACTTCTGATTCAACTTAACAAGCATTGATTATGCCAGGCTCTGTGCTAGATACTAAGGCTCCAAAGACAAAAACAAAGCAGTATTTGCCCTCAAAAAGCTTACATTTGACTTGAAGGAAACCACCCATACATTGGTAATACAAAATAATGCAAAATGTATACAAAATAAACACAAGTGTCTGAGATCAGATTTGAACTCAGATCCTCCTGACTCCAGGGCTGGTGCTCTATTCACTGTGCCACCTAGCCACCCCCTCAGAGCAGTTTTAAGAAAGGTTTGCCAGATGGCCAAATTCTTTA
Source organism: Petaurus breviceps papuanus (assembly GCF_028583685.1). NCBI lineage: Eukaryota > Metazoa > Chordata > Mammalia > Diprotodontia > Petauridae > Petaurus > Petaurus breviceps. Next base: position 9,776,510 of record NW_027187369.1, read on the forward strand.
CATTTCTAAGTGCCTTGCATTCCCTGCTATAGTATGAAATGGACAAAACTCAAGACACTGGAAGATGATGCACAGGGCCTTGGCCCTGGGGATGGTTTGGGTTTTTTATAATGGAAATAGGGGGGCAGCATGTAATCCACAAGGGATCCCCTAGCAGAGTCTTACAATCAGGAAGTTTGAGGACCAACATCCTATGACCATTTTACTTCATCTTTTTTCTCCCCTTAAAGGATGGCACTAAGGACATCCCTGTGAATAATGTTGAGGGGTCATCAGTCAGTCTACCAGCACCTAACTGTGATTAGCACTAGAAGGCAGGTTGCCAGTCCTTAAGCAGAAGCAGCTTGGTGTGCTGGAAAGAGTTTGAGGCTTAGGGGCTGGAAGACATGAGCTTAAGGAGGGGCCAAGTCAAGCCTCTTCCCTTCACTGACTCTCAGTTTCCTTAGGTAGAAACTAAAGATAAGAAAATCCCTCCAAACACTTGGAATTTTTATGATAAAAGGGCTTTCTAAACCTTGAAAGAGTATAGAAGTGGGAGTTATTATCACAATCTCACAGTCAGGCAGCAGGCTAGCCTTGGGATCAAGAAAGCCTAGGTTCAAATCCTGCCTCTTGACAAACTGCATGATCCTGGGCAAATCATTGAACCTAGCATAGGGCTTGGCATAATAAGTGCTTGCCCAGTTGAATCAGAAGAGCATTGAATTCATTCCCAAATTTTTCTCTTTACCTTCAACTCCTTCCATGGAGAAGCAGCCATCTCTGTGCAAGAATTAAAGACATGATGGCACTCTGTACCATTTCTGTCAGTCAGCTAAGGCAAATTCTCAATGTTCTGGTCAGAGATATGTTGTTCAAATATGTTCAAATGAACATGAAGTCTCTGGGTGTGAGTCTCAGACCATAACTTCCCCTCGACAGGGGTTGAGGGAGTTATCACATGGCAATGCAATCACAAGTTGCAGTTTATACCACAATGTAATAATAATGATGAGAACAACAATACAACCATTACAGTCCTAAAATGCTTTCAGGTTTGCCAAGCATTTTGTATATTGTTACCTCAGTTGAACATCACAACAACCCTGTGACGTTGGTGTTATTATTAGCCCCATTTTAAAGCCGAGGAAACTGGGGCTGAGAGAAATGAAATGAGGTGCCTAGGGTCACAGCTGATTTCGCTCTTTTTCCTACGTCTTTCTGCCTCCCTAGTTGAGAGGCTAGGACACAGAATAATTCAATTAAACATATATATTAGTCACCTACTGTGTACAGAGAGCTGTATATTAGCAATCGGGGAAATAGAAGGATTATCTACAGCCTAGCCCCAGCTCCTACGGAAATCCTAGCTTAGTTGGGAGACAAGGCAGCAAGGCAGATAATTACAATACACCCACTCCAGTATTACACGTGTGATTCTAGAGAAGGTCCTAATCAACAACTCCTCATACCAATTTCCCTGCACATGAGGCACTGGAAGAGACTGCTAGCCTATCTCCCTGAGCTGAGCCCAATTTCTATTCCCTCCAATCTATCCTGCATATTTCTCTCAAATTCTTCTGTCTGCTATATCACTTTCATATTACTCCCCTGCTTCCAAACTGCTAATGGCGCTTTACTCCTCCCAAGTCCTTTCCCTGGCTTTGGTCTGCCCTTCCAAACTTACTTCACCCTGCCCCCCTCTTGCTATTCCAGCCAACTGGTCTGTTCATTGAACCTCCCATACTCCTTCCATCATTTGGGACATGGTTCCCATTGTCCTCCCCCTCTGGAATGACCAGATCCTCTGTCTCAAGCCTACTCAGACTTCAAGATTAAGCCTTTTCTGAGCCACCAGTGAGGACCTAGTGGGGGAGAGATTGGGAGTCAGAGGGCCCGGATCTGAACGTGCATTCTGCTGATTTCTATTTGGCACTTAGGCCGAATCTTCCCCTCTCTTCTTGACTTCAGTTTCCTCATAGGTAACATTACAGGGGGATGGAAATGATAATTTCTAAGGGCCCTTCTAATAGGAAAGCTAAGATCCATTAGTGGTAGGTTTTGGGGGGGAGGGGATTGAGAGGTTGTTTTGATTTTGCTGTTCAGCTGCCTTCTTAAATTAAAATCTCTTGCTTAAAAAACAATGAAGATAAAACAAGATAAACAATCAAATAGGTTTGCAAACATGTTTTAAGGACTTAGTTTGAGCCCATCTAGCTCAGCTATGGCTTGGCTTTTTTTAAACTATGTGGAATTTAGGTTCATTTCAAAGCCATTAAGCTGGGCTTCCAACACTGTTTTGGAAATGTTTAGATGCTCAGGTTTATGCAACCTCCGAGGAGTGTTTGCAGGGCCTAGCTTTCCATGTCCATGGCAATGTAAACACATACTTCACTGTTTGTATCGAAGCCGTACAGCCTAATGGAAAACAAATGTTTTGACTTGACTCCATTCAACCTAGCTTTTTATGCCACAATCGCTTACAGGGTGTATGAATCAGCAAGGGCTTCCACAAAAGGGACCTGCCTCTGGGGACTGTCCCTCTTGATCCAAAGCACCCAGTTGGAAGCAGGGTGAGCTGTTCTAGCTCAATGGAGCTTTCATGGCAAAGGGGTAAGAAGGCAACATTGGCATTCCCCATACTTCAAAGAGGAACACTCACAGGGAAATGAGCCCAGAATTTCCTGTCAGAGCTAGAATAGACCTCAGAGATGGACTGTCAAGATGGAGAGTCTCATAATACAGAGGAGTCACTTTCTTGGACAGGAAGAAGGTCTTCCTCAAGGTTGCACAGTGAGTTAGAGGAAAGGCAAATTCCCCTCAGGGCATCAAAGAATCTCAGAAAGGGAAGGGATCTTCAGGGACCTTCTAGCCCAACCCATACTTCAGGAGGGATCTCCTCTAGATCATCCCAACAATGGCCATCTGGTTTTTGCTGCCCATCCTTCAGTGAAGGGTAAACAATTACCACCATTCTGCTTTTAGATGCCTTTCATTTCAATTTTTGGGGGTCAGTACCAGCATTTCATTGGTATGGAAGAACTCCCAGTGTGGAAACTCCCTCCGCCAATGCAGATGAGTAGCTCAAATGTAGACTGTAGTCTTAGAGGTTACGCCACCTCCCCGTGGTCCCACAGTCAGGGTGTATCCAGGACAAGAATGAAACTCAGGTCTTCCTCACTCCAAGGTTGCCCTTTTACTAACTGTGCTGATTATCAGGATATTTTTCCCTACATGCAGTTGAATGTTGTCTGTTTCCAATGTCCACTCTTTGCTCTGGGTTCTTCCCTTTGGAGATAAATTGAACGAATCTAATCCTTCTTCCACGTGCCAGCCCTTCAAATACTTGAAGACAACACTTGTACCTCCCCTCCCCCCACTTCCCATGCACAATCATGTCATAAGATCTTATATATGTCTTTTCTTTCTCAGTTCTTTTCATTGAGCCTTGTAGGACCTGGTCTCTAGTCCCTTCCTTATCTTAGCCACTCTCCTCTGGATGCTTTCCAGTTTTTCAATGTTTTTCCTAGAATGGGGTTGGGAGGGAACAAACTGATCACCAGGGCCAAGTACAGACTCCAATTCAACTCCCAAGGCCATTTAGTAAATACTTTGCATGTTCCAAAGCACTGTGCTAGACAAACACCTGAAAACAGCCTCTGACCTCAAGCAACTTCCATTGTCCTGGGGCTACAACAAGGAAGCAGGTTAGTCAAGAAAAGATTATGAGAGGGAAAACAAAGGATCTCCAGAGACTTCCTGTAGGAGATGGCCCATGAACCGACCACTAAAGTAAGCAGAGGTGAGAAAGAAGAATGTTCTAGGCATGAGCAATGGAAATTAGCAAGTAGGCCAATTTGACTAGACTGCAAATAAATATACATATATCTGGAAGGGCAGGCTGGCGCCAGATTCTGAGGGACTTCATATGCCAAGCTGAGGAAGCTGGGAGATACTGAAGGTTCTTGGTTTGTTGGACCTAAGCTTTAGGAATATTATCTTGGCAGCGTTGTGGAGGATGGATTGGAGAGTCTATAAGCAGGGAGACCAGTTAAGGAGACTATTGCAATAGTCCAGGGGAGACATAGGTCTCTTTTAACATAGCCTGAGGTAAGCTCAGCTGCCAGGCCATACACTTGGGCTAGGAAACTGTAGGAAGCACATGTGTATGCGTGTGCCTGAGGAAATCATCCTTGCTAGTTAAAAAAGGAAGATGGCCTGCCCCCACAAAGGCATCTGCAGAGGTATTTACTTATTGTGAGGAAGGGGCCTAGAAAGTGGTTACATCTCCATATGGTGACAGCGAGAAGGCTGCCTACACCCAACCATGTTCCCATCTGGCCCCACCTTCAGCTACTGACTTTGATTCACAACGTACCCAAATTCTGTTCCCCTTCCTACTTCCCTGACCTATACTTGATGTCTCTTAATACAGAGTTGAAACATATGCAAAGAAGTGTCTGTAAATAAATATCTGTCCCATAAAATACACAGGGATGTGAGAAGGAAATTTAGAGTGAGAGAGATGAAAATCACTTTTCTTGAGCCTTCCACTTGATCAATTACCTTGGATGACTTTTGCTCAATTCACCACATTCAATCAGTATTAAGGGCCTATCATGTTCAACACCCTGTACAAGGTGCTAAAGATAGGAAACTGGGGGAAAGGCACATGAATAACTTTGATGAAAGGCAGAATGAAGTAAATGCAAAAGAGAAATCCAGGTAAAACATGATGAGAAATTGGAAGAGGGAGAGATTACTTTCAGGAGGGCAGAAGTGGCATTTGTCAGAAAAGGCCAACCTGAGCTGGGCCTTGAAAGGAGGTAGTGCTGTCAAAAATAAACCCTGGGGCAGGGGTAGCTCATTCTAAGCACAAGAAATGGTGTCAACAAAAACAGGGAGGGAGCAGAGTGAGGAAACGGGGCAGAGAGTGGTCCCATTTGGCTGTTAATATGTGAAGGGGATAAGTACGATATAAGACTAGACAGTTAGCTTGGCTCCAGATTGTAAAGGGCCTCGAATGCTAGAGTCAGGAGTTTATACTTTAGGCGAGAGAGTCACTGAAGGTTTGGCACAGGGGAGCTCCATGATCAGAGTGAAGCACTGGGAAGATGATTCAGGTAGAGCACAGAGGATAGATCACCAAGGGGAAAGGCTGGCAGCAGGAAGACCAGCTAGGATGTTACTGCAATAGCCTAGGTGAAAATGGATGAAGTAGGATGGTACCTCCAGTGGTACAAATGATGACCACCAGCCCTCATGCCTTTGCATCTTGTGTAACTCCTGTCCATGACCTTGTGTCTCATACCATCTAAGCACCATCTTTGGCTCTTCACTCTCTAGCATCTTGCATAGCTAATCCTTTCTACCTCCACAGCACCCATTGAATATGTCTCTTGCCCTCCATACAGCCACTACCCTAGTTGGGGCCTTTATTACTTCTTTCCTGGATTATTACAAAATCTTTCTAATTGGTTCCCCAGCCTCAAAGTCTCTCCACTTTCTAATCCATCCTTCACACAACTGCCAAAGTGATTTTCCTCAAGTACAGCTTTGATCATGCCACTCCTCTGAGCAAAAAACCATAGTGTCTCCTTATTACTTTTAGACCCAAATAGAGATTTCTCTTTGGAGAATTTAGAGCTCTTTACAAGCTTGTCCCCAACTATCTTTCCAGCCTCAGTGGACATCAGAAGGACATCCCCTTCTCTCATTCTGTGATCCAGTCGAACTGATCTTCTCTTTGGTCCTTACAGAAGATTTCATCTCACCTCTATATGCCTTTGTATAGACTGGACCTCAGGACTACAATGTACATACTCTTTCCTCACTTCTACCTCATTGAATTCTCAGCTGCTAACACCACCTCCCTGCTCCTATTATTTTGTATCTCTAAATATATACATCTTGGTTCCCCAGCTATATTTTAAGCTCCTTGATGGTAGGAACACTTCACTTTTGTCTTTTCATTGCCAGCACCCAGTACAGCATTTTGCCCGTAGGAAGTACTGGTTGCCTGATCTTTTATGGAAGTGCTAGGGTCCATCTACGTGATGTCTCATCTTCCATCACACGGGAATCCATGTAGCATGCAGGCTGCTCTCCTGTTATCCCTTGCTTTTCCTCTATGACTGGTCTATCTCCTTTCCCAGTCACCCCTCGCTTTGATGACACATTTTATGCTACTTATTACAAGCAATTGGTTGTTGCTGATTTGCTCTAGCCTAGTTACTTATGCTCACCATGCGCTTTTCCATTACCCTTTGGGTGACCCACAATTTTGAGTTTTCAGACAATGTGGCACCCCATGATTTACAGGTATCATGGGAAGAATACTGGTGTTATAAAGATAAGCATTTGTTTCAGGGAAAAGGCCAAGGTCATTGAAAGCATTACATTTCCCAAATGGAATCCCACCCACTCTCTCCAAGTCAATTCTGGGATCAGCAGTGTCTGCCATAGAAGCACACAGACTGGTTTTTTTGAGGCTGTCCATCCAACTGTATATCATTATAGTGCGGACAATAGACATTCTTCCTGTGTGGATAGTTAGTCCAAAATCTTTTGAGCGATTATGGATTTCATTTGGGAGGCTCTGCAGCATTCCAGGAATTGATGCAATCAGCACAGTGTTATCCGCCAACAGGAGCATCTGGAGGCCTTCGCCATCTATAAGGAATCTTCCATTTGGACCTTGGACCAGAAAATCCTCCATGATAGTGTCAAAAGCCTTTGGTGACTATACATCTCTCTGTCTTATGTTTCCTTTAGAAATCAAACCTTAAGTCTGCTATTCCTTTTGAGGAATTGTGTGTGCTTTTAAAGTATGCAGGGGAAACACCTCAGGCTAAAGAGCCTTTAAGGCAGTATTTTACTCTACCAAATCAATGCTTTTAAAAATATAATCAATGAACAATAAACATGGTGGAATCTATTTCTCTCTACCTTTTAGTAGATGTGTGACTGTAAAATGTGATTTGTAAAAGCATGCCTGCCTCCATATCATATTTTCATTAAGGATACTTTTAATATGTATATACATTATTCTCAAAGATCTTATAGAGATAAAGCAAGCACAGGAATTGATAGTTATTAAAAGTTTTTCAATCATCTTTTTTTTAATAGAGTAGTATAGCCTACATAATCTCTGAGGATCCCTTCCAAATTCCCACTCTCACAGAAGAGTCTCATATACAGAAACAAAGCTATTTCTCCACCTTCAGAGGTGAAAGGGTACCCCTAAGGAACCATGAGTGATTCTTGAAGGCCATCATTTTGAGCTCTATCTTGTATTTATTTCCCCACCCCAAGAGGATCAGTTGGGAATCATTTTAGTCAGCTTTATATAGTTTTTAGAAAGGGGTATCCATTGAGGTGGTATAGAAAGAACAGAAGGTATAAAACATCTCCCTCTCTAGAGGTCTTGGCACACTCTCCCACAAGTACACACAGAGTCCCAGGAAAAGCAGATTCCAGTCTAAGGAGCACAAGTGACAAAGGAGGTTAAGTGAAAGCTTCTGGTTGCTAGTAGCTCTTTTCTCCCACTCATATGGCACTCAGTAACTCCTTCTTTGGCATGTTAGTCTCTTTACTGGGCTCCTTTTCAAGCCACGAATCTACAGATAGTCTGTTCTTAGCTGCTAACACATACACAGACATCAGAGGATCTAGGGATCCCTCTAGGACATCAGTGGGAAGATGGCAAGTTTGACATCTTAGAATAGGTTAGGGTATGGCCTTAAGGTCACAGGTTCCCCACCCCTGACTGTTAGAAACTGGCAGGACCATTTCTGGGAAGGGGGCAAGGAGGGAAAGAGACTTGGCCAAGGCTAAGGCCAGGCCTAACTAGCTGGATAATTTATAGAGGACCCTTGGGGCATGGCCAAGTCTCCCCAACCTATCCAAACATGATTCTAGTACAGTATTATTCCAATTTGATGAACTTTTCATGGTTAGTCTTTAGCCTGTCAGTGAGTGATTGAGACGTTCTCACCGAGGTAATTGGGCTAAGATGGGGAGGGATGGTTTCAACCTCACCCTTACCCAACAGCTTGGATTGTTGATAGTTGTTCAATATCATTTACTCTTTGAGACCTTGACAATCCTTCCTTCAGTGTCCTCAAAACAGTGTTTTCTCCAGCATGGATATTCTCTCTGTATATCTCATATCCTATATGTGGTAGATAGAGTACTGAACTTGGAGTCAGAAAAATCTGAATTTCAAGCCTGATACATATATTTATTCTGTATATGTGACCCCGGGCAAGTTATTTCTCTTATCTCATCTTAGATTTCCTCATCTATAAAATGGAGATAATACTTGCACTTGCTTTATAGGATTGTGGTGAGGTCCAAATGACATAACACATGTCAAGTGTTTTGGAAATCTTAAAGTACCGTATAAATGTTGTTGTTGTTATTGGTATTATTATTACTTGGTCCAGAGTCCACCTGGTTTTGTTTTCTTGAATGTTTTTTCTACTTCTTCATGCAGCCTATTGAGGATTGTGATCTTAGAGTAGCTAAGATTCACAATCTTCAATACACCGTGTTTGATAGCTCCACTGTCAATGATCAAGAAAATAGTTTGCTGTACAAGTCTTAAGAAATATTTTCAACTTTTTATTTGTCATCCTTCTAGCCTCATTCTTAAATGCATTTTGGATAAGGGCTTTTTTGATTTGGGGCTCAAATGGATCTCACATCAAGCTTTCTATAAACATATTTTTGTCTCTACTCATTCATTCTATTTTGTAATATGATATTTGTTCAAAATTTTCTATCACCCTCTCCTGAAAATGAGTTTTATTCTAATACAGTATTGCCCTCAGGTGCCTTATCTTTCCACTTGACAAAGAAATCAAGTATGTGCTGGCTGAGAGTTTTTAGGCTCTACCAGTTTCCTTCTAGTGAGTATTTCACATCAGCTTGATCTTCCATAGGTAATGGTGATAGTACAGATCAATGTCTGTTCCTTTAACCATTCTTTGCATTGTACTTTGATCAGTTAAATAAATTAGATTGGAGATGTTTTAGTTTTGTTGTTTGATTCAGATCTTTGTTTTCACAAGTGAAGTATAGCTATCTACAGACAGGATTCAGAAATCAGTCTCACATCAGTAACTACTCTTTTCTGGTTTATTAACATATGGTCAATTTAATTTTTGTGATGTTATTTCATCTTAATCATGCCTAGCATATTCAAAATCTCTTCTTGATGAAAATAATCTGTGTGTGTGTGTGTGTGTGTGTACACACACACACACACACACACATTCCTCCATATGCCTACAGTTGCACTGAAGTCATTGAATCAACATGTATATGTTAATTTCATTTGGAACATTTTATTGGGTTCTCCATACATTTTCCATATCTCTTTGTCTTCTGCAAAATAAATTCATCCCCTTTGACCCAGCAATACAACTTCTAGGGCTATATCCCAAAGAAATCATTCAAGTAGGAGAAGGACCCATATGTACAAAAACATTTTTAGCAGTTTTTTTGTGGTGGCAAAGAATTGGAAATGAGGGGGATGTCCATCAATTGGGGAACGGCTAAACAAGTTGTAGTATATGAATGTAATGGAATACTATTGTGCTATAAGAAATGAGGAACAGACTTCATAATAATCTGGAGAGACTTATATAAACTGATGCTGAGTGAGGAGAGCAGAACCAGGAGAACTTTGTACACAATTACAGATACATCATATATATGACAAGTAACTTTGATAGACTGGGCTCCTCTCAACAATGCAAGGTTATAAGACAACTCCAAAAGACTCATGATGGAAAGGGCTATCCATATCCAGAGGAAGAACTACAGAATCTGAATGCAGATTGAAGCAAACTACCAGCTCTCTCTCTTCTTTGTTTTGTTTTGTTCCTTCTTTCTCATTGCTCAATCCATTGGTTGTAATTCTTCTTTACGATTTGACAAATGTTTAATGTGAAGGTATTTGTAAAACCTATATCAGATTGCAAGCCGACATGGAGGGAAGGGGAGAAAATTTGGAACTGAAGGGATTGTGGAACTGAATGTTGTAAACGAAAAGTAAATAAATTTAATTAAAAAATAAAACAAAAAACCCCTACCCCTTGTCCCTGGACTTACAAGAGAATTCTATCAAATGTTTAAAAAAACAGTACTCATGCTATACAAATCATTCTCCAAATTTGAAAAAATACTCTGTCAAACTCCTTTTAGGTGACAAATAGAGTTCTAATATCTAAGCCAAGGAAAGATAGAGCAAAGAAAGAACTATATAGTGGAATATAATTAATGAATACCAATTCTCAAATGTTAAATGAAATCCTGGTAAAACGACTATGGAAATCTATCCAAAAAATAATTCACTATGCCCAAGCTGGATTTAGACCAGGCTTGCAAGGATGGTCAATAGCAGGAAAACAATTAGCAGATTTGAACTCAGGTCCTCCTGACTCCAGGGCCAGCACTCTATTCACTGTGCCACCTTGCTGCCCCTTCTTTCTTTCTAAAAGCAACCAATGAACAAGCATTTATTGAGTGCCTACTGTGTACTTGAAACTGTGCTCAGCCTTGGTGATTGAGTTTGATGATCTCTAAAAACCATCTTCCACTCTGACATTCTAGGATTTTGAGTTTCACAGTCTATAAAATGGACATAATAATACTACTTTCACTTTTGTGCAGCCTAGGGGATGATTATGTTTCTAAAGGATTTTTTTCCAATTAGGTAAGGAGTCTGGACTCTGGAGATGGAATTCTGGGGTAGAGTGTGTCTGAACACTACAATTTTTCTTAAACTAAAGTTTGCACCAACTTGATGGGAGCATCTCCTGTTGTCTGGATGTACCAATCTAATTCATTCCAAACAGACAGCTTGTGGTTATGCTTTTGGGAAACAAAGATTCCTGTCTCTAAAAATAATCTCTAAATCTATGAATCACAGAAACCATGTCATCAAGGGAGGCAATTGTGGTCTAGTGGGAAGAGTGAGAGGCTTGGCATCAGAAGGCCTGCTCTTCAACTCTCAGATCGGCTCCTTATTAAACAGCTGGGAGCACTTCTTTGGGCCCCACATTATCCAGATGTCAAGTAGGGAGAGCAAAATTGTCCCTACCTCCCTCAAAGGGGGTGTTGTGAGTCTCGATGGGCAGCGTGTATATAGAGTATTTTGAAAACCTTACAACTATATCAACTATCATTATCATCGCCACACTCCATCTCTTGGCTCCAGGCATTCTTTGGCTGTCCCCCATGTTCTTCCTCCTCTACTTCAACTACTGACCTCCCTGGCTTCCTTTAAGTCCCAACTAAAATTCCACTATCTACTGAAAGCCTTCCTCAAGCCATCTTCATTCCAGTGTCTTCCTTCTTTTAATGATTTCCTACTTATTCTGTACATAGCTTGCTTTGAATATATTTGCATATTGTCTCCTTCATTAGACTGTAAGCTTTCTTGAGGGCAGAGACAGTCTTTTGCCTCCTTTTCTATCCCTAGCACTTAGCACAGTGCCTGGCACATGGTGCACGCTCAATAAATGTTGATTGAATTCAACTGAATCATCATGACTAGACTGAAAGAGTCAATGTCAGGAGTTACCATCTTCCAGAGAAACTTTTGAGAGAGTGAAAAGAACATGGGAGTGAACTTCAAGTCTGAGTTCCCTGGCTGTGTGAACATCATTAATTCCTCTCTTTGGGCTTCCTTTTCCCCATCTACAGAGCAGGACAACATTGAACTAGAAAAGCTTCCAAGGTCACTTTCACCTTGGCATGCCAAGCCTCCTCTGTCAAAGGAAGGGGCTCTACTGTATTTAAGGTCTCTTTCAAGTGAAAGACATGACATGATTCAAGTGGAATCACATGACTGAGGCTCAAGTCCCAGGTCTGGCACTAAGTGACTACGTAATTCCAGATGACTCACTTCCTTTCTCTAGGTCTTGGGCTCATGTGTCATCTATAAAATGAGAGGAGGGTTGGACCAAATTACCTTTCACATTCTTTTCCACCTCTCCATCCCCTAAAGCTACTTCTGAGTTCCTAAGGGTCAGCAAAGTACTTATGGCCTTTCTGACAAAGTCCCCTTCTGGCACAGAACCAGATTCAGAGCTTTAAAGAGGATTTAAGAGAGAAGAGTTGCCATTGGTTCTGTACTATTCAGAGATGACAACTTCTTAAATGCAAGGATAGGGATCAAAACTGGCCCTGAAATCTTCTGGGTATAGGGAACTCTCAGATGAGAAAACTTCCTCTTCCAGGATAGGGTAGCACCTCCTCTTACCTCCTCTGCAACTTCTGGATTTTGAGAGTTGCCTAAGGCACTGAGAGGTGATGACCAAGCAGGATGTGTTGGATAGAGAACTTCAGCTCAGACCTCGTGGCTCCAAGGCCAACTCTCTCTCCACTGTGTCCCAGCTGCTTCTCTTCTTAAATATTATACAGATAATAAAGGATCCAGTACCTCAATGCAATAATGGGAAATGACCTGGTGCCTCCCGAAGCAATACGAGGGCTGGCATGTGATAAGAAACTAAGCTAGTGAACTGGCAGGTTCTAGTCATGGACTCCCCTGACCACCAGATTTATGGAGTTATAAGAAGTCACATTTCAATAGCAGTTTAAGGTATGTAAGACACTTTCCTCACAAATAGCCCTATAAGGACATAGGTCTAACAGCTCACTCAGACATGAAGATTTGCAAAGTACTTTCCTCTCAACTACCTTATGACACAAGTAGCATGAGAATTATTGGCAGCATTTTACAGATGAGGAAACTGAGGCTCAAAGAAATCAAATTACTTGAGTCTATATATCAAGTGAGTGGCAAAAGTAGGACAAGAAGGCAGGCCTTTTGAACTTTATAGAATGTAAGCACCTTGAGGACAGGGGAAGATTCATTTTTATTTTTGTATCTTTACTACCTACCACAGTCTCTAGCATATAGACCAGAGAATTAGAGCTGGAAGGGATCTCACAGGCCATGTAGTCCAATCCCTTCATTTTGTAGGAGAGGGAAGTAAGGTCCAGGGAAGGGAATGGATTTTCCTGAAGCCACACAGAAAATGTTGCATTTTTGAAAAGAATTTGAACTCCAGGTCTCTGACTCCAAATCCAGTGAACTTTTTACTGTCTTCACAGTACTTGGCCACCCACATAATGCTAGCTGTTATTATTATTAGAAGTTCACAAATGCTTATTGCATGGAATTGGGAATCCAAGAATCATGCTCTATCTACTACATTAGATTTCAGAGGTAGAGAAGGCCTTAGGGATCATATGGTCTCAAAGCTACAACCAGAAAGAAGTGACCAGGATTTTGCCTCAGGGCACCCAAATTTAGACAGCATTGGCAACACATATATTCTTTTAGCATCTGTGCCTCCAGAATAATTACACAAAATAGGAATTTAACAGATGCCTCATTTGTCCCATCCTCTCCTTCCCCCAAGGGCTCTAACCCAGGTGAGGGCCTGGCCCATATGATCCCCATTCTACTCCCTGCACACTGCCAGCCTACCCAGTAGTCACCTGCTAGTGTCCAGAGCCCTTTCCACAAACCTTCCCAACAGAATTCATCAAAAAATGTCGATATAAGGTTGTATTTTGTGAAGCTCTTGAGTCAGTTGCCAAATAAATAATGATTACTTTCTAAGTTCTACTGCATTCATTTCACAGAGAAGAAAAGAGAAATTCAAGAGGGGAAATGACTTCCCTAAAGGTACACAGAGAGTAAATGGAAAAGTTCAGACTATATCCCAGGTCTTGTGAGTCTTTTCAGTGAACTGAATCTACGTGGTACCTACTAATGGTTGGTGTCTCCCAAGGTTCTGTCCTGCGTGCTCTTCTCCTTTCCTTCTATGTAATCTTTCTTGATGATCTCATTAATTCCAATGGGTTCAACAATCATCTCTAGGTAGATGATTCCCAGATTGATATAGCCTACCCTAATCCTTCTCTTGAGTTGCACATCAACAACTGCCTGGTGGACATTTTGAACTGGATGTCCTATAGGCACCTCAAATTCTGAAATAAAACTCAGATTCCCCCCCAAAAAAACCCCAACAACAACAATCCTCTACTCTTCTGAACTTGAAATGATGGGACTTTACATCAGACTGGATCTTAAGAACACAGAATAGTAGAATTTAGAGGTGAAAACATTATGTGTCAGTTTAGGGAGAAGGAAAAATCAGAGATAATTTAAATAACAAGCTAGTCTAGATGAGTAAAAGAAAGATAGTATTATTGATAGAAATAAAGAAGTTAGAAGGAGTCCTAATTTAGGGAGAGAAAATGAGCTCAGTTTCAGACAAGATGAGTTTGTGGTGTCGCAGACACAGTGGAGAGGTTGGTGGTACTGAATTGTAAACATAAAGCTGGAATGCTTGAGACAGATGGGGGGTGGAGATTAAGATTGGGGAATTATAGGATCATAGCTTGACACCTGGAAATGACCTTAAAAGTCAGCAAATCTAATGTCCTCAGTTTATCCATGAGGAAACTGAGGCCAGAGTGGTAAAATGACCTGTTCAAGGTCTTTCTCAGGCAGGATTTAAAGCCATCTCTTCCTGATTCCAAGTTCAATATTATCTTCAATACATTGTGCTGTTTCGGGTTCTATCAGCTGAAGTCATAGGAGATAACGGAGGGAAATAATATAATGAGGTGAAATCCCTGGAAAAAATATTGGGGTACACTCATATTCAAGGCTTAGGAGGAAGATGAAGAGTCACCAAAGAGAGACAGGAGAATGACTTGGCCAAAGTCACATAGCAAGTAAGGGGAAGATTTGGGACCCAGGTTTTCCATGGGCTCCAAGACTTCCACTATTCCTTCCCCTACAGCAAAGTGCAGAGCTGAAAATTCCCTTCGGGAACAGATGGAGAACCATAAAATTTACCGAGAAGGAAAGTGATACCTTAGAGGAAAGAGGAAAGCTATGAGAGGTGAGTGTAGGGTGAGAGGATGATAGCATGAGGGGGTGGCAGAGTAAAAGAAGGGGAGAGGCCAGAGCAGGCTTGTAGGCTTACAGGATGAGAGATTCTAAATGCATTCATTGAAAGAGAGGGGATGATTGAAGGAAGAATGTCGAGGAAAAGACAGAGGAGTAGCAGTGGATGGAGGGGATAGCTTTGGCTTGGGTCAGCTCTTCCTCCATGACTCTAATGAAGGTGAGAATGGGTAAGGAGAAAGAAATGATTGAGAATTGAGGGAGTTGATATAGAATGGCCTCAGTCATCTTAGAAAAGTTGTCAATAGGCAGCATGATGGATAGGGCACGGGGCCTATAGTCAGATAGACCTGAGTTCCAATCCAGCCTTAGACCATGAATAACTGTGTGACTTTGGGCAAGTCAGCTAACTACTATCGGACTGTTTCCTCAACTGTAAATGAAGATAATACTAGCACTTGCGTCAGAGGGTTGTTGTGAGGAACAAATCAGAGCATATTGATAAAGCACTTAACACGGTGCCCGGCACATAGTAGGTACCATATAAATTCAAGCCATTATTATGAGGTGAGGTCATTTGCTAGGTGTGAGGGAGACTTGGAAATGGTCCTTGGGGAGAGATAAATGAAGGGGTAAGCAAACAGGAGCGAGGGCCCCATTGAAGTGGGATGATGTATATTTGCTGGGGAGCAGTTTCAGGATTTCCACTGGACAGATGGTTAGAATCCCCTGGGGCTGCAGAACAGTAATGTAGAAAGGGCAGAAAGTCTAGAGGGGAAGAGATTCAAAGGTGGAGGAGAAGGAAATGAGAAAAGGAATTGTGCAGATAGATAAGGAAGGCAAAGCCTTTGAACAGAGAGGAATGGAGGGATTGAAAGTCCTGCCAAGGTGAAGGAAAACAACAGGAGGGGGAGCATGGGAGATTTTAGTTTTGGAGAGCTCAGGGTCTCTTCCATACCAAGATGAGGAGGCCTTGTGTGGCAGAGTTTGTATCCTGGGACAGGGATGGACACACACCCACACCCACCACTACTCTCTTGTGTAGGGGTAACTGAATTTGTGAGGACTTTGTCAGGGGAACCCAAGTTTGGTAGGTCCTATGAAGCTGGGCATGGTCAGAGATGGTCTTTTGGCCAATTAAGTGAGGAGGCTAATGATGTGGTTATGGCCATGGCTCCTCATAACTCCTGACTACTAGAGTGCAGATGGGTTTCCATCTACATTGGGAGCAGAACCTCAACGGAGATGAAATCGGATCTTTCCCAGTCTAAAGCAGGAAGAAGTAAAGGTGTGAGCTTTTGTGTCCAAATACTCCTAGCCGCATCCAAAAGGAAGAATCACCTAGAATCAAGGAGTAGGAATGGGCCATCTAGACTAGCTAGTGTTTTATGGATGAGGAAAATAAGACCCCTGTGAAGAGAAGGGAACTCATAGAAAGATGTGTCTAAGGAACTTCAGAGGTCATGTGGTCCAATGGTGTTGAACTTAAATAGAAATGGGGCTGTTGAAGCACATATAAGGATCCCTGCAGCCATATGATATAAGGATCCCTGTGGGCTCTATATTGACTCAGAAAACTACATATTAACATTATTACATATGTTCATTTGTATTTCCTTTTATTTTCTTAAATATTTCCCAATTACATTTTAATCTGGTGGCAGTGAGAACATAGTGGGCCTCTGGGGGTCTGTTTGACACCTCTCATCTAGTCTGCCCTTCCTATTTTCCAATCAAGGGAACCAGACCCCAGAGAGAGGAAGCAACTTAGCCAAGGTCACACAGCTCACAAGTCCCAAATCCGGAACTTGAACCTGAGTCTTCTGACCCAATGCTCTTCCCATGATAACACACTCAAGAGGTGTGTCTGCTAAATCCATAAGATCATGGAGTTGAAGCCCTCACTGAAGCCACTTTGGGTGTTCCCAACCCACTGCACCTGTGCACAGTAAATGATTGGGTCAATTCTATAAGGGAAAGGGTGCATTCCTAAGTTCCGCTGGCTTTCACCCAACTCACAATTCCAACTCCCTTGCTTCAGTTTTCATTTGCTGGCATGAGGATAATTGATACATCCTGAAATAGCAACTATATTTAAGTGCTACCCTGGCATTTCAGCCGTTAACATCGTGTGTTTGCATGTTTTCTGCACGAGGCAGGAAAACGTACAGTGTAATGATGGGGAAAGAAGTGTGCAGGCATTCAGGCAGTGCTGACCCTGGCTCAGCACAGCCATCTGGAAGCTTCCAGCTTACCCTTCACCCTCTGGGGCCAAACTGGGCTCATACAAACAAGCCACTGGAATGGCACCCACATAGCCCCATACCGAGTCACTCACATAGGCCCACACACTTATGTCATAAAAAATGGAAAGCAAATGGATTCATTTGCTTGAACTGGCCCCGTGCCACATGGAGGCCAGCAGGCCAGGCCAAAGGGTAGAAGTGTGGATGTAGCAGCTGCAGTTGGCCATCTCTCCCCACCAGACCTGGTGTTGTAATTTGCTTGTGGCAGGGCTGTGAGTCATGGCCCATTGCAGTCTCTGAAGAATTGAAATGAATATAACCCAGACGGACAGGCAGCATGCTGTAGTGGATAGAGGGCTAGCTTTGGAGTCCCAAAGACCTTGGCTCAGCTGTCTTGGGTGGGCACAGATAAGTCCTACGGGATGGACTGGTTTGGATGAATTGTTGGAAGGAGCACTCATGTCTATGAAATTCCAGAACCACTGTGGTATTTGAGTACAACTTTGGACAAATCACAGAACCTTCTTGAGCTTCAATGTCTCATCTCTAAAAGTGGTAAAAATACCCAAGCTATCTACCTGATGGTGCTACGGTGAGGAAGACATTTGGTAAACAGGTAAGCACTACAGCTCAATATGTCCTGGTACCATTATTTGAGGGGTGGGTGGATGGCAAAGTGGAGTGAGAATTCATCTTTAGGTTTGTTGGGAAGAGAGTTCATCTGTTACTTAGGAAGGCACATTAAATAACCTCCCTCCATCTCCATTTAACCCTTGGATTCAAGGGAAAGGAGGAAGCCATAGTGTGGCATGTTAGAAAGAGGTTTGGCCTAAGAGCCAGAAAAATCTGGACTCAAGTCCTTCCTCTGACACATACTGACTGTGTGACACTGAGCAAGTCAGCCACTTAAGTGATTTCTAAGCCCCTAAAAATGCTCTAGACAACTTTTTAAGACTATAATTTCTCAATATGCTTTAGTGGAAGGATTATTCTATACTGGGAATTATTATATTCACAAGTCTGAACCCCTTCACTCACTCAAAAAGATAAAATAAAATCCTACTCATTTTTTTTTACAATAAATAGAGAGCACAGACATGAACTAAATTCTTTTTGTCTTAAGTCTCAATTATCTAAGGTCACAGGGTATCTAAGTTGAAAGGAACCATAGAGGTCACATAGTCTTAGAAATTTAAAGATGGAAAGGCATAGTCATATATTTAGAGCCAGGAACCTTGGTGACCATCTAGCCTAACCTTCTAATCTTTCAGATGAAGAAAGTGAGCTCTCTGCCTCAAATCTTTCCCTATTTCAGTCTACCCTCCCCTACTCAGCTGTCAAACTGATCTCCTTAAAGTAGAGGTCTGACCATGTCACTTTCCTACTCAGTAAACTCCCCTGGGTGCATTACCTCCAGGATCAAATGGAAAATCCTCCTGGTCTTTGAAACCCCTTTATAACCTAGCCCACTTCCTAGTCCAGTCTTCTTCCACCTCACTTCCCTCTCTGTACTCTGCAACAGATTATTCCCTACCTGACTGCTCTTCTGAACATCATGATCACCAGATCATTCTGCAAGATGAAATCAACTCTGAAACTCACCCATCCTCAGATTATTTCTTACTCTGGATGCAGGACTTTGGGTACTATCCCTGACTTTTTAGCTTATATGGCATGGTGGATGGAGCACTGGTCTTGGAATTGGGAAGACTCATCTTCATAAGTTCAAATCCTGCCTCAAACACTTAATAGCTATGTGACCCTGGGCCAGTCACTTAACCCCATTTGCCTCAGTTTCTCATCTGTAAAATGAGCTGGACAAGGACATGGCAAACCACTCCAGTATCTTTGCCAAGAAAACCCTAAAAGGGATCACAAAGATTCAGGCATGACTGAACAGCTCTGTAATGTTAAAATAGCATGTTACCTTTATCCACCATTTTGCAAAGTTAAGTCTTAAAGCTACCTGAGTTAGGAGAAGTTACAAGAATGTCACAAAACAACTCCCTTTTCCTTCTTTCTGTGGTGTCTCCTGACTGTCTTCTGATCCCCCCCCCCTTCAGTAAGAAACCACATATCTTAAGCCTTTCATTCTGTTTTTCATTTCCTCCAAACTGTACATTAACTGGGTAAAAAGACCAAAGTTATGGCTACCAAGGGCCTTAAACCTGGTTTCCAACTGCACTCATTACAAACTCAATTATCTGTGTGGATGGTACTCTATTTCAGATGTGATAGCTCCTCCACTAGAAAGCAAGCTCTTTTAGGGCAGGGACCGTTTTATGTCTTTCTTTGTATCCCCAGTACTTAGCTCAGTGCCTGGCACACAGTAGGTGCTTCCTAAATATTTACTAACTTTGATTCTGATTCAGTAACCCTTACTTTGCTGTTCTGTGTTCAACTCACTCCATCTCCCCACTCAGGGCATTTTCACTGGCTGTTCCCCAAGTCTGGAATTCGCTCCCTCATCTTCAAGTCTCGCCTTGTCCAGGAAACCTTTCCCAGGCCTCCTTCTTCATTGTGGCGTCCCACTGAGATTCCTTCTACTTGTATCCAATCTACATATAGGTTGTTTGTGCATTTTCCCCATTAGAATGAGATCTTCAGACTCTTCTCACCCCAGTGCACAGTTCTTGGTACTTAGGTGCTTAAGAAATGCTAGTCAGTTGACTGATTGAAACAGTGAGCTCAAGCACACCCAGGTAAATGACAGAGCTAAAATTATAACTGAGGGCCTCAAACTCTACACATTGCTTTGCTAAAGAATCTTCTTCATAGAACACCTGGCAACTGGTTACTCCATACCCTACCGGAAGACCTCTTGGGACAGAGAACTCACTACCTTCCCAGGCAACTCATTCTACTTTTGAATAGCTATTTGTTGGGAAATATTTCTTTTTTTTTTTTGCTTTTTGGGGGGCAGTTGGGGTCAAGTGACTTGCCCAAGGTCACATAGCTAGTTTTTGTGTTAAGTGTCAGAGGCCAGATCCAAACTCAGGGTCCTCCTGACTCCAGGGCCGGTGCTCTATTCACTGTGCCACCTAGCCGCTTCTATGGGAAGTTTTTTTTTTTTTGCCTTTTCAAGGGCAATTGGGGTTAAGTAACTTGCCCAAGGTCACACAGCTACATTTTTTTGTGTGGGTGTTAAGTGTCTGAGGCTGGAACCGAACTCGGGTCCTCCTGACTCCGGGGCCAGTGCTTTACTCACTATGCCATCTAGCCGCCCCTACGGGAAGTATTTCTTGACTTCAAAATAAGGCTTCCATCCTTAGGTCTGAGATGAACATTTTCCACATGATCACCCTTCAAGTACCTAAAGACAGTTCCCGTTTCTCCCTTTCCACCCCTAATACTTTCTTTTCTAGGCTAAATATCCTAATGCCTATAACAAGTTCCCAGATGGCACGAACTCAAGGAGCATCACCACCCTGGTGGACTAATCTGGAAATCCTTCTGCTTATCTGTTTTCTAAAATGTGTCACTCAGAGGGAGGACACAACATTCCAGGTGTGGTTTGACCAGGACAGAAGACAGTTCTCAATCTAGACACCAGGCTTCTGTAACCAGCCCAAGATTACTTCAGCTTGCTTGGCTGCCACATCACCCTACTGATTGATAGTGATCTTAGAGTCCACTGGAACTCCCAGACCATTTTCCCATGGAACATCTTCATCTTGAGCTCAGGGATATGATTTTCTTTTTTAACCTAAGTGTATCACTTTACATTTATTCCTATTTAATTCAATCTTATTAGACAGGACCCAGTGTTCTAGCCCATCAAGATGATTCTAGGCACATATTCCTTTCCTCCCCATTCCCAGATTGGCATATTAGCAGGTGACCACTGGGAATGGCACCCAAAACCAAAGGGGTGCTTTACTGGTGAGCTCTCTGATTGGAGGAATTCTTTCATTTTGTTCCCAAACCCAATACAGTGACTGGAATATAGTATGTACTTAATATTTGTTGACAGATTGATAGCAAAACCTTGGGTGTTATGGATGGTTAGCAGAGGGGAGACAGACAACTGTGGTACAGACCACTAGACCGGGAGTTGGGAAGCCTGTATTCTAGCCTGAAGTCTACCACTGACCAGCTCTTCAGCCTGGGCAAGTCTCTTTCCCTCTTCTGTGAAATAAGAACATTGGGTTAGCTGGTCTCTAAAGTTCAGGCATTCTCTGATCTAAAGTTCCTTCCTGTTCTTACACTCTACATTTTCTCCCGGGGCAAGAGGCCTTTTCTAGTACCCCTCATATCACACTGCATGGGGTAGACCTAGTCTTCAAGTTTCAAATTCCATACTTCAGACGAACCAGGCTTTCTTCCCTTTGAAGGTCAAACTTTCAAGTTGATGGAAGTATGGAACAAAGTAAAAATAAACTTAACTGTGAAACAAATTGTAGGCCAAGGAGGAATATGACCAACATCTCCTGGCCCAAATCTTCTCCAGGGAGCAGCAGGAAGTTGAAATGTTTCTGGCTTTTTGGTGAGTAGGATTTTCTTTTCATTTGGTTTGCGTGACCAAAAGCATTTAATAAAAATGTACCCTGTTCTCTTCAAAAGCAAAACAAAATAAACCCAAGGACAGCAACCTATGTGAGCAATGTTCTAGGATCTGGCCCAAATGGACCTACCCTGAAACCCAGCAGGGGGAAGGGAAGGAGCCAGATTCCACAGCCCAGGCAACACCTAGAGGACCCATGCTAATAGAAGAGCCCATAAAGTGCCAACCCGGCCCTGATTAACCATGTGAATGCTCGATGGGCACATGGAGTCATTCCAAATACTTAAATGCAGAGGGGTTCTGACTGCCAAACACACCAGCAGACCCTCCTGAGTTAAAGACGTTCAGGGCACTGCACAAAGTCCAATCTTTCACTCGACCTATCCTGTTAGAGCACTGTCCAACTATTCAAGACTTCTGATTATTTTGAAAGTAAGTAACTTGTATTTATGTTAAATTCATGGGCAACAAAACCAGAATGGTTCCTGCCTCTCTACCTGAGACTCCACAATTAAAGGCAGTAAAATATAATCTTTGATCCCCTTGATAAAAACTATGGAAATAAGGCAAAATTCTTATGATGGTAAGGGTGAAGCTCAAGAAACCCCCATGTTCCCCTCTTGTCTCTAGGATAAGCTACAAATCCCTTCACATCTCAGCTCTAGCCAACCTTACTCAGTATTCCAGCCAAACTGGCCTGCTTGCTGCTCCCCACACACAATAGTGTATCTTCTGTGCCTTTGCCCAGGCTCTCCCCAAGCCCCTGTTCCTGGAATGTATTCCTCCCTCCATCTTGGGCTGAAAGAAGACTGAGCTTCATTCAGAGCTTAGCTCAAGCGTCCTTTCCTATAGAAAGTCTATTTTGATCTGCCCAGCTTTCACTGCACCCCTCCTCCCAAAAATTACTTTGAATATATTTTGGATTTATTTTTCTATGAACATGTTATGTTCTCCCCCTTGCCCCCACCTGAATGGAAGCATCTTGAGGGCAGGGATTGTTTTCAATTTTTGTCTCTGTATGCCCAATACCTAGCACAGTGCTTGGGCACATAGTAGGCTACTTTAAAAAATACTCAAATTAAAAAGTAATGACGTTTATATGAATACGTCTCTATATGTTAAGATGAAAGTTTGGCAAGTCATGTGACTGGATTTTTAAAAGTCTGCTCTGATTAGTAGTTTCTGATTTTTAAAAGACTAAAAGCCCACCCCATATTTTTGGAAAATCTCTCCACTCAACTCAAAATTGAGTTTTGCAGGATGACTTTTGGCTTTTTGACAATTTCCAGAGCTGCTGATTGGATTTTCAGAGGCCTCAACTTGGAGGTGAAATGGCCCTTCGAGGACATCCAGTCCAATTGTGGCACATCAGACTTTTTATATGTTTAGAAGAGCAGTGATGACACAACTGAATGACAATTGGTTCTGTCTGGTCCTGGGCTGCTGGCTCATAGTGTGATGTGGGCCTGCATGCAGCCCCATAACATCTCTCAACCTCAGTGTTCTTCTCTGTAAAAAGGGAGCAAGAGGGGCAGCCAGGTGGCGCAGTGAGTAAAAGCACCGGCCCCAGAGTCAGGATGACCTGGGATTGAATCTGGGCTCAGACACAGCACCACACCCAGAAATA
The DNA here is from genome assembly GCF_028583685.1 of Petaurus breviceps papuanus. Lineage (NCBI taxonomy): Eukaryota > Metazoa > Chordata > Mammalia > Diprotodontia > Petauridae > Petaurus > Petaurus breviceps. The sequence continues at coordinate 9,799,810 of NW_027187369.1, forward strand.
ACTGGCCATGTAACCTTCAGCAAGTTACTTAACCCCAATTGCTTCAAAAAAAAGGGGAGCAAGAAAAGCAGCTGTGCCTACTGTCTATGCTATCATGAGCTTCAAGAAAGATAATGAAAAGGAAGTACTTGAAAGCTATAAAGCTTATAGACATGTCTACTGGTGCTAGTCAACACATTACGTAGACCACAGCTACTGAGTCAAGTGTTTTGTTGGTTATTTTTACATGGTATTAAAAACCACCTTTTCTATCCTTCCTTCTCTCTTCCACCCAAATTTTTTAAAACATATTTTCACATTAGTCACATGAATTAGAACCAATGGGAGGAACCACAAGGAAGAAAAAGAGAGTAAACAGTGTGCTTCGATGTGCATTCAGACTCCATGGTTCTTTCTCTGCATGTGGACGCATTTTCCATCATGAGTCTTTTGGAATTGCCTTAAATCCTTACACTGCTGAGAAGAGCTAAATCTATCAAAGTTAGTCCTCACACAGTGTTGCTGTTACTGTGTACAATGTTGCCTGGTTCCGCTCACTTCACTCAGCACCAGTTCATGTAAATCTTTCCAGGTTTTTCTGAAGTCTGCCTGTTCATCATTTCTTATGGAAAAATAGTATTCCATTACATTCATATTCTACGACTTGTTCAGCCATTCCCCAATTGATGGGCATCCCCTCAATTTCCAATTCTTGGATGCCACAAAAAGAGCTGCTATAAATAAACATGGTGGGCACTGTCACAAGGTATGCCACATTGGACAGGACTGTGCTTTACCACAGCACATTTGCTGCCTTCTTTACCAGGGCCTTTGACCAGACCTGTATGGCAATAATTTCTGAAAGCAACATCAACCTCTGTGGCTTGTACCATGGGGTGTCCACTGATGAAGATGTTCCTTCTCAGACAGTCCTAAAAGATATTTCCATGTTCTGAAGCATTCCAAATGGGGCACTCTTTTGCCCAAATGATGCCATGGCTACTGAGAAAGCAGTGGATTTAGTTATCAACACAAATGGCATCTGTTTCATAAGGACCAGCCACCTAGAAAATGCAATCATTTACAACAACACTGAAGACTTCCAGGTTGGCCAGGCTAAGGCAGTCCTAAAGAGCAAGGATGGCCAGGTAACTACAACTGGTGCTGGGGTGATCCTCCATGAAGCCTCAATATCTGAGTGTTGATTGATTCCTTTACAATCAAGCCCCTGGATAAGAAACCCATCCTTGATAGTACTCATGCAAACAATGGCCAAACTTTGATTGTAGAAGACCACTGGTATGATAGTGGCATAGGAGGGGTCATGACTGTTGTCATAGTGAGTGAATCTGGCATCACCATCACTCACTGGTGGTCAGCAGCAACCTGAAAAGTGGGAAGCCAGCAGAGCTGCTGAAAATGTTTGGGACATGGGGCGGCCAGGTAGCACAGCGAGTAAGAGCACCGGCTCCAGTGTTGAGAAGACCTGGAGATCAAATCCTGGGCTCAGACACTTAGCACCCACCCAGAAACACCTGGCCGTGTAACCTTGAGCAAGTTACTTAACCCCAATTGCTTTAAAAAAATGTTTGGGACAGACAAAGATGCCACTGTGCAGGCCATCATGTCTTAAGCTGATGATTCCTGACCAAAATAATGGATAGGGAAGACAGTGAGAAACATTCTTGCAACTTTAAATATATAAAGTAACTTTTGTTACTCTCAAGGATCAATTAAAATAAGAAAAATAATTATTAAAAATGTTCTGAGAAAAAAAGAGATCTCTGTATTAGAATTTAGGTTCAGATCCATGCTCTATAGCTTATTTTTACCTATGTAACTTTGGGCAAGATAGTTTCTTCCTCTGGGGTTCACTTTGTCTCTGTAAAATAAGAAGGCTGGACAAGATACCTCCAAGGGTCTGCCCTCCCCAAAACAAATCTATGATCCTATGAATTCATGGAACCTACTAGACAATAGTTTCATAAGGATTTTCTTTACAATAAGCCTTACAATTGCTTACAATAAGCAATTTTCAGAAGAAGAAATCAAAGCTATCAACAGTCATATGACAAATGCTTTAAATTACTAATAATTAGAGAGATGAAAATTAAAACAACTCTGAGGTACCATCTCACACCCATTAGATTGGCTAACATGATAGAAAAGGAAAATGACAAATGCTGGAGGGGATGTGAAAAAGTAGGAAAACTAAATGCATTGTTGATGGAGTCAACTGATGGAGAACTGGTCCACCCATTCTAGAGAGTAATTTGGAACTATGACCAAAGGGCTATAAAACTGTGTATATACTTTGACCCAGCAATACCACTATTAGGTCTATATCCCAAGGAGATCAAAGAAAAAGGAAAAGGACCCATATGTACAAAAATTGTTATAGCAGCTCTTTTTGTGGTGGCAAAGAATTGGAAATGAAGGAATGCCTGAACAAGTTATGATAGAATATTCCTGTGCTGTAAGAAAGGATGAAGGATAAAAGGGATGGTTTCAGAAAAAACCTGAGAAGACTTATATAAACTGATGAAAAATGAAGTGAGAACAAACAGAACAATCTACACAGTAACAACAAAATTGTAATGATAATCAACTGTGAAAGATTTAGCAACTCTAATCAACACAATGATCCTCCACAATTCCAAAGGACTTAGGATGAAAAATAATAAAAATGAGAATTGCTGGATCCAGAGAGCAAATTGAAGCATTTTCTTTCTTATTTTTCTTACATGAACTGCTAATGTGGAAATGTTTTGCACGACTTCATATGTATGATGGCTATCATATTTCTTGCCTTCTCATTGGGTGGGGAAGGGAGAAGAAAAGAATCTGGAAATGAAAATAAAAGTTAAAAATAATTTTTTAAAAGTATCTGACAATGAATAGAAACAATAACAATGACAAAAAAAACAATAAGCTGCCTGGCAGGGGTCTCACTGGTACAGCTATACCTGCTTGAGTAACAATTGGCACTCAGCAAATAAGGGAGCCCAAAAAGAGAGGGGTGACCTCAGCTACCTTTCCTGGGAGGAAGTTTTGAATTTATATGTAGATTTTCAGAGGTTTTGACTACCATCAGAATGGGCAACTGGTCTAAAAAAAAAACAAAACAAAACAGGAAACAAAGGGCAAGGACAAAAAAAAGCATACTTCTGGATGATGAAGTGGAGTACTGAATTGGTCTGGGGAAATCTCCAAGCTTGCTGCCAAGACTCAGCTTCCCCAAGACCTGAGAGAGATAGACTATGGTCAGATTTTCAAGTAGGCAAAGCATGGTGTGTATAGCTTTTTACTATTCCTTCCTCCTGGCCATCTCAGGCCACTATGCTTGACTGTCCTTCAGGCCTTGGAGGCCTTCTCTCCTCATAGTGGCTTCTTAGTCACATCCTTCATTTCTTTCAGGACTCAACTTAGATGTTCCAGATTTTCTGCAGCTGCCAGAGCCTCCCCCACCTAAAAAGATGGGTCTTGCATTTTATTTTGTATATACCTACATGTTTTCTCCCCTTATATAATGTAAGCTCTGTGGAGGCATGCAAGTCTAGTTTTGTTTTTCCATCCCCTGGCACACAGTAAGGACTTGCTTGCTAATTGGTTGAGCTAAGGTTTATCATGGGGTGGTTTGAGGGAACACATTAAAAGATTATGAAATCAACTTGTACATGTGAAACAAATGCCTTTGAATTATCATTTATGACCAGAGCAAGCTATGAGGGGTTGGCCAATGTCTTGCTCTGATTTAAATAGCTGGTACAACATTGGACATCATCAAAAAGGATTCAAAGACATTATCCTATTACCCTACATGTTACAGAATATCTTTATACCTTGAAGAGGAAGATAATGTGATACAGAGGACCTGGATTCAGACTGCTGGCTCTGCCACTAACTTGTATGACCTTGGGGAAGTTCACCTTTCCTCCTTTGGGACTCAGTTTTCTCATATGAAAATGAGGGGATTGGACTATAGAGGGAGAGACAACTATGGCACAGAATATGAGGTGCTAAACTTGGAATCAGGAAGATCTGAGTTCAAATTCTGCTACAGAAAGGACTTTAGACATACCTCTAGACTGACCTCATTTCACAAATGAAGAAACCGAGGACCAGAAAAGTTGATCACTGAACCACACTACCAATCTGCTTCAACAAACATTTATTATTTGCTATTCACCAGGTAATCTGCTAGGTACTAAGAATAAACACAAAAGCAAAAAAAGGGCTTGGTCTTCAAGCTAATTACAAACTAGTAGGGGTATAACATGGAGTACAGGAGAGCAAATGGCAAATATGAAGCAATTGTACAAGTAAATGTAATTGATATAAATGTAGTAATTAAGATGACTAATAAAAAAATTCTACAATCCACCTTCAGCCTGCACAATGTATTGGAGGCACAGAGTAGGAAGAAAGTAAAGGAATAAGCATTTATAGAATACCTCCTATGTGAATATGAGCTTGGACAGACTTCAGGAGATAGTGGAAGACAGAAGGGCCTGGTGTGCTTTTGTCCATCTGATCATGACAAGTCGGCCATGACTGAAGGACTCAACAACAACAACATCCTAGGCACTGTGCTGAGTGCTCTACAAATATACCATTTGAACCTCACAACTCTGGGATGTAAGTGCTGTTATTTATTTATTTATTTTTTAAAGTTTAAATTTATTTATTTATTTTTAGTTTTCAACATTCATTTCCACAAGATTTTGAGTTATAATTTTTCTCCCCGTTTTTCCCCTACCCCCACCCCAAGATGGCAAGCCTACTGAATACCCCTTCCCCCAATCTGTTCTCTATTATATCCCCCCCATCACCTCCCTAACTTTCTAGTAGGGCAAGATGGATTTCTATACCCCAGTGCCCCACTGCCTGTATATCTTATTTCCCAGTTACATGTAAAATAATATTAATAGTATACATGTATATATATGTTAAACATTTAATTTTAAAGCTTTGAATTACAGATTCATTCCCTTCCTCCCTTGTCACCCACCCTTACTGGGAAGATAAGCAGTTCAATATAGGTTATACATGTGTAGCTATGCAAAACATCTCCATAGTGGATATATTGTAAAAGACTGACTATATTTCCCTCCCTCCTATCCCACCTCCCATTTGTTCTATTCTCTACTTTGATCCCATCCCTTTTCAAAAGTGGATGCTTCCAACTTCCCTGTCCTCCAGCCTATCCTCCCTTCCATCATCCCCCCTCTCATCCCCTTCCCCCTACTCTCCTGTAGGGGGAGATACCCTATTTAGTGTCGATGGCATTCCCTCCCTAAGCCAAATTCAATGAGAATAAGGTTGACCCATTCCCTTTTGCCTTCCTGTTCTTCCCCTCCATTATAACCATTTTCCCTTGCCTCTTCTATATGAGATAGTTTACCCCATTCTGTCTCTCCTCATCTCATCTCATTATATTCCTCTCTCACCTCTCAATTTCACCTTTTAAGTATCATCCCTTCCTATTAAATTGGTCCTGTGCCCTCTATCTATATATACCTGTAAACATATATACACACATTCACATATGTATTCATATGCCCATATACCCTCATATATGTGTGTGTGTATATATATATATATATATATATATATATATATATATATATTCCCTTCAACTATTTTCATACTGAGAAAAGTTTCATCAGTTACAATTATCATTTTTCCATGTAGGAATGTTAATAGTTCAACTTTGATAGGTTCCTTATGATTTCTTTTCCCTGTTTACCTTCTCATGCTTCTCTTGCTTCTTGTATCTGAATGTCAAAATTTCTATTCAACTCTCGTTTTTTTCATCAAGAATGCTTGAAAATCCTCTATTCCAATGAATGACCATATTTTTCCCCTGGAACATGATACTCAGTTTTGCTGCATAGGTGATTCTTGGTTTTAATCCCAGTTCCTTTGACCCCTGGAATATCATATTCCAAGCCCCTCAGTGTAGAAGCTGCCAGATCCTGAGTTATCCTGATTGTGTTTCTACAATATTCAAATTGTTTCTTCCTGGCTGCTTGTAATATTTTCTCATTGATCTGGGAACCCCTCAGACTGGTTGCTTGGTCCCCCTACAATCTGCAGGCCAGGAGCTGAAGCTGCCACATGGTGGCAGCTGCAGGGCCATGGTGCCTCAGTGGCTTCTGAACCTGGGGGCAAAGGCTGACAGCACTCCCAAACTACTGGATCCCAAAGTTTTTCAAAGCCGGGTGCTCTGGACAACGGCTTCCCAGAATCCATATCAAATCACAGAACACTTCTCAAAGTGAGCCCCAAAACAAAGCTACACATCAGGGCTTATACAGCCTTCTCCTGGCTCAGAGAATGTAACAAACTTATTGACTCACTGGCCAATCAAGAAGTATCTACTGAAAAACAAGCCTCCCACTCCAGGCTCCAGGTGCACTTTAGCCTAGGGGCAGGGAAGATCTTTAAAATTTACATTCCCATTACAGCTGTTGACTTGCTTTTCGTGATTTTCTTGCATTATTCTCATTTCTCTTCCCAATTTTTCCCTCCACTTCTGTTTCTTGATTTTCTTTTGTTTTTTGGAGGGCAGTTGGGGTTAAGTGACTTGCCCAAGGTCACATGGCTAGTTTTTGTTTTAAGTGTCTGAGACCTGATGTGAACTCAGGTCTTCCTGACTCCAGGGTCAGTGATCTATTATTCACTGTGCCACCTAGCTGCCCCCTCTTTCTTGATTTTCAAAATCCTTCTTGAGATCCTCCATGGCTTGTAACCAATTCATATTTTTCTTGGAGGCTTTTGATGCAGGAGTTCTGACTTTGCTGTCTTCTTCCTGCTCCATGCCTTGATCCTTTTTGTCCCCAAAAAAGGATTCTATGGTCTGTTTGTGCTTTCTCTGCTTGCTCATATTGCCAGCCAATTACTTGACTTTTGAGCTCTTTGCCATGGTAGAACTCTGTTTCCAGAATGGAGAGAGCTTTGTCCCAAATTTCTGGGGTTTGCATAGCTGCTGGAACAATTAGGAGGGTGCCCTCTCTACAGCACCCACAAGCTCTGGCTCACTCACCACACACCCGAGGTCCACCACCCAAGACTGTAATCCAGATCCAAGGAGGTCAAAGCAAGAGTGATTACCCTCTCAATGGTCACTTGGTCCCCCTACTATCAGCAGGCCAGGAGCTCCTAAGGCAGCCATACCATGCCTCCATGGAGCCATGCCTCCATGGCTTCTTGCCCCTGGGGGCAGGGGCTGGACTATGCTCTTCCTTCCCCTTTTCCAACAGAGTTCCACACTGACCTTTTACTTTGTCTTTGGCATTTATGGGTTGAGAAGTCTGGAAACTGCCACAACTGCTGGTGATTCACTCTCCTGAAGTCTGCACAGGCTGCAGCTGGTTGGGGCACCCTGGGACTGGAACTGCGCAGCTCACATGGGACTGCGCATGGCTCCCAGCTTAGTGAGATAGACCCTTCCTGCCAGCCTACCAAACTGCCTTCAGTGGGAGATTTGTTTCTCTCTGTCTCTTTGTGGGTTTTGTAGCTCTAAAGTTTATTTGAAGTAATTTTTTTTACATGTATTGGAAGTAATTGGAGCGGGAGCTCACACCAAGTTTGTGCTTCTACTCTACCATCTTGTCTCCACCCCCTGTAAGTGCTGTTATTATCCCTACTTTACAGTTGAGGAAACTGAGGCAAACACAGGTTAAGTGACTTGCTCAAGGTTACACAGATAGTCTCTGAGGCTGGATTTGAACTTAGGTCTTCCTTGCTCCAGGCCCAGCATTCTGTGCACTCCAGCACCACCAAGCTACCTATTATTTGAGACTACACAATACTACATTGTCCCAATTAATATTATCTCACTGTAATGTCCCCAACATGTCTTTAATGTCATTAGGCCAGTTGCCTGAGCCAAGCCCAATTCATTCCTCCTTTGGTGAAAAATGTTGCCAGTCTCTGCTTTCTCAGCACATTCTCCTCATTCAACTCCTGGGGTGGTTCAGGCACTGCCCTTTCTCTGTTCCTATGGCACAACCTCCAATAACATCATCTCACTTAATGATATATTTTTATGAAGCAAACTAATGAAGGTGGGCAAGGTATGCTGGTAATTAGTGTAGAGGAACAAACTTGAACTAGCAAGAGACCTGGATTATGATTAGGCTTGCTGCTACCAAGCTGTGTTACCTCAGGCAAACCCTATTCTCTCTCTGGGCCTCAGTTTCCTCCTCCAAGGAATGGAACTGCCTTTCTAGACACAGAAACCGCTGACTCACCAAGGCTGTACTACATGACCCCTGAGGTTCTTCCAGATCCAAATGAGAGAGTTGGACCAGATCCTGAAAGTACCTTCCAACTCTAATGTTCTTTGACTCGACAGGATACATAAAATTCTCTTCTCAGCTAGAAATTTAAAAAGAAATCTATACTCAACCAATGGATAAACTTGACACCATAACCCCAACCCACCCCCAACCAAAAAAATTACTGCAGCAAAGAAGGAGAATGAAAAGCTTTCAGGAAAGGCTGTTATTGAAAGAGAGCAGGCTTGTTTGGGGCTGGTTTTTTCCCATGGCAATGTAAAGAACAATAAGGAAACTTGTCCCAATTGTACTGCCCTTTCAGCTTCCGCCAGACATGGTGAGAAATCAATGGGGATCAAGTGTGAAGAAAATGCTCACAGGAAAAGTCCGAAGCTGGAAAAGTCATTTCCATCACATAGGAAACAATCAGGAACATCGGCTTTTTAAAAAAACTGCTCTAAGGGGAAATTCCTGGCTTTTAATTATTATATTGCTCTGAGCCTCAGTTTCCACATCAGTAAAATGGGAATAAAAAGAATACACCACCTACTCCACAGGTTTAATGTGAGGAAAGCAGTTTGTATATCTTAAAACTCTTAAGGAAATGGGAGCTTTTATTTTCATTACAGTCTATGTAGCCCTCCTTTTTAGAATTATCTTTGAAAATACTTGGATGCAATTATAGTTGATATATATGAATAAAATTATCTTCTGCATAAATAGAATTCCATCCATATACAACTTCCATCGTCAATCAAAGAATCTCTCACCCAGAAGGAGGCTACCTAGACTAACAAGAATCTGAGCAGGAATCCCTTCTCTAATACTTTGGACAGGTATTGACCAAGCACTGCTTGAAGATATCTAGTTAGAACCTCTTCAGCTAAACTGAAGTCCAAGGCAACTCACTGAAGTTTTTGATGCCTTCCATTATTAGAAGTTTGTTTTCCTTAGATCTGTCTGCAATCTGCCTCTTTTCATATTCCTTCTAGGAGCTTCCTAAATCCACCCTGGGCAAGGCCAGGAGGCAACTGTAGCAGAGCTGAAATAATATTGGATTTGGAATTAGAAGAAGCCCACTTCTGACAGTCACTTATCAGGTGTTTCAACCTGGGCAAATCAATTAACTTCTCTGAGCCTCAGTTTCCTCATTTGTTAAAATGGGAGTTACTATTTGAACTACCTACCTCCACAGGGTTTTAATTTTTTATTCTTTTTTTTTATTATGCACTTAACACCAAAAAAATATATATAATTTTCATTTACACAGTAAAATGGAAAAAATGATTGTATGTGAATCCACAAATGTTACACACAGATTAACTTTTAAAAATTATATATAAAATTCACACACACACAAATTCACCAATTTACTTTCAACACTGTCCTGTTTGTCTTTGTTTCCTTCTGAAGTTCTTTCTTTTCTTTTTTATGTATTTTCTTTTAAATGCTTCAATGGCCCTCTTTCTTTTCTTGAGGAGCAGCATTATTGCTAGTACCACTCTGAGATTACCTTCTATCTATTCTCCAATTATTTAGACGTCTTTATTTCTGTATAAAATGCTTTGTAGTTGTTTTGCATAGCTCCTATACATGCCTTGATGGGTAGACTCCCAAATATTTAATGTAGTCCATGATTATTTTAAATAGAATTTTTCTTTTTTAATTCTGGGTTCTGATGATAATATACAGGAACACTGATGTTTATTTATATCCTTCTAGTTTGCTGAATTTATTGTTTCAATTAGTTTCTTTACTGATGCTCTAGGGTTCTCTAAGGTGAACATCATATCATTTTGTTTCCTCTTTGCCTTTGCTTTTTCCATCAATTTCCCCATTTTGTCTTATTTTTATAGCTAGCATTTCTAGAACTATTTCAAATAGTAGAGATGACAACCAACATCCTTGTTTTTACCTCTGATCTTACTGGAGAGGTGTCTAGCAATTCTTCACCACATATAATGCTGGCTCTTAGTTTTAGATACATACTATTTATTATGTTAAAGACAGGTCTGTTTATTCCTATCCTTTAAAAAAAATTTTTTTTTAACAGTAATGCCTTGAATTTTATCAAAAGTTTTTGCTAAGGGGTGGCTAGGTGGCACAGTGAGTAAAGCACTGGCCCTGGAGTCAGGAGGAACTGAGTTCAGTTCTGGACTCAGACACTTAACACCCACACAAAAAAACTAGCTGTGTAACCTTGGGCAAGTTACTTAACCCCAACTGCCCTCCAAAAAGCAAAAAAATAAAATAAAAAATAAGTCAGGGTTAAAAAAAAAGCTTTTGCTAAATATATTGATATAATCTTGTGTTTTTATTATTATTAATGTGACTTATTACATTTATAAGTTTCCTAATAGTGAACCAATTCTGCATTCCTAGTAAAAATCCAACCTGGTGATAAAGTATAATCTTTTTGATATAGGCTCTTTTCTAATATTTTGGTTTAAAATGTTGCTTCAAAATCCATAAGGCATATTGCTCTATAGCAAGGGCACACTGGAACCAGAATATAATTTTCGGTGTGAGCATTTATGCCTTGGAAATCAGTGAATGCAGAAATCAAGGCCTGATTTATTGTTCTTTTTTATATATTAGACTTGAGAAAGTCATAGAGAAAATACTTTTAATGCAGATTAAACTTAAAAGTATGTTAGATTTTCAAGTATGTTACAAATTATATTTTTTCTAGTGGGCCAGTTGTTAAACATTTACCAACACACCCTCGGTCTCTAGTTTTCTTTCTATGTCTTTTCTCTCTCAGTTCAGTTATCAAGACTATATTTATGTCATTGAAGACATTTGGTAGAATCCCTTCTTTTCCTACTTTTGTAGTTTATGTAACATTGGAATTAATTGGTCCTTGAATATTTCATAGAATTCATTTGTAAATCCATCTGATTTTTCCTGCTTGGAAATTGATTAATGGCATATTAAATTTCTCTCTCTTAGGTAATTTAAATTCGTTAAGTTGCTTGTTCTATTAATCTGGGTATTTCATATGTTTTTTTTTAAAGCAATTGGGGTTAAGTAACTTGCTCAAGGTTACACGGCCAGCTATTTTTGGGTGGGTGCCAATTATCTGAGGCCAGAACCAATCCCAGGTCTCCCAGCGCTGGGGCCGATGCTCTTACTCACTGCGCCACCTGGCCACCTCTTTTTTTTTCTTTTGCCTTTTGGAGGGCAATTAGGGTTAAGTAACTTGCCCAAGGTTACCTGGCTAGTTTTTTTGTGTGGATGTTAAGTGTCTGAGGCCGGAACTGAAATCAGGACCTCCTGACTCTGGGGCCAGCGCTTTACTCACCGCACCACCAAACCACTGAATGGTATTTGTATTTTTTTTTTTTGCAGGGTAGTTGGGATTAAGTGACTTGCCCAAGGTTACATGGCTAGTAAATGTGTCAAGTATCTGAGGCCAGGTTTGAACTCAGGTCCTGCTGACTCCAGGGCCAGTGCTCTATTCACTGTGCCACCTAGCTGCCCCTCATATGTTTTATAAATATCTTTTTAAGTTCTCATTTCTCTTGGCATGTAATTGGGCAAAAATAGTTTGTAATGATTTCCTTTATTTCTTTCTCATTTATTGTGAATTCTTGTTTTTCATTTTGGTATGGGTAATTTAATTTTCCCTTTTCTTTAAAAAAATCATACTAATGATGTTTTGGACATTTTTTAGTTTTATTAATTAAATAAGTTTTTCCTTTAATTTTTCACCTTTTTTGATTTTCATTTTTTATTTTGGTGTTTAGTTGATTTATTGCTTTTCTAGAGTTTTTTTTTAGTTGTGCGCCCAATTTATCTTTTCTTTCTTTCTCTTACTGAAAGTGTTTAGAGATTTGCATTTTCCCCTGAGGACTGCTTTAGATGCTTTCCAAAAATTTTGATGTGTTGTCTCATTGTAATTTGTTTTGATGAAATTGTCTGTTTCTTCTGTGATTTGTTCTTTGACTTATAAATTCTTTAATTTATTAGGTTGTTTATTCTACAATTAATTTTTAATCCTTTCTTCAAAGGCTCTTTATTGAATATACTTTTTATTGAACTGCTATCAGTAAAGGATGTTTAATATTTCTGCTTTTCTGCCACCTTTGTTTATGAAGTTTTATACCCTAATACATGGGCAGGTTTTACAAAGGTGACATGCACAGCTTAGAAATATGTTTACTCCTTTCCTTTTCCATTCAGTTGTTACCAACGATCTATAATTTTTTACTCTTCTAAAATTCTATTCAGGTTTTTAACTGCTACCTTTTTTCACTTTTGTTAGATTTGTCTAGGTCAGAAAGGGACAAATTGAGGTCCTTGACTATTATAGATTTTCTACCTATTTCTTCCTATAAATCATTTTTTCCTTTAAGTATTTAAATGTTATATAATTTGATACATGTATATTGAGTATTGGTATTAATTTATGGTCTATGGTGCCTTTAAGCATAAAGTAGTTTCCTTATTTATTTCTTTTAATAAAGTCATTTTTACTCTCTTTTTTCAGAGATCATGATTGACTGTCTTGCTTTTTGAATTCACCTGAAGCATAATAGATTATACTCCAGTCTCTTATTTTAATTTTGTGTGGATTTTTATGTTTCAAGTATGTGAACAATATACTGTTTCTTATTAATAATATTTTGTTGGGCTATATCTTCCAATTCATACTGCTACCTGCCTCCTTTTTATAGCAGAGCTGAACTTATTTATGTCCATGGTTATGACTGTTAATTGTTTATTTCATGTCTCCCTTCCTCCCCAACTGCCCTCCCTATCATTTATAAAGAAAAGGGTGATTGTAGAAGTGTGCTCAACTAACACTGTTGAACTATAATTAATACACTCTGCTTCCAGTCCACTGCCCCTGTTCTCTTCCACATCACCCAGTCCCTGATGACAGGCTCTTACCCTCTCTTTCCTTTTGATCCCTGCCTCATGCTCTATCTTCCAAAGTTAGAATTAGTTTTGCTTATGACTAATCCCTCCCTGACTCTATTCTCCCTCTTAATCCTCCCTCTCCCTGTTTCTCTGTTGAGTTTAACATATTTCTCTACCAAACTCTTGGTGCATTCATGTTAGTGTGTGCATGCATGTGTGCACATATGTATGTTCAATCCTCATTTATTCAGTTCAGAGGAAAGTGAGGTTCGTGGGATAGATGCCTTTGCCCTCCCACTGCTTCCTCCAGGTTTCTTTTTTTTAAACCTTTTATTTATTTATTTTGACATTCTTTTCTTTTTAAATTTTGAGCTCCAAATTCTCTCCATCCCTCCCACCTCCTCCCCCACCCACTGAGAAGGCAAGCAATATGATATCAATTATACATGTGAAATCATGCAAAACATATTTCCATATTAAGTATATTTTTTTAAAAAGCAAGAAAAAGAAAGTGAGAAAATTATACTTCAATTTTCACTCAGAGTTCATCAGTTCTCTCTTTGGACTTGGGTAATATTTTTTCATCATGAGCCCTTTGAAACTGTCTTGGATCATTATATTGATCTTCCTTTAGGTTTCTATAGCCGCCTTCTTAAATGCTCTGAATAAGTGAGAAAGTAAATTCCACCCTCTTGGTCGATTAGTATATTTTGTTTTACCTCCCTTTTTTATCTATTAAGTTCATCAAATCCCAGGGCACCTATCTTAATCTATGACCCTTGAAGACATTAGGGCTCAGAGGGGACACTTATTTCTTACCTCCCTATTGGAATGTAAACACTTCATCATGGTGTAGTCCCTTCCAATTATTCAAATGTATTTATCTTTCTATGCTTCTCTTGAATCTTCTGTTTGCATTTCAAAACATACTTAGTTCTGGTATTTTCATCAGGAATAAGATTCAAAGTCCTCCATTTCGTTAAAGGTCCATTTCCCCTTCACACTTCCCCCAACTACACTCAGTTTTGCTGGATAGATTATTTTTAGATGTAAGCCTTTATCTTCTGCCTTTTGGAATATCATATTCCAGAGTCTACCCTTCTTTATCTTTGGTAGCTTCCAAGTGTTATGTGATCCTTACTGGGGCTTCTTAATACTTGAACTCTTTCTGGCTGCTTGAAGTATTTTTTTCTTTGATCTGGAAGCCCTGGATTTTGGCTGTTAAGTTCCTGAGACTTTTCATTTGGGAGGTGTCTTTCAGGAGGTGACTGATGGTTCCTTCCTAGTTTCAATTAATCCTCTGGTACTAATAGGTCTAGGGATAGGAAATATGGTAGCTAAGCTTTAACAAAAATCTTTCTTGAGTAGAACAATTAGTCTTAGATTATTTTTCCTTTACCTCTTATCCAGGTCAGAATTATTAATAGGTGATACCTCATATTTTTCCTCATTTTAAAAAGTCTTTTGATTTTGTACTATTATTTCTTTTTGTATCATGGAATCACTTATTTCTATTTGGTTTTCTCTAATTTTCAGGGTGCTATCATTTAGATAAGATTTTATACATCTTTGCTGAGTTGTGTATTCTCCTTCTGATTCTTTTCTCTAGAGCTTCTATTTTATTTGTATCATTCTAAATATTTTTAAACTCTTGCTTCATTTTTTTCCATGAATTTTAGTAGATGTTGGGGCTAAGTGTCTTTGTTTGAGGAATTTCTTATAGATGCTGTGACATTTTTCTCTTCTGAATTTGTGTCTTGGGGCATCAGTGAACTCATAGTATTTCTTTATCATTTGCTTCTTTTGTTTACTCATTTCTAGCCTTATTCTAGCCTGGTTCCTTCCTGAATTGGGACTTTTTTCTAGAACCAGGTCCTACACACTTCTAGAAGGGATGGTGAGACCCTATTTGGTCTTGATCTGTATTATTTTGGGTCTTCATTGCTTCCTCTGAGAGTTGAGTACTGTGCTCCTCATGGACCTCAGAGACAGTTTAGGAGAGTGAGATGCCAATGTTTAGAACCCTTAGTGCACAGTCTAATACAGGACATGGTCTGATCTCTGCCCTTCTGGTCTGAGTTTTGCTGTCTCCTAACTCTTGTCTGGGGTCTGAGCAACACACATGCAGACCTCAAGTGCTTATCCCTGGTCCACTCTCTGATCCAGGACATCAAGCTATAGGTTCCAGGTTTCCATGGATTGCCCCTGCTCTATATGTTTGGAGGTTTCCATGGGCTGTGCTCTTAGTCTAAGATTTTGTGTTTGGATCCCTTCTCTTCACACCATGGTATGCAACTGCAGTTTCCAGATTTTCCTAGTTTGTGCACTATAAAGTTTCCCTGTACTGGATTTCCAGGCTGGGTTTTCCAGTGTGACCCCTTGACTAGTGGTGCCCACAGGCTTTTGGGTGCACCTTGAGGTGTATTTGGGCAAGAAAAATGTGGTTATTGTCATTTCTTCTTGGATTTCTTGATAAGTTCTCCTTCTGGTGGGATAGTTTGGCTGTTCTGTTTCCACTTACTCCACCATTCATAGGCATGGACTAAGTAGGGCTCATACTTTGTCAGGGTTTGGTACCTCCTGCGGCTCCCTGAAGCTCCCAGAAGGTAGCATTACTAGCCTCACTTTCTAGAGACTAAACTCTTGGTTGTGAGCTCAACATATCAGTATAGCAGAGGATTCATCAGTATTTCCTTGTCATGGCAAGATACAAATAGTTCTCACTTTAAGTAAATTTGCATTACATAAATTTGACTTTACTTAAAGAATTCTGGAAGAAATCAGTATTACAACCCCCCCCCCCAAGTTAACTTTACTGTACAGTACTGTGATCTCTCTCTCTCTCTCTCTCTCTCTCTCTCTCTCTCTCTCTCTGCTCCTGCCCCTTGGCTCAGTGCTCCATACTGCCCCTCCCCTTCCCCCTCCCCCTAAACAAAAAACAAAACAAAAGCTGCGAACAAAAACAGAAGAATGGACCCACAGATAGACCTGCATAGCTGCTGCTACAGATTGGGGCTTGGCTTCAGACTTTCTGGTGCTGAGAGAGGAGACCTTTGCTCTGCTCTACCCTTGTCCCACTTCACCCTCACTGAATGTCTGTCTTACATCTGCTCTTGGGTACTGTGTCTGTCCCCAGACCTCTTCTGTCTGTGTCCAGCCCCACTGTCTGTCCCCCACATGTTCTATCTCTTGGCTCTGTCCAGGCCCCCACATGGCTGACCCTGGCCTGTAGGTTCCTCCTTCTACTCTCACTTCTCTATCCTCAGTCCCCACATGTCCTTGAACTGTGTGCCAGCCCCCTCCTTCCATGATGGTCCCTTCCTGCCTCCCTCATTCCCTTCCCCATGTCTGCTGGTAAATTTGCATTATGTAAATATGTTTTACACCGAGGTCAGAGGAACAGTCAACTTACAAAAAGCGAAAACTGTCTGTATACAGATATCTCTGTGTAAGTCAAATGTAGGATCAGACCAGGGAGCCAGCATGCTCAGGCTTTAACTTACATTATAGTTCCTACCAAACTCTAGCTTCACAAAAAAATTCACTCAGAAGTCCAGAGTAAAACTCTACCCTCTTATCTCTGAACTGGTCTCTGCCATTAACACTAGATTAGGACAGTATGACTTCACTTTCTGAAGTCCCTTTTCCCCCAGGTGTGTTTCCTCCCCACATCAGTGTTTCCAAATAACAAAAATAGTCTGCTAGTCAATTATCTATCAGGTGGGGCCAAATGGATGGGATTAGTCAAAGTATTTGGGGCTTCTTCCTGCAATATCCAAGGTAAAGGACAGCAAAGAATGCCGAGTGTTCCCTCCATGGTATGGCAAGCAGAGATGAATGGAGGGGGGGAGGGGGGAGAGTGGAGAACTGCATAGTTCCTGCTATAATGCCATTTGCGATGCTACCCAATCTGGCTCCAAGCTACTTTTCTAGCTTGACTTTGCCTTATTCCCCTTCACATGCTCTTCACCAGAAGCAAAGTAGAGGGCTCTCAGGGACTTCATCTTATCCTGCCCTTATTCCCTCCTTTTGGAATCCTCCTCTTCCCTCTAGGCTCAGACTCTTTCATGGCTGTGCCTTTATCCCTCCAGCTGAAGTCATTTCTCCCTCCTCTTTCCTTTATCACTCTGCCTCACTACCCCTCACTTCTCTCATATTTTCCCTACCCCA
>NW_027187369.1:9817119-9904026 GCF_028583685.1 Petaurus breviceps papuanus
TAAAGCTTTAGGAAAAGATCACTTCTTATTTCCAAACACCAACAGATTTTCTCCCATCTTAAAAGAAAAGCTCACTTGGCCCTGGTACCCCTTCTAGTTATTATGCCACGTCTTCCATTCTTTCCTTTTCTTAATAATCTAACTTAGCTTTTCATTTATTTCTAAATACTTTGATATTTATTTTTTAAACATTGCTATGATTAACAATAAGCTCTACCCCTTCACCAATAGAACACTCCCATGTAACAGGAGTACAGTTAAAGCAAACCAAACTAAGCCACTAGTCATATTTGACAGAATAAGACTTATTTGGATCCTCTCTACTAGGAAGAGGGGACTATATCTAGAGTTAAGGTCAGGGTTCTATTATTTTTAGTGATTTCTTTCCTCACATTGCTGTGGCTTTATATATATTCTTCTCTTGGTTCTGCTTACTTCATTCTGCAGCAGTTCATACAAGCCTTCCCATATTTCTTTGAATTCTTCATATGTGACATTTCTTAAAATACAGTATCACATGAGATTCATATATACTACTGCTTGTTCAGCAATTCCCTACAGAATGAGGACCCATTTTGTGTCTAAAACAAGAAAATGCTGCTATAAATATTTTTCTCCTCCTTTTTCCCCTCTGACAGTCCCCTCAAACATATGGTATGCATTTGATGTTTTGGTTTTCTATCTGTCCATTTCCTTCTTAATCCATGATATATGGATTCTACCCTCCTGTTCCCACCATTGGAAAATGTTCCAATGGATTATTTGCAATCCTTTCC
Source organism: Petaurus breviceps papuanus (assembly GCF_028583685.1). Classification (NCBI taxonomy): domain Eukaryota; kingdom Metazoa; phylum Chordata; class Mammalia; order Diprotodontia; family Petauridae; genus Petaurus; species Petaurus breviceps. The sequence goes on from NW_027187369.1 coordinate 9,817,896, forward strand.
TCCTTTACCTCTCAGCCTGACTGGGGACCCCACTGCCCAACCCCTTTTTTGATACTCTCTCCTGGGTGGCTTTTATATCACGTATACATTCCTATTACCCCCAGATACATCCTGAGCCTTGTGTACCGTTGTCCATAATGTTCTGATTATCTTCAATGCCTTTGCCAATTGACATCTGACCAACTTTTAAAGCCAAGCTCAAATCCTTCATCTTTCACAGAACCCTCAGCTACTACACCAATTTCCAATGTTAATTCCTTTCTCTGTGTTCCTAGTTTACTCAGAGTCTAACCCACATAAAATGTATCTGACTTGGAAGGGATGTTCAAAGCCATCTAGTTCAACACCTTCATCACTGTTATGTTTTTAGTATTGTTCAGTTATTTCAGGCATGTCTGACTCTCTGTGACCACATTTGGGGTTTTCTTGCCAAAAATCTTGTAGTGGTTTGCCATTTCCTTCCCCAGATCATTTTACAGATGAGGAAACTGAGGCAAACAGGGTGAAGTGACTTGCCCAGGGTTACACAGCTAGTAAATGTCTGAGGCTGGATTTGAACTCAGGTCTTCCTGACTCTGGGCCTGGAGCTCTATCCATTGTGCCACCCAGCTGCCCCATATACCTTCATCATCTAGATTAGTAAACTGAGGTCCAGGGAGGACAGGTGACTTGTTTGGGGTCCCACAGGTAGTAAGCTTCACTGGTAGGATTTGAACCCATGCCCCTTGATTCCAGAGTCGGTGTTTTCATCTATATCATGCTGCCTTCCCTTGTAAGATTGATCTTATTGAATTCAGTCCAATTGTCTAGTCTTTTGAGATCTAACTGTATACTGTTTTCTATTTTCCTCCTGGTTTGCCATTTAGCTCTGGAAAGGCAGGGGGTATTTTTGTTATTAACAACAGCAACCATCTCAATACCTTAATTTGTCTAGAACTTCCTCTTCTACTAAATGCCTTCACATGCTTTGGCTCTCCTGATTCTCATAGATTCTTCTCTATTTAAAGCTCTTGGGGTTCTCTGTTCTGACTTTACTTAATCGTTCTAACTTGTGGGCTTATGATTCTCTGCTTGTCCCAACAGAATAGTCCTTGACAAAGTGTTACATAGAATGGGAACTTAACAAATGTTTATGGAATAGAGTATTATTGCCATTTGACAGATGAGCAAATAGAGACTCCCAAGATGTGAAGTGACTTATCCAAGGTCATACATTTTTAAGTAGTAAAAGTGGGACTCAAGTCAAAGTCCTCTGCTTCCAGGACCAGGGCTTCTTAATGCCTTGTGTTCCCCATGACACCTTGCAAATTCTGGGCAGATAGTAGGTATGCAAATTACTCACAAAATGCCTTGGTAATTGATCTGCCACTGAGTCTTAAACTGTGGATGTTTGTGGTTTTCTGTTCTGTTTTTTATAAGCAAATTCTAGATTTAGGGAGCACTGGGATTAATTAATTAATTAATAGTCAAAACTGTTCCACATATTACCGCTCATTTGGCTGTTTTCTCTTCCTAACATTCTAGTTGGAAATTTATCATTTTATCAGCTGCAGCCTGTTTGGGGACTTTTGTGTAAGGGGATTTGTTCCTAAAATAATCACCAATCAGAAGAGGCCAGCTTCTCGCATCTGGGAGACTTCCTTCGCCCTGCAGATGTTTGAATTTCTCATTGTTTCCAGATTATAATCAGCTTTTCCTGCATCTCGACTCTTGGCCAGCTGGGGGGTGGAGGGGAACGGGTGGCTGTGAGAATGTGGGATGCTAATCAATCAGGTTAGCTCGGAGACTGCTGGAAAATCTACAGGGTAGAACTTCCAACCTGTAATACCTTGGAAGGGTTCCTTTGGGCCCAGCTGTTGGGCCAAGGCACACAAATCAACAATGGGAAGCCACAGTTATTCAGAGCTAACTTTCAGGAAAACTTGCCACCCCTTTGACAGCATTGTCAGGATGGCTGAGAACAGGACTGTTCCTGCGATCAATTGGGCAGGAAGGGCAATGGACAGGGTGGCGCAGGAGGGGTAGCAGCTATTGCCAAGAGTCCCAATGAGGGCACCAGCCTCTCTCTTACTCTGAGGTTGCCTACAGGCAGCTTATAAAAGCAGAGAAAGCCCAGGCTTGTGGGATACTGTTAGACAGGCCTTTACAGTGTCACTGTGTGGTCTAAAAGGATGCCAAGCACAATGTCCAGGTAAAAGAACAGGCAGACCCTAGACAATGTGGTTACCTGGGTGACCTTTCCCATGGGTCTTTGTCACTTGGGTCTGGGTCCCCAGGAGAAGTCTTAATGCACCAAACTGTGCTGCAAACTGAAGGTCACGCCCCCATCACACCAAAGAATCAGGTAGTGATGACTGTCACAAGGCTCCTACCACCTTCATCCTTGATAGGACCTTTGAAGCCTTCCCATACCCCATTGGGCCTGTCTGTGCCTGAGGGTGGAGGACTTGGTCACTGGACTGTAAACTATAAACCAGTGAGCTTGACTTTGGATCCTGTGAAGATTCTAGGTTACATCCAAGAGATGTTAGTGAACATCTGAAGATGAAATGCTGACCATTAATAACAGCTCATGCCAGACTAACTTTATTTACTTCTTTGGCAGGACTGTCAAACTAGGACATAGGGGAATGCTGTAGATATAGTTTATTTAGATTTTATACAAGTGTTTTTTTTAATATATCGTGCTATTCTTGTAGAAAAGATGGAGGGATATTAGCTAGAGCATAGGACAATTAGATGGATTTGGAATTGGTGGAACGGCTGGACTCAGAGAGTCGTTATTAATAGTTTGAGGTCAGCTTGGAAGGAAGCTTCCATTGGAGTGCCCGAGGGCTCTGCACTTGGACCCATGCTGGTACAAACTTTTATCAGTGACTTAGAAAAAGGGAAAGCTGATGTTCTTATTAAATCTGAAGATGCCACAAAGTTGGGCAGGATAACCAATACATTGGATGACAGAGTCAAGATCCAAAAAGATCTTAGCAGCTTAGAGTATGTGGTTAAGCTGTGAAAGATGAAAGTTAAAGTGGGCACAGTGGGGGACACCTCTGAAATTGCAATTCGCAGAGACGCTGAGGTTGATGGATATCTCAAGCTCAGGAGTTCTGAGGATGGTGGGCTAAGCTGATCAGCGCTAATATGGTGAGCTTTCAGCTTTCTTAAGGAGAGGCAAACCAGTTCACGATGAACACTAAGCAGACCAAACAGATCAAAGACTGAGCCCAGGCCTGTGGGCAACTTCTGCACCTCCAACCTGGGCAAGCTAGGGACACCTATTTTTTTTTAAGAAAAGAAATTTAACTGGAATAAATGTCAAGTCGTACACTTGGATTTGAGGAGTCAATTTCACAAGTATAAGACAGATATAGAAATTTGTCTGAAAAATATCTGGGTGTTTTTTAGTCAATTACAAGCTTAATAGAAACAGCCCTCCCAGAAAAACCACCACCACCAAATAATGGGATCTTGGGCTGTGGGAAGAAAGGAGGAGTTTCCAGGAATAAAGAGGTGATAGCATAGTCCAACTCTATCTGGGGTGCTGCGTTCAGGTGGGCACCACCATGTCAAATCGGCAATATTAATTCAAAGAATGTCTAAAGGCAGGCAAAAGCTGAATGGGGAAGGGCCTCAGTGCTATGTCATTTGAGGTTCACTTGTTTAGCCTGGAGAAGGGAATACCCAATAGGGACAGACTCAGCAGCCTTCGAATACAGTATGGGAAGAACCATCATATGGAAGAGGGATTCACTTTGTTGTTTGGCCTCAGAGGGCAGAACCAGGAGCAATGATTAGAATTTACAAAGAAGCATGGTCAGGTTTAATGTCAGGACAAAACTTGCTAACAATTAGGGCCATCCCGAAGTAGAATGAGCTGACTCAGGAGGTAGTGGGTTCCTCCTTGTCACTGGAGGTCTCCAGGCAAAGGCTGAATGACATCACTTGTTGGGTGTGTTATAGTCAGGAGTCTTTTTTTGGCTTGGGTTGGACTAGATTGCCGTTGAGGCTCCTTCCAAGTTTGAGATTCTGTGAATATTAATAATAACTTCCATTTATATCATGCTTTAAAGTTTGGAAAGCAACTACACACATTCCAGAGGTTCTCAAGTCAGGAAATAGCACAGTGGAAAGGGCACTGGCCGGGAAGCACAGACTTTCAGAGCCCTTATCCAGTCCAATCCACAGCCTCTGCAGCACACCCAACAGATGGTCATCTGGGCATTGCTTGAAAAGTTTGGGTGAAAGGGACCCCAGGAAATAGGAGGCCACCCTGGGCCTCAAAGGTTCCTACCCTGTAGGATGAGGCAGTTAGACTGAATCATCTCAAAGGTATATTGTAGTTCTAACAGTCAGTGGTTTTAAAGCACCATGTCCAATGGGAAATCTCATCACAAAGTCACCCTGTGATTGGAACAGGGGAGGTTCCAAAAGAGAAATCTGATGGGTAGAGAGAAGTGATATGGAGCCATTTCAGGACCTCCCAAACCGCATAAATGTCTCAGGAAGAAAAACAGAGTCACTGTATCATACAGTCTAGCAACACTGTCTTATTCATTGTTGTGCATAACATTGAATCTCTCATCTCCATGCCCTTGCTCTGCCGGTCCCCCATTCCTGGAATGCTCTCCCTCCTCACCATCACCTCTTAGAATCCCTAGTTCCCTTCAAGACAGCTCAAGTACCTCTTTCTTCATGGGACTTTTCCTGGTTCCCCAGCTGGTAGTGCCCTCCCTTCCAAAGTTACTTTGGGTTTGTTTACTATTTTTTTATATAGAGCTGTGCATGGGCATTTAGATGACACTGCAGTGTACAACAGAGCGCCAGGCCTAGAGTCAGGAAAACTCATCTTCTGAAGTTCAAATCCAGCCTCAGATACGTCCTAGCTGTGTGACCTTGGGTAAGTCACTTCACCCTGTTTGCCTCAGTTTCCTCATCTATAAGATGAGCTGGAGAAGGAAATGGCAAACCACTCCAATATCTCTGCCAGGAAAATCCCAGATGGGGTCACAGAGTCAGACACGATTGCAAAATGACTGAACAACAACAAACCTATGTTTGTGTCTTGTATAGACTTATGTATGTACATGTTTTTTTCCCCATTAGAATATAAGGCAAATAGTAGGCACTCAATAAATGCTTGTTTCACTGAGTTTTATAAACACCTGGCAGTTCACATAAGCTATTTGTGTATTCTTTCACAGGATTCCCATGGTCTAGGACTTGGCTAGTCCTTTTCTGCTCACGCCTAAGGGGAGTTGCTTCTGTCCTTGGGAATTAGGTATGAGTCACACATATCCACCTTCCCAAACAGAATGAATGGGCTTATCCGGCCTGTTACTCTATTCAGTATTGTGAGGTGTTACTTCCAAAATTGGAACAAGTGGTTATTCATTACATAACAGGAGAAAAACAGATTACCTGGGATTTATGATCAGTTAATTCTCTCTCTAAGGCATAAAAATGAATTGCTTGTTCCCCATCCTCCACCTTCAACTCCCTCCAACCCAGGCTCCTCCCTTCCTACCCCCTGGTGTTTATGAATGGAGTCTATTTGTGCTTTCTTTTTAGGGAAAGTATAGGCATGGCCAGGGAGAAAACGCCCCCATGGCTCACGGAAACCTTGCTATTAGGCCAAGCTGGGCCCAGCACCTTGCATCTCCATCCTTTGCCTTACCCCTACCTCCCCACCCCCTCTGCCCAGCAAATGCTTGTCCGGCCTTCAAGGCTCAACTCTTCTAAAGAAGCTACCTCTGATCGCCCAGTTGGTACCTCCTCTGGACCCCTGCAGTGCTCTGTTCTCCTCCAGGGTCACTTAGCACAAACTACTTCCTATCATATGGATAGATGATCCTTCTTTCTGCATTCATACAACAGCTGTACTGGGATTTGAGTTTCTTTATTATACAAGAAAGTAAAGAAGTGGTCAGTGTTTCAGGGACAATTCAAGGGAAGGAGTGATCATTCCTGGCTATCTTACCAGATAGTGGAGCTGTTTGTACATGTAGCAAGGCAGTATAGTATTCTGGCAAGAATGCTTTGTCACTTAATGCCTGTGTGACTTTGGATGAGTCAACTGACCTCTCTGTGCCTCAGTTTCCTCACATGTAGAATAAGATTAGACTAGATGACCTCTAAGGTCCCAAATTCATTTCTATAATCCTATCTCATCTTGTAGACTAAGCTCTGTGAGAATAAGGACCAGAGGTGTGCTGGAGTCAGACCATATCAGCTCATAAGAGCTGGCTGTTATATTTCCAGTGTGATCATTGATTCCTTGGAAATTGGCAAAGGCTCCAAATCAGGGTTTGATGCTTTGTTGAATGTCTAAACATAAAAAAGTGATGGAGAAATATGAATAATGCAGATTAAACTTAAAAGCATTTCAAGCCAGTTGTTAAACATTTACCAGCACACCCCTGGTAAGAACCATGTCTCATATATTTTTTGGTACCCTGTCCCCAGCACAGGGCCCTCAATCGATGTTTACTCAATGCATAAATCCGACCATTGGAACTTTCATATGTTTTAGAGACATGTTCTCTACTTGTTTAACAAACCATGACCATGTTCCCTAAGCCTCACAATCATTTTTCATTCCCCACAGGGCTTGTGTTGCCACTTGAAACAATTCAGAACAGAGAATGGCTCTTAAATGGAAAATACTAACACAATCATGGAGGCAGGCGGTTTGGGCTGCCCATAGGAAGCCATTAGGAACTGCCCAGAGCCACAACTAAAGGCAGAAGCAGAAGCAACAGCCTCTCTTCTCTCACTCCTCTATTTCCTCCAGAGAAGATCCACGGCCACCTTCCTGAAGCTCCTTAGTTGGCCTTTAGGTTGTGGCTCTAAAGTTTAATGTGATGACAGGAGATAGGGCAAGAAAGCCAGATAAATGTTCTTTGTAGCAAAGAAGTACATCCCTGGGGGAGTCTGGTTCCCCCTGCCCATACCTTGAGGAAGTTTTACATGGGAGGCTTTGCAGTGACCTTCCTGAGGGATTGGGCAAGTACATGTAAAGACTGGCCATCAGGCTTTGACTTGGGTTAGGGAAATGGTGATGGAAGACCTCACCATTTCAGGAAATCTGGCTATTAAAGCGGAAACTGAATGGGAGAAAGCTATTGGGCTAGATTACATCTTAGAAAACTGTAGGAGTTTCCATGATCTCAAGCCGCTTACTGAAACCAAAGCCCACATCTCTTTCATACCCATATTTTCTCAGTGATGCCATGTGGCTATGGAACACTATGTCAGAAGAATCGAAATTGCACATGACCCAAGGGCAGGGTCCTTTTCCATTTCCCTTGGCTTCTGTGACAATACTGATGGAGCAGGTGGAGGGACCTGTAATGGACCAGTAATGGACCCAACACAATCTGGCCTTTGCGATAGGAAAGAAAAAAAAATGACATTTGAAAAAAATCCCTGCAATCAGAGACCTAAACGAATACAGAGTTTAGAAAGTTCTGGGACAACAAACTGGGAATAAGCCCCAGATGTGCAGGCCCTTAACTGAGCTTTCTACCAAATTACTTGCTTTTCTCTAGTTCGGGGGAATAGAAATACTTCGGTCTCTTCTTCCTTCTCTTTCTATTTTTTTTCCCAAAAGAAAACTGTCAGTAGCTAAATTTCATCTTCTACCCACAGTAGCTCTACCATTCTATGCAGACCTTCCAGCACTACTTAACAGTGGTCACCATTATTAGTAGTCTGCTATTCTGGATGGGAATTAAATGGGAGAGCCTGTCAAGCCTGGATAATCTTTCCCTCTCATAAACCACTGAATGGGGTAGGGTTTGCAGGGGACATGGAATCTACAAACAAAAGGCAATTTAATTAACTTTCTGGAGCAATAGAAAATGTTCAGCTGATTAACTTTTTACAAAATGAGAACAGAGAACATAAAATTATGTTCAACAGATCCAACCAGTAATTCCATCGGTTCTACATATTATAACCAGTTTCTTGATGGGAGAATTAGAATGATGGAGGGAGGAAGGGATGGGGACAGGAAGGAGAAAGAAAGATGAGAGAGAACTTAGTGCCAAGGCAAAGCATAAAGGAAGGAAGGGGGGAAATCTGGGAGATGATAAGTGAGAGGAGAGAGAAGGAGGCTCAACAAGTCTGGTGGTGGATTGGTTAGTTGAGTTTGGCTACTACTTCCCTGGACATCAGAGTAAATTATCATTATCTGTGGAAATATGAACTAGTTTTTGGCCAATTTTGGAAAACTCCTTTTTTGTAGTAAGAGACAGTTTCCTTGCTTTTTTATTTTTTCAAACTTGCAAGTTAAACCTTTTAAATAAATGTCATTTTCTCACGAACTTGGAAAGTGTCCCATGCTCATGAAGGGCTCTTTCGACATTCAAAAGCTGTCAGGTTGCTGAATCTCCATTATTTGAGTGAGATGAGAACTGCTTGCTTTGAGAGTGCTTAGAGGGGCCAGATTTTATTTATTTCATTGGGCTGAGACTATTTTCCAAGTCAAATTAAGTTTTTGATCTATTTGGGTACTGGTTTGATTAATTATAGTGGGGAAAAATACATAATCACTAACCTCAGTTAAAAAAGAAAAGCTTTCAAAAAGAAATGGGTTAACTGATTATTCACAGGCCTTTAAACGCTCTTCTTAAACCTCTAGAGGCTGAAATCTGAAAGGTAAAGGCCTAGCAGTCCACTAGGAATGAAAGACCCTCCCCCTATGACAGGCTCCACTGGGTACTTGTCAAAGGCCTGAGGAAATCAGCCATCTCACCTGAGCCCCTTCAATCCCCTTTCTCCCCTATCATCAAAACTTCCCAATATCTTCATCCATTCTTTCTTTTTTCCTTCCTGTTTCAGATGACACTCATGCTTGTCAAAGGTGATGTCTCTTCCTGTTTCTTTGACTCTGTCCCCTTCTGCCTCTTCTAGTAACTTGCTCTACCGATCATCCCTTTTCCTCTCTTTCTTCCCTCTCTCTCTTCTCCTCTCTCTCTCTCTCTCTCTCCTTAATTACATTCATGTTTAGGTTGCCTTAATCCCAAAACAAAATAAAATTAACCCCCAAAAGAACCCCACATCTTTCTCTTGACCTTCCATGCCAGTAGAATAAAAGCTTCCTGAGGGCAGAGACAATATCACTTCTGTCTTTGTATCATGCTTGGTGCTTAGTTGCATGCTTTTTTCTCCCTTCTCTCTTTCTCTTAGCTACAAAACTTCTAGACATGGCACAGTCTACACTATCTGACTCCATTTCTTTTTATCTACTCACTCCTCTGCCCCCAATAATTCGGCTTTCATCTAGAGCACCATAGGAAAACAGCCTTATCTATGATTATTACACGATTCTCTATTTTTTCAAATCAAGTCTCAGTTATCACCTTCCTTGAACTTTTTATCGATAGTGACAAAATTGATGACATTCCCCGACCCCCCCCCACCCTTTACAATAATATCTCCTTAGGTTGTGAAGGGCCAAACAGAGGTGTTTATATTCCATGGGCTCCTCCATTCCACTCCTACTATGATTGCCCTAATTCAGACCTTCCTTCTTCCTCACCTGTGAGATGAGAGTAGCCTCCTAACTGATCTTCCTGCCTCCACTCTCTTCCTGTCTTTCATTCTTTCACTTCATCTGCCATATTAATTTTTTCTGATTCATGGGTCTGATTATGTAACTATCTTGCTAAAAAAACACCCCAAGACAAAACAAAACAAAAACCCAAACCTTCAGTAACTCCCCTTTGCCCATAGCAAGGGTTGGCAAACTACAGCCCATGGGAAAACTGGACCATTTTGTGGCCCATGAGCTAAGAATAGTTTTGAAATTGAGTTCAACTTTATTTTAAAATGTAAAAACCATCTTTAGCTCAAAGGCCATATAAAAACAGGCTGCTGGCCAAATCAGAGTCTGTAGTTTATGAGCCCTTGGTCCTTAGGATAAAATACAAATTCTTTAGCCTGGCACTTAATGCCCCCCCAAGTCTGGCTCCTATCCACCTTTGTAGCTTTATTCACATTAATCTCCTATGTGCACAACACAGTGCCACAAATCTGCATGGCTATATGTTCTGTAAGCTTGTTCTGCTCTCTGACTTTTGTGCCTTCCTTTTCTTGTTTTGAGGCCCAACTCAGATACAGCCTCTACCATGAATCTTTCCCAGATTGCCCCAGTTGGACCGACTGGACACTCCTTCCTCATATGTCTTACACTACCTTCCCTGGCTCACTTTTTTTTGGTGGGGGGCAGGGCAGTTGGGGTTAAGTGACTTGCCCAAGGTCACACAGCTAGTAAGTGTATCAAGTGTCTGAGGTCGAATTTGAACTCAGGTCCTCCTGACTCCAGGGCTGGTGCTCTGTGTATTGAGCCACCTAGCTGTTCCCCCCCCTCCTTTGACTCTTACCCATTCCTCCTCACAGACTTATTTGGGACCAAGTACAATCTTTTCTTCTCCATTTGAATGTAAGCTCCTGGAAGGTAGGACCTGTGTCATTTTTCATTTTTACTTCCCAATCACTGATAGCAATAAGTTCTGAATAAAGCATGAGGCTTCCTGTTTGCTGCACTGATTGAAACCAAACAAATGCACAGCTACATCTATTACTGTTGCTGTTATTGATAATCACATCTCCCTGTTCACTTTTTAACTTTCCAAAGCATTTTTGTCACAGAAGTCTTATGAGGTAGGCAATAGAAGTATTATGATTTCAATTTCATAGACAAGTCCATTTCATTCATGTTCCCATAGCTAGTCATTGAAACAGGCCTCAGACCCTGGTCTTCTGACTTTAAGACATAGGCCTTTTCCATGATGCTTCACTACATTCTACTACACTTCCCTGTGACCCTTGCCTCCCAATACTAGCTCTGGGGAAGGGAGTGAGAGATGTGGTGGAAGCAATTTATCAAGTGGATTAATTCCTTCTCTTCCTTCCCACTGCCCACTATCATCCTCTGAGATCTAGACTGAAACAGTCTGCTAAACAGGTAGATCCAGCAGTTCAATTTCATTGATGCCAATTACGCCTGCCAATTCCATTCCTGTAAGAGAATAAGCTATTCTATCACACCTACTGTGCACCAGGCATTGCATTAAGTACTTTTACAAATCTTTTCGAGTTTGATCACTTCCCTACACACCAAAATCAACACTTAGTGCTTCATTTCTTTTGCTTATGGCTTTTTACACAACTTGACCTGGGAGAAGGAACCCTAAACTTCTCAAATCATTCACAGCTAAGTGGGAACATGTTAACTGAATGCTTTCCCAAAAAGAGGTTTGGAGGGTGGGGGAAAAGTGGGAGTGAGAAAGTGGGACAGCAATAGGTGCCAGAAGCACAGAAAGAGCAGGGCTGGCAAGGGAAGAGAAAGATGGGAATGAGTGGAGAACTGGAGATTTGGAAGCTAGGTTGTAATACAGAGAGGGCTGGGTTTGCAGTCCAAAGGCCTGGTTGTTCTGAATTCCAGGCCTCGTACACTGCAGTTATATAACTTTAGGATGCTAATTTCCCTCCCTGATCTCCAGTCACCTCATCTGAAGCAGTTCATATGGAAAATGTTCTGGGAGTTTTAGGGGCCTAAATGCCTAATATGAAGAAACCATGTAATCGGGCCACTGAGAAAGTTAATGAGAAGGGATAGGACACTCTCAAGAATGAAATTATAGGGAGGGGCTAGGTGGCACAGTGAATAGAGCACCAGCTCTGGAGTCAGAAGGAACTGAGTTCAAATCTGGCCTCAGACACTTGACACACTTACTAGCTGTGTGACCTTGGGCAAATCACTTAACCCCAATTGCCTACTTTCCCCCCTCCAAAAAAAATAATGAAATTCTAAAAGCAAAAGCAGCCAGTGAGTCTGACTTTGATTTTTGGAAGAATTTCATAATGTATTATTGAAGAGATGGTTAGTGAGAACTTGGAAGAAGGAGAGATGATCACAAAGAACCAGCTAGATTGGGTTTGTCAATGACAGATCATGCCAGACTAACTTTAATTTTCTTTTCTGTTAGAGTTACAAAGAGATCAGAAGAATGCTATTGATTGAGTTAACTCATATTTTAAGAAAATGATTCAATATCTCATGCTATTCCTGTGGGAAAGATGGAGAGGTGCTAACTAGAAAATAAGACAACTAGATATATTTAGAACTGAAGAAATGGCTGGATTCAAAAAGTAATCATTAATGGTGTGATGTCAACTTGGAAGGGCTCTAGCGCAGTACCCCAGGGATGTATGCTCAGGCCTGTGTTATTTAACATTTTTTATCAATGATTATATAAATGTATAGATAATGTGCTTACCAAATTTGAAGATGACATAATGTATTAGAGATAGTTAATACATTGGAGGAGAGCATCAGGATTCAAAAAGATCTTGATAAGCTAGAGCATTAGACCAACTAGAATAAGATGAATTTCAAATATCAAATTTTACACTTGTGTTGAAGAAATCAACTTCATAAGTATAAGATAGGGAATACATAATTAGACAGAAATTTGTCTGAGAAAGATGTGGGGGTTTTAGTGAACTTCAAATTCAATATGAACCAAGAGTGTGATATGGTAGCCAAAAAAAGCTAATGAAATCTTAGACATAAGCATAGCTTTCAAGAATGAGGAAGTGATAAATTCATTGTATGTGCTCTGCCCTGGTCAGACTATACTTGGTGTATAATGATCTCAGTTCTGGCATCACATTCTAGGAAGGCCACTAATAAAATGGAGGGACAAGATGATGAAGAGTTTTTGAATCTACAGAATATGAAGATTGGCCATGATATCTGTCTATAAGTACCTGAAGGACTCTTATTTGGAAAAGAAATTAGACTTGTTCTGTTTGGCCTGAATGTGAACATGATTCACTTACCCATAAAACAGAGGCAGATAGCAGAATGGATTAGAAACCAGAATTCACTAATATGCTGTTTACAAGAAACACACTTGAAACAGACAAATACTCTCAGAGTTAAAATATTATGTTTTAGCTGAAGTAAAAAAGGCAGGGGTAGCAATCATGATCTCAGACAAAGCAAAAGAAAAAATTGACCTAACTGAAAAGGACAAGCAGGGAAACTACATCTTGCTAAATACAACCATAGATAATGAAGTAATACTAATACTAAACATATATGCACCAAATGGTATAGCATTCAAATTCTTAAAAGAAAAGTTAAATGAATTACAGGAAAAAACAGACAGTAAGACTATACTAATGGGGGATCTCAACTTTTACCTCTCAGAGCTAGATAAATCTGACCATCAAATAAATAAGAAAGAAGCAAAGGAGATGAATGGAATCTTAGAAAAGTTAGATATGATAGACATTTGGAGAAAACTGAATGGAAATAGAAAGGAGTACACCTTTTTCTCAGATGTATAGGACACTTTCACAAAAATTGACCATGTATTAGGGTATAAAAACCTCACAACCAAATGCAAAGAAGCAGAACTATTTAGTACATCCTTCTTGGACTATAATGCAGTAAAAATTACATTTAATAAAGGGCTGTGGAAGCACAAATTAAAAGCTAACTGGAAACTAAATAATCCAATTTTAAAGAATGAGTGTGTCAAAGAACAAATCATAGAAACAACAAATAATTTAATTAAAGAGAATGACAACAATAAGACAACATTCCAAAATTTGTGAGATGCAGCCAAAGTAGTACTTAGGGGAAATTCTATATCTCTAAATGCATACATCAATAATAGAGAAAAAGAACAGATTAATGAAATGGACATGCAATTAAAAAAAAACTAGAAAAAGGACACATTAAAAATCCTCAATTAAACACCAAAATTGAAATCCTGAAAATCAAAGGAGAGATTAATAAAATTGAAAGTAAAAAAAAAACAAATCCATCGAACTGTTAAATAAAACTAGGAGCTAGTTTTATTAAAAAAAACAATAAAATCAACAAACTATTGATTAATTATGATTTTTAAAAAGAAAGAAGAAAACCAAATTACTACTATCAAAAAAGGAAAAGAGTTAATGTACTACCAATGAAGATTAAATTAAAGGAATTAGTAGGAGTTATTTTGTCCAATTATATAAAACTAACAATCTAAGTGAAATGGATATTTATAAAAAATATAAACTGACAAGATAACAAAAGAGGAAGTAGAATAAATAACCTTATCTTCAAAAAAAAGTATATTGAATAATCCATCAATGAGATCCCTAAGAAAAAGTCCCCAGGACCAGATGGATTCACAAGTGAACTCTACCAAACATTTAAGAAACAATCCTAATACTATATACATTTTTGAAAAAAACAGGCAAAGAAGGAGTCCTGCTACATTCTTTATGACAGAGATACAGTTTTGAGACCTAAACCAGGGAGAGCAAAAACAGAGAAAGAAAACTACAGATCAATTTCAGTAAAGCTAGGGATCATATCAAGACACAAAATACTTTTCACACAAATAAGTTAGATCTAAACAATTGGAGAAATAGTAATTGCTCATGGGCATGCTCATGATCATGAAAAATGACAATTCTACCTAAGTTAATTTACTTATTCAGTGTCATTTCAATCAAACTACCCAAGAATTACCTTATATAACTAGAAAAAATACTAACAAAACTCATCTGGAAGAACAAAAGGTCAAGAATATCAAAGGAATTAATGAAAAAGATGTTAAGAAAAGTGGCTTAGCAGGTACAGATTTTAAACTATATTACAAAGCAGTAATCATCACAACACTCTGGTATGGGCTAAGGAATAGAGTGGTAGATCAATGGAATAGATAAGATACAATATACACAATAGTAAATGACCATAGTAAACTAACGTTTAACAAATCCAAAGATCTAAGCTTTGGGAGCAAGGATTCAACATTTGAAAAAAATTGCTGGGATAACTGGAAAGTAGTTTGGCAGAAACTACTCATAGACCAACATCTCACACAGCGTACCAAGATAATAGGTAAATGTTCAAAATAGATAAATGATTTAGCCATAAAAGGTGATATCACAAGTAAATTAGGGGAGAATGGAAAAATGTCAGATCTATGGAAAAGGAAAGAGTTTATGAACAAATAAGAGATAGAGAATATTATGGACAGTAAAATAATCTTGATTTCATGAATTTAAAAACTTTTACTCAAACAAAATTAATGTAGCCAAAATTAGAAGTAAAACAGGAAACAGAAAAAAATGTGTAACAAGTTTCTCTGGTAAAGATCTCATTTCTTGTATAAATTGGGAACTGAGCCAAATATATAAAAGTAAGAGCCATTCTCCAGTTGATAAATGATCAAAGGATATGAATCGGCACTTTTCAGAAGAAGAAATCCAAGCTATCAATAGTCATATGACAAAATGTTCTAAATCACTGCTGATTAGAGATATCCACATTAGAACAACTCTGAGAAACCACCTTACACCTATCAGATTGGCCAACATGACAAAAATCCTGGGGGATGTGGAAATATTGGGACACTAATGCATTGTTGCTGGAGTTGTGAACTGGTCCAACCATTCTGGAGAATAATTTAGAACTACTCCCAAAGAACTATAAAATTGTGCACACCCTTTGGACCCAGCAATACCAATACTGTATCCCAAAGAGATCAAAGAAAAGGGAAAAGGACCAATTTGTACAAAAATATTTATAAAAGCTCTTTTTGTGGTGGCTAAGAACTGTAAATTGAGGGGATGCCCATCAATTGGGGAATGGCTGAACAAGCTGTGGTATATAATCGTGATGGAATACAATTGTGCTGTAAGAAATGATGAGCAAGATGGTTTCAGAAAAACCTGGGAAGACATATGAATTCATGCAAAGTGAAGTGAGCAGAACCAGGAGAACACTGTACACAATAACAGCAACATCGTATGATGATTAACTGTGAGTGACTTAACTATTCTCAGCAACATAATGATCTAAAACAATTCTAAAGGACTTGTGAAGAAAAATGCTATCTACCTCCAGAGAGAGAACAGATTAAAGCAGACTTTATTTGTATTATTTTATTTTATTGTGTTTCCTTTTTCAATATGGTTAATAGGAAATATATATATATATATATATATATATATTGCATGACGTCACAGGGGCAGGGTGGGAGGGGGATAGGGAGAATTTGGAACTCAAAAGTTTAAAAAGTGATTGTTAAAATTTTTTATATGTAATCGGGAAATACTTAAAGAAATAAATAATAATTTTAAAAAATAAAGAAGTGGGAAGGCTAGGTGGCACAGTGAATAGAGCACCGGCTCCAGAGTCAGGAGGACTTAAATTCAAATATGGTCTCAGACACTTAACACTTACTAGCTGTGTGACCTTGGGCAAATCACCCAATTGCCCCTCCAAAAAGCAAAAAAAAGTATTGGTCAGGCATCCATCAGAATAAATGACTGACAGCTAGAGTCTAGTGGCAGGAACAATGTATTTGGGCTTGGAGTTCAAATCTGACTTGGCTACTTAGACCACCAATGTGGCTTCAGGTAAGTTATAGCCTCTCTCTGGGGGCTTACTTTCTTCTCACACAAAGGAAGAGATTGGCTCAGATATTCTCTAAGGTCACATGTACCTGCAAAGAAGCTGGGTTGATTTAGGGACAAAAGATATGACTGAGCTCTGAGGGCTCATGACTCTGATGCACTCTCTCTTGGCCAGGATTGTCTCTACCAGCGAATATAACCAACTAGAGAGAGGAGATGGGAAAGCCTAGTAGGTGGGGAGAAGCATGATGATGTGTGGGACACAGAGAAGGAAGACTGGTATAGAAGACAGGATCATTTAGAGAGGGGAGGGGATGTCCCCTCTCCACTGGGCCCTCCTCTCTTTCCATTTGCTCATCCATTCCCCTTTCCATGAATCCCTCCCTCTCCATCTGTCTAGCCCTACACAAAGGCCACTCTCCCCCACCCCTCAAGCTGGCCCTAGAAGAGAGGCGTACAGTTCCCACTAGGTGGGGGTTATTGCATGATCACTGAGTGACCCTGAGCCAGTGTCTCTGGGCCTCATTTTCATCTGCTATAAAATGAGGAGGTTGGACTAGGAGTTCCTAACCCGGGGTCTAGGAATTTACAAAAATATTTTGATAACTATATTTTAACAGAATCGATTTCCTTGGAAATGCTAAGCACTTTACTTTATGCATTTAAGAAGAGTGTCCTGAGAAGGGATACTTTTCATGGCAGCTTTACAGACTACCAAAGGGGTCTGGGACAAAAAAATGCTTAAGAACCTTGGATAGATGATCTCTAAGGCCACATAAAGGAATAGTCCAGATTCTATTCCGGGGGCATTCTTTTGGCCTTTATTGGTCACTTGGCTCATAAACTTATGTTGTTATATCCTAGAAGGGCATCAACCTGCTGCTTTTAAGAAGTACCTTTCTAGTATTTTCACCATAGTGGAGGGGAGCAGAGGGTAAGGGAGAGCAGCTTAGCAACAGCCAGACAGGCCCAGGCGCCTCGAAGAGATAATGGAGTGGCCTGCAGAGAGTGAAGAATGACGCCCCACAGAGAGAAGCATGATGACATCACCAGAGGACAGAGGCAGCTCTTCAGTGTCAGAGGCATAAATTACTCAGGCCACAAGTGTCCCCCCCATGTTTAGACCCTGGCCAGCCATGTTCCTTGAATATATGTTCCCTTGTTACACGAGTTTGGGGTAGGTGTTGCCTTCCACTGGCATCCCCAATGGAAGAGTGTGCCCCAAATATTCAGGAGAGGATTGTTTTTTGTCCTTTTACTTGCTATGCTGTTGGAGTAAATGTCTCTATTTTGAATTTCCCTTTCTCTGCCTGGTAAAAGGAAACATAAGGGTTGGGGCTCAGATGCCATGGTTCTGACTGGGGTAGTTTTTTCCCCTGGACACCCACATGTGCTTGGAGGTGGGGAGGAAACTATGTTTAGGTACTCAATTGAAGTATTATGAAAAGACTTCCATTGAAGTAATAGGAAATATGCCTGGTATGCCCAGTTGGAACCTTGAATTTCCCCATTGCACACTAGTCACCTAAAAACAATTTTTCTTCCTCTTCCTCTCTATCTTTATTTACTTATTTTTATTTATTTAATATACTTATTTTAGCTTTAATAGCTTAAAACTGCACTGAGACTTTAGGGACACCTTGTCTATGCATACACATAGGTCACAACATTGCTTCTCTCATATCTTCATTGGATTGTAGCATTTAGGGGTGGCAAATCTCTTAGAAATCAATTCTTGTCCAACCCCACTCATTGCAGAGGTTTGCAGGGGGGGAGGGGGAGACAGCAAGCAGGATGAGACAGAGATGGCTCACGGAAGAGGCTGGACTCAAATCCAGTTCCTCCAGCCTCAAGCCTCAAGTCCATTGCACAGCACTGCCTTTTCTTAGCTTTGCCACAAGTGGGGCAGAAAATCAGAAGTGAATGGGTCAGATTTTACGCCAGGATGAACACAAACACCTAATATCCTTTTTAACGCTCTGCTTTGGTCTACATCAGCATTTGACAGCTGTGAGGTCAGTGAGATGTGAGGTCAGTGTCCTAACTGGGCAAGTGTAAAGTCCTTAATCTAGGCCTTTCTTAAGGAACAGCAGCCACCCAAAGAAGGTTCTCTACTTAGAGAAGCAAGTTACTCCAAGTGAAATCTCCAAATGTGGTAAAATAGTGAGTAGCCCCCTTGCCACCTGTTGCCTCCACTCCTCTCAGTGACACTGTCCCCAAACACAGCAGGCTCTCCAGCACGAGGACACTGCCTTGTGCTGTCTGGATGAATTCGAGAATGCCACATACTGGTGGCACTCAACATTCAACAGCCAAGGAGCCACTTGTAACTGGAATCATGATGACATGAAAGTGAGTGGTAAGGTGACTTTCATCAGTAAACCCAACTGAAGCCCCCATTTGGAAAAGGACGACATAAGTTTCATGCAGAATGTCTATGGCTTATAGTGCAGTTGGGCTGGAACATAAAAAGTTTCTGAAAAGGAGTAAGAAATAAGGCTGCAAAGGTCTGGGAGCCAGGCTGTGAAGGACCACAAATGCCAGTGTTAGGAATTCATACTTTTAGATTTTTGAGAAGGGGAATGAGGTTGTCACATCTGTGTGTTGGGAAAATTATTTTGACAGCTGGGGGGGGGAGAAGATTGGAGAAGGGAGGGACTGGAAACTGGGAGACCGCATGGGAGAGTCCAAGAGTCCAGGCTAAAGGCGGGTATGGCAAAGACATAGAGTGGGAGCTGAGCAAGGCAAAAGAAAGAGATGGAAGGGAGAAATGTCATAGAGGTAGAATCCAGAAAATTGGACAACCCAATAGACATGGGAAGAACGGAAAAGGGAAGAGGCAAGAATGATTCCAGGGTTGCAAACTGGGCAACTGAAATGGTAGCAACTTCATGAAACAAGGACTGTGCTCATCCCTCTGGCCTACGCCCTGGGCAGTAGAGCATTTGGTTGTGGGTATCACATTCTGCAAGGGCCTGTGCCAAGCTGGAGAACAGCACAAGAAAGCTATAAGGTTTGGGAGAAGGGGGAAATCCGCCACACTAAGAATTGTAGAAGGAACGGAGAATTCTGATACTAGAGAAGACTTAGGGGGGGAGGGGTAATAGTAGCTGTCTTCAAATATTTAAAGGGCTCTCATGCGGAAGAGGGATTAGCTTTGTTCTGCTTGGCCCCAGAGGGCAGTAGTAGGAACAGTGGGAGGAAGTTACAAAGACACATATTTAAATTTGATATGAGAAAGAATTTTCTAACAATGAGGGACATTTAGGTGGCTCAAAGCGAAATAGACTGCCTCTGAAGTAGTGGGATCCCCCTTGCTGGAGGTGTTCAAGCAGGATCCCAGTTCAAGCATGGGTTGGACCACAGGCCCTCGAAGTTCCTTCAAGCTCCAAGTTTCTGGAATTCTATAACTTTTAAAACCTATAGCATCAGAAATAATTTTTTTCACCTCTAATCCTGCTATAATTATTGCTCAGCTGATTCATTATAGAATAGCTAACCCGAAGGATGATCCCTTCTGAAGAAATATATAGTTGGGTAACTGTTCTGGTTTACGCCTCAAATAACCACCACACCAAGTAGGCAAAGCAAGCATCCCTACCCTTCTTTTACATATGGTGAAATTTAGGATTAAAGAATTCAAGTGGCTGGTTTAGAAGCACACAGAGCTCAAGCAACAAAGCTGGAATTCCAACCCTAGTCTCTACTACAAGTCTGGCAGTCTTTATGATCTACCCCGCCATCTCTCTACACCATATTGCATCTACAAGCCAAGGGAAATCCTTATTGTATACTTCAGTGGGCCACTCCATTGCATTGTAGAGATCTTTGAACTCTCAGCTACCTTTGAGAACTGATATGAAGCAAAAACAAACGGCTTCTAGGCTTGGGCTAATCTTTTGTATTAGCTCATTAATGAGTCTGGATTCTTTCCCAATTTTTCATGGTGTCCTGGGCAAGGACAAAGGCTCAGTCGATGGGGGGCAGTGATCCCTCTGCCTGACAACAAGCAGTGGCTGGTCCTACTCACTGGTGAACAAATTCCTTCGGCCTTTGATGGTGCGACCAATGGAATGCCACAGCTCATGGAATGGCGGTCGCCTGCTCCAGGTCCTTCAGATGGGGCTTTGGGAATTCTGGCCGCCACTGTATCCCTGGTGTCTGTAACATCACCCTAACAGCTGAGAGTGACAATGTCAAATGGGAGCTTAGGACTTAGGACCCCCTCACTGGTGGAATTCTTCCTGCTTGGTCGGTATATTAAAGACACACGCATATAACATGTGGCTTGAGCTCATTCTAAATGCCTCATGGAAGACACCTGCCAATAAGAATACCATGTCATGGCCTTTAAATATAGGAAATCCTCACCACCCTCAATTGGAAAGCCAAATAAAAGAGGAAGATAAATGAACTTGCCCACAACTGTATAGCTTTGAAGTTTCCTCCTGAAGCCCATCTTTCCATGAAAAGTTTTGGGTGGGGGTGGGGGTTAAAGATGAAAACTGACCTCCTGGATCATGTGGTGAGGCCTCCTGAGCTGCACGGCTAGGGCAGCCAGCATATTTATAGAGCTTACATCTAAGTGCAGGGTATGAGCCTGAGAGAGGCTGAGGAAGCCCATTTTAAATACATTCCTTTGTATTTTCTCCTTGACCACCTTTATTTTCTATCCAGCCACAAAAGGAGGCAAAAGCATTAACCAAAGCCACAGCTAGGAATTCCAACACCTGTGGCCAGGGTGGACATGCCAACTCTTGTGTGCAGTTGGAGAAACCTAGAAAGAGAGGTCATAAGGGAATAGAAAAACTGAGGGGCAGGAGTTGGAGTAGAGTTAGGGGAGGAGTGAGACTGAGTCAGAGGCCATGGCTTCTGGACAAGATGAAGCAAACTTTAATGGAGAGGTGATAGCAGAGAGGCAGGGGCAGAAGAAAGTGCTGAAAGTGGCAGTGAGGAACATCGAGATGCCAAGGCCTCGGGGAGTGTGAGGGATGTAAGGCTTGGGGAGGGTGCCAAGATCTGTTAGCCTCTTAGGAGAAAGCTGAGTTTTAGTGAGCATCTGAAGATGAAAAGAAGGTGAGAGGAAGACACCCAGGATGATGGATGGATGGATGGATAGATGGAAGCTAATGATAATGATAGCAATATTAGCATCTGACATAGGGTCATAGAATCCTAAAGCCAGAGGTGAGAGACTTCAGAGGAGATCTAATCCAATCCCTTCATTTTACAGATGAGGAAACTGAGGTCCAGGAAGGAAAGTAACTTGCCTGAGGTTACACAGGGAATAAACATCAAAGATGGGATTATTTTAGGCTTGCAAAGCACTCTATAAATTTTCTCACTTGAGTCTCCAAACAGCCCCATGAGGTAGGTGCTACAAATATTATCGTTCCCATTTCACTTGAATTAATCTAGGCGACCGTGGGCAAGTTGCATCTTCTATCTGAGCCCTAATTTCTTCCTCTCTAAAATGGCTAGGTTGTGCTGAATGACCTCTGAGGTCCCTTCCAGTTCTAAATGTATGGGTAGTAGTGAGATGGAGAGTTTTTGAATAATGCCCCAAAGAAGAGCTATGAGAAGATACCTCCTCCCATTCCTTTGTAGAGGTGGGAGGTCCATGGGTATGGAACACTACTTTTACTTTCAGATTCAGATCAACCAATATTTGACATACCGGTTTTGCTGATTTTTTCTCATTTTCCTCCTTCTTCTGCTTTCAAAAAATTCTCTATTCTATGGAATGACTATCTGAGACTGGGATGCAGAAATTTAGGTAATATAAAAACAAAAGCTATCAAAACAATTTCTTAAAAAAAAAACGACAGTGGAAAGGGAGGACAGAGGAGGATAGGGACTGAAGAGGGTTGGGAACGAGTGGCTGCCTTCACTTCTTATCCTCTAGTGATCCTAGATGACTTGTGTGGCACTTTAGCCTGATGGGAAGGTGGTCTCTGGAAGAGGGATGGAATGGTCATGGGACTGTGGGGGACCAGATGATAGAGCAGGCTGCTTGGGTGGCTAGTGCTCTCCTGGAGGAGACAAGAAGTACTTTTTTTACGCCCATGCTAGTTCTACTCCTTCTTCCAGCCATTCAGCAATCTGAATGAGGACTAGCCAAGTCAAAATTCCTCCAGACTCCCTAAGGTCCAAATTCTAAGACCAAGGAAGAATCTTTTCCATTGCTTATTCAGTAATCCGAAGTGGAACTTGTTTTCTATCCAATTTAAACATTGCTAAACTGAGGCAAAGAGAACCAAGTCACTGAAAGGTCACTAGGAAGCTGAACAGAAGCTCAAGAGACACTGTTGAAAGACAAGAGCTTTCCCCATGGAGCGTCACATAGCATCTTGCTATGTGACCTGTCTTTATAATTAGGTATCATGGTAGAGTGAGAAATAACACTGAATATGGGCTCAGAGATCTGGTTTGAATTCATCTTATTACCTGTGTAACCATGGGCAAGTTACTTCTATGTGAAGCCTCATTTCCTCATCTAGGAAATGAAGGCATTGGGCTGGATGCCCCCTGAGGTCCCTCTGAGCTCTAAATGTATGAACATTGAGGTGGAGGTGGGGTTACAAGCCTAAAGGCTTTATCTTGGCACAGAAAGCACTTTATATTCTGGCCCTAGTCTCTAATTTCTGGGTTAGTACACATCACTCTCCTTGAGGCAGAGCTCCAGTCAAATTGGCCCACTAGCTGTTCCCCAAGCTTGTCATTCATCTCCCTTCTGTGGATTTGTGCAAGCTGTTCCCCAAGTCTGGAATGCACTCCCTCTTTCCCTCGGTAGCTTAGAATTTCCAGCTTCCTTCAAGGCTTAACTCATGGGCCATTTCCTTGGAGAAGGCTTTCCTGATTCCCCTAGTGTTACTACTATCTCCCTCTTCCCATATGTAGTCCAGGTTTCCTAAGACCCAGGAAGATTCCAGAAGACCTGAGTTATAAAGAGTTTGGGGGTTCTTTGGGTACAGACAGAGAAGTAGAAGGAAAGAGAACCACAACACCCCTCTGAGTGCTTGTACCAAAGGCAGAGAGAGCATGAGCAGAGGCACAACGCCCTATTGCCTGAGGGCAAGGAAGGGCAAAGGCCGGGAGCTGATACAAGGTGCTTAAATGGACCAGAAAGGCAGAGGAAGCCAGAGCGGTTGATCTCCTGGCAGCTTCAGTGTGTCCCATCCACAATTTCCTGCTCCCCTTCCTTCCACCAGAGAATTGTGCTGGGGGAAGTTCCTTGTCACTAAATCTGCCCAATCACTTTTACTTTCTAGTTCCCTTTCCCTCCACCAATGGGCAAACAAAGCTGGAGCAGGGAAGGGAAAGAAATCAACCTGAGTGAAATGTTATTGTTGCCTATTGTTATTCATTGTTTTAATATCTATTGAATTCTTTGTATTATTTGCCACTACTAATAAATCACATGGCCTTTCAAGGAGAATTTTCAAGTCCTATGAGTTCAGGTGGCTGAGACTGAGGGAAGTCAATGGGAAAACTAGGCACTCTAATTAGAGAGAGTTATAACCTTTGGTAATTTCCAAGTAGATTCTAGAACATACTGGTTAGACTGCCTTTGAACCTGGGGGAAAATAGTGATCAAAGGGATGAAGCCAGCGATGGTGCGGTTGTCCACATATGTAGCATTTAGCATAACTTGTAGCCTAACACCTCACATCCCACCCATCCTGTATTAATACCCACCCCTCCCCTCCATTACATATACTTATTTGGTTATAACACCAGTAGAATATAAGCTTTTTGGTTTTGATTTTTCTTTGCACGATACTGGACCCTACTGTGCTTGCAATACTGAAGCCAATGGAAGACCCTTATCTAACTCTCATTTTGCAAGGGAAGAAACTGAGGCTTTTGGCAAGAAAGAGAAGAGCAAACAAACTTTCCACATAGAGGCCACATTTGGTTTTCTTATTTAATGAAAATATTAACGAACAACAGAAAAGTACAAAATGATTTAGGCCTAAGATTTCATTGCTTCTTCCCTGTTGGCTTCCACCACCCGCCCTCGCTGGACTTTAAATACCTTTCCCAACCTTTGGCATATTATGCAAGGATAATGAAAAGCCACTAAACTTTAGAGACAGAAAGTTCAGTCTTAATTAGTTAGGTAACATTGAACTTGGATCATTCTTGAACATGTGAGTTAAAACCATCCCTGGAATGAAGCTCTGGCACGACACAGAACACTCCCCAGGTCTTGTTTACGTGTGTCCTCACAATAAAACCGGGAAGAGTCATAAACTCAGGATGCCTATCACCAGGGCAACAAATTACCTAGTCTAGGGGTTGCTAGTAAAGAAAATGCTAAGATTTACTGGAAATCTCTAAAGAAAAAAAGTGCTCCCCCCCCCGTTATCCATTCTACATGTCTATAGGGCTTTAAGATTTATAAAATACTTTTCTCACAAGGGGCCTGAGACACGAGTAGTGCACAGATGAGAAAACTGAGGCCCAGAGAGGAGACTAGATTTGTCTAAGGTCCCATGGATGGAGAATGATAGAAATAAGCCTCAAAGCCTGGTTTTCTAAAGCCAAATCCAGTGGGGTTTTACCCCTACTATTCCATATGGATTCTCTTCCCATTCTTCTTCCATACCTCATAGTTTAGGACAGTGAAGTAAAAAAATGCTGACTTTTAGAGGCAAAAGACCTAGGTTCAAATTCTGCTTCTGCCACTGTGTGATCTTGGGCAAGGCACTTAACCTCTTGGGGCTTTGATTTCTTCATCTGTAAAAAGAGGGGGGAGGGGTTGGACTAAAGAGCTTTCAAAGTCTCTTCCAGCTCAAAATGTAGGTTTCTATGCTCCTAAGTCAGAATTGAGATAATTTGTATTCTATTTCTGTGTGGAGCTAAAATACATGTGTGTACATGCACACGTGTTCAACAGTGAGAGTATGGAGGACATCATGCTAACAACAGCCTACAGAAGGACAGCATGAGTTCATTTTTCAATACCAGCCTTAGACTTTGGGGAGCTAAAGATCATTTTCTTGTAGGAAAAAGAATTAGCCAACATATTCCAAAACATGTTTATCATTTAAAAAAAGTCTTCTGTCATTTTCCCTAATAGCCTTAAAATATCATTACCACGTCTGGTGAATTTAGGGAACATGTGTTTTTAATATCATAATTACTACATGCCACTTAATAACACTGCACCAAAAAGAATTCCCAAGAACTGTTTTATTCAATTTCTTGCTGTTTGAATGGGAGGCTATGCTGAGAACATATAAGCCCACAGGTACTTAACTTGGGCTGTTAACTTTAGTTCTTCTACGATATTGTTGTTTTTGTTGTTTAGCTGTTTTTCAGTCCTGTCTGACTCTCCGTGACCCCATTTGGGGTTTTCTTGGCAAAGACACTGGAGTGGTTTGCTATTTCCTTCTCCAGGTCATTTTACAGATGAGGTAACTGAGGCAAACAGGGTCAAGTGACTTGCCCAGGGTCACCCAGCTAGGAAATGTCAGAGGCTGGATTTTAATTCAGGTCTTCTTGACTTCAGGCCAGGTGCTCTTTCTACTGCAGCTGTCACTTAGCTGCGCTTTTGCACAATACATTGTAACAATTTACTTTGTGACCTTAGACTCTCTTCCCTTTCCAAGGCTTCAGTTTCCTTTTCTGTAAAAAGAGGGAATTTGCCGAGATGCTCTCTGAGGCCCCTGTCAGTTCCACATATGAGGTGAGGTACATTTTTAAACATGGAGAGTGATTCCAAAGGGAACCAGCCTAGAGACCGCAGTGGCACCTTCATGCCATGGTCATGACTCTGTGAGGATGGCCACAGAAGGACAAAGGAGGAAATGCTGACTGCAAGGAGGCAATGGGTCTTGGCCAAGGTCAGCTACTGGGACTCTGAACTTAGGGCTTTTCCTCTCTGACACCACTTGACCTCTGGATGGAGATAGCTTTGAATGGAGATCATTTGCATTAACCATACTTCCAGAGTCTGAAGGGTTAACTCTGAGTAAGACAGAAAACAAGCCATCCCAAAGTAGTACCATCATACTCGAGGATTACCAGATTGACAATGTCGGTGTCTAAAGTGTCTATAAAATCCATTGGCTCTTGGCTGGTCTCAAACAGCTTCAATTCCACTCACCTCCCAGGCAAACTGAAAATTGGATTTTAAAAATTCAAACAGCTTCATTTATTCTCACAAGTCCTTACTCCATGCTGTATATGTATATATGTGTGCATGCATGTGTGTGCATGTGTGTGTGTGTGTGTGTGTGTGTGTACTGTGCCACCGGCATGATGGGAAATCTGGTCACTGCTAATGTCATCTGAGAAATGCTGTAACAGCATTTTAATTCAGTTCAACAGATATTTTTCTTAAGCATGTATTATGAGCCACGGCCTGTTCTTGACAGAGGCACAAAGACAAAAATGTCCCTGTCCAGGTCCTTAAGGGGCTTGGAATCTTTGGTATCAGAGGTTCTTTGATTTCTGGGTAGAGGGGACCTCCCAGGCCCTCTAGCTCACAGGCTTTGTTTTACAGATGAAGAACTGAAGCCAGAGTAACTTGGCCCAGTCAGTGCTAGCAAGTGACAGAGCTGGGACTTGAATTTGGCTCTGCAGACTCCAGATCAAGTTCTCTCCCTGCTGTCTCATGCTGCAGCATATCCAGAGAAGTCTACTATAGGAACGAAGGGGAGTAATGCCAAGTGGGCTGAGAAAATCTGAAAGTGAGGGCACTGTTGGGGTCTGGCAGGGCCTGGGAGGCTGTGGGGGTAGGGTAAGAGGGTATGTGCTGGCCATCAGGAAGGCATCATGGCAGAGGTAGCAGCTGAGCTGGGCTTGGACATAAGAGAAAGTTTTTTCTAGGTAGAGGTGAAAGGGCAGCTTTGAGAGTTGGAAGGATGAGACTCGGAGAGACAACCTGTGTGAACACATTTGCTTTGGGGATTTTGAGTTGAAAGAGACCTTAGACACCATCTAGTCCTCCTTTTATAGGGGGAGAAACTTGCTTAATGTTATAAGGTACTAAAGACCACAGGCTGAGGTTCAAAAACAGGTCTTCTAGGAGAGTCGAGATCCACAGCTAATGCCAGGTTTGTCCATACTCCACACAGGATTACAACTGCTCAAAATTCAGGCATCTTTTAACAACGCTCACATACCTCCCAAGGCAGTTTCTCTGCAGGAAGGGGGGGTTGGTTTCTGAAAGTTTGCAAAGAGTATTAGAGATGGAATGGCCCCTAGAGATAATCTGATCCAGCCTCCTCCTTTTACAGAGGACACTGAGCTCTGGAAAAATGCAGAAACTCGTGCAAAGTACCAGGTGCAAGTGGGAGATGGAGAGTTTGAAGCCAAGCCTCCTTAATCCCAAGCCATGGCTCTTTCCACAGTGTCACACATTTTATGGAGGAGGAAACTGAGGCCCAGGAAGGGGAAAGGACTTGCCAGGGTCAAACAGGAAGCAAATAGCAGAGCCCATATTTGAATTCAGGTATTCTGACTATGCTGTTTTCTTACATAATCTGATCACATCTTCAGAATGTTTCTATCCTTGTTCTCACCATCGCAAAAGATGACTTCTACTTTTCTCTCAACTAAAGTGAGGTAGGTGGTACAATCTTCAAATCCCTATTTTACAGATGAGGGCAGTTCTCAGAGAACAGGTGGCTTACCTGACATCCCACACTGGCACTGGGGGAGGAATCTGAATCCAGGGTCTCCTGACTCCAAGGTCAAAGCTCTTTCTACTCTGCCGTGGTCTACTAGAGAAGGCCCAGAAAGCATAATTTAGTACAGTTTATTCCCAGTCATGAGAGCAGAGGACTCAGAGTTGGATGGACCTCAGAGGCCATATAATCCACTTCCCTCATTTTACAGATGAGGAAACTGAGGCCAACGGAGGGCAAATCACTGGCTCACTGTCATAAAGCAAATTAGTGGCAGCTGGGACTAAAACCATGCTGCCCCTCTTTCGGAGAGGGATGGCCCAGAAGGGACACAGGCCTCAGTCTCTTGGGTATCATGTTGGTAATGATGGAGCTGCCTAAACTATTCTTCAGGTTCTAGAACTGCTCTCTGCAGTCTCCCTGTTATGTTCAAGTGCTACAAAGGAGGTGCCAGTGTGGCCTAGAGAAAGGCCACTCAAGGCCTCAAGTGGAAAGAGACAGAGGCCTCGGGTTCAAGGCCTAGATCTGTCACTGGGCCTCACTGTCCTCTTCTATAAAATGGGAGTAACAAGAATTACACTGCTTTCTTTCCAGGGCTGTACAGGGAAAGAAAGCTTGTTGGAAGCTGGAAAGCATCATTGAGATAGTGGTTATTATGACTTGGCAGAGTTATAAAAATGGGACAATAGAAGAAAAAAGCAACATGAAAGCAATACAGTTAAAGGCCTTGTACCATATGTCTTCCAGATAAGAAGTCGAAAATTTGACTCCCATTGGGGTCCCTCAGCTTCTCATCAGCCAGGAAAGAAATATATGGCAGTGGATAGGTTATTGTCATTGTTGTCTTTCATTTTGAAGAGAGGCAATGTGGTGTGATGCCTTTTGTTCACCATGCCCCAGAAACCTCTTCATCCCGTAAGTTCACTCCTTCCCTGGAGTTCTCACAGTAGAAGTACTCTCTGCCCTTTCATTCCCTTCCTCTGATTGGCTGGTTCCTCCTGGACCTGCATTTTAAAAATATCCAGGCCAGCATGTCCTCCTCCTGGCCAGGCTCCACTGCAGCCTCTCTGGACTTTCTCTTGGGTATCAAACCTTCTCCCACTCTGCCTACCCTTCACTTTTTATTTCATGTGCTATCTTCCTTCATTAGAATGCAAGCTTCCCAAAGGCAAGAACTGTCTTTTTTTCCGTTTGTATTGGTATTCCCAGTGCTTAGCACAGTACCTGGCACAAGGTAAATGCTTAAGGAAGCCTTGATGACTTGCCTTGTCCAAGATTACACAGATGGAAAATAGCCGAATCAGGATCCAGATCCAGGTCTGATTTTTGCAGGACCCGGAAGTCCCAAAGAGCTTATGTTTCCTGACTCTCAGTCCCAGGTTCTTTTTCTACTCTGCCTGTCTTTTTTCTTCACCTTTGAATGAAAACCTCTCTGGATGGAATGAGCAGGTATTGGCTGCTTTAGTTTCAACTGCTTATACCTGGAATGAAAACAATTTCTGGAATTTCTTTCATTTGAACCTGACCCGAAACTGGAGAAAAGCAATAAATTGTTGGATTTCCTTGGAAGCAATAGTGTCTGAGGCAGGTTTCAGTCTGACTACATTACCATGTCCCCGTTCCTCTGCACAGGAAATCAAATGTTACTGATAAAATCCACTAAGGATAAATGGCCCACAATAGCACCACACTGCTCATGTCTGCTGGTCATTACTATTAGGTTCTGGGCCTTGAAGCTCAGGATCGCAAGAAAAATATCAACTGGTCAGAAAGCAATTCAAGGATTGACTTGGATGCCTTAAATAGGCTAAACGCCTCTCCTCAAACCCTGGATAAATCCTGCCACAAATCCACCACTGAAAAAGGAAATGAAAAGCTCCCCCTCCTTGTTCCTTTTCCAGGCATGGGAATGTGACATGTGAACTCAGACCTACAAGAAGGGGGAGGCAGGCTGCACCTGCAGCCTTCCCAGGCAAAGGCCTGGGGCCTGACCCTGGGCTCAGCCCCTCAAGGTTAGGCTTGGGAGGAGCCTGTTAGTACAGAAACAATGTTACTTTTACTGTTCAGTGTCTATGCTATTTCCAGGGCTATCAACACCAGGCATCATCTAAAATAAGGCAGCTACAAATTTCTCAGAGAGAGTGAAGTTATTTTGGGGTACTCGACAAGGCCAGAGGAGGGCCAATAGCATGGCAAAAGATTTCAAGATGTCACATGAGGATCAGTTTAGAGGGCAGGGCAGCACAGTGAGTGCAGTGGAAAGGGCATTGCTTTGGGAATTAGGACATGGGTCCGGATGAGGCCTCTGCTTCTAGCTACCTGTGATCTTAAGCAAACCACCTAAACCTTACTAATTCTCACTTGGAATGGAGGAGGTTGAATCATATTGTGGTTAAGAGCCCTGCCATCTCTCTAGCTATGAACTGATTGTAGCACATGAAAATTCTGACAGTCATTATCCCAAGTCCCACTCAATCTAAAAAGTGAGGTCCTCTAGAGCTAGGCTACATACACATTCCCCTCAGAATCCTAGGGGTATCCCTGAGGGGATGGGCTTTGTCTTTTTATTGCTGCTGGCTCACAAGCCCCCCTGGTGTGCTTCCAGCTTTGATTACCAGTTGAGATCAATTAATCAGCCAGACTAAATGATCTTTTCGAAAAGAGTTTACTAAGGTGGTATAGTGGGAACATTTGATATAAAGCATTGACATATGTTCCCTTAAGTCCCTACAGAGTCTAGGGGAAAGTGGTTTTGAGCTGAGAGAACATGTGTGGCAAAAGTTTAGCTCGTAGCTTTTGGCTGCCAACTCTTTTTTTCCCGTTTGTGGGGTGGGTATGTAGGAAATCCCCCAGGTCCAGTGCTGCTTTTCTGTTGGGCTCCTCATGGAGCTGTGAATTAGCCCTCCTGTGTTATACCCAGCCTATGCTTCTCATAATGCCGAAGAAACTGCCCCCATTATTGCTGAACTGAATGAGAAGGCTAGGGTAATAATGGGAAGTGCCGACACCTCTGGGCCCTTGGAAGTTCACAAAGTGCTCCTTCAGTCAAGGTACAGGGGAGGGGGAAGGGGACCTAGGATGAGGCTGGGAAGTTTCTCTTCCCCACTCTTAAGCAGTGCCTCCTCGGTGGCTTTTCTGGAACCCTCTCACCCATCTGGGGCCCAAACTGGGCTGATATTTTATAGATGAAGACCTCTAGGGTGTGACCAAGTTTCCTGGCCATGTTATTTATTCTGTTGAGCCATCCTTACACAATGAACTGGAGGTGTTTTTCCTAGAGTATTGAAGACTGGGAGGGGGGGGGGGGGCTGGTCTCCAGGTGAAAGAGGCAAGTTCTCCATTGCTGTTCTTCAAGAGAAACCTGGATGACCACTTTGCTGACGCTGGAGAGTATATTCCCTGTTCAGATGATGGTTGTGCAACAACCTTCTGGCCCACTCTGAGGCTATGATATAAGCAGGCATATGGGGATATACTGCATGGGGCACCAAAAGCTAACTCACAAAGGCATTTGCTTTTGGGCCCACCACCGATTGGTCAATTTGAGCCATGTGTCCATGACAGCCATGCATCATATCGGTTTAGCTCAACTTCGATATGACCCAACCCCCATGCTTGCTGTGATGACCTTTCCTCTCAGCTGATGTCATTCACACAAGCCCTTCTAGGTGGGATCAGTCTGACTGTAGTATTTCTCAATACTTCTCCCTCTAGCAGTGGGGTATACTCTTTGTGCACTACAGAGCAGTTCAACCCAGTAACTTCGGTATACCCGAACACCCTCCCCAACACATACACATATGTAGGCACTGCTATGCTGACCCTAGGAGGAACCACTGAGGACACCGCAGCTACACATGATCCTGTGGTCCATTCACCAAGATAATTAAGTGGTTTGGCCCAAGTGACATTAGCCCCTTTCTTATTCGACAGTTTGCCCTAAACACTCTGGTGGAAGTTCTCATACAGTCATATGATGGTATCCCTGCAACCTTAGCACAACAGGAATTTCCTAAGGACACCTCCCACATGCAACACAAGGAGCCTCCTACACCCTCTTTGTCTTTAGTGGCCACAGTGAGCCCATACCTCTGTGCTACTGATACCATCTATATATTTGGATTTATTTTGGGGTGATGGAGAGAGACCCTAGTTAATTCATTAAGTTTGTGACTTAATTCACTGGATGTTTCAGTATCACAGACACTTTTTGCCTCAGTTTCTCCATTGGTCAAAATAGGAACAATGTTACCTCTCCCCTGGGGGCAATAAGAATGAGTTTCTGTCTGGAGCAATGTGATCTTAACAAGGGGTAGAGGGAAGGGTTGCCATCTCGGCATAAGAAAATGAAAAGCTGGATTTCTTTTTCTTCTAGTCCATAGGTCTTTGAGATGTGTAAAAACTTTGAAAACTATTAAGTGTTACCCAGATGTAAGGCATCTTGAGAGAATCACAGCATCATAGAGAGTTGGGGGAAAAAAAGGACCTAAGAGGGAGAGAAACTTGTCCAAGTCCCCCATTGCACAGAGGAGGAAGCTGAGCCCCACAGAGGGGAAGGCATTTGCCCAAGGTTCCACACAGAGTTCTCCTCACATTTCTTACTCTCTTATTCACAGCTTCCCCAAAGCTTCCTTTGAGGGCTGACACTCTCCCTATTTTGAGTCCAGGCCAAAATGTGGACTTTTTGAAAGTCTGAAAACACTTGGTCCAGCTGTTCCAAGTACCACAGATTAGGGAAAATCCTTTAGCACAGAAGCTTTGAGCTCAGAGAATTTAGGCAACTGAACAGCAACTATTACAATGGCCCCAAGCTCATCCTTCATGAGAAGCAGGTGCCTACTCATTTACGTTTGCTTATTCTGAGAGGAAGTAGAAATGTCCATGGCCTGTATGTAGGATATGTAAGGAATGAAGCAATGGGGTCCCTAAAAAACTTGACCATGCTCCCTGTCAAGCTCCATTTGGGGCTCTGCAGGGTGAGGGGAAGGCCAGAGGAAAAAGGGAGATAGAAAGAACTGGCAGAGTTCAAATGATCACAAATAGGGAACTGGAAGGGATTTCAGAGGTCATCTAGTTCAAGTCCCTCATTTTGCAGATAAGGAAACTGAGATCCTAGGATGTTAAATAATTTGATTAAGGTCATACAGCTGACAGATCTGTGACAGAGCTGGAATTCATACCCGTATCTCATGATGCCAAATTCAGTATATTTTTTGACTCTATCATTCTGAATTAATATAAGGATATTAAGTGGGACATACAGGAGTCCAGTAAGAAAGGCAGGGTAGCTTGGCTGCATAGCTGGGAAAGCAGCAGCCATAGGTAACGCTCCTGAAGTGGGCAACAAGAGGTCACCGACACCGGTGCATGCTCAAGTCACCACATTAAAGGAAGGCTAAGTACGGCTTTCACTGCTGGTGTTGGATAATTTAGCTCTCATTAATGTTTGTGCAGGACTTTTTAATGTTGGAGGAGAAAGGGAGGAGACAGGAGAGGTCTCATTACAATAAAGCAGCATGGTTCCCTTCCAGCCTCAAGTACTATGCCCATAGGGAAACAACAACAACATTTTTTCTATAGTTGTACTATGCACAATGGTTTTAGATGTGTGCTTATGAGCACTAAAGAATTATATACAGGGGTGGCTAGGTGGCACAGTAAATAGAGCACTGGCCCTGGAGTCATCAGGAGGACCTGAGTTCAAATCCAGCCTCAAACACTTAACACGTACTAGCCGTGTGACCTTGGGCAAGTCACTTAACCCCAATAGCCCTGCCTTCCCCCCTCCAAGAAAAAAAGCTAAAAAAAAGACTTATATACAAATATATCTTATTTCTTCATATCTGTATGTAAAAAATCATCTATATGTCACATGAGATAATGAGGCCACTCATCTAGCTTACACTACCAAACACTAATCTAAACCAGTTGGGCCACCCCAATCACTAACAACCACCACCTACTTTGAGTAGGGATAAATGAAACTTGTGTCACAAGCATCAATGGGGATCACTGAAGACCTTAGCAGGGCATAAATGAGGGGGGGACGGAGTTTCACAAAATATTTGTGGGGATTTCAGACCCAGCAAATTCATCCAGGGCAGAGCACATGGAATGCTACCCCAATTCAGACATCCTTTAAGTGGGTAATGATTGTCTCTATATCAGTGCTTCTGGAAAAATGTGAGTTGACCTCAGTGTTTGGGAACAGCCTAGGTTAGAGCCTCAGGACAGTGGGTTCTGGGTAGGGCACGGGCTGAAAGAGGAGTGCCAATGCCCACCTAGAAGACATCAGCAAAATGGTCAATATAGGGCACAGCACTACTGTTTCTCATTTTGCGGTTTGACTCCAACCTCCCTTTCCAGACTTATGGGACACCCTACCTCTATCCCCTGCTTCCACAACTTTGCCCAGGCTGGCTGCTCCCCAGGCCTGCAATACACTTCTTCCTGACCTCTGCCTCTCGGAAGCCCTAACTTTTATCAATATTTAGCTCAAGTACCACCTGCAACATGAAACTTTTCTTCATTTCCTCAACTGTTAGCACTATTCCACCAAACTACTTTGCATTGATTTTTCTGTGTATATTCTGTGCCCTCCCTCCAATAGAATGAAAGCTCCCCAGGGCAGGGTCTACTTTTGCTTTTGTCTCTGTATGCCCAAGTCTAGGATGGTACCTGGCACACAGTAGGCATTTATTCATTATTATTTATTCAGGCTTGTTGAATAAATGAGGTCAGGCAAAGGCCTGGAAGGTCCAGGAAACAGCCAGCTTGGGTTGACCAGGACCCATTTTCTTTGAGAGGGTGTACAATACGAATAAGGTTCTTTGGCATAGTAGCTCTCACCACCTCAATGGAAGATGGAGGCAATGTCCTTTCCCCAGCCTCCAAAAGCAAATGCATCCTCATGCTCTATTGGGAGGATGACATCTGGAATGAGAGAAGCAATGGTTTCACTGTCCCCTGCCCTGGTAAGACCCCTTCTGGAATACTATGTTCATTCTTTGAGCTCTCTTTTAGGAAGGTCACTGAAAGGCTACAGTGTGTTCAGAGGCAAGCAGCCGGGCAGGACACTGACTGGATGGAAGACGATGTCATAAGAGATTTGGCTGAATGAATGGGACACATCTACTATGGAGGAAAGAAGACTTGGTTAGTATGGCTTGGCTGTGTGTAAAAGCGGGGAGGGCAGACCATTCTAGCTGCCCTTCAGCATTTGAAGGATTTTCAAGTGGTCGGTTTGGTCCCAACGGTCAGAATGAGAAGCAAAGGCTGAAGCTTGCACAGGGGCTAGTGGACCAAAGGCTTTCCTCCTGGGTCATCTTTCACTTAGCACACACCATTTTCCTTCCTGTTCGACTCACCACCTACCTGGTTAATGTGCTTCAGTTTGTCGATAATTTGACTTATTATTGGCTCAGGACCTTTCGTTTTCATGTCATGGATGCTGGTCAGACTCTTGGATCCATTCTTGGCCAACTTCTGGCTGTACCTAGGGAAGGGAAAAGGATGGGGGTGGGGGGGAGAAAGAAAGGTATGTTACAATAGAGTCATAATCACAATGACGGCCACCAAGATCTTCAAAACCACATTTGTAAGGATACTGTGAAACAAAAGGAGACTTAATTGGGTGAATGGAAACCACCCTGGGCTGGGAATTAGGATGGGGAGAGGGGCAGGGAAGGAAATGGACCACAAAAAAGTGGTTCAAATCCTAGCTCTTCTACTAACTAGCTGTATAATACTGGGCAGCCTATTTCCCTTCTTGGAACCTCAGTTTTCTCATCTGCAAAATGGCAATAACAGCACCCACATGCCCTTTGTCATGGGGTTGTTGTACTGAAAGCATTTTAGAAACAATAATGCGCAACAGGCATGGGAATTTCTATCATTTTTATTATTGCTCTAAGAGGGATTGATTTAAAGGGGAGGGGTGTATGTGTGTTTGTGTGTGTATGTATGTTTGTGTGTGTGTGTGTCCTTTCCTCCAGTTTAAGAGAGAGAGGCTTCTGGCACACTCTTGGCCTCCTCCTTTTCCTCCCTCACTCCCCCCCCCCACTTCCTGCAGGCCTTGTGGCTGGATTTCTTTTCAGGAGGCCTTCCCAGGCCCTTTGCCACATAAATTAAGCCCATCGGCTTCCCCCCTGGGCTTGATATGGGAAGAAAGTATACGGGCTTGAGCGAATGTTTTTAATATATTCCCCCAGGACCTGCCATAGGTCGTGGCTCAAAAGTGAAGTGACAAGATTCCCATTGAAAGGCCCACAATGATTAGAAGAGCAAGTGAGTGTTGGGGGTGGAGGAGAGCAGCTAGGCATGGCCACCGTGGGGCTCGTGAGGCTCTCCCATCCCCAGCCCGCCAGGATGCTAAGTGTCTAGCAAGGCTCCACCTCCGGCCAGATGCTGCTACCCCAGAGTTGGTTCCCATCTCTTGAGATCAAACACACATTTGTCTTCTTCCTTTCTCCTCCATACGGTAGGAACATCAAAAGACGGTGGACTGTGGAGAAAAAAAATCTATTTTGGGGGGGAAGGGCTGGAGGGGGGTGTTAGGTTTCCCCTCTGGAGCCTAAGGACAAAATACCTTCACAAAAAACCTAAATGACTTGAGAACGCCCTATAGTCCCTCATTCACTATGGATTTATTAATAAGTATAACTCATTTCTATAGTACCCCAAGGGCTACAACAGACTTTCCTTAAAACAATCCTTTAGGTAGGTAAAAATAACAACAACTCATATATTGATAGCACTTTAAGATTTACAAAGCCCTTTCCGGAAAAGAATCACATGGGAATATTAAGTGATTATTATTATTCCCGTTTTAAAGATGAGAAAATTGAGGTGCAGGGAAATGAATAATAATAACTAACATTTATGTAGCACTTTAAAGTTTGCCAATTACCTTCAATTTAACAATATGCATTTATTAAGCACTTACTGTGAGATACAAAGACAAAAGTGAAAACATTCCCTGCTTTCAAACAATTCATAGTCTAGCCAGAGAAGGCTTATGTGTACTTACAACATATGGACACTTACATGTACATGCATAGGGATCTACAAAACATACAAGATTTCCCAGAAGCCTTAGTACAGTTTTAAGCTATTAAAGCTTAAGCCAATAAAACTAAATGAAGAGTTACTTAGACTATTAAGGCTTAAAACCTCACTAAGACTTTTAGGACATCCTGTATATAAGGCAATTTTGAGGGGAAGCTATTTTATGTACACTATCCCATTTGAAGAGGGCAGCTAGGTAGTGTTGTGGTGGATGGAGGACTGGGGCTAGAATCAGGAAGACCTCGTTCAAATCTGCCCTCAGATATTTCCTAGTTGTGTGACCCTAGACAAGTCACTTAACTGTTTGCCTCGGTTTCTCTATCTGTAAAATGATCTGTAGAAGGAAGGGGCAAACCCCTCCAGTATCTGTGCCAAGAAAACCCCAAATGGGGTCATAGAGAGTCAGATATGACTGAAATGAATAAACAACAACAATAACAATCCCATATGAACCTTAGGGTGAAGGAAATGCTATTATTATCCCTATTTTAAAGATAAGAAAACTGAGGCTCAGAGTGGTCAAGTGACTTCTGTATGGTTACATGGCTAACAAGGAGTAGATCTCTGATGTGCACCTCCATCTTCCCTACTCCCAGGGCAGGCTGGTCTCTGGCATGCTTTTTCCGGCTGCTGTAGTGTAATTGAGTTCTTGTCTATTAGCATTTCTAATCCCCAATTATGAAATTCAAGATCATCATGATTTGGGAATGTGTTCATATGATTTTCTTTGATTTCCTCCCACTGGGAGCAGAAGCATATGCCAATATTAGGAATCTGCTTTGACAAACATGGTTTGCATGTCAGATGTGGGCGGGGTCCATAAATCTAACGTCTGACTTTTGGTAAGAAAAAGCCAAATGTGTGTGTGTGGGGGGGGGGGGGAGGGAGCAGTGGGAAGAAGGGTTTATTGAAAAACAGATGAAGAACACATATTTTTTGCATTCCTTCTAAAATTGAAGAGTTGGAAATACTTGGCATATGTAACTTTGAAAATTAGTTTCTAAATGTGCTGTGTGACCTTGGGTAAATGACTCTAGTCTCTGGGCTTCATTTTCTTTATCTATAAAATCAGCAGATTGGCCATAATGAACTCTAAGGTCCCTTCCATTTCTGACAGATTATGATTCTTTGATTTAGCCAGTCAACAAGCATTTACTAAGTGCCTACTGTGTGCCAGGCACTGTGCTGAGCACTGGATATACGACAAAAGGAAGAAAAAACCAGTCTCTGTTTTCAAGGAGCTCGCAGTCTAATGAACCAGACAGCATGCAAACGACTACATACAAACAAGTCGTAGACAGAATAAATTGGGGCTACTCAGCAGGGGGAAAGCTATAGCATTAAAGGGGATCTGCAAAGGCTTCTTGTAAAAGGTGGGATTTTAGCTGGGATTTGAAGGAAGCCAGGGAGACAAAGAGCTGGAGATGAGGGCGGAGAGGATTCTGGGCATGTAATTTACTGGACAGTCCAGTGAAAATGCCCAGAGCCAAGACGTAGAGAAGTAAGAAGGCCAGAGCCATGGAACTTTAGAGTAGATAGAATGGGATAGGAAGGTATGAGGACTGGAAAGACAGGAGAGAGCTAGCTTATAAAGAGCTTTGAAAGCTAAAGTGAGGATTGGATATTTGATTCTGGAGGTCACTGAGTTTATTGAAAGTTGGGGTGCGATGTGACATGATCAGACTTATGCTTGAAGAATAAATTTACATTGGTAGCCTTTGGTGGGGGGAGAAGGAGGCTTTGAAGAGATGTAAGGATTCTTTATTTCATGGAGTCAGCTCACTGCTAACCTCCCTGTTTATGATACTGCTGAAGACCAAAAGAGCAGCATAGCAGCTGACATCCAATTCATCTTGTCCAGCCCTCCATCTTGTCGCTCCCATGACTCCAAATCCATAACTGGAGCTCTCTCCAAATCAACATGTCTAAAACAAAACTCATAATTCCTGTCTCCCCCAAATCTCCCTCTCTTTTTAACTTGCTTGCCTCTGTCAAGGGCAGCGCCACCTTTCCAGGCACCTGGGCTCACAACCTCAGTCATCTTTGACTCATCGTTCTCCTTCAGTCCACATATCCACTCAATGGCGACATTTCGTAGAAGCCACCACCACAACATCTCTCATGCCTGTCCCCTTCTTCCTATTCACACACTCTAGGTCAGGCTTTCATCACCTCTCACCTGGACTATTGCCATGACCTCCTAATTAGTCTCCCTACCTCAAGTCCACCCCCCACCCCCCATCACTACAGAGTACTGTGCAATCCCAGGTTGGATGAATCAAAAGCCAGAATTCAGGTTGCTGGGAGAAATATCAACCATTTCATATATGCACATAATACTACTCTGATGTTAGAAAGGAATTGAGAAGCCTCTTGATGAGGGTGAAAGAGGAGAGTGTAAATGCTGGCTTGAGGCCTAACATAAAAAACTAAGATCTTGGCAACTGGTCCCATCACTTCCTGGCAAAAAGAGGGAGAAGAAATGGAAGTCGCATCAGATTTCATATTCTTGGGCTCAAAGATCACTACAGATGGCAACTACAGCCATGAAATTAAAAGATGCTTGCTCCTTGAAAGGAAAGCTAAGGCAAATCTGGCCAGCATACTAAAAAGCAGAGACATTACCTTGCAGACAAAGGTTCACATAGTCAAAGCTATGGTTTTTCCAGTAGTAATGTATGGCTGTGAGAGTTGAACTATAAGGAAAGCTGAGCACTGCAGAATTGTCACTTTCAAGTTGTGGTGCTGGAGAAGACTTGAGAGTCCCTTGGACAGCCAGAAGATCAAAACAGTCAATACTCAAAGAAATTAAGTCAGACAATTTACTGGAAGGTCAAATGCTGAAGCTGAAGCTTAAATACTTTGGCCAAAGAATGTGAAGATGGGACTCATTGGAAAGACCCTGATGTTTGCAAAAGGAAAAGGACACTGCAGAGGATGAGATGGAGAGATAGTATCATTGAAGCAACAAATGTGAACTTGGATAGACTTCAAGAGACAGTGGAGGATAGAAGGGCCTGATGTGCTATATAATCCAGGAGGTCATAAAAAGTCGCATATGACTGAAAAATAAACAATAACCTCAAGTCTCTCCTCTCTCAACTTTATCCTATATACATCTTCCAAAGTGATACTCCCAAAGCACTGGCCTGACTATGCCACTCTCCTACTCAGAATTCTCCAATGGTTCCCCATCACCTCTATGATAAAGTACAAATTTCTTTGTTTTGGCATTTAAGATTCTTCACAACCTGGCACCCATCTACCTTTCCAGTCTTATAGTCATTATATCCCTTCACACACTCTGTGTTCCAACTAAATTTCCTTTCTTGCAATTCCTGACCCATGATATTCAAATTTCCTGTATCCAAGTTTTTGAAGAAGCTATTCCCCATGTTTGGAATATACTCCTTCACCACTTCTACTTCTTAGAATCCCAAAGTTCCTTCTAAGTTTAGGTCTAGTGCCACCTTCCAGACAAAGCCTTTCTTGAACCACTCTTACCCCACGTCTTTTTGCCCCCACCCCTCCAAATTACCTTTTATTTATTTTACACATACTTGTAGAAAGCATAAGTACATGTAACTCCCACCCCCTAATTCAGTTTATATAAGCTAACTGAAAGCAGGAACTGTTTCTTTTTTGATATATAGCTTCATAATGATCTCTACAATCTTAAAGTTTTACCTCATATCCAGCAAGTTAGCGAAGATGACAAAACATAGGAATGACAAAACTCTTGGAGGTATTGTGCAAAAACAGGCATACTAGTACATTGTTGGTAGAGCTCTGATAGAGTGCAACCATACCAGGAAGCAACACAGAATTTCAGAAATAATGTAGTTAAAATACTCACTCCCCCAACCCAAATATTCCACTGCTGGGCATATGCCCCAAGGAAGACTCTGATAAAAAGAAAGGCTATGCACATACCCCAAATGTTGACAGCATCACTTTTTTGGAGAGCAAGGAACTGGAAATGAGATGCTCATTGATTGGAATATAACTAAACAAATTGTGGTACCAGAATGTAATGGAGTAGTACTGTGCTATAAGAAATAACATTGAAACATAGAAAGAATTAAAGGAACTGATGAAGAGTGAAATAAGCAGAGCCAGAAAACAATGTACACAATGATGGAAAATGAAAATAAAAAGAATAGTAAAAAAACAGGTGAAAATAAATGCTGCAAAATGACAAAGTACAAGCTTGGTCTCAAAGAGGAGATGTGAGAAGATACCATCCCACAATCCTTTGCAGATGTGGGGGTTTGTGGATTTGGAATATTAGACACAAAATTTTTTTTATGTATTAATTAATTTTATTATTTATTTCCCTTCCTTTTTTTCTTGTCTTTTTATTCTTTATTATAAGGGATAGCTCTCCAGCGCTGATGTGGCTGAAAGGAAAGGGAAGAGAGAGAGAAAGAGTCAGAAATTTAGGTGATGTAAAGACAGACATCAATCAAAATTTATTTTTAAAAAATAAAATTTTTTTTTTGGTTTGAGTGATATAAGATGAAAGAGTCATGGCTAGATATAGGAAATGTGAGAGAAAAAAAGATCTAAATTTTGGTAGACAGTAATTTTAATATATGTCAACAGTACTAGATGACACCCAAAGAAGTATTTTGTGTTCAATTTTGAGCACTACACTTTAAAAGGGCATTGATAAGCCGGAATATATATAATGAGGAAAGCATGACATATGGGGATTGGTTCTGAAAACTTGGAGAGTTTAGCCTAGGGCAGTAGTTTTCAAACTTTTTGGTCTCTGGACTCTTTACATTCTTAACAACTGTTGAGGACCCCTGCCCCCAAAGACCTTTTGTTTAAGTGACAAATATCCAGAGTTATTCTGGAGTCAGCTCATAGGGGCTCATGAGAGCTGAGGGTTGAATTTTCAGTGTAGCATTTACACCATGGAAATCAGCAAACCCTAAGAATCAGGGTTTGGTTGATTGTTTCATTGATTTCTAGACTTAAGAGTGATTGAGAAAATGTTAATAATAAAAATTAAACTGAAAAGTATGGCATGCTTTTTGGAGAGCTGGTTGTTAAACAATTCACTAGCAATACCCCTAGTTACATCCATTGACATTTACCATGTTAGAAACTAAAACATTTTAGTATTATTATAAAAATACTTTTGACCTTAAGGACTCTCTGAAAGGATCTCAAATACCCCCCCCAGGGGTCTTCAGACCACACTGTAAAAACTACTGGCTGAAAAGAAACCAAGAGGGAGAAGAGCCTTCAAATATTTGAATTACGGTCCAGCAGAAGAGGGATTGCACTCCTTTTTCCTGTCTACGGAGGCCAAGACTGGGGTGATGGTGAAGTTGTAGAAGGGCAGATTTCGCGGGGGGGACAATATCCTAAACTAAGAGCTTGCCTAAATGAATGAATGAATAAATAAATGGAAAAGGCTGCCTGGAGAAGCACTGGCAGTTTTCAAATGCAGTCTGAATGTCTTCTTGTCAGCAACATTGCGAAGTAATTCCCTTCTGGTATAAGTTGTCCTAAATGCCTTCTGAGGTTTCTCCTTATTCCATCCCAAAGGGGAGAAGTTCCTCATTGATCTTCAGAAATTGGCTACTCATCTCTCCATGTTGAGGCCTCCAAGTATCAACTTTAGGAATTCCCCCTCAGGGTGCGACTTGATGCTCCTTTATATTTTTCTGCCCATTCATCCAATTCAAGAGAAGTTCCCATACTTTATCTTCCACCAAAGAGCTGGTCTTCCAACTGTCTGTTAA
The DNA here is from genome assembly GCF_028583685.1 of Petaurus breviceps papuanus. NCBI lineage: Eukaryota > Metazoa > Chordata > Mammalia > Diprotodontia > Petauridae > Petaurus > Petaurus breviceps. The sequence continues at coordinate 9,860,794 of NW_027187369.1, forward strand.
CTTGAAGATTTCACCATGAACATGGCCCTAGATGGGAGATCACTTGAAAAGCTTTTTGGTAATCGAAATACATTGCAACTATTATTGTTATATCCATTGTTATATCAAAGAACCAGAAAGAATTAAGTAAGAAGAAGTAAAAAAGATTGAACTGTCAAAGATTTCACTTTGGTCAGGTTCTGGACTGAATTTGTCAGGAAGCAAGTTATCAACAGACAATACCTTTGGTTTTGCCTATAGTTGCAAAAACATAATCTCCCTATTAAATGTTGAAGTGGCCATATCCTAAAAGGTCGTATGTTGGAGATGCGCTGCCTATCCACAAAAACCTCAGTATTTTCTTTGAAGCGTGTCTCCATCTCTATCTCTGTCACATTCCCTTTTTCATTTCCTCTCTTAACACCCATCCTAAACCTCCCCTGGGCTACCAATCTTACTGTTGAAACTAAATGTCTCAAACTGGATTGGTCTGCCTTGAGAAACTAGTTCTCCATGACTAGAGATCATTAAGTAGAGGCTAGATAAGATAATTAATTAATAATAACAACAAACATTTATATAGCAATGCAAACTTTACAAATCCCATTAAATACCTAGTCTCATTTAATAAAGCTAACCCCAGGAAGCCCATATAAAAGGTCATTTGCAGATGAGGAAATTGAGGTTCAGAGAAGTCCAGGGTTACACAGCTAATATGGCAACAGAAGTGGGATTTGGATACAAGATTTCCTAAGACCAGTGTTCTATCATATGTATGTGTGTATGTATGTATACATACATACACACATACCATATATCATATCCATCTCTGGGATGTTACAGAAAGGACTTCTCTTCAAGTAAAGTTTGACCTAGTCAGTTCCCACATATCTACTCCAGCAAAACCTTGATATTTTCACAAAACACTGAATGATGACAGAGAAATCCAATGAGAAAATACAATATGTGATTTTTTCCATCCAAGAACTGGATAGAAAATTATCCAGAAGCCCACGATCAATAAAAAAGGGGCTTGTCCAACAAAGTAAATGCCAAAATGCCAGCTTACCAGAGAACAAGATACCTGTAGACTACAAAAGAAGAAGCAAATGACTTCATAACAAGTGCAAGCAATTACAGAGCAGGAAATAATTATTTTCTATGGGAACTAACTTAGAAGACAATGAAGCAAGAGATTTTTTCAAAAATGAAATAAGAGCTCTCAAGGAAAGATCTGGAAGGGAAATAAGTAGTTTAAAGAGAAAGTGGTAAACTTTACCAAAATAACCGAGTACCAGAAAAGCAGAATAAGTCAAAGAGAAATCAATGACTCCATGAGACAGCAAGAAATATTAGAACAAAATCAAAAGATTTAAAAATAGAAGAAAATGTAAGATATTTTATATAAAATACAACTGACCTGGAAAACAGGTTAAAGAGAGATAATTTTAAAATCTGTGGACTCTCTGAAACTAATTTTTTTTAAAGCCCAATTTAAAAGCCACATTTCAAGAAATGAAAACTCCCCAGATCTATTAGAAGGAGAGAGCAAAGTAATGATAGAAAAGAATAGACTAATCACCCCGAGAAAGGAACACCAAAAAGAAAAGTCCCAGGAATGTCCTAGCCAAAATCTAAAGCTCCTACTTAAAGGGGAAAAAAATGTTACAAGTATCCAGACAATTCAAATACCAAAGGAACTATAGTCAGGATTACACAAAACCTGGTAGCTTCTCCTATAAATGACAGATCTTTGGATATGATGTTACAAAAGACGAAAGATACAGTTTGACCAACAAAAATAACTTAACTCGAAGAGGCTAAGTAAAATCCTACAAGGGAGGAAAATAGATCTTTAATGGAATACAGGATATACAAGCATTTCTGAAGAAAAGACCAGAGCTGAGTAAGATCTTTGAAATGCAAACATGAGAGTCCAGATAAATCTAGAAAACTAAATTTATTTGAGCATTCTGAAGGGGCTATATGATTTCTGATGATTGGCATGTATGAAAAGAAGACTATAGAAACAAAGAAGAAGTGATAGGGGAAGTAGACATCAGATAAACTTCCCTCTTATCTGAATCAGACAAAGGAGAGTTGAACACACAGACACAAACACATATATCAAACAGTTTGGTGTACAAACACTTCAAACTCAACATGGAAACAAATGGAAATGGGGGGCAGTTAAAAGGGGAATTGTCACAAACAAAACACATTTTCTGAACCTGAAGGGGTGATTAAAAAGGAAGGAGGGTAAGGAAAGCAAAAACCTAGACTCTAAGAGGTACCTTACACAATTGGGGACTGGCTGAGAAAAAAAATGTGGTATGTGATTGTAATATTTTTGTTTCAAAAGTGATGAAGCAGATAATTTCAGAGAATTCTGAATAAATGAACCAACAGAATGAAACAAGCAGAAGCCAGACAACAATCCATACCATAACAACAACATTGTAAAGACAAACAACTTTGACAGACTTGAGAGCTCTGATCAATGCAATGACCACCCAGGATTTCAGAGGACTCATGATAAAACATGTTACCCACCTCCTTGCAGAGAGGTGACAGACACTGTGGCAGGAAATAGACATTTTTTGGATGGGGCCACTGTGTGGATTTGCTTTGCTAAACTCTGCTTATTTTTTTTTTACAAAGGTTTTCCCCCTTTTCTTTATCTCAGTTTATAATTGGAAAGGGCTTGTCAGGGGAAGAGGGACAGGTAACAACAGGATGCAAAGAATGAGGGCCATTGTAAGATTTTTTTTTAAATGCACATAAGAGAATAGCAGGTCAGAAGGAAGCACAGACAAATAGGGCAGCTTTGAAAGTAATATGTATGGTATTCTTTCTAAAAAGCAAGTAGTATGTAATGGAGATTCATGGTTTCATATAGAATCTTCTTTTTGTGTCCAGCTGTGTGTGTGTAGAAATGTTCTTTTTTAGTGTTTAAGATCAGAATAAAAACTAAAAGTGAAAAATTCTATGCTTCTAATTATGTGACCACAGGCAAGTTATTTAATGTTTCTGGGCCTCACTTTCCTCCACTGTATAATGAAGAGTTTGGACTCAATGAACTGCAGGGGCCCTTCCGGCTCTGCCATTCTGTCCCTGACTTCAATATCCCTGCAATAATAATATAACATATGTGACATGTACTTTTTGGGGGGAAGGGGGAATTTTACATGCCATATGTGTTCATTTACTTGGGCACAAAAGAAATCATTTAAAGCTGTCCCTGTAGCTTCACATTTCAATTCAGCTCAATTCAACTTAAAAATTATTATGGTCTTCCTGAGTATCAAACACTCTGCTGGGCAGTAGCATCAATTGTTGTTGTTTGGGCCTCGATTGGCACAAAGTTAGGTAAGACCCATCCCTGCCCTCAGAAGGCTTCCAGTCTGGTGGGGATTGGGGGGAGAAGCCACAAAGACAATTTTGAAAAAAAAAAACATTATGAGAAGGGCCTAAAAGAGAAAATAAGTACTACGCAACTCTTAAGGGACAGATTGCTCTGGACAGAGAGGACAGTCCGGGAAAGGCTTCCTGGAAGAGGTAGCAGTTAAATTGGTGTTTAAAGGATAGACAGGAGTCAAAGAGAGATCACAGAATAACAAGAAGAAACAGCTGGTGTTTATATAGTACCTTAAAGTTGGCCAAAGGAGATGTGCCTGTGTATACATTCCTCATGACAGCCCTGTAAGATGCTATTATTATTACATCTATTTTATAGTTGAGCAAATAAACTAGGAGAAGGAAAACCACTGTCTCTGGATGATACAACTATAAGTATCAGAGGCAGGATTCAAACCCAGGTCCTCCAGACTACAAGGTCTATCTATGTTGTTTCCCCTGGAAATATACATCTATAAATATCATAATTTAATACATTTAGGGCTGGAAGGGACTTTAAGGCCACTTAGTACAATCCCCTCTGTTTACAAAGGCGGAAACTGAGGCCTAGATTAGGGAAGTGACTTGTCCAAGTCTGAATCCAAACCCTGACACCAAATCCCACACTCTTGTCACTACACCACAAGAGGAAGGGAGAACATTGCCGTAATTTGGAATTTTACTTATCTCCTCCCCACCCCCATGCTGAGTCTGGTTTTCATGGTGCTTTACAGGCCAATGAATGCAGGTTCAGCCCCTTTTTCTAGGGACCCCGTGCACAAACAGGACACAGTGAGGGGGGGACAGGGAAGCTTTTGGTAAAGGCACATTTCCCAGGATGGGTAATCTCTTTAGTTACACTTGTGATTAAACTAATTGCAATTTTCCTCTCCCATCCCAATCCTTGCTTCTCTGAAGGGCTCTGGCATTATTCCAGCACGGAGGCCTGGCTACTGGTGAGATGGCAGGAAGACGAGGAGGTGCCTCCACTGGCAGATCCTCTTAAACAGGCATTTTGTGTTCGAGGTGGAATCATCATTGTTGTCACTCTGTGGATTTCTGTGTAGTTTGATGTAGTGTGAAAGAGTACTATGCTGGGCGGCTGGGGACCTGGGATCAAGGCCCAGTTCTGCCACCAGAAACTGGAGGATTTTAGGACAATCCCATCCCTTTAGCTGTCTGAGCAGACTTGATTGTAGCTCTAAGGTCTGTGCTCCTACATTCCAGGTTCTTCCACTGATTAACTGTGGAAACTGAGGCAAATTCTGTCACTCCTCTGAGCCTCAGTTTCCTCCTCTGTCAGATGAGGGGGTTGGACTTGGTGATCCTCACATTCCTTTCCAGCTCTGACCAAAGACAAGAAGGGCATTCAATCCAATCCTGTCATTTTACAGATGAATGAATAATTGAATTTTGAAACATTGCTTATTATCCACCAAGTACTGTGCTAAATGCTGGCTAATCAGTGACAAAGCTTGAGAATGAGAATTCAGAAACGGTCATCTGGGGATCAATTCCAGCCCCTTCATTTGACAGGGAAAGAAACTGAGGCTCAGAAGGAGACAGGATTTACCCAGTTAAATTAGTGGCAGAGCCAGGATTTGAACCCAGGGGAACATGATGACATAAAGTCATTGCTCCAGAGCTAGAAGGTACCTCAGGAGCCCCTTGAACCCGACCCCTTCATTTTATAGTTGACTAAAAGGAAGTCCAGGATCGGCGGCTTACTTTCTACTACACCATGCTGCCTCCCACTTTCTATGAGAGCTTCCAAATGCTTTGAAAAACATTAACAACTCTGAAGGCCATTTTGTAACCAACAAGCACTTATTAAATGCCTACCGTGTCCCAGGCACTGTCATTTTGCTGTGTGCAAAATGCCTCTCCCAGAGCCCTGCCTTGGCTAACCTGAAGGAAGTCAGGCGAACCTTAGCTTAAGCTCATACTGTGCGTTGGAAACTTTCTATCTCCATACCTGCCCTCAAAAAGAGATCACAAATATTCCCCGCAAATTTTAATTAGTAATTTAAGAAACAAGAGAAACTACTAGAAACTTCTTTTGATTCCCTGAAGGGCAGCATTTTGTAGAGACAGAACTCTCAACAAAGCTTGGAGGGGGGAGACTTTAGTTTCAAGGAGGTTTAGTGGAATGGGCCCCTATACGACCCCATCCCCACTCCCAGGATGATGATGCTGATGACGACGGCACTGTGGACCAGGTTGCATGTGTTCACAGCTCCATCTACTGGAGTTTTGTGGCATTGCACATGTCTGCCTGCACTACACCAGGGGCTTTGTTCTGGATTACCGATTTCCTTTGTAAATCCTCAGGCAGCAGTGGCCATGGGGGAAGAATGGAGCCAGTTAAGGAGAATAACTACCTAGAAAAACAACGCAAACCAACCCAGGAGAGGAAAACCTCCGATTAGGATCCCTAAGAAAACAATTCTTCTACAATCTAGCATGCTGCCAGAAGTGGGGGAAAGAGGCTGATGCTTGAGAAAGAACTGTGTGCAATGTTGTTTCTGCTTCACTGAGCTCTGATGCCAAGCAAAATGTGCTTGGAAACCTTAAAGCACGATGTAGATGTCAAATATTATTATTCTTTTTTCATGTTTGTCACCGTAATCTGACTTGGAGTAATGAAGACCTATGTTCAGGCCCCACTTTGGAAGAGAAGGGAAGGGAACAATCTTTTACGTAGTGCCTGCCCACTATGTGCACTACAAATATGATTTCATTCGATGCTCATAACAATCCTGTGAAGTGGGTGCTCTTATCACCCCATTTTCTCAAGACAGAGAAAGGTGAAGTGACTTGTCCAGGGTCACACAGCTAGGAAATATCTAAGGCTAGATTTGAATTCAGGTATTTCTGATTCCAGGCGTAGTAGCACCTTTTTCACTGTGCCATCAACTGCTCTGGACATTTACTTAGCTATGTGAGCAGAGTTAAATCACTTTAGTTCTCTGAACCTGTTCTCTCATCTTTAAAATGGGTATAAAATGCCTGCAAGGCTTACTACACCCCCATAAGGCATGTCATCATAAGGACCAAATGTAAATGAGATATGTATATGTATATGTGTGTATATATATATACACACACACACACACACACATAGTGCTTTGCAAACCTTCAAATGCTATATACATATTAAAGTATCATTAGTAATTATCATAATCGTTATCATTACCAACTACACAAGAATCTGGGATTTCATCATAGTGATCAACTCGTCTCTAAGTCTCAGTATGGAAGGGGACTGACCAATAGGAGTCCTGTGCCCCAAACATGTACCTAGGTTTCTGTGTCCCTTTCCCCATTTCAACACCCTCAAGACTGCTAGAGGTGGAGTTAGTGGATAAGGCTCCCCTCTAATTTTCTTCCCGGTGGGAGGGCCATTGCATATAACTTAGTAGATGTCTTTGTGAGAGGGCCAATCATTCTCCCATGGTTACACGGTTAAAAAGCCTTGGAGGTGGGATTTGAATCTAAGCCCTACTTGTCTCATTGCTTCTCTCATCATCTCCATCACTGTAAATTCTAGCCAGGAAAATACCAGCTGCTTCTCCTCCTTAAAGAAACGACCATGCTTTCAGAAGGAGAAGCGTAAGAAAACTGGGTATTCCAGAATATAGAATCAAACAGACAGGGGGCTTTACTAGTTGAGGAGATACGCATATTCCACAGTTGTGCAGTGGATAGAAATTGCTAAATCCCTTCCTGTCTCAAACTCAGTTTCTTTACCTGTGAAATGAGAGAAATGGACCCGAGGTCCTTAACAACCTACTTCTGACATTCTATAGTTGTAGGATGCAAAGATGAACTCTGAGCCAGCCCATGGGGCGGACACTAGGCATGCATCTAGCTTCATTGTAATCTAATTGTTAACCTGGATCCAAACATTTCTGTGAGGAGGGGACAGGAGATTAGTTTTGGAATGCAGTCAAAAAGGCCTTTCAACACAGAAAGGCAATGGTAAGAGAAGAGGAAAAAAAAAGATGTAGCCCCCTCCTCCCTTCCCCCCCATGGTGATTGGGCCTGGAGGGGGCAGGCTGTGCTAGGAAGATTCCTGAGATTCCAGGGACCAGAGCATGAGTATGAGAGATGAAAGGGGGCAAATTCTGAAGAGGAGCCAGCAGACCAGGAGAGAGAAAAGAGAAAACACTTCTGAGGCTTGGGGACAATGGCCAGTGGTGTGGGAAGCTGCTGAGCAGCTGCACCGGGGCTTTGAGCAGACAAAAAGGGGAGGTAGGACAGAAGGCAAGGGACAAAAATGGGGGAGGAAGGGTTTGGGGAGTGAGTGCTGGGGAGAGATGGTTAATGAGAGCTTTAGGATACAACGCACACATTCGATTCAATTAAAATGATAGAAACGGAGAAATAAAACCCCACAGTTCAAAGAGAAATCCAGGGAGAGTCATTTTTCATTCTCATTCACCCTGGAGCCATGAACCAAGGGGCTCTTCCCTAGCCCACAAAACAGTGACCATTGAAGAGGAACCAAAAAGAAATCAACTCAACCGGAAACAAGACTTTTCAATTTAAGGAACATTCATTAAGGGCCTGTTAGGGGCAAGGCCTTTTTTGTTCCCCCCCAGTTGTTCGGGCCCTCCTCCCCCCCACCCCATCATTACTTTGTATTTACTCCAAAGATATTTGTTTATTTCTCTGGCTTGCCACTGTTTTCCTTAGGAAGAATGTAAACTACAGGAGGGCAGGGTATGATTTTGGTTTGGGTGTGTTGAACAAAGAGTCTGGAGAGTAAACAGTCTGATAAAGGATATATAAACTAATGAGAAAAGAAAGAGCCCAATACTAGATGCTGGAAGAGTCCTTTTGTCACAATAGCCCAAGGAGTCTAGGGGCATCTTGTCTCTCCTAAGGAAACTCAGGCTTGCTGAGCTTAACCCACTTGCCTAAGTGACACAGCTAGTAGATCAAGCACTTAAGGCTTACTATGTGCCAAGACACTCAGCTACGCGTTGGGTATAAAAGTCAAAATCAAAACAAAACTTTAATGAAAAAAGTCCCTGACTTCAAGGAGTATATATTCTAATGGAGAGAATTGTACACACGTGTGTGCACATGCACACAGCAAAAGATCAAAGATGAAAAGTATTTACAGGTACAAAAATATTTATAGAAATTCTCTGTTATATCCCCAAACTGGACACTTGGAGGGTGCTTAGCAATTGGGAATGGTTGAACAAATTATGGTGTATATATAATGGAATAATACTATTGGGCCACAAGAAACAAGGAAAGGGATAGTCTCAGAGAAACTTGGGAACACTTGCATGAAAAGAAGCAAAGTGAAGGGAGCAGAGCAAGGAAAATAATTTGTACAACAGCAACAAAATCATAAGGAAAAAACATAGAAAGCCTTAAGAACTCGGATCAATGCAATGATTAGCTACAATTTCAAAGGGTCCATAATGAAACGTTACCCACCTCCTGACAGAACAATGGCGGATTTGAGGTGCAAAATGACACATATATTTTTGGATGAGGCCAATCGTGGAATCTCTTTTGCTTGACTATGCATATTTGCTGCACTTAGGGGGGGAGGAGAGAAAAAATAAATGCTTGTTAACTAAAAAACCAAGAGCTTTAGAAGCCAGAGAACTTTCTATTTGATCCTAAAGATAATAAGGAACCACTGCAGCTCAATGAGTGGAGGGGAGGGTTGCTACACAGATTTACACTTTAGAAAAAATCCCCTTGACAGCTGAATGGAGAATGGATTGGAGTGGTGGAGAGACTTAATTCAGGGAGACCAGTTCACAGGCTAACAGGAACACAAGTGAGATGATTAGGATGTGTATCAGGGTTGTAGCTATTGGGATGAAGAGAAAGGGACATAGAAGAGAGATGTTAAAAAAGTAGAAACAGCAAGACTTGGCAAGGGTGAGCGATAGGATGGCGCCAAGGATGACTCTGAGCTTGAGGATGTGAGCCTCTGTGATGGGAGGGTGGTGATACACTAGAGATTAATGGGGAAAGTGGCAAGAGGGGTTGGGGGTAGGGATGGAAAGGTAATGAGTTCTGAGATGCCTACAGGGCATCGAGGTCAAGTTGTCCAAGAGGCAGTTGGGGATGTATGGCTGATGCTCAGAAAAGGGATATGGGCTGGATATATAGATACAGGAATCACCTGCACAGAGATTATGTCACCATGGCAGGTGACAAGACTACCATGTGAGACAGTATAGAGCAGGAGTGGGGAACTTGAGGCCTTGAGGCCACAAGATTTGTTCTATAAAATTTGGATTCAGTCAGAAGGCTACATTGAAGGATCTAGAAGGCCAGACGTGGCCTCAAGTTTACAGGATCCCCACCCCTGCAGAGTGAGAAGAGAAGGGAGGCCAGGACAGAACCTTGGAAGACATCCGTGACTTGAGGGTGTGCCACAAATCAAGAACCAGCAAAGAAGGCTGAAAAGTGGTTGGGCAAATAGGAGGAAAATCAGAAGAGAAGAGTGTCATGGAAACTTATACAGGAAAAGCTATCCAGAGGAAGGAAGTGGTTGACAGTGCTGAATGCAGCAAAAAGGTCAAGAGGGATGAGAATGGAGAAAAGGTCATTGGATTTGGCCATCAAGGGATCATCTGTCACTTTGCAGAGGGCAGTTTCAGTTGAATGATGAGACAGGAAGCCCAACTACAGAGGGCTTAGAAGGCATTAAATGGAGAGGAAGTAGAGGGATTGCTTGTAAAAGGCTTTATCAAAGAATGTAGCCACAAAAGCGATAAGAGATATTGGATTATAAATAGTGGGAAGAGGAGCATCCAGCTTTTGAAGGATGGGAAAACACGGGCATGTTTGTAGACAGCAGGGAATGAGCCAGGAGATAAAGACTGAAGATAAAAGAAAGTGAGGATAATAGTGGGACAAATTTGCTGGAGAAATCAGGAAGAGAATGGATGAAAGGCAAATGGAAAAGGGTTTGCATTGGCAAGAAAAAGGAGCATCTCTTTATCAAAGGATGGAGTGAAGGAGGAGATAGTAGAAGTTGTCTGAATTATGTAAGATGAAGAGGAGAGATGGGAGCTTTCAGAAAATGATCTCAATTTTTTCAGTGAATTATTATTTGAGGCCCTCAGCTGTGAGAGTAGGGGAAGTGGGTACCATATGAGACTTGAGAAGAGATTAGAAGGCTTGGAACATCCATCTCTTCTCTACATTTCCAGCTGTGGAAAACAGAACAGAAAAATCAATTAGAGAGAAATCAAAGCTGCACTGAAGGCCCAGTTGAGATTAGAGATTAGAGAACATAACTTCATAGTAGCCCCAGTCAGCAAGGTTTTGTCTTTTCCCCTGGTTCTGTTCAACAGCATGTGAATAGGAGCCAAGGAGTCAGATGGTTGGAATAATCTAAGGTTGGGGCTTGGCAAGGTGTGATGGGTAGTAGGCCAAGTGGACAAGGAAATCCAGACTGGAGGATAACGTAGGGTTGAAATAGTACACCAAGGAGTCAAGATAGAAAAACATGGAGAGATCAGGAAGTGCTGATGGTCAGGGAAAGAACTTAGGGGTAGAGGGAATGGAGGTCCTGAAGAAGATGAAGAATAGGGCTCAGGGCTCTAGGAAAAGTTGGGTTGAGAAAAGATTATGAGCAAATCATTCTGCCATCTTGGGACTTTATTGGCTTCTCTACCATGCCCCAGAGCAGGTACCTGCCCCTTCTTTCCAGCTTTCTTTGGTGTGTTGTCTTCCCCCATTAGACTGTAAACTCCTTGAGGGAAGTGACTATCTTTTTTTTTTCCTATTTGAATCCCTAGCTCTTAGCTCAGTGCGTGGCAGTTGAAAAAGTTCATTGACTATTGCATGCTTATTGAGAAAAAGGAATTTTGGAGCTCAGGGACATGAAGGTCAAGAGTGTGACCATTTCTGTGCCTGACTATAAGGGCTGGACGTCTCACCTCCCAGAAGCTGTGGCAGTTACAAACTGATTCCCCCTAAGAAGTAGGAAGACTCTCCATTCCAACAGCCTCCAGGAAGACTAACTAGAAAAGAACAGATTGTTTTTAGATGGAGTCCTAGCTGAATCTCTCTGGTTCTTCCTTGGCATGGAGACACCTGGGTTTCAAGGTCCCTGCCACTTCAGGGAGCTCCATACATCTTAGGGATAAAGACTCAGGCTCCTTCCTCTCAATTTGCAGATATTTTCCCCCTGGAATGGCTGACAACTTCCTTCTAGAAGGGGCTTAAGGGGCCATGGGGTGGAATTTGGAGGAGATGTCTGATTTTTCTGTTTCTGACTCTTCCTGACCTCTTTTGGGGTTTTCCTGACAGAGATACTGGAGTGATCTTCCATTTCCTTTTCCAGCTCATTTGACAGATGAGGAACCTGAGGCAAACAGGGTGAAGTGACTTGTCCAGGATCACAAGGAAAATAAGTGTCTGAGGTGGGATTTGTATACAGGAAGATGAATCTTCATAATTCCAGGCCCAGCACCTTGTACACTACAGAGCCACCTAGCTGCCCCTACGACACTACTTGGAGTATGAAAAATGGAAAGGGCAAGGTTCTAGGAGACAGCACTTTGAGGCTTTTAGAATCAGAGACCTAGAGTTGGAAAGGATTTTTGAAGTCATTGAGCTCTACTCTCTCATTATAGAAAGGAGGAATCTAGGCTGAGTGGTTAAGGTCACATAGCTAGGAAACTGGGATTCAAATTCAGGTCATGAGCCATGAACTCCAGCCTGTCTTCTGCTATGTCACCCTGTCTCTCATTCTGGGCCAGGGCTTTAAATAGGTCAAACAATTTCAATCCATTTGGGATGGAGTGAGTCACTTCACAATACAACATTTGCTAGGTGAATGGCTGCTGATTTCCATTCCCCCCCTATTTTCAGTCCTTCTTTCTCTACCCTTTCCCCTCTAAGGTAAAGCACATTCAATATATACATTGGATAACTGAGGCAAATAATGAACCGAATTCCATAGCCTGCCACCAACACACACACACATACACTTTCTAAAGATCTCCTTCTCTAAACCCTTGTCTTTTCTTACTACTTTGAGTGCTCAAGAACCCCCTGGAAGAGTGACCCCAGGTAACTCAAGGTCCAGAGGTAGTCATTTTTCTAATCTGATTCAATTACAGAGGGAAGGGCAGACTAAGAAAGGGAAAACATCTGAATTAGAAATTATATATATATATATTTAATGCAATTTAATTTCTTTAAGAGAGCACAAGCTGCCTGCCAAATGTTAGTAGAGATTCAATGGGTCTGTCTTAATTCCCAGATAAGGACCCTTTGTCATAATCACATTGTTTTGATGCAAATGGATGCAGCAAGTAGGCTGAATATTCCTCCCCCCAATCTGGTGTACATTATCAATCTGCCTTAGAAACCCTCTTCTCTAAACAGTGCAAAGATGAGCCTTCACCCAACTCCAAATTCACAGGGTCTGAATTAATGAGGGTTACTGTAGTGAAACACTCTCATTACATTTACTAAGAACCCAAGCGGGGAAATAGCAACCCACTGAAACTTGGCTGATTCTGTTTTTAATCAGACTGCAATGTAACCCCACTGAACCATCTCTTCATGTCAGACGTGCCATCTATTGAACAGTCTACATGTTTTTTTTTTCAGAGAACTGGTATCTGATGATAAAACATTTGCAAGTCTGGAATGTCCTTGACTTTCAACTTAATGCAGACATCTATGAGACAGTCACTCATACATTCTGGTAAATATCTTTGAATTACTGAATAAACAGCAGTTATATCTATGTCATGAGCTGGATCAATGAGAATGCAAAGTACCAGTGTTGGTAACATTATCACTAACAGACGTTTTAATTATCTGGAAGAGATAGACAACCACCCATCCATTCAATAAGCGGGGAAGGGAGGAATCACAGGGACATATGTCATATAAGTAAACACGCAATAAGTATTTTTGTTGTCTAGAAACACAATTTTCATCAGTGTAAGGAACTCTTAGTGTGGAAATGTTTGCCAATGATGCACATGGACAAATCATCTGTAACTGATGGGCTCAGAGACGCCTGGAGCACCCAGAGGTGACGTGACTTGTCTGTTGTGGTAGGAGTTCTCAGTCACAGAGGCTGGGTTGGTTCAAGAGAACACTCAGAGCACCCTGTGCACTATTAAATTAAGTACCATTAAATGCTTATTGAGAAAAAGGAATTTTGGAGTTCAAGGACATAGAAGTGGAAAACTTGTGGGTCTTGGCAGAGTCATGACCTGAATACTGCACCCTAGAGCACTCAAAAATAAAATGACTTGTCTGTTGAGTTCTCAGTCACAGAGGCTGGGTTGGTTCAGGAGACTATAACTCAAGCCTCTGACATAGCTTTGACTTCCCTTGCCACAGCAGTAGTTGGTCACGGGCACACCAACTGGTGAAGTTCGAGCAGGAGATCACAATAGTCACAGAGGCCAGTGGGCCAAATACAGCAAGTAATGCAAATAAGCTTTCTGGAGATGGCATGAGGAGACATGGACATCTGACCCTGCACAAGATTGGGTAGAGGGTGATGATCCTTCTCTATAAGGAGCACTGGGTGTGGTTCCTGAAACATGGAGTTGCAAAAGAGGTTTGCAAAAAGAGATTGCAAGCCTCTAGAAGGCACTAATAAAACTGGACTGGGACATTCAAGACAGGGTAGTAAGGGCCTTTCTGTCCCACCCCAAATGAACACATGCATTAAATCCTCACCATGGCCCACCCAAGATTAAGACATCGCCTAAATTCCCCGCTCCACTTTCTGGTCCCAAGCCACCATCTCTGTATTCAGACTTAAGGGACTTGGAAGATGGGGTTGAAGTTCTCCCAAAATTCAAGTCACCTTATCCATGGGACAATGAGGAGATCGGAGGTCATATGCTCAAGTCATGGTAATCTGGAGAGGGGGGTGGAGTGCTGCCAAACATTTAAGGGGCTAACTGATACAGGTATCCAGGTTACCTCCACAATGGAGGACCCTCAATGGGTCCCTGGGGCACCTTGGTTTCCATCAAGGGTTGGGGTAGGCTAAACACTTAGACAAACAGCATCCTTGCTCTGAGGGAAGTGAGTGGAAGACTCCCTATTGGGTCATGGCTATGGTGCCCAATCAGGGTGACTGTATTGTGTGGATGGATGTTATGAACTCTTGGGAAGTGGTATCTTTACAGGCCTTTATAACAGCCTCTATGCTGGTTATTGTGAATGGCCTAAATGGCCTTGGAATTTTCTAAACCATCTTCTGTGGTTAATACCAAGCAATACATGTAAACTATTTCCTCCCCAGTGACGGAAATGAAGGAGGCTGGGGCACCGATTCCCCTTATAACAGCTCCATATGGTCAGTGAGGTAGAAGGATAGCTCGTAGTAGCTTACAGTGTAAAATCAAAGGCTCCCTTCTTTGGGGTCAGGACCAACAGAGAAATTTTCCTGTTGCTTCTCCCCCTACAGTTGTTTGTGGGATATGGCATCACCCGTCAGAAACATTATATACCCTTGGCTGAATTTAACAATCAGGCTGATCCCCTTAGGAAAATAGTGGAGTTTGAGGAAGTATACTGTTCTTCTAGGCATGGGGGTTATGATGCCATGACACGGTAGATGAGGAGTCACTTGATTCCCCTAATTAAAGATGAAATAGCTACTTAATATAACAGCTATTTCAGAGGAAGTACCTATAATTATAGAATTTATATAGCACTTTGGAGTTTGCAATATGCTTTCTATATGCTAACTCATTTGATGCTCAAAACCCCATGTCATTAACTATTCTCACTTTATACATGAGAAAATGAAAGCAAACAGAAGTTAAGTGACTTGTGTAGAGTCACACAAAGTGTTTGAGGTAAGTTTCGATCTCAAACCTCCCTGATGCCAAGATCTGTACTCTATCCACTATACCACCTGTTTCTGTGCATTGGTGCTCCTGGCACTCATCAGGGTGCCCAGATCTGAAAGACCAGCATGGCATGATTTCAGATAGAGCTCAACCTACTTCTGGCCAAGCAAAATCATCACATTGGCTTCCTTTCTCCATCCCTAGGGTAAAAGGTTGCCCCTTAATTCTAGTTGATGGCTCTTCAGGATATGACCTTGTTGGACCAGCTGAGTCTAAACCACAGCATCCACCATCAAAACTCTCACAAAACATATTCTACTTTCCTCTGGATCCCCCTGTTTTCAGGCAGCCACTTTACCATGAGGCAGGACTGAGTCACTTTGCATCTATGGGGTTTTCTACCTCCTATATTATCCTGAGGCAGCTAGCACTGTTTAATACTGGAATGGGCTCTTGAAAGGACAGCTGCATCATCATGTGCCTGATCATAAGGGCTGGACCCCTGTCTCCTAGAACCTTTGACACTTCTAGGAGTTACAGTCACAAACTGACGCCCCCTAAGAAGTAGGAGGACTCTCTATTCTAGCTGTCTCTCAAAATCAGCCTCCAGGAAAACTAACTCAAAAGGAACAGAGTGTTTTTAGATGGAGTCCTAGCTGAATCTCTCTGGCTCTTCCTTATTCCATCCTTGGCATGAAGACACCTGGGCTTCAAGGTCTCTGGCATTTCAGGGGGCTCCATACATCTTAGGGGTAAAGACTCAGAGGCTCCTCTCAATTGGCAGATAATTTCCCCCTGGAATGGTGTAATGGAAATGCAAATTTAAAGATCTTTGCTGCCCCTAGGCCCTGTGATTGGCTTAAGAGACTCTGAGAATCTTCCTTGATTTGAAAATATACTCTACCTCCTAATAGGCTGAATGTGGTCACATGGAGCCTGTGGCAGGAGGCTTGGTTTTCAGGAATGCCCACACCTTGATGCTGTGTGATTGGGCAGTGGGTCAAGAGGGTAGTTACATTCTCTGACCCAGGAGAAGTCTATATAATCCCTCATGTGAGGCTTTGTTTTGAGGCTCATTTTGAGAAGTTTTCTGTGATTTGATCAGATGAGACTCTGGGAAGCCGTTGTTGAGAGCCACCCCCCCCCTTTGAAAAACCCAGATGTTGATTTGGTATGGATGTAATGGTTGGACAGTTTGGAAACCTGTCTACTTGATCTGTTTCTCTGTCTTGATAATTCTGTCTGTATACTCTGAAGTTTGGGGTGCTAATCTTTTTCCCCTGAACTAGGTAAACAATACATATTTGACTGATTAAAGTAAGCTCGTTAACCCATTTTGAGTTGCTTTCCTTTAACAAAGCAGATCTAAGAACCTGTGTTGGGAGCCACCCTTGGGATGCTGAGGTGCTTGCTGATACAAATGGTCATACAGCTTCCTTTTAGAAAGGGTTTATGGTGCCATGGGGTGGAATTTGGGGGACATGCCTTATTTTTCAATAACAGGTGGAAGTGAAACTATCTTTGTGTAACTTTGGTGACTGTGAATTTACCTGGATGAACAGGGATTCCTTATTGGTCTTGGTAATAATCTGGATAAATGTGTGGAAGAGTCTTTATCTAGCCTCCATGTGGAACAAGAGGGCAGTCCTTCAGCAGAGGCCTCTAAAGAGGAAAAGAGTTCCTATCAGTCCCCTTGGGGGGCTCCCAGGGAGAAGATTATGGGAACACTAAGCAGGTGATAGGGGGGAAGTCTTAGCATTAACTCAGCTACTACCCAGAACGAGATGGCAATGACCTCTAACCTAACTTATTACTTCTGAATGTGATCTGTGATAAAGCTCTGTGATTATGTTCAGAGGGCCATCATCCGCCATGTGTTCTGGGGCTGATTGTGTTCAACATAATGTTCCCTTGAGTGATCTACTGTGAAGTGCCCTAAGCATCACCAACCCCAGGGAAGAACTGGGGCCTGGAGAAGGCATCCTAGTCTCCACTCACCTTCATATTCAATATTTGGTCACCCTGATACTGTACTGATACTACGTTGCTTGGTTTCCTTTTGTCTTCACGCCTGTTTTTCTTTGATCTAAGCTTTTTCTTTGGGCATGCCCACACAATGCAATGCTTCACAGATCCCTAAAGTCAGGGTTGTCTAGCAAGGACCATAAGGCCACCTATGTGGTGGAAATTCCTCTGGAATAGAGACTTCGAAACGGCAGCCCATTGGCCAGATCTGGTACACTGCCTGTTTTTGTAGAGCTGGTGAGACAAGAAGGGTTTTTATATTTTTAAATAAATAAAATTTTATTTACCAAAGTAAAAAAAAAACATTCTTAACCCACATGCTATACAAAAACAGATGGTGGATCATATTTGGCCTGTAGGCCATAGTTTGCCCTCCGCCTCCCACTCTATAAGATCTTTTTGTCACTAAAGGATGGGGCGTTGGAAGAGTGATAGCTATTTGCTTCTGGTGGTTTAGGATGGGCTAGTTTTTCCTTAAGAGTCAGAGAAACTGTCCCTGGTACTTGATTAGCTCACCTGGAGGCACGGACACAGCTTACCATTCACCTATGGCAAAAAATATCAGCTTATCAGGAATCAGGACTTATTCCTCAGACTTGACTAATGTCCTATTTCCACGTGGGTCAACTCACTCTTATGATAAATGTACTTAGGTATGGAGATGAGGGGAGCTACAGCTAACTGATAAAACCCTCTAGCTTTGCTGAGTATCCTTTCATGCTATTCTTAAGCAAACATTTAATGTTAAGTGTTGAATGGTCCATGACTATCACATTTTGTAGTAAATCTGATGATGGACCATCAAAGTGACCTCAATCACCTGGTCCAGAATATCTTTTGTTACCCAGTCAGTATGTGTCAGGGACCACCCTTGAACCTTGTGTGCATGAAATATATTACAATTAATAATGTAGAATGAAATGTGTTAAGAATATAGAGAGGTATGCAGTGCTATGAGAGGTCTGGGGAAGAAAAGGTTATTTATGACTATATTATGGACAGCTAGGTGGCTCAGTGGATAGAACACAGGGCTTGGAATCAGGAATACCTGAGCTCAAATCCAATTTCAGTCACTAGCTATGTGACTCTGGACAAGTCACTTAACTTCTCATTGCCTCAGTTTCCTCATCTGTAAGATGGGGAGAATAACAGCCCCTAGCTCTGAGGCCCGTTGTGAGAATGAAATGAAATAATAATTATAAAGTGTTTAGCATAGTGTCTGGCACGTAGCATTATATAAACATGACTAATGATAACTATTATTACACTGATGATGGTGATGATGATAGTAGGGGGTGGAAATTGTAAAAGGCTTCTTATGGGAGGTGGAATCTGAGCAAAGCTTTGAAAGATGCATAGGATTTCCACAGGCAGAGATTGAGGGCAAGGAAGAAAGGGGGGAAATACCATTCCAGGGACAGGACAAAGTCACAGAAATGGGAAAAGATATTTTCAGCAATTAATCAACAAGATTTATCAAGCACTAACTCTGTGCTAGGCATTTCACTGAGCACTGGAGATCCAAAGGAAAAGGAAAACAGCTCCTGCCCTTAAGAGGCTTATCATCTACTGGAGGAAAAAACAGGTCAGAGAGAACCTAGGGGACAGAGATGTCCAGAAGAACAGCAGCTGAAGGGAGAGGGAAGGGTGGCCTGCAGTAGGCGGGGCTTGAGCAGAATCGGGGAGGAGGCTGGGGATTCTCTGAGGCAGGGGTGAGGAAGGAGAACATTCGAGCAAGTTCTCAAGAAGGGAAGGTTTCAGGGGAAAGACGATGAATTCAGTTTTGCTATGTCTACAGGACATTTAGTTTGAAATGTCAACCAGGCAGTTGGTGATATGAGAACAACACTCAGGAGGAAGACTAGACTGGGCATATCGATCTTGGAATCATCTGCAAAGGAATCATAACTGAACTCATGGGAGTTGAGGACCTCAAGTGAAAGGAAGTATTGGGGGACCACCATTGCTTATGGGTAATCCAGCAACACTTTCCCCCAAAATAAACAATGTCACTTTAAACTTCCTGGGGCTATACACAAATTTCCAGTATGGAGATGTTGGACATATTCTTACAAACCCATCATCACCTTGTTTTGGTCTTAACAATGTTGGCATCCTAATGTTAGCTGGCTGGCTGGTAGCTCTGGGGCCATTACCACACCCAAATATCAGGGTTTTCATGTTCCAACATCGTCTGTTCAGCCTTTGACCCCAATTTTGGTACTACCTCCTTACCTGCAGCAGGTCCAGACAAACTTCTTGTCCACAACTCCATGTCTTACTATGCCCAACGCAGGGCACTTGGCCTACCTCACACAAGGGCTTCCTGTCTGGATGATTCTGAGCATGTGGGAAGAGTCTGCATTTGGCTTTGGAGACTGTGAGGTGCTAGTGGGACACCCAAGTAAACATATTTAGAGTTCAGCTGCCAAAGCCTAATTATGGAGCTATGGGTACAAGAAATTAAATGAACAGAAGGCTTTTGCATTCTGAACCTTTGTGACCCATTTCCAGAGGGAAAATCTTTACCAAGAACATTTAGAGTTGATGGGCAAAGTGTTAACACAGCAGAGGGGAAATGGAAGGAATGTGTGTAGAGAGAAAGGATAATTCATAAGATTGAATCAATGGCCATCATACTTTCCTAAGAACTTTGAAAGGTATTCTGTGCAGAAACTGGAGCCAATAGACCTTCCTCCCTCCTTCCTAGAAATCCTTCCTGGGTCCAGAGTACAGACAACCAACTGAGTAAATCTTTGTCCAGTTAAGAGAATGGCAGTTATGGGCAACTCTGAATATTGGACCAGAGATGTAGCATTTCAGAAATGAAATCTCCAGGCCAAAGCCTGTGCCAATGTCACGTTGCCCCTGCCTTTTATACTTGTGGCCCTGCTAACAGCATTTCCTATCCATTTTTAGGGTCTAGAGGTTTTTGCTACAGCTTCTGCCCTAGGGGTAGGAGGAAAGGCTCACGCAGCCTATGTCATAAAAGTAGCAAGAAACTGAGTATGAAGACTCTTTTATCATTCATGGACCACCCTATGATGTGAGCCCCCTGGGGCTGAGCACAACTGCTTCGATAGCTCTGGCAATGTACAATTGGTGCCACCCCTAAGAGCCACTCCACTCACCCCAGAAAAATACCTTTCTCTGCCACCCACTACAGAGTCTAGTCATACAGCTTGAATATTTTGCAAGACAAAAAAAAAAAAGCCAACAAAAAAACCCACTCATGGGAACCAAAGGGAAGGAAGCCCTCAGAAACCACACCCATTTCTACATATCAGACTGAAGCCTACTCTTCTATCTCACTTGATTTTGTGGGAGCCATGCTAGGCCACTGCCTAGGAATGAATCTCAGAATCCCAGAGTTGGAAGGAACCTCAGGGACTGTCTAGTCTAACCCACATTAGAAAAAGAATCAAAGGAAGGTGCAGCAGAGTCAAGATGGTGGAATAGAAAAAGGACCTCCGCACAGCTCCAGCTCCCACCACCTCCAATTCATGTAAAAGGTGACTCTGAACAAACTTTAGAGCTACAGAACCCAGAAAATGACACAGAGAAGCTAACCTCCCGCTGAGGACAGGCTGGCAGGCCGGCAGGAATCAGGCAGTGCAGCGGCGACCCCAGCCACAGGAGCCAGAGGTTTTAGCCCCAGGGCAGTGTGGACTTTGGGACCCAGTAGTTGAGAGTGTGTTGGCCTCTTCCCCCGGGGTAAGAAGCTGCTGAGGAGCCACGGCGCCCCCGCCACATGGCAGCTTCAGCTCCTGGCCTGCAGAGTGTAGGGGGATCAAGCACCAGTCTGAGGGGTAATTGCTCTTGCTTTAACCTGCTTGGATCTGGATTGCAGTCTAGGGTGGAGGTCCTGGGGTGTGTGTCCAGCTTGCCGGAGAGTGTGGAGACCTCAGAGAGGGCACCCATCTAATACCTCCGGCAGCTGAGAAAACCCCAGCGTTTGGGACGAAAACTCCCCTGTCTTCTGGTGGCAGAGTCCTACTGTGGCAAAAAGCCCAAAAGTCAAATAATTGAGTGGCAAAATGAGCAGGCAAAGGAAACAAAGCAGACAGAAGATTCCAATGTTACACTCCTATTTTGGGGACAAGAAGGAGCAAAGCATGGAACAGGAGGAAAACAGTGAAGTCAGAACTCCTGCACCAAAAGCTTCAAAGGAAAATACAAGCTGGTTACAAGCCATAGAGGACCTTAAGAAGCAGATAAGAGAAGTGGAGGAAAAACTGGGAAGAGAAATGAGAACAATGCAAGAAAATTATGAAATGAGAGTCAACAGCCTGACTGAAGAAAATAATACCTTAAAAAACAGACTGACTCAAATGGCAAAGGAGGCTCAAAAAGGCAATGAGGAGAAGAATGCCTTAAAAAGTCAAATTTGCCAGATGGAAAAAGAATCTCAAAAGCTCAATGAGGAGAATCATTGCTTCAGAATTAGATTGGAGCAAATAGAAGCTAATGACTTTATGAGAAATCAAGATGCTGTTAAACAGATCCAAACAAATGAAAGAATAGAAGGCAATGTGAAATATCTCATGGGAAAAACCACTGACCTGGAAAATAGATCCAGGAGAGATAATTTAAAAGTTATTGGACTAGGCGGCCAGGTGGCTCAGGGAGTAAGAGCACCGGCCCCAGTGTCAGGATGACCTGGGGATCAAATCCGGGCTCAGATACTTAGCACCACACCCAGAAATAATTGGCCGTGTAACCTTGAGCAAGTTACTTAACCCCGATTGCTTAAAAAAAAAGTTATTGGACTACCTGAAAGCCATGATCAAAGAAAGAACCTAGAAATCATCCTCCAAGAAATTTTCAAGGAAAACTGCCCTGATGTTTTAGAACCAGAGAGCAAAATAGAGCTTGAAAGAATCCACTGATCACCTCCTAAAAAAGATCACAAAAAGAAAACTCCTGGGAATATCATAGCCAGGTTCCAGAATTCCCAGATCAAGGAGAGAATATTAGAAGCAGCCAGGAAGAAACAAATTGAATATTGTAGAAACACAATCAGGATAACTCAGGATCTGGCAGCTTCTACACTGAGGAATCGAAGGGTTTGGAATATGATATTCTGGAGGTTAAAGGATCTGGGATTAAAACCAAGAATCACCTACCCAGAAAAACTGAGTATCATGTTTCAGGGGAAAAATATGGTCATTCAGTGCACTAGAAGACTTTCAAGCATTCTTGATGAAAAAAAACCAGAGTTGAATAGAAAATTTGACATTCAGATACAAGAAGCAAGAGAAGCTTGAGAAGGCAAACAGGGAAAAGAAATCATAAGAAACTTATCAAAGTTGAACTATTAACACTCCTACATGGAAAAATGATAATTGTAACTGATGAAACTTTTCTCAGTATGAAAATAGTTGAAGGGAATAGAAATATATATATATATATATATGTCTATATTGGAGGGTATATGGGTGTATCAATACATATGCGAATGCATAAATATTTATATATATATGTTTACAGGTATACATAGGTAGAGGGCACATGACCAATTTAATAGGAAGGGATGATACTTAAAAGGTGAAATTAAGAGGTGAGAGAGGAATATAATGAGAGGAGATGGGGAGAGACAGAATGGGGTAAATTATCTCATATAGAAGAGGCAAGGGAAAATGGTTTCAATGGAGGGGAAGAATAGGAAGGCAAAAGGGAATGGGTCAACCTTATTCTCATTGTATTTGGCTTTGGGGGGGAATGACATACACACTAAATAGGGTATCTCACCCTACAGGAGAGTAGGGGGGAAGGGGATGAGAGGAGTGATGATGAAAGGGAGGACAGGCTAGGGGAGAGGGAAGTTGGAAGCACCCACTTTTGAAAAGGGACAGGATCAAAATAGAGAATAGAACAAGTGGGAGGTGGGATACGAGGGAGGGAAATATAGTCAATCTTTTACAATATATCCACTATTTAAATGTTTTGCATAGCTACACATGTACAACCTATACTGAATTGCTTATCTTTCCAGTAAGGGTGGGTAACAAGGGAGGAAGGGAATGAATCTGCAATTCAAAGCTTTAAAATCAAATGTTTAAATATATATATATACTATTATTAATACTATTTTACATGTAATTGGGAAATAAGATACAGGCACTGGGGCATAGAGATCCACCATGCCCTACTGGAAAAGTTGAAGGGGGTATAGGAAAAGATATGGGAGACAGGAGATTGGAGGAGGGGACATCCTGTAGGACTGCTATTTTGGGGCGGTGGGTAGGGGAAAAATGGGAAGAAAATTTGTAACTCAAAATCTGGTGGAAATGAATGATGTAAATCAGAGGTTAATAAAGCATTTGGAAAAAAAAAAGAAAAAGAATCTCCATTATATCGTATCAGAAAAGTGGTCACACAGTCTTTGCCTAATGACCTTTGGGGAGAAGGAACCCAGTGCCTTCTAAAGGAGCTCACTCCCCTTTTGGAAGAAGTTCCCCTTGACCCAGTAATACCACTTCTAAGGTTGTATCCCAAAGAGATCATAGAAGGGGGAGGAGGACCAGTATGTACAAAAATATTTATTGCAGCTTTTTTTGTGGTGGCCAAAAAATTGGCAATTAAGGGGATGCCCATCAATTGGAAAATGGCTAAACAAGGTGTGGTATATGAATGTAATGGAATACTATTGTGCTATAAGAAACAAGGAGCAGACGGACTTCATATTTACCTGGAGAGGCTTATACAAACTGATGCTGAGTGAGAAGAGCAGAACCAGGAGAAATTTGTACACAATTACAGACACAACATACAGGTGACAGCCAACTTTGATGGACTGGACTCTTCTCAGCAATGCAAGGTTACAAGACAACTCCAAAAGACTCATGATGGAGAGAGATGTCTACATTCAGAGAAAAAGCTACAGAGTTTGAATGCAGACTGAAGCAAATTACATGCTCTCTTTCTTTTTCTTGTTTGGTTTTGTTTCCTCTTTTCCACTGTTCATTCCATCAGTTACAATCCTCCTTTACAACCTAATGTCTAATATGGAAGTATTTGCAGATCGTATACTTGACTGCATACTGCCATGGCGGGGGGGGGGGGGAGGAGAAAATTTGAAACTCAAGGGATTGTGGAACGGAATCTTATAAACTAAAAACTAAAAGTAAACAAATTAATAAAGACAAAAAATGTTTTAAAAAATTAAAAGGAAATTCAAAAAAAAGAAGTTTCCCCCTCCCCCAGGACAGCCCACCTACATTTTCTTTTCTGCAGAGCTCCTCACTCTGTCTAACACAATATGGCTCATGCCCCTTCTACCCACTAGCGCTTCAAATACTAGAAGACAGAAAATGTCACCCTTGAGTCCTTTCCAGGCTAAATAAACATTCCTTAGCCGGTCTCAACCCATTTCTTAGTATCTAGTGTGTGGTTTGTGTCACCCTTCCTGTGATGTATACAAAGACGGCTTTCTGCAGCTCTGCCTCACTTAAATCCAATTCATCCGCAAGTCAATGTCATCGGTCCTCTTTGAGACTGAAGGACAAACAACAACAACAAAGACATCTGTGAGGAGGCACAGTCTAGTGTAGTGGGTAGGGCTGGCCTTGGAGTCAGAAAGACCTGGTTTGAAGTAGTATCTCTGACAAATACTGCTGTGAGCCTAGCAGTGTTAACCTCACAGCTGTGAAGAGGGCATGACCACACACTAGTAAAGGGAATTTCCTCCCCAGAAGCTCAGTATACAAATGAATCACAGATTTTACCCCCAAAATAGGTTTGGGAGGGCAGTTCTGCGGTATGTGTGTGTGTGCACATGTGCGTGTGTGCGCATGTGCATGTGTGTGCATGTATATACATATGTGTGTTATATTTGCTTCTTGAAACATTGTAACTGCAAGGGTCATCCTTCCTCTGGGAAAAGCAAATGGACTAAAGTTACCTACTAGAGAATACAGGCATAAACACATAAGATGCAGCACAATTGAGGTGTTTTGCTCTCAGGTTGAATGCTTGGGTATCCCAAGTTTGTTTTGTTCATATGTGAGTTAGTATTCGTACACAGAATCTTAAAGGAAAAAGCTGTAAGCATCTCCAACAGAGGGCCTTTATCCTCAATAGGGAGAAGTCTTGAAGGCTATCCACTGAACAATGGCCAGGCAATTTAGATATGGAGACCTCTGCCACAGAAACGGGTTCTTATCCTGTGTAGTTTTAATTATTTCTGGCTGAGAATGTCTTCAAGTCTCCCTAATTATAACTTCAGAGGAAAGAGTCCAACAGGGTCCAAAGAGCCCTGTAACACTAGGGATCATAAATGAGATCCTTAACATCACTATTGTTAACCAATCTTGATAACAAAGCAGTTGGTAGAACAGAGGATAGAACCTGAACTCAGATCTGGCTTCAAGCACTTACTAGCTGTGTGACCTTGGTCAAGGCAATTTCTGTCTGCCTCAGTTTCCTTAACTGTAAATTGGGATAAAAATCTCACTCTCTCCCAGGGTTGTTGTTAGGATCATATGAGATAATATTTATAAAGTGCTTTGCAGACTTAAAAGTCTACTTTCTGCCTGGCACTGTGGTAAGTAACATTTTACACTGAAAAAAACTGAGGCTATGAAGGGTTAAATTACTTCCCCAGGGTCATATGGCTAGTAAGTTAGGATCTGAATTCAGGTCTTCCTGATTCTAGTACCAGGACTCTATCCACCATGCTACCTAGCTGTCTAAAAGCTATATGTATATGTATATATGTGTGTATAACGTATATGTATGTCTGCTTTAAAGTGACATATATACATCAATATCTACATATAATATTATTTGTTATAGCTACATCCAACAGTACTAGAGAAGGAAACGGCAAACCACTTCAGTACCTTTGCTAAGAAAACCTCACATTGAGTCACAGAGTCAGCCACAACTGAAACAGCTGAACAACAATAATAAACAATAACTATAGATGAAGCAAAAGTCAGAATCAGGGCAGCCAGGAGAAATACCAACAATCTCAGATACACAGATGATCCTACTTTGTGGGCAGAAAATGAAGAGGAATTAAGAAGCCTCTTGATGAGGGTGAAAGAAGAGAGGGTGAAAGCTGGCCTGAAGCTTAACATCAGAAAAATGAAGATCTTGGGAACTGTCCCATCATTCTGGCAGATAGAGGGAAAAGATGGAAGCAGTGTCAGATTTTCTATTTGGTGGCTCAAAGGTCACTGCAGACGGCAACTGTAGCCATGAAATTAAAAGACGAGAGCTATGGCAAATCTGGCCAGCATACTAAAAAGCAAAGACGTCACCTTGCTGGCAGAGGTCTGTACGGTCAAAACCACGGTTTTTCCAGTAGCAACGTATGGCTGTGATGAGAGTTGTACTCTAAGGAACGTTGAACACTGCAGAATCGACACTTTTGGATTGTGGTGCAGGGGAAGACTTTTGACAGTCCCTTTGACAACACAAGGAGATCAAATCAGTCAATACTTAAAGAAATTAATTCAAGGGGCAGCTAGGTGGTGCAGTGAATAGAGTCTGACTCCAGAGGCCCTGGAGTCAGGAGGACCTGAGTTCAAATGTGGCCTCAGACACTTGACATACTTACTAGCTGTGTGATTTTGGGCAAGTCACTTAACTCCAATTGCCCTCCAAAAAGAAAAAGAAAAGAAAAAAAGAAAGAAATTCGGGCTCTTCACTGGAAGGTGAAATGCTGAAGATGAAGCTTAAATACTCTGACCACATAATGAGAAGATGGGACTCATGGGGAAAGACCCTGATGTTGGAAAAGATTAAAGGTAAAAGGAAAAGGGGACGGCAGAGGATGAGATGGAGAGAGAGTGTCTTAGAAACAATGAACATAAGAATGGATAGACTTCAAGAGAGAGGGGAGGGCCTGGCAAGCTGCGGTCTATGGGGTGACTAGTGAAGGACTAAAGAACAACAAATTACCATTAAGTGCTAACTATGTATATAGCACGTGTAAGGCACTGGCGGTACAAATGGAAGGGTCAAAGCCCCTGCCGTCAGAGAGCTCACACTCTAATGAGCGAGACAACACCTAGGGAAGGTTTCAGCTGCACATCAGATGGAAAGATCCCATAGTCCTTAGGGTGCAGATGTAAGGCCTCTTCCTTAATGTCATTTCCACTGATAAAATCCCATCAGTTTCTGACGTTGAAACATTTGATGAGGCCAAGGACCCTGATGGCAAGAGCTTTGTTTTCTGGGCCTTCAGGAGCTGTCTGTAGCACCTGCAGGGGCAGTAGTCAGGCTGCATTTCCTTCCCAGGAGGGCACTGGGCTGGAAGCATCGCTGGTCCCAAGACTCTTGGGTTTAGGACCCTGGAATTTCTCCTTTGGGGCATGAGGAGGAGATTGGTCAAGACGGTGGTGGCATTACCTGTCTGGTACATGCTGCCTCCTGTCTCTCCCTCATGGTACCTGGCTGCTTCGGTACTTTCACCTCCAATTAGATGGTGCAGTGCAAAGTGTTGGACTTGGAGTCAGGAAGCCCCAAGTTCAAATTCTGTCTCAAATACTTACTACCTGTGTGACCTTGGGCAAGTTACTTAACCTCTCCTAGCCTCAGTTTCCTCTTCTGTAAAATGGAGATAATAATTCACACCTACCTCACAGAGTTGTGAGGTTCAAATCAGATAACCTATAGCCTGATCAGCTAAGACTGTTAGACTCCTTCTGAGCATACTTTGTTCATGACACAGGCCCTCTGAGCGGCCAAATTTCTAAGGTACAGAGCAAATAAAAGATTAATGGTCCTCAAAGACATAAAGAGAGTGCTGGAAAAATTCAACAAAGCTAAAGACTATTAAAGGCTATTAAAGAAATAGATCTGTACAATATAAACATCTATACAGATACTAAATAAAATTGCCCCAGCAATGCCCAGGAGGACGACCAGGACAGAAAACAAACCACCAGCAAGCACACAACACTAAATATACCCTTGCCCTGAAAATGTACAAATCAGGGTGCTCCTTCCCCTCGGTCCACCTGTCCACCTTTGTAGCCTTTGGTTTTGCTACTTCTCCATCTATAGTCTGCCCCTTGAGGATGTCCCTCTATTGCTAGAAGGCATTGATTTTCCTTGGTGATTGATTCAGGGGTCAAAGAGGATCAAAGCCAGTGATCTTGAGGGCATGTAGCTTTACTCAGCAATCTCACTGCAGGTTATGTGGTACAAAGGGTCCTGGGACAAGGGAGAGGGCACACCTTTTCTTTAAGGCTGAAGCATGTGTATCTCACTGAAAGTTTAACAGCTGAAGACAATTAGAACCAACCCTGAAAATCTTTAAGACAGCACCACAGCCCACAGCCCACATACCACAACCCCAAAGAAATCCAGATGAGGCTAATAAGAATCATGTCACACTTCTAATAAAAACAGACCCAGGGATTCCATTCCCCTCACTTTCAGTTTGAGTTCCTGGGAATAGTTAGCGGGAGAAGTGTCATTTTTAGTTCCCCAAGGCAGACATAACAAAGGGCTTCTCTCCCAGTCCATCCACCAGAAATATCCCTCCTGGTGTAGCACCCCCTTTAGGCCACCCTATCATTCTGTAGGTTGGATACCAAGAGGATGGCTATTGCCTTGGGTTCCAGGGGGAATGGTGTGTAGTCCATGAGTCCCTACACTAGTATATTTCCCTTAACAATCAACCAAAATATATCATTAACTCTTAGCAAAGATATTTACTCAAATGATATAGCAAAACATTCATTATAAAACACTCCCTCCATAAACCTTGGGTGTACTCCCCCACAAATACACACACAAGCAGCCATAGGAAAGCTGAGCTCAGGACACTCAGGTAGATACACATACGGCAAAGGCCACTCACCTCTCTTCACAGAATTTTCCAGAAGCTCCCCTTGGGTACAACGTCTCTCAAGGCTCTCAGGGTCTACCCCTCTACATAGTCCCACCCTTAATTGTTAGATATAATAGGAGCCTCTCCCTCATGCAGACTAGGATAGTTTTCCTTTAAAGAGCAATAAAACCATACTCAAGACCTATTTGGTTCAAGGGCCTGAAATCTCAAGCTACTGACACTGCTTCCAGATGCTCTTGGTGTCCATGCATAGTCCCTGGGATACTCCTCAGGCTTCTACCAAGTTGGCCGTGTTAGGACACAAGGGCAAAGAAAAGCAACATTCAGCCAAATCAATGCTATAGCTTTAGTGAATGGGCTTCATTTGCTAGACCTAAGTAAATCTCTTCTTATTAAGTGGCAAATGTTTTCCAAGTGTCTCATTTCATTCCAGTCTCAAATATGAGGTACCACACTAGCCTCGATTTGACCTAGCCCATTATACCAGAGTCAACTCCTTGAAGTTGCTTGCTCTGTCAGGTAACTGTCTCTCCATACAGGCATCAGTGAAGTATCTGTCTCTGCTCCCCACTCAATGAAGTCTCTCCTATTGTTCAGGAGCTCTCAAGGAAACACATATCCAATGGCTGTGTGGTCTGAAGGGAAATTCCCTCTTCCCAGCCACAGAGGCACCTCCACAAACAGCTCCCGGCCTTGAACTTTAATGTTGAATCTTGCCTGTGATCTCCTCGTGATCTCAGCTGGAACCACTGCATGTGGTATCTCCTCCTCTGGTGCTAGATGCCATGCCCAGTGGTGTAGGGGGAGAGAATCTTCTTCCTGCTCTGTGCAGTCTGGACTACCTCGGGTTCGGTAGGCCTTAGCTAGCTCAAGCTCCCCAAGGCACAGCTAATTCTTCTTCTAAGTCAATCCCATTGTTTCCTTCTTGACTCAACGTGAGAGGTAACCATGCTCTAGAGAGGAAGGCTCAAAGCATCTTTACAGGTAGCTTCACATTCCAGTGGCACCTGGTGATTACAGCCTGGGTCTTCTGTGACCACACAACTGAAGTGCTTAGAAATGGACCATCTAGTTCAACCATTTCATTTTTCAAAGGAGTAAAGTAAGAAGCAGAGAAGAGAAAGTACTTACCCAAGGTAATACAGATATAAGTGCCAAGGCTGGGACAAGAAGTCACATTCCCTCTTTCCATGACCTCATGCTGCCTGTTGCAAATGAAGTCAAGGCTGCTCCTGGGCAGTGGCCACAACTATGGAATTTACAATGGAAATCTAAGTTCAGATTTAGATATAAGTACTGATGAAATAAGTGGTTGCCTATGTAACACTATTTGAGAAGCATTAAAATCTGCTTCCTATTTCAGCACAAGGGCAGCCTGTTGATCTTGACTGTGGGCAGGCCAAGAGGCAGGCAGAGGCACACTTGGTG
This sequence comes from Petaurus breviceps papuanus, assembly GCF_028583685.1. NCBI lineage: Eukaryota > Metazoa > Chordata > Mammalia > Diprotodontia > Petauridae > Petaurus > Petaurus breviceps. The sequence goes on from NW_027187369.1 coordinate 9,891,262, forward strand.
AGCTTGACAAGAGTGCAGCCCCGGAGAGAAAGTGGAGGATTCTTGGAGGACCAGTGACATGGGAGCAATATTTCAACCCTTTCTCTGGTGGGAGTTAGGCTAGTTTTTCTTTGAGAACATCTTCAAGACTTGATTGGCTCAGAGGACTAAAGACTCAGGCTAGTGACATCACTTTCTGATCATGTGAGAACAAAATATGTATAGGAGGAAGTTCGAGGTGCTCTCCCTGATGCTTGCAAGGAGCTCGGTCCAGCTGAGTCAACTCGGGGTATCCTCAAGGGATCCCCTTATTGAACATCCTTCTCCAGCTAAGGATGAATAAATCTTTTATTAAATGCTTTGTTAATTGTTTCATAATCAGTATTTCATTCTTTTCCAGTATCTGACTTAAGCTACCAGGGGACTGGCTTGAGTAAGGCTCAGCCCAAAAGAAGTAGGCATGGAGGATGCTGGACTGGCTTCTGTGACTTTTGATACAGACATCTCAGAAAAAGTCTTAAAAGGCTTGGTCAAGCAAAAAAAATCAAAGCTATCTATAGTTATAGTCATAAGAAAAAAAATTATCTAAATCACTACTGATTAGAGAAAGGCAAATTAAAACAACTCTGAGGTATACCACCTCACACCGATCAGATTGGTTATGACAGAAAAGGAAAATAACAAATGTTGGAGGGGATATGGGAAAATTGGGACACTAATGCACTACTGGTGGAGTTGTGAACTGATCCAGTGATTCTGGAGAACGGTTTGGAACTATGCCCAAAGGGCTATTAAACTGGGCATACCCTTTGACCCAGTAATACCATTATGAGGTCTGTATCCCATAGAGATTGAAGAAAAGGGAGAAGGACCTACATGTACACAAATATTTATAGCAGCTCTTTTTGTTGTAGCAAAGAAGTAGAAATTGAGGGAATTGTTCATCAATTGGGGAATGGCTGAATGAGTTGTGGTCTATGACTGTAATGGAATACTACTGTGCTATAAAAAAATTACGAGTAGGGTAGTTTCAGAAAAACCTAGGAAGACTTACACAAACTGATGTAAACTGAAGTGAGCAGAACCAGTAGAACACTGTATATAGCAATAGAAATATTGTACAATGATCAACTTCAAATGACTTAGCTATTCTTAGCAATACAATGATCCAAGATAATCCCAAAAGACCCATGATGAAAAACGCTATCTACCTCCAGACAAACTGATAGAGTTGGAATGCAGAGAAAAGCATACTATTTTTCACTTTATTTTTTGTGAGGTTTTTTTGGTCTGTGTTTTCTTTCACAACATGACTAATATGGAAATATGTTTTACATGCTTGTATATGTACCAATATTACCTGCCTTCCCAATGAGGGAGGAGAAGAGGGAGAGAATATGAAACTCAAAATTTTTTTAAAAATCAAATGTTAAAATTGTTTTTACATACAATTGGGAAAAATGAAATATTCAAAATGTTTAAAAAAATTTTTAAGACCAAAAAAAGGTTTGGTCAAGGATGACACTGGGGCTAACCTTAGGACCCAAGTCTATTGATGCCCAGGCCTTTGGGAGTTTCTCTGACCAAGACCTTTGGCAGCTCATGGCATTGCTTAGCACATACATACATAGGACAATGGACCATAACCATATCCACCCAGGAAGACCAGAAACCCAGAACTTCTCAGCTCCATCATAAAGAAGTCTAACCTGGTTCTCTAGTTTGCCCCTCCTTCCAACAATACAAGTGTAACATAATCAAGAGCTTCTAGTACTCCCTGGTTTTATCTGCTAATTAAAGGAGGCCTCAGAGGAGGAAAAGTTGGTGCCTTCATCAGGGTTATCTGCTGTACCTACTGCCTCTGGCCCCCTAACCCTACCCTTCCCCTGTATGTAGGGGCTGCCTTACCTCCCTGATTATTTGGTAAGAATGGCATTTTCCAGGACTGGCAAGGTGGCAGTGCCAAGCCTAGGTTCTCTATGCACTGCTTCTTGAAAGGTTTAAGAAACACTGAAGAGGATCAGGACTTGAAAAAGTTTAAGAAGGCCTGCATAGTGTAGGTTAATGGATACTCAGCACTTAGTAAGGGAAGATGGTGCCCATCCCCATTTCTTCCTTCCTTTTGGCTCTTAGCCCTTTGATAATTTGATTCCGTGATACAGATTTCTGTTCCAGGAGAGGGGGTAGGGGCTGTGACTAGGGTGTTTCATTCATTCTGGAAAGGGTGAGAGACATGAAACAGTCACTTTTATGTAACAAAAAAATCTCACTTCTATGTAACAGTGGAAAAAGAAATCTGAATAGGTCAGAGGCAGTTCTGCCCTTCTCTCCCCTTTCCCTGCTTACTTGCTGCAACCAAATCAACAATGCACCATTGCCATGGGCCATCTGCTGGGCCATGGAAATAATTTGGGATCATAGGACTTGGAGCTGAAAGGACCATTTATATAGGACCACAGCTTTGGAATTATGAGGGACCTTAGAGGTCACCAAGTACAACGCCCTCATTTCATAGAGGAGGAAACTGAGGCCTAGAGAGGGGGAGCAGAGACGAGGCAAACCCCAGAGCTTCTGATGCTGATCTAACTCCAAGGCTCTCTTCATCCTCTCTCTCTGCTGTTTACCCCCACACAGAGTCCTTATGAAGGGGGTTTGCGAGGAATTTTACCTGCATATACGAAGGAGAACTCTTACTGCCCCTGGAAAGGAATGTGGATCTTCTTTTGAACACAGACATAACAGGCACGAACAACTATCAATTATCCTAATAGACTCATGAAAATGATTGCAAACCTTCTGGTGTGTGGGGGGGAGGGGGTCAGCTCTCTCTCTTTGCTCTCCTGCCTGCTGCTATGATGCTCATTTGCAATTAGCAAAATGGCAGCTCTTTAACAATATTCTGAGGGATGTGGATGTTTGCCTCCATACCCTTTTCTTCCAGTTAGGTGTCAGTATAAAGGATTTCCTGCACCTAAGAAACTTGAGCCACCCAGCTTTGAATGAAGAAATGAAAAGACATTTATTAAGCTCTTAGGCATCGTGCTAAGTACTGGGGATGCAAAGGTAACCAAGGACAGGTACATGTGCAAAATGTGCCAACCTGTTCCTCTGATGCAAATTCCCCTCATGGGAGAGATGGGCGAGTCTGATTCTTCTGGGAGAGTCATGAAGACTTGTAACAGAAGTTCCTTGGAGAGACCTGAGCATGTATAGACATTCTCTAACTGCTTCAGGTCTGCTTTGCCTTTTTTGATCGCCTGCATTGTCTAGTCTTTGGCAGAGGGGGGCAGTCCTTCTGGCTGCCCTGCTAATGAATCTACTAAGGGTAGCTGGTGGCACAAGGAACAGAATGCTGGGCCCAGATTCAGGAAGACTTGAGTTTAAACCCAGCCCTCAGACACTTCCCAGCTGTGTGACTTTGGTAAGTCACTTTACCTGTTTGCCTCGGTTTCCTCAACTGTAAAATGAGGATAATAACAGCACCTATGTCCCAGGGTCGTTGTGAGGATTAAATGAGATAAACATTTGTAAAGTGGTTTAGCACAGTTCCTGGCATGTAAGAGACACTATGTAAAGACATTCCCTTCCCTTCCCCTAATGGTCAGACTCCTTCAATCATAGCATCTCTATCATAGCATCTGGCAATAGACAAAATTGTAAAGAGTAATTGGAGCCTTCTCGCTATTCGGCCCACATGAACTGAAAAACAGCCTTGGGTCTTGGCCTCTGCTTTTGTTCTTTTCCATTCTAGATGAAGGGACTGGAGCCTTCAATCTTGTGAGTTTCAAAGACAAGTCATTGGGATGAGCTTCCAGGCTTCCCGGCACCTGGGTTGGAAGTCAGTTTGGCACTGGTGCCCAGAGGAACAAGTACTGACCTTGTTTCAGGATTCAGGCCAGCTGAGCCAAGGGCTGGTAGCGATGCCACATTTGTACATGAACTTGGGAGAACCAGTGTTCTGAAGGAACTAAGTTCTGATCCCCGTCTCCCCAGAGACCATGGTGGGAGGAGAGATAGTATATCCCCAATGTCTTAGGGGTGAAGGAGGGCAATACTGGCTTGTTTTTTAAAGTAAATATCCCTTTGTAAAAGCTAATAGCAATTACATGGTTAAACGGAGCTGGGATGTTACTTGGGGCACCTAACAGCAGGAGGAACAATTGGTGGGGAATAGAACTAAGTGTATTAGACAAGGGACATCCCCCAAGCTCTCTGGGACCCTTGGAATCCTGAGGGAGATAGAGACAACTTGATCTGGGAAAGTGAAGCCTGCATTGATTGACTACAAAAAGAAAACAGCAAAGAAAGCCCAGGATCACCCCTATGCCATGAGGAGGCACCAGAAGGGCTTTCATGGAGGTTTCCTGTGTATATACTGAAGTAATGATAGCAGGAAGCAGTGCGGCCAGGCAGTTCTCTGGAAGCTGTAGAGCAGGTAGTGATCTGCACTGACAGAGGGAGGTTCTGTCAAGGGAGTACTCTCTATCAATGAGATCAGAGATCTGGGGCCAAAAAGAATAATACCGACATCCATTTCTGTGGTGCTTTAGAATTTTCAAGGAGTTTGCATAAGCTTTGTCTTAGGTGTTATATTCCCATTTTACAGATAGGCAAAGAGAGGCAATGCTTCTAAAGAATTTGCCCAAGTTCAGAGAATGAATTAGCCTGACATATAATCCAGCATTCCTTCCATAATACAAAAGGTATCCCATTAAAGCTTTGGTTCTACTTTTTCTTGTCCCTGTCAAGAGGTACCAATATACATTTCCCCAAGTAGAACACAGATTCCCCTGCCCACCCTCCATACCATGCCTAGAATACACCCTTACCTCCTTTTCATCCATTCCCTAGGCTCCTTCAAGGTTCAACTCCAGTGCACCTTCCCTGAGGAAGCATCTTTCATCTCCCCAGCTGGTAGAACCTTCTACCACTGAAATTACCTTGTATATATTTGTGTCTACATGTGTGTCTATATACACATACATATACATACTATGTATATACAAATACATATTTATATTATATACACTTTGCATATATTTTGCAAATTCACAAGAGAGTATGTGATCTAACAGGTGGAGAGTTAACTTTGGAGTTATTTAGGAGAACTCTGGTTCAATTCCTGAATCTGCCACATACCAGCTATGAGACCCTGGGTAAATCACTTAACTCCTCAGTGCCTCCTAGAAATGCTCCAAAACACCACGGTGCAGAGCAGGTACTGCTCTTAGCTGGGAGAAGTTAATTCCTCACTGGAAATTCCCCACACCTACAAAATCACAAAGCTAGTCTCCAACCTCCTCCTCAGTACTTTGGACTTCCTGTGATGAATTCTCCAGAGAATATGGACACATGAGATGGGTATGCAGAAAGGTACTGTCTGAGTTGCTCCATTTGAATATATACACACAATAGACTTATTGTATATATACATTGTATATATAGTCTACATATGACACACACAAACACGTGTATATGTGTTTATTGCCTCCCCTGATAAAATGTAAGCTATGTAAGGACAGTGACTGTTTCATTGCTGTCTTTGTATCCCTGGCACCTTGCACAATACCTGGAACACAGTAAGCATTTCATAAGGTATGCATTCAGGGCTGGGGTTAACCATAACCCTATCCTCCTTGTTCTCTTCTCCTGGTGAGAAAGGTAAGATTGGTGACTGCCATTCCCAGGCCTCTATTTCAGGAAAGCCTCAGCTACTATGTTTCACTTCATTGCCTAATCCTGCCATGTTCCCCTTGCCCACTTCCTGGCTGCTGTTATACCCTTTCCTCCCCACCCCTGCCCCCATCATCCCCAATCTTGATGGAATCATGAACCTTAATCAAATCTACACAGTCATTTTCTTCAACTAGGGAGAGAAGTTGTCAATCCACTCACCTAGAGCCCAATTCGGCATCCCAATAACTTTCTAGAACAAAGTGCTTCTATCCTGTCTTCACACCTTTGAAGTATTAGCTTATCTGAACTTTGCATCTCCCCCAGTTTGGAGCACTGCACACAAAAGTGTGCTGAACTGAGCAGAAAAGTTACTAAGACTGCAACAATATTATTTTGTATAGCATTACAATGAAATCATTATTGATATTTTCTAAGCAAAAGATTAGAAATTTTATGTGTATTACATAATCTTTTTCCTTTACCTTCAAAGACCAGAAAAATCTCACCAAGGTGTAAGAAAAATCTTTTTTTTTAGATTTTTCTTTTTGCTTTTTGGAGGGGGGAAGGTAGGGAAATTGGGGTTAAGTGACTTGCCCAAGGTCACATGGCTAGTTTTGCGTTAAGTGTCTGAGGTCAGATTTGAATTCAGGTCTACTGGACTCCAGGGCCGGTGCTCTATTCACTGTGCCACCTAGCTGCCCCTGTAAGAAAAATCTTAGTAAGAGCACTGGCTCCAGTGTCGGGATGACCTGGAGATCAAATCCAGGGCTCAGATACTCAGCACCACACCCAGAAATAACTGGCCATGTAACCTTGAGCAAGTTACTTAACCCCGATTGCTTAAAAAAAAGAAAAAGAAAGAAAAATCTTAGCCTGAATACAGAGGAAGTATATACTTTTTGCAGAAAAAAAACCCCAACAATTGCTTCATTCTATATGGCATTATAATCAAAAGTGTCCAATGGCTCCCTAGTGCAAGTCAAGTTTCAACACTTCTGCAGAGCAGCCTTCTACAATCCATTGCAACCCAAATTTCCAGCTTGCCTTCACATCATCTCCAGACACTGTGGTCTGATCAAACGGGACTTATTCCAGAAAGCATGCATTGCACTCTCACGTCTCTGTGCATCTGTCCACATCAGCCCCTGTATCTGGAAGGCCTTCCTTCCCCCTCTTCAACTCCTACCCATCCTTTGAAACTCAATTCAAATGCCTCAACCTCCAGCCAGCCTGACTTAATGGCTAATGCTTTTTTCCTCTTCAATGCACTTCTCATATCACATTATACATTATAGGCACCTGTGCTGGTGTCTTATGCCTCCACAAGACAGTGAGTCCCATGAGGTTAGGGACTCTGTCTTATCTAAACTTTGCATGTATCTCCCCCCAGTTCAGAGTTCTATACACAAAAGACACTTAAATGGTCGCTGTGCTTTAGTCTAGGGTATTGTGTGCAATATAACCTGCAGTTACCCCAGGAACCTCTAGATGGAAGTATTTCTCCATGATTAAATCTACATGGCAGGTGGCAAGTGAACCAATGGCTGAAATCAGAAAACAGGTGACCAAGGAAATCCGAATTGAAATACAGGGAGCCATAAAATGGTTCCGCCAAGGCCAAGATGGGAGCAGCAGAAAGAAGGCTGACAATCACCATCCAGGTTGGGTTTTCCCTGCCCTCACCCTGCTTCCTCCCCCAATCACTAGGCCGCATATTATGTTCACTCTTAATGGAGAGGCAGGCTCCAAAGGCAAACAAAGAGTCTACATGCACAGTAACAGACAGCCCTAGGATTGATCGGGTTCTTGAAGGTGAGCTGCTAAGAAAGAAAGAGTTGCTGGGAAAGGTCAATGGCTTCTTTTAAACAGAGGGGAAACCATCTTAGGGTGCAGTGGCAATTTGGAATCTGAGGACCTAGGTCCCTAGCCTGGCTCAACCCCCTGTCCTTTCGGATCACAAGCCCTCCATGCCTCAGTAGGGGATATTCTAGTAGAGACTGTGGTTAAATGAAGAAAAATCCTAAAAGCCTCACCTTGTAGCCAAATCATTTATGTACCTCAAAGACAGACAATAGACACCCTCAGCCTTTGTGCTGTGGGTGGAGCACCTTTGGAAGGCTATGCAGTTACCCTCTTCAGCCACCAGATGGGAGCCATATCTCAGGGTTCACTGAGTTTCCAGGGAAGTCAGTCATTAACAAGAATTTAGTAAGTGCTTACTATGTGCCAGGCACCACACTAAGTGCTGGGGACCCAAATAAAGATGAAAGCAGGGCCCCGGTCCTGGAAGAACTTGTATTCCAATGGGGGTCACAGCATTCTCATCCCCCCTCTCCAGAGGAAAGGCCTCACTCAGAAGGCAGCTTTTGAACTGAGTTCTGAAGGAGAGCAGGAGGCAGAGGGGAGGAGAAAATGGACTGCAGGCAGGGGACAGCTGGGAAAAAGGCATGGGACTGGGAGATGGGATGTGTGAGAGACAGCAAGGAGGCTGGTGTCACTGAACCACAGGATATAAGAAGCAGAGGAAAGAGGAAGGACATGGAAAAGTAGGAAGGGGGCAAGTTGTGAAGGGCTTAGAGAGTCAGAGGAGCTGATATTTGATAGCAGAGTTAATAGTCACTGGAGTTTAGCGAGTAAGGAGGTAACCTGATCAGACCAGTACTTTAGGGAGCCCACTCTGGCAGCTGAGGATAGTAGGGAGAGTTTTATAAGGCAAGGAGGGCAACCAGAAAGCCACTGCAATGGTCCAGGCACAAGGCAATGAGGGCCTGGGAGTGGAAAGAAGGAGATATACAAGGGATGTTGTGAAGCTACCTTTTTTTCCAAGTCATGGCAACAAACTGGGTATGTCAGATGACTGGGGGAAGAGTTGGGGATGACATTATGACTGAGAGAGCCTAGGTAACTGGGAAAGTGGTGGTGGTACCTTTGACAATAACAGGGAAGCTGGAGAGGAAGGAGAGTTTGGTGAGAAAGATGAGGCCTGCTTTGGACATAATGAGTTTGAGATGACCATTGGCATTTGGTGATAGAAGACTGGTGCTCCAAAGAGAGGCCAGAGCTAGATACAAAGACCTGGGAATCATCTCCACAGAAAAGCAAATTTTACCCATGGGAACAGATGAAATCACCAAGTAAGATAATCCAAAATGAAAAGGATTTCAAGGTAGAGCTTTGTGGGATAACCATAGACAGAGGGTAAGCCATGAAGGAAAACCTAGGAAAGAAATTTGAGGCGTGGTTAGAGAGGAGACAGGGAGGAGGAAAACCAGGAGGGAACAGTATCTTGCTAACCTAGAGAGGAGAGAGGATGCAGGAGAAGATGAATGACAGGGTCAAAGGCTACAGAAAGGATGAGGACTGCGAAAAGGCCATTAGATACGGCAACTGAGGGATCAATGATTACGCACAGAGCCAAGATGCAGAAAGATAGGAAAAGAACAAAAAAAGGGGGAAGTAAAGGCACCAAGAGTAGACAGATTTCTCACAAAATGTAGTCCAGAAGAGCAGAGGAAATATAGGGTGAGAGCTAGTACAGATGGTGGGATTGAGAAAGGGAGCAATGGTTGAGGGGGGATCTTATGGAAAACATGGGATGGCATGGGATCAAGAATGCACATACAGGGATTTCCTTTGGAAAGGAGGATCACCACTTCATGTGAAATAGGACTGAATGAGAAGATAGTGAGGGGAGATATCTGAGCAATGTGACATGAGGAAGAGGGAGAGAAAGGGAGCTCTTAGCCAATGGCTACAACATTTTCGGTGAAATATCAGGCAAGGTCCTCAGCTCAGAGGAAGCGGGGGAAGGGTTAAATGAGAACATTGAGGAAGAGTGAAAAGTTTTCCAAAAACCACTCAGGCAAATGAGATAATAAATTAATTACTGGAGTGAAAAAGGATCTCCTTGCTAGGGTGAGTCAGTTAGTCAGTGAGCCCCAGTCAGTCAGTAAGCATTTTAAGTACTTGCTATTACTTGCCATGTGCCCAAAACTTTGCTAAACATCTGGCATAGAAAGAAAGGAGCTCAGAGTCTAATGGGAAGACAACATACAAACTACACAAAAGATCAATGGGAAATGATCAGATTAAGGTGGGTTGGGAAAGGCTTCCTGTAGAAGGTGGGATTTCACATTCGGCTTGAGGGATGTCAGGAAGTGGTTATGAGTGCATAGTAGACAGCCAGTGAAAATGTCCAGAGTCGGGAGATGGAATGCCTTGCTTGAGGAACATTAAGGTCAAGGAACAGGGGCACTAGGTCCCAGAATACTTGGCAGGAGGGGTAGCTGTGCAGTATAAAAATATTGGGAAGGTGGGGGGGCAGGTTATGAAAGGCTCTGAATGACAGAAGATTTTCTATTAGATGCTGGAAGTAATAGGGAGCCAATGGAGTTTTTTTTTAGTAGGGTGGTAAGATAGTCAGATGGGGGCTTTAGGAAGATTGCTTTGACAGCTAAGCGGAGATTAGAATGGAGTTGGGAGAGACTTGGTGTAGAGAAACCAATGGAAAAGTTGTTACAGTAATCTAGGCCTGAGGTGATAAGGACCTTCGATAGGATGGTGGCAGTAACTGAGGAGAGAAGGGGGGATATTTGAGAGCTGTTAGGAAGGAAAAAATCAACAGGACTTGGTGGCAGATTGGATATGGGGTGAGTGAGGAATTGTAATTATGTACCATAGATTCATAATGGATCTTGTCACTGGGTCTTGTGATTTTCTCCAACTTTGCTCAGTAGCATATGAATAGGAGTGAAGGTGGTGGTGGACGTGGTATCTCTACTATCTCTGTGTGCAGCTGAGGTAGACTCATGGAGCAGGTGACAAGAGTGGACCTGAGTAGAAAAGAGAGTACTTACAGGAGCAGCCATGTGTATTTTGTTGTCCCAGAATAAGAGGGCAGGAGTTGGGTGGAAGAGAAAGACTGTGAGCAGGCACTGTACTCACTGGGGAAGAAGGAGAATGCCCTGGGGCCGGGTTGAAAAAAACTACCAGAATCTTAATTGGGTGATAAATTTTGATTCAATGAACCTCAAAGGAGGGATTACTGACTGGTGGTAGAGGGAGACTGGAAATGACAATGGACACCAAGGAATATGGCAACCACTCCCACCATAACCAGTCAGTGGGGGTAGGGTATGTGTGAAAGTACAACCATGGCTGAAAAGGGTGTCCAGGGAAACTATGTCAACAGGAGGGAGCCAGTCTCAGTGATTTCAATAAGACAGGAAAAAGTTTCAGATGAAGCTGAACTTGTCAGTTTTAGAGCAGGCGTTCCTAGGAACACAGTGGAAGAGGTGGGTGTATCTGGAGTAGGATATAGGAAGGAGGGGAATGGCGGGGTTAAAGGGGCATGGGAGTCAGAGAGTGAACAGCAGGGGATAAGAAGTGGGGTTTGCACAGTAATAGATATCAGAATCACTGAGATAGGGAGAATATGAGGGGGGTAGGGGTGTGATAAAAATTGAGGAATAGGTCTAGGCAGAATATCAGTGATCAGAGAGAGATCTGTTAAGTGAGGTAGGTGATCAGACTGTTCAAGGCTCTCTCTCCAGGTCTAACCTCATGGCAGGTGGCAAAGTTGTGTCCTGAGAATGTCCTGGGGAAGTCTGGTCAGAAGGCAGGACCTGGCGATTTTAGGTGGATTGTGAGCAAAGCAAGAGGATGGTCTGCATCCACACCCATGCCATCAAATAGCAGAGTTTCTGAGTCAGCAAAGACCCTTCATCACCAAATATGAGCCAGCTTCCCAAGTCCCTCAGCCATTTCTGGGTTTGAAGCAGGAGTGGGGAATTTGCAGCCTTGAGGCCACATGTGGCCCTCTAGGTCCTTGGGTGAAGCCTTTTGACCTAGTCCAACTTTTATAGAACAAATCCTTTTAGTAAGGGGATTTGTTCTGTGAAGTTTGAATTCAGTCAAAGGGCCTAGGGTCCTTGATAGGGCATAGAGGGTCACATGTGGCCTTGAGGCTACAGGTTCCCCACCCCTGGAAGACTGGGTCACACCCTCCATTAGAGTCTGAAACTGAGGCAGTTTCCTATGTGTAGTCTGGAAATGACAGAGGATTATGAAGACTCAAGGGGTCTACAAGGTCAAGGTTAATTTTACAATAATACTAAAATGTTTTCCAAAATAGTAAATATCAATAGACATAACACACACCAACAAAAGTTCATTGGGGGTGTTTTCAATAACTTCAAAGCATGTGAAGGGGTACTGAGACTGCATCAACTTGGGATTCAGACCATCCACCCTCTCAGGCTTGGTCTTTGCCCCAGATCTGACATATTTATCAGGTGAGATCATATCTTGGTCTGTCTGATAGTTGTGAACAAGTCCTGGACACCTGTCTAGGTACGAGAGGAAGTTTGCATTGTTTTAGGAACATGGTCATACCCTTTGGGGCCTTTATAAAACCATTAACCAGTTGCTATTAGAGAAGAGAGCAAATTCTGGACAAGTCCCTGAGAAGGAGTTGCTTGGAAGGGAAGAGAGCCCCTCACAGAAGGTGAGGGGGAGGGTTAGGGTTAAGTGAGGGGAAGGGGAGGGAAGAATAGTTGAATGAATAATATGTCAACATGTCAAAGTCACTTAACAAAGATACAGCAGTGAATTACCATTTCCTACTCTAGCACATTTTACAGATGAGGAAACTGAGGCAAACACAGTGAAGTGACTTGTCCAGAGTCACGCATCTAGTAAGTATCTGGGGCCAGATTTGAACACACAAAGATGAGTCTTCCTGAGGCCAAGGCTAACACTCTCTCCACTGAGTCACCTACCTGATAAATATATACATATATACAGTTATAATGTAAATATTACTTGGAACTCTTTTCTAGGGTTGGAGAAGTCCAGGGAAAATGGGTGTAAATGAGGCTGACTTTACCAAACAAGATCATCTATCATGGAAAAGCAAAGGATTGCTCTAAGTCACAGAATCTCAGACTTGGAGGTAAGGGGGAGGAGAGGAGCAGGAGAGAGAGAGGGAATGTAGGAATAAGAGTAGGGAAAGGAGGAGAAGGGGGAGGGGGAAGGGGGAGGGGGAAGGGAGAGGGGGGAGGGGGGGGGGAAGGGGAGGGGAGGGGGGGAGGGGGGGGGGGGAGGGGCGAG